>NC_133419.1:57255000-57880000 GCF_049350105.2 Macaca mulatta
TCCACTCATCTGTCTATTCACCCACACTCTCTGTGTGCCAGACTTGAGTTAACTTACTCATTGGGAAACACTTTTTATTTGATGTGTGTGTATGTGTGTGTGTGTGTGTGTGTGTATGTGTATATATATATAAAAGTACTGAGATCATAAGGGCTGGCTCCTATGATTAATCCTAAAATGGGTTCTTTCTCCATGAAGGAAGTGTGGAGATGGGGGAGACCACTGAGGACTGGAATCACTATAGAAGGTTACCTAGAGGAAGACAGATGAAGCCGAGCCATGGAGGACAGGAGGCAGGGGGAAGTCAGAGACTGACACGGCTAAAGCTGTGCAATTCTGGAAGGGGCCATATGGAGAAAGGAAGGGAGCCATGTTTGGAAGGCTTGAAATGTTGGGCTTTGTTAGCATGCTGTACCACAATACAGAAGGCTGGGCAGGGCCAGGTACATAGTCTCCAGGATTTCCAGTGCCTGCTCCTATGGGAGGCCCTCAGTGGTCCCTAGCCAAATGCTTTCCCTTGGTGGAATGCCTGCAGTTTCCACAGTGTGTCTGCCTAAGGCTGGAGCCCTTTATGCCTTTCACAACCAAGTAAATGTTAGTTGGGTTTCTTTTGGTTGCAAGTGATGGAAACCCAACTTACTCAGAACATCCGAGTCAAGAGAAGGGGAAGAAAGGGGCTGGTTTTCAGACAAAAATAGAATTACGTGACAAAACACTATTGGACTATGTCTGTCACCCATCTCTGCTTGTCTTTTCTTGCTGGCTTAGAACAAATTTATCTACATGGCAGAGAATACAAGTCTTGACTTTTACATCTTATAACTTCAGCCACCAGAGAGAAACCAACCCAACTCTCTTGGTCCCAAGTTCAAAACTCCTAGTGGGAAAACCCAGTGGGCTAAGTTAGATCAGTTGCCCACCTCAGGGTCCAACAGGCCATGGGGGTAAGATTGTGTAAGAGCTGGATATCTTTCACAGGAACATCAGAATAGAGTAATTGGGTAGGGGGAAGTACTTAGAAGGTGGAGGAGGAGGGATTCTCAACGGACAATTCCATATTTGTCTATTAGAGTCACTGCTATGGTTTGAATGTGTCCCCAAAAGTTCATGTATTAGAAATGTAATCCCCAATGAAACCATACTGCTGAGAGGCGAGACCTTTAAGAGGTGATTAGTCACGAGGGCTCTGCCTTTACAAATGGATTAATGCTGTTATCTTGGGAGTAAGTTTGTTATGGAGGAAGTGGTGTTCTTATAAAAGATGAGTTCAGTCTCTTTTTTTTCTCTCTCTCCTTCACTGTGTTCTCTTGTCCTTCTACCTTCTGCCATGGGAGGACATAGCAACAAGGCCTTCTCCAAATGCAGGCCCTCAACCTTGAACTTCTCAGCCCCCAGAAGTGTAGAAATAAACCTCTGTTCTTTATTAATTACCCAGTTTCAGGTATTCTGTTATAGCAGCACAAAATGAACTAAGACAGTGACCATGATCCTTGGCACTCAGCACGAGACCTGGCCGTAGGATGCATGAGACAGTGTTGGTTGTTAACAAGAGGAACATGAAGGAGAATGGGAGGCTTTCAGTCCAGACTAGCAAGCAGAAGTTTTATCCTCACCTCCACTCCTTGAGATGGTTCTGCTGGCCTTAGCAGGTCTAGGCTTATCCTAGATCGATTGGTTCTAGGCTAGTAGCTTCCAGCTCCCAATCTCCTGTTAGGATCACCTCTAGGCAAATGCTTATGGTCAGGCTAGGCTAGACTGGACTCGGAGGCCATCCCATGGGGCACAGGTTTGAGTGTTATCACATTATTCTAAGAGTGGTAGAGCCAAGCTGCTAGGACCCTCAGGCAAGGCATAAAGTAGGAGGTCCTAACCTGTTGAGCCAGGAACCCATCTGTGGTCCTATGAGGTGGAGCTTGGGAAAAGCAGCCCCCAGACCTTTTTTGTGTTCATAGGCCTGGACCACATCTTTAGTTTCAGACAGTCTGGTCTACAATAGCAGAAAGAAAGAGTGAAGAGTGAGCCTTGCCAGAGTCCCTACAGTTGGAGCAGCTGAGCTGAAATGTAGGGTCAGGATAAATACCCATCTGGGCTCACCTGGAGGCCTTGAACATGAAGCAGCCTTAGACATAGGCCGTAACCTATCCTAATCCACCTCCCTTAGCTCCCTGGTCCAGCCAAAAAGAAAGAACTTCGGCTGTTTCTTCATGTCGTTTCTTCCATCTCTCCCAGGATCATGACTTTCCGTGAGCATCAGGGAACTTCTTGAAACAAAGAGAAAGCAGGGAGCACATCAAGGGTCAACCTTGGCTCCAGGTTTCCATCCTGGGAAGCTCTTTGGAAACATGGGGCCTGGCAAAGCAGAGTCTAGAATTGGATACTTGGAACTTGGAGAACACATTCAAACTATTTATTGATGGGGAATCAGAGGATCAGTGTGTTCATTAGGAAAAAGGGCTAAGCTACTATAACAAAGAGGTCCTAAGTTACAATGGCCTAAAGGAGATGGAACTTTATTATTTATCTGTCGTAACACGAGATAAAAAGTCTAGGTTGGTAGGGTTACTCCACAAGGCCACTTAGAGACCCAGCTTCCTTCTATCTTATTTCTTTGCATACTTTAGGCTATTGATTAATCAAATCTGGGTGTTCTAATATCTATATTCCATCTTATGGAAAGGGGGGAAGATAGGAAGTTGTGGATAAGCAACTTGTTTCTTCATGCCGGTATAGTCTTTGTCTCTCCCCAGAACAAATTTATCTACATGGCAGACTATATGAGTCTTGACTTTTACGTCTTATAGCTTCAACCACCAAAGAGAAACCAATCCAGCTCTCTGGGTTCCGATGTCAAAACTCCTACTGGGGAAACCCATTGGTCTAAACTGGGTCTCTCCCCTTGTAAGCAAGGGAGGTGAAAATAGCTCATCTCTCTCTTTTGCTTACAAATAAAAACTAGTAACGTGTCTATACCCATTGCAATGGAAGCTGGAAATACAGTCTCCAGTGCCATGTGCCCAGGAGGAAGGAAAAGACATGTTGAATATGCCACCAGTAGTCTGCCACACGCAGGAAGAGGAAGTTACACGGTGTGAAATCTACAAGAAGTGGACTCAGAGCCACAATGTAGGCCTAGCGTCACCAGCAAGTCCGTGGCTCCAGTTCTACCTGCAGGCTCTGAGGGTTTAAATCAGCATCCTGTCCCCAGGTGTGTTCTCCCAAGCTTTAGAGGGCTCAATCTAGTACAAGCCCCAGGTGGTAGCTGTGACCTCCAGTCCTGATAGGACTCAAGTATTTCTGACTCACCACAGGGGTTATTTGAGCACAGGGGCTTGGAGAAGCCCAGGCAAGTCCTAGGTAGCAGCAGCTACAGAGGAATATGTGCTTTCAGGGTTTTTTTGTTTTGTTTTTGTTTTTGTTTTCTCCCCCAAACTATTGTTTGGGAGTTGGCAGGGCCTCTCAGACAGGTTGGATGCTGGGTGAGAAGGAACCCCTTTGGCTTCTTCCATCATGGGTCAGGGGTGAGGCCGGAAGACCCCACTAGAGATTGAGGAAGAGGGACCAGGAGGGGGACTAGGAGTGCCCTCCCATCAGTCCCACATACCTGGGCCCCTGCCTGCAGCATGGAGAAGGACGGTTTCTGAGATGCATGTGCTGTTGGGACATGCGGTTGTAGCTCCAAGGGGACCACCTGCATGTGGGTGTGTTCACTCTGGTGAGCTTGTTGGGAAACAGTCTGTTCTCTGGGAGTGAGTCACAGTGCTCAGCCCCACAGCCCAGTCAGTTGGCGTCCATGAAGCTCACGGACCAGCACCAGCCTCCAGAGCACGTGGCACAGCTGGACCCTTAGACCCAGCCCACGATCGCTCCAGGTCTCCAGTCATCAGTGGACAGGTGATTAGGAGGGTGGGAGAGGGAGGAGATGACCCCTAGTCACATAAAATCGGGGTTCAGATTGAGAGTCTGACATTGCAAGTCAAGCTGGGTGGGGTTTGGTTGCTGGGGTATTTGTAACCTCAGAGGGAGCTGTGGGCATCCAGGAGCCCCCTTGGCAAGGGTCTCTGAAAGGTGGGAGGTGCAGAAATGAAGCCATTTGGAGGTGGGAAGTGGCCCCTACAACAGCTGACTGGGGAAGCCTGAAAGCTCATCAGCACTGCAGAGGTTGTTGCCATAATCAAGTCTCAGAGCAAGCTAGTTGGCTACATAAATGAAAGAGTGGAGGGAAATATTTGAGCCAGGCAAATTCTCCCAGCTGGGGCTGGGGTGGCGGGTGCATGGAGTGTAACAGTAAGTTCAGAATATCTGAGTTGGATTGGACCCCTGAGACCTTCTTCTCTGACCCATTTTTCTCTCAAGGTAGGAAGCTGGAGAAGAAGATGCAAACACTTATAGCTTAATAGTTTTTCTTTTATTACTGTCACACAAATAAGTATACAAATAACTATGTAATTAACTAGATCATTGTGATAAGAGCTATGGAGGAAAAGCACAGAGGGCCCCATGTCAGAGTATAGCAGGGAGGCCTAACCTAGTCTTGAGGGAAGAGGCCACCCTGACATTTAATCCTGGACACAAGGGATGAACACGAGGTGGTCCAAATAAAAGGGGGCAAGAACATTTCAGGCAGAAAAGAATGGTGCATCTGCAGGCCTGGAGACAGGTGGTGGTTCAGACAACAACAAGGGCAATATGCTGCGTCATAGGAGCAAGGGTGGGTGTCAGTAATGGGAGATGCTTCAGGAGAGCCTGCTCGTGCAGAGCCAAGTGGACATGCAGAGAGAGGACGGGGGCTTGCTGTGGAGAGCAACAGGAAGCCATGACAGCTTTGAGGGTTGGTTGATGAGATCTCATTTGCACTTTTAAAAATCTCCTGGCTGCTCATGGAGTAATAGAGGCTATATCATTGAGGTTCAGGGTGGACTTTGGGTGGGGTCCAGTAAGGAGCTCTTGCAGCAGTATGCAAGAGATTATAGTGACTTGGACTAGGGCAATAACAGTGACTGATTGGAGGGTGTGTCAAAAAGAACTCCCATTTAATTTCTAAATTTAAAAAATTATAAATTACTTATGCATTATGAATAATGAAAAGGTAAGTGTATACTTTTTTTTGAGTCAGGGTCTCACTCTGTTGCCCAGGCTGGGGTGCAGTGGTATGATCATGGGATCATGGCTTACTACAGCCTCTAATTCCTGGGCTTAATCGATCCTCCCTCCTAAACCTCTCGAGTCACCGGGATTACAAGTGTGAGCCACCATGCCTGGCTCAGTGTATACTTTCTCCTTCACTCTTACCTTCCATTCTCACTCACTAATGTCACCAGTGTTGATAACCTGAACAAGTGCAGCCTTTCACATCTTTCCTTCACGTGCATCTTAACAGAAAGAGGTTTTCTTTTGAATGGGATAATATTACTTGATACTCTGCAATCTACTTTTCCCACTAAACAGAACATCACAGATGTCCTTTGCAAGTCAGTTGCTCTAACTCGTTTTTAACAGTTGCATAATATTCTACAGCAGAGTTGTAGGACAATTAATTCAATCATTGATTGGCACTGATATTCATATGGGTTCCAGTTTTCTGCCACCACAAACAATGCCGAAATTAGGATTATCCTTATATATAGGTGATTTCCCCTTATAGTTTGGAGTCCCAGAAGGAGGATTTATAGGTCAAAAGGCATGTACATGTTTAATAAATAGTGCCGGGTTACCTGCCCCAAAAGTAATAGATTGTGCCAGATTGCTTGCTCAGTAGCAAAGGAGAGTACACATTTTCTCAAAATTTTAGCAGACCTGGACATTTTACTTTTTTAAAATTGCTTGCCAATCTTATGAATTTAAATAATGAAAACTTATTTTGCTTTAATTTGCATTTTCCCAATGACTAATGAGGGTAATCATTTTATTGACCATTTAGATTTCCTCTCTGAATGGCCTGTTCGTTCTCTTTTTCCATCTTTCTTTTAGGCTTTTGTCTTTTATTTACAATATAGAAATTATTTGTATATACAGCATATTTTGCAAATATTTTCCTAATAAATCATTTGTATTTTTCTTTTGTTTGTGCTATCTTTTGCCATAGAAGTTCTGAAAATCAAATTTAGTATATTTATCTTTTCCTTTGTTAGTCCCAATAAATTTATTCATGTTATTATCCATATCTATTAAATTTTTGTAATAAAATACCATCCAATATTTTCAATGTTTTATTCTTATTTTAAAATATTAAACCATTTGGAACACAATTTTTATATTTAGGGGAGGTAAGGATCCTATTTGTTTCTTCTAGATGAATAACCAGTTATGACAGCACAATTTATTGAAATAACTTTATTGAGATGTAATTCACATACCATACAATTCACCATTTAAAGTGTACAATTCAATGCATTTTAATATATTCACAGATTTGCAAATCTCCACAATTTTAGAACATTTTTATAACCTCAAAAAGAAACTCTGCACGCCTTAGCTATCACACCCCTACTATCCCCAGTCCCTAGCACTATCCCCAGTCCCTAGCACTATCCCCAGTCCCTAGCAACGACTTATCTACTTTCTCTCTCTACAGACTTGCCCATTCTGACATTAAATATAAATGAAATCATACAATACACAGTATTTTGTGACTGGCTGCTTTCACTTAGCATTATGTTTTCAAGGTTCATCCATCCTGTGGCATGTATCAGTACTTTATTCCTTTTTATAGCTGAATAATATCTATTTGTCAGTTCATGAACATTTGGGTTTTTTCCCACCATTTGGCCATGATGAATAATGCTGATATAAACATCAGTATACAAATTTTTGTGTGGACCTATGTTTTCAATTATCTTGGGTGTATACCTAGGAGAGGAATTTCTGGTTATAGGTGACTCTGTGTTTAACTTTTTGAGGAGCTGCCAGGCTGTTTTCCAAAGTGGCTGCACCATTTTACATTTCTGCCATCAGTGTGAAGGCTCCAATTTCTTCACATTCTTGCCAACATTCATTATCTAAAGTTTTTAATTCCAGCTTCCTAGTGGGTGTGAATTGGTATCTCCCTGTGGTTTTGATGTGCATTTTCCCTATGTTGAGCATCTTTTCAGATTCTGTTGGTTTGCTTGCACATCTCCTGTGGAGAAGTGTCTATTCAGATGGCAGTACCACTTACTAATTTTTCTCTGATGAATTAAAATGCAACATTTATCATATATTAAATTCATTTCTGTACTTGAACCTGTTTATTGTCTCTTTGTTCCTGTGATCTATTTCTCACTTCCTGACTTACACCATACTATTTGATTATGGTAGCTTCATAGTATGTTTTATTATCTAGTAATGCCAGTTGTCTCCAATTAGTCTTTCTTTTCATATGTTTTCTTAACTAGCCACATATATTTATTTTTTAATTGCACTTCAAGTTAAATGTTTTTCAGTTCTAAAATTTTTAAATTTGGGATTCTAATAGAAATTGCACTAAATTGATATATTAATTTTGAAAGGATTTGCTTTTATAATGTCTTCTCTTTTAGAAATATGGTTGTCTTTTTATATATCCAGATCTTGTTATATGTCCTTCAATATGCTTTCATGAGTTCCTTTAAAGAAGACCCTTATCTTTGTGATGATTGTTGTTTTTAAATTATTCCTAAATATTTGCTTTGTCACTATTGCAAATGCTCTATTTCATTGCCATTTCTAACACATCATTGCATTTAGAAAAAAACTGCAGCTTTCTATCTATTTATCTTGTATTTAGCTACCTTCTCATTTATCTAATAATTTTAGTAACTTTCAAACTAAATTTTATTGGATTTTTGGTTAATAATTGCATAATTTGTAAATAAACATATTTTTGTCCTTTCAAAAAACAGCTGTTTATTTTGAGCAGTTCATTTTCTTGTCTTATTGAGTTAAAGTCTCAAAAAATGTTGAATAATAATGATAATAATGGACGTTCTGTCTTAGTTCCAGTTTACGGAAATAGCTTCAGAATGTCACGTTTGTTTATCTTCTATTGGGTTTTGGTAAACAGTCTTAACAAATTGAACTAGTTTTCTTCTATTTCTATTTTGCTTCATATTTTATTAGTAATATATGCTAAATTTTATCAAATGATTTTGGACATATATTACTATAATCACATTTTGTTCCTTTATTTGTTGATGTAGTGACTCATACTGATAGAGTTCCTGATGCTGAATCATGTTTGTGGTGTTAAAATAAATCCTCCTTTGTCATGGTGTATTATTCTTTTGATACTTTTTTCATGTCAAGATAGCTAATATCTTATTTCAGATTTTGCACTCTTATTCAAGCTGTTCTATGAATTTTTTTTCTTTTAAAATTCAATCTTTATAAGGTCTGGGAATCAGAAAATGCTGGCTCATAAAACAAACTAGGAAGATTTCCAAGTTTTTCTCTTGTCTGGAATAGTTTAAATAACATTAAAATCATCTGTTTTTCAGGTTATATAAAACTCATTTTAATGTAATCTGTGCCTTGTGGGGTTTTATTTTAATTGTGATAAAATACACATAACATAAAATTCACCATCCTTACCATTTTTAAGTGTACAGTTTAGCAGTGTTAAGCACATTCACATTTTTGGGTAACCAATCTCCAGAACTCTTTATCTTGCAAATCTGAAAATGCTATCCCCATTAAATTCCCCATTCTCCCCTCTGCTGAACCCCTGCCAACCACCATTCTACTTTTTGTCTCTATGAATTTGACTACTCTAGGTACCTCATATAAATGAAGTCAAACAATATTTGTCTTTTTGTGGACTGGCTTATTTCACTTGGTATAACGTTCTCAAGGTTCATCCATGTTGTAGCATGTGTCAGAAATTCCTTCCTTTGAAAGGATGAACAATATTCTTCTGTGTGTATCTATCACATTTTGTTTATCTGTTCACCCATTGGGGAACACTTGGGTTGCTTCCACCTTTTGATTATTGTGAATAATGCTGCTATGGACATGGATGTACAAATATCTCTTTGAGAATCTGTTTTCAATTCTTTTGGGTATATTTCCAGAAGTAGAATTGTTGGAGCATATGGTGCCTTGTGATATTTTAATAGCATAGTTTTAATATCTTTTTAAATGTATTCTGTTTATTGGCCTATTTGAGATTTCAACACCTTCTATGCTCAGTTTTGATAATTTTCTACTTTGCTTGAAGTCATCCATTTCTTCCAGGTTTTCACATTTATTTTCATAGGCTTACTCATATTATTGTTATAATTCTTTAACCTTCTCTGTACCTGTGATATATCTCTTTTCTTATATCTAATATCATATATTTGTGCTTTATTTTCTTAACTAGGTTTTCATGGAATTTTTTTTTCCATTTTGTTAGTCTTTTCAAATAATCAAGTGTTGGTTCTAATTTTCCCTTTTAATTACCTTTTCTATTACTTGTTTATTTTCTATTTCATTATTTTCTGACTTCATTAATTTTCTACTTTTTTGGTTCAGTTTGTTCTTTTCTAATTTCTTAGATTAAATATCTAGTTCATTTGCTTCCAGTCATTTTTAAAAATATTTCAAGCATATGAGGCTATATTTCTTCCTCTGAGCACAGCCGTGTTCCATAAGTTCTGTCTGATATGCTGTGTTCTCTATTTTCATTACTAGATTGGTAATTTCTATTTTGATCTTATTTTGATCCAGTACTAATTTAATAGGATGTTTCTTAATTTTCAAGCAGTTTATGCTTTTAGCTTTGAAGTTGGCTTCGTTTGACATTAATATTGCTGTTTCTACTCCCTCTCTGCTTGCATTTTCTTGGTCTATCTTTGCCCATTGCTTTATTTTCAGTCTCTTTGTCACCTTGTTTTGGGAGTATTTCTTGTAAACAGCATTTGGCTGTATTTTATTTATAACTTACTCAGACAATCTGTTTTTTGATAGGGAAATTCACTCTCTTCATGTTTAGTGTAACATACTGATATACTGACCTCCACTGCCATTGGGAAAAGCTGGCTGTTGCACCAGGGACAGCGCCCCTATTATTGTTCTGATCCATTCTTGCTCACACAGCCTTTCCCTTCATGCCAGTCATGCAGCTAAGACAGATTGGAACATAAAGGCAAAAAAATGCCGAATACCAGATCCCACGATTTTACGATAATTAGCCCCAAATTCTGATGTTCCAATTCTCCTCTCCAGGACCTTCCTCTCCAAATAGTTGTGAGACCTAGGAATGCTTACCCGTGTGACCCAAGTGCCTTCTGGACACCACTAGATTTTGAGTTCTGGATACTCATTTTCTCTCTAGCAATCCCAGGGTTGGGAGATGGGGGATGATGGATTATGAGAAGAGATGCCGTCTGTATAATTAGAGCTGCTGCCTGATACTCTTGCCATCTTGCCCGAGCTGCTGTTAATGCCACCAAGTTGCTGATCCCAGCTGCTCTTTTCCTCTTGGCCCAGCAAGGTGACATCTCAGCTTCTAATGACCAGCTGTTTCAGAGGGCCTCCCATAGCCAAGCTGCAGGGCTCCTAGTGACCCAGTTTCTCATTTGCACCACTGCCCTCTTCTTCTCAGAGTGCTGATCAGGGGTGAGTTAGGCCCCACCTTGCACCATACTTGGAACTATTATTCCCTTAAACTCCTGGCCTTGCTTCTCAGTCTAGTCCACCCATGAGGATCTCCTCTCATTGTCTCTCTGCCAGCATGGCCCCCATTGAGGATCTCAGTCCTCATGATAGATCTGTCCCTGTCTCAATCCCAGCTGTGGACTGAATTCAGTGTCTTTCACCAAAAGCTGGGGCCCCATATAAATGCAGAGATAGGGCGGGGCATCTGCTTCATTATCCGTGATCACCTCATGATGTTTACACTCTCTGAATTTTCTCTTTCTCTCTATGAAAACCAGGAGGCTGGTCTTTTAAGAGCTCACATAGGCCCTTGCTGCAAGTGATGGTGGGAACAGGGAGTCTGGGTGCTTACACCTCAGGCTGACTTCTCTGAGTGTGAACTCTGGCCAAGCAGAGACACCCAATTGCAGGGCCCTGCTAGTCCGTATGGTGCCTTTGTGCAAAGTAGCAAAAGGTGCCTTCTTTGGGTGGGTGCAGTCCGTGCCAGCTACATGGCTTGGAGGGTGAAGGGGTACAGAATTTCAGGCCCTACCAGATGCCTTGGTACATGGAACAGCCAGCACCCATCTAGGCAGTCACTCCTGGGGAATTGAGAGCCCCTGATTTGGGAGATCATTCTGAAGAGTCTCTCTGAGTGCTCCTCCCTTCTTCACCAAATTAAATATAATTCGTGCAGTCATTTTACAAACTTTCCCAGACACTATGTCGGTCTGTTTGAGAGGATGGAAGAGAGCTGGAGGAATCAGGATGAGCTCCCTCCCTTCTCTCTACCCCTCAATCAGAATGTGCTTTGATAAGTGGGGGCTTGGGGACAGTATAAGGGTGACTAACTGCGCCTCCCTTACCAATTAAATTTTTAAAAAGCTGCTATGGAAGGAGCGAATATTAGTTTCCTGATTTATAAAGCCAAATGGATTAAGCTCATTCATTGCCCGAGGAAACAAAAAGGAAATCTTCAATACCTCTGTGCACATTGAGAATAGGAACAATGCCGGTCTTTAGAAAGCAGAAACCTAATTTGGGGGAATCAATTACCCTCTGTGTCCCTGCCTCTGTGGGCTCTCTCACTGGCTCTCTCAATAGATTTCCTGGGAGGTAAAATGTGGAGAAGTTCATCAACCATAGGCACACCCTGGGCACAGCCTTGAGACAGGAGGTGAAGAATTAGGTCTAGGGTGGGTGGAGTTGGGGGTTCCTGGGTGCAAGGGTGGGGTGGGGAGGGTTTGGGGATAAAAGTTGAGAGTGGGGGCGGTATTGAGAGGGATAGTGAGAGGGCAAAGTGGGGGGTGGTGGTGGGAAACTGGGGTTTATAACTGAGGGAGAGCAAAGCCCAGCCTGAACAGGTGACAGGGTGGAGAACACTGTGGCCCAGCCTGGGTTCAGAGTCACCACCGCCTCCTGATCCTCTCGAATTTCTCCTCTGTGATCTGCACTTTCCCCTGTGGGGCTGAGCATGCCGCGGGGAATGGCTGGGCAATAATGAAAAAAGAAAGGGGATGGGGCGCCTGCCACGGTAGCCGCGGAGTCACATTCACAAAGTCACACACACAAGCACTCTCGCGATCTCCTACACATTCCTGTGCCGGGTCCCAGTCCGGGCCCACAGTCCCCAGACCCAGAGTCACGCCCAGCCTGGCGCACTCGTTCAGAATCACAGGCACGGAGCCCACACTCCCACCCGCACACACACACCCGCAATCGTCCTACCCCCACCCTCGTCTTGAGCTCACACAGTGGCTCACCACCCCACACAGCCCTCACTCTGGCATGCGAACACACACACACACACATACAGTTCCTCACACGCACACACTCTGGCTGTGCTTTTGTGTTTTGTCAGAATTAATGAGAAAAGTTCCCGTGCCCTGCGGGTAATTAGTGTCCTTGGAGTTAAATAAGCTAATGGCGGGCACCTCTGGCCCAAGCAATTATGTTTGTGTATTGAATAATTGATTCAAAGGGGGGGGAAGGGCCGCTAATCAGATCTGAGCATAATGAATTGATTTAATTAACAGGGGAATCTGAGGGGCCCTGGGAAATGCAGCCTTCACTTGGCTGAGGCGAGCGCGGCCCGCACCGAGGAAGGACGCGCGCGCGGCTCAGGCTCCGGCTGCGGCCCGGCCCGGGCAGCGGCTGCTCGCTAGGCTCCCGCGATCCCGGCCTGGCCGTCTCGCCCCCTCGCCGGCCCCCCTGTCCCTCCTCCTGCGCTCCCTGCCCGCGGAGCTGCGCTCCGGACTCCGGTCGGTCTGCCCCCGTCGGCAGCCGCGGCTCTCGCGACTTGGCACCAGCGCTGGGCCGGCGGGAGCAGCGCAGGCGGCCAGCGGCGGGAGTCGGAGCCGCTAGCCCCTCAGGTGTCCTCGGCGCTAGTCCGGCTGGAGCCTCCGGGACCATGGTGTTGGACCAGGAGGACGGTAGGTGCCCGGCGCGCGGGGCTAGGGGCGCGGGGCGGAGACTGCGGCGCTGGCCCTGCGGAGTCCACCCCGCTAGCGGTGGCAGCGCCCTCAGCACCCGGGGCCGCCTCCGGCTAATGGGTGCCTTCCCGGAAGCGCGGCTGCTGGATGTGTGCGCAGGTGCCGGGGTCGGCCGTGACAGGCTCGGCGGTGCCAGGCTCAGCGCCCGAGCTTCGTCGGCGGGATTAGGAAGTCTCCCGGTCCCAACGAGGCCGCCAGCCCTGCGCGCTCCGGCCGGGAACTTTCTCACGGACTCTTGCCGCCTTGCGGGCATCCAGAGCGCCTCTGCAACCCGCACCGCGGGCTTCCAGGCAGTGCCCACTGCCAACCAGTCTCCCAGCCTCTCTGGGTGTCTGCACGTTCCCCTTCCGCTCCCTACTGCGGAACGGATCCCCGCGGGAGGGTGGGGGTGCCCACAGATCCTGCAGGTGCAGGGGTGAGGGTGCTGTCAAACCAGCAGTGTCCCTGCGGTCTGGCACTCCATAGCTTCGGCATGGGTGACATTGCCTCTGCCCCTGGCAGGGCTGGGGAGGGAGCTGCCATCAGTTCACCCAGCCTGGCATGTTGGGAAGTGCCACGCTGGCTGGGGTAGGTGGGTGGGCCATCTAGTCCAAAATATCAGGTCCAACTAAAGGCGTTTTTACCTTGAAGTTAGCGAAGTTTAGGGTCCTTCAGGTTCCTTCAGCTGCCAGGTCCTTGGTGGTAATTTGGTATTAGTAGGCTTGTAGTCCTTTTCTTAAAGAGCCCCACGCCCAAACTGCAGTAAGCTTTGGACCTCACAAAATTTCCATCCATCCCTGGGTCCAACTCCTACACTTTCCACTGCCAGTCTCTTGGAAGAACTCACAGCTCTGGCTGACCCAGAGACCATCCGCCACCGAGGCTGGGACAATCCCTTAGTGCCTGAAGGATGAAGTGCTGGGGCAGGAAGCTGGGAGGTTTGGGATTGAGAGGCAACTTCTGGGCTGCAGGGAAAGGGTCTTGCTGCCTGGCCTTCCTCTCTAGTCCGTCTAGTCCCTTGACCCACCCTACCACCACTCACTATAGTGATCAATTGTCCTTGTTTGCTCAGAGCGATCTCAATTTTAGTACTGAACATTCTGCATCCTAGGAAACCCTTGAGTCACGAGGCAAACTTGGACAGTTGGTCAGTGCACACCCACAACCTTTTCAGGGCTGCGGTGCAGGGGTACGGGAGATTTCTTTGCTATGGTGCAGATTTGGCTTGGGCCTCCATAAGGCCTAAAAATTTATAACTGCAGCTTACAAGGAGATCTGTCCAGGCTCTCCAGAAACCAAAAGAGGAAAAGTTTGCCGACTGTGCACTTCTTCACTCCAGCGGGTTGCAAATTCCTGAGCATTGGCTGCTTTTGTGTAAGTAGGGGGAAGGGCGAGGCATCTGAACATGGCCAGCAGGCATCCTGATTGCACTATGAAGTCTGTAGGTTTACTCTGTCCTGTCAACTGTGGTGGCCACAGAGAAGGGGTCCTCATCACCCCAATACCTCTCTGAGCATCACCTGTGTGGCTAGCCTGTAACTCCATCTTGGAGGCAGCTGCATTGTGTTGGGAGCAGGCCCTCTGGCTGAGGCACATCTGACAGTCTTCACCAAAGAGTTCTGGAATATCTAGTCTGCCTGGGCCCTCAAGCCCTGCGTCCCACTCCTAATGCAGGAACTCTTCCTCAGGACTCTCCTGCCAGGTGGAGGGGCAAATTGCTGGGACCTGCCCAGATATTTGTAAGACAGCCAGTAGCACCCGCTTTCTCCTCAAACTAACCTTGGGGATTGATAGCTGTCCTCTCCCTGCCATCCCCAGAGGCATTTCAAGGGCATTTTGGAGCACTCTTGGCTTGTTGAAGTGAGAGTACATGCTCATCACCTGTGGAATGTGTTGGGTGAAAACTACCTCCTGCAGCCCCAGGGGATCTGAGGATTCCACTCTGGTGGTGTGGGCGTGTCCCTGGACCTAGAAGCAGCTTGGGTGGGGTGAGCATAGGGGTGGGGCGAGTGTGGGGGTGGGAGTTACTTGCTTGCCCGTGAGCGGAAAGAGGACATCAGATGGGATGAGTGATGTTCCTATCTGCCTCTGTCAACCCAGCAACCCCCTTCCTGGCTGGAAGGTCAAGCCACCCAAACCCTCCAAGACTTGCTGTGAAGGTTCCTCTCCAGATCAGTTTAGGAGTACCATGCTCACAACTGGGGGTGCAGAAAGAGCCACCTGTGGGCACACACAGCACCAGTCCCCTGCTGGCATGCCCTACCTGCTTCTGCAGCCCATTGCTGAGCACCCCAGGCCAGCTCTGGTCCCTGGGTTTGGGGCACAGGGCCCTGACTCCCCAAAGAGATGCCAGCCATGTGGCTGCCAATTAGGTACCTTGGAGGCTGAGGTGAGCTGGTATTCAGACAAACTCATGGACAAGAGAGTAGAAGGGTGGCCACAGCTAACCCAGTTCTGGTTTGTGGGTCAGGGCCAGTCCCTGAAAGTGAGGAGAAGCCGCCCCTGGAGGTCAGTAGTAAGGCTGCATGCAGCCCCGATGGAGTGAATGCCTCCAGTAGCACCGAGGTTTCTACGGCAAGAAGCTGCTGCTTGCCAGCCTGTAAGGCCCTGTGCGTGCTACACTGTCTAGCCCCCAGCTCTGGCGGGTGTGAGGGGCTGGCACCAAATATGCCAGTGGCAGCAGTGCCAAAGCCTCTCTCAGACCCTGAGGGCATGGGTCTGGCGGCAGTGGCAGGGGAGAGATCAAGCTCGCAGTCCTGAGGCATGCTGAGTCTGAGCAAAATGATATATTTAACATCAAATATACTCAAGGACTATTAGGATTAAGTATTCAAGATGAGGGGGAAAGTGAAACCCTCTGAGCTGCAGATGAGGCATCTCATTAGAAGCAGTGCTTTTCTGTTTTCTCAAAGCCTGACTTCCATGCCTAGCAGAGAGGAAGATGGCTGCAGCCCCCTGCCCCCAACCCCTGTCAAGCACTGGGGCCTCCCAGGGTTTAAGGGGTAAGACCTAGCCTCCAGGTCTCCTTCAAACCGGATAATCTCCCCCAAACCCCTGCATTGTCTGGAGTGCCACAGTTTACAAAGCATATTAACATGCATTAGCTCACCTGATCCCCACAACAACCGTAGATGCAGGAAGGTAGGTCTCCCACTTCACAACCAGGAAAACTGAGGCCCAGATAAAGAAAGAGACTTGCTAAGGTCCACTGTTGGTAATTGGCAGAGATGAGATAAAATCCCAACTGGCGGTCCTTCAGCCCCTTTCCCTTTCCCTGGGTCTAGTCCTCAGAAGTGATTGCCAGGACCAAGCCTCCAACACATCTGTCTGGACCCCTCCTTGAACTGGAGAAAAATCATTATTTCTATCCCACGCGGGAACTCTGTACTGTCTAGGCAAAGAAAAAAGACTTGGGATTTAAAAGTAGGTAGCCTTCTGGCCAGGCACAGCAGCTCACGCCTGTAATCCCAGCACTGTGGGAGGCCGAGGTGGGTGGATCATGAGGTCAGGAGTTCGAGACCAGCCTGGCCAACATGGTGAAACCCCGTCTCTACTAAAAAAATACAAAAATTAGCTGGGCGTGGTGGTGTGTGCCTGTAATCCCAGCTACTTGGTAGACTGAGGCAGAAGAATCACTGGAACCTGGGAGGCGGAGGTTGCAGTCAGCCAAGATCACACCACTGCACTCCAGCCTGGTCAACAGAACGAGACTCCATCTTAAAAAAAAAAAAAAGAAGAAGAAGAAAAAAGAAAGAAAAGAAAAAAGTAGGTGAGTAGGTTGCTTTCCTAGGGTAGGCAGCCAGAACATCAGCCCCAGGATTCTGGGGAGAAGCAGTGTCCAGGACAAGGGATAGACACTGTCTCTTTTCCTGCCTTATGACTTACAGAGCAAGAATTGTCAATTTCATAATAGTAGCAGGAATCTTTGTTTTGTTCAGTGCTGTATCCCCAGTGCCTTAGAACTGTGCTTGGCACATAATATACACTCAGTAAATATTTGTAGAATGAGAAAGGCTTTCAAGGCCAGGCCTGGGCTTACTTCGAGAGAAATTGAGATAAACTCTCCTACTCCATGGAGTTAGGATGCTTTTGGGGATGCTGCTGGGGTCAGGAGTAGTGCTGTAAGACTCAGGGTAGGATTGTTTGTGCCCTGAAGAGGGTTAACTTTGCCAGACAATCCGGGAAGCAACCAGAAACTCCGGGCAGAGCTGATAGGAAGGGAAAGGATGTGATCAGAGAAATATTGCTCGAAGAGGAGACAAAAATCAAGGCTGAGGGCCTGGGAGTAATACATGGGGTGCATCCTCCTGACAAACATTGAAGACCACGACCCTGGGATCCGAGGAGAGACGCTCACCGAGCTGGGACCTAGAGGCCTCCAGGTGGCGCTGCGGAGCCGGGCAGCCGTGCGTCTCCACTCCCCCATTAACCCGGGAGGGAGGGGGCCTCGGGAAATGTGTGCATTTATTCAGTAGCAGGAGTGCAAACCTCATACATTGAGGGAGAAAGGCAGCGGGAGACGGCCGCGAGATTCCCCCATCTCTTTGAATATAATTTTAGATTGAGATTCAGATTAAATCCGAGGGGAAAACACTTTATGAGGCTGAAAGCTGTGTCGTTGCCAGAGCCAGGGTTATGAGCTATCAAATGCAATTACATTAAGACAGATTATACTGGGCAAATTGAGCCATTTAGAAGGTGAGAATCAAAGAAACGGCTCTGATCCTCTTTTCCCCCTTCTCTCTCCCTCTCCCTCTCTCTCTCTCTAAATTGCAGTTCGTAGTTCCTTGCAATTCTGAGGCACAAAAGTAGGTGAGACTGCTTTTGTATCTGCGAAGTGCTTCACTCCTGAATGTAATTCTAGCTGAGTGCAATCTAGGTTAAGAGCCGGACAAGCGGGTAATTAGAGCCCGCTAGCTGCCCGAGGACCGGCCGCCCCGCCGAAGCGCGCCCCGAGTCGGCGCCCTTCTCCCGGCCGAGCCTAGCTGCGGCTGGACACGGAGCGCCCGAGATGATGGTGCTGGACAAGGAGGACGGTAGGTGGCGGGCCGGGGTCTCGACGCCCCTCACCCCCTCGCCCCCTTGCCCCCCGCTGCGGCGCGCAGGCACACACACGCGGGAACACGGGCGCACACCTGCTGGGCTGTGCGGGGATTGCGGGGCGGGCGGCACGCTTGGGACCAGGGCTGGGGCAGGGGGAAGCACCGGGGGACAGCCGGGCGGAACTTGCCGGGGGAGAAGGTGGGCTAGCCCCGGGCTGCATGCGCCCCGGGCCGCACGCCCCGCGGACCCCGGCCGTGAGCCAAGGAGCTGTGCACCGGCCGTGTGCTGCGCCGCGGGGCCTCGTGGAGGCTCCGGCTCCCCTGCGATCTCCGCGCCGCGGAGGTTCGCTTTGAGCATTTCGTCTCTGCGGCTGCTGCTCACACCGCAGCCATCACCCTCGCCCCCGCCGCCGCGTAACCCGAGAGGCACTGAGCGCTGAGCAAATCAGCGGCTTCGGGGAGAATCGTACTCCAGAGCTCGGGGCAAGCGGGAGCGCAGGAGGACGGCGCGAGAGCCGGGGTGCCCGGCAGGCGAGGGGAAGGCGGTTTGGACCCTCGGGGCACATCTCCATGAGCGTGACTCGATGAGAAAGAGAGCCACCTCTTGTGCTGGCCCGCTATCTCCCTGTCTCTTTGAGCGCGGAGGCGGGAGTTTGGCCCAGAGGAAGAAAGTGTCCCGCCGCCGGCCAGTAGCACTCATGCGGGGGCGGCTGCGAGAATGGCACGGACCTTCAGTGGTCGAGCCTCAATGCACCCTAGAAAACTGCAGGGCACGGGAAAGGTCGGAACAGAGGAGCCCATAGCTGCTGGAAGCCACTAGCAGTTGGTCCCATAGACCCCAAAGCCTTCCTGGCAGGGAGTGCCCTGCAGTTAAGTGTCCTAGAAGGTTGGGGATCCCAGCTCCCTTGAGGGGAAAGCCAAGTGGGTGCCCTAAGATGAGTCCCCAGGGTCAGGAGAGAGGCGGTACCCTGGCTGTCCCAGGACCTCCGGCCCTGTAGGTGAGGCCTGTGTGTTGGTGGTGTAGGGGCATTTGTGATTGTTGGTGTCCTCGCTGCCGCCGGCGTTCTGCCATTGGTGAGGTACCAAAAGGGTAGGTTTGCTTTGAGTCAGCGGGAATCCTCTTAAAGTGACTGTAGTGGCCATCCTCTGACCTTCCACTCAGGAGTCTCTGCTGGGCCCGTGCCCGCTGGACCCGTGCCCTCTGCCCCCGGGGCAGCGTTGTTATTGATGTGACCAGTTGGTGAAAACGCAAAGCTAAGTGACTTGCTCAGGGTCACACAGGATGCTCGCATTGCTGCTGCCAGGTGCTGATGCCCCCAGGCTGCCTACTGTCTTCTGAGACATCCAGCAGGGAGGTGGAACTTGAAGTATCTGGCCTGGGGGTGGCATCTAGGAGGCTCTGTGGCTCTCAGCATGGGTGTAGGAAGAGAGAGAATGGGGGAAACCTCAGTGCTTCTGGGCTAGCTGGGGTGGGACATCATCTTCAGTATGTCTTCTCTATTCACAAGGACCCCTTCCTTGGAGCCCCATGTAGGCCATCGGAGAACTTCATATAGAATGAAAAGGCGAAGAAGGGATCTGGGGTCAGGCCAGACAGGGAGGGAGGAGACCTTGATTTAGTGCCTTTCATCACGAACTCCTCATGTTACTTTGGAACAGTCATGCTTCACTTTCCCTCTTGGTAAAAATGAAAGGCTTGGAGAAGCCAGAGCAGAGGGCACTTCCTTGGTACCTGGGGATACTGTCACTATGGGGAGCATGTAGGGTTCATCTTGAGCAGAGGTTATTTGGCATGCTTGGCTCCCCAGGCCCAAGCCAGGAATCTGGAAGACTCAGGCTCTGCACATGGGAGGCCTCAGGCCGGGGAGATTGGTCTCATGCCAACAAGATGACACCCCCTACCTGCACCCAGGATCTTGCTCTGCCCAAGCACCTCATGATGCCTCTGGCTCTGAGATAATACAAAGGGTTTCAGATGAGCCTTGAGTGGGAATGGATTTCTGGAGGTCATTTTAGCCAGCTCTCTGCCTCCAAATTGCGGTGTACCTCAAGCACCCTGGGCAGATGTTTCTTCTGGTTTCTGTTAGAGCTGTGAAACAGAGCTCCAGATGCCCCTCCATCCCCAGCCTAGACTGTCCAGTCTAAACAATATGGTGCCCACTACCATGGAGCTGCTGGGCTCTGGGGTCTCTTACAGCACAAGCACAGCCACTGGGGTCCTAAGCAGCCACCTATTCTTGTCCTGCCCAGCCTATAGCTGTCTTTCAAAAGCAACCTTTCTGCTCATGCATCTGCACTCCACTCCCTGTTAAGAGGAGTCTGGCCTCCCCTAGTTCCAGGAAACCTTGAAGATGGCACCTTCAATTGGAGGAGGGAGAAAGGTTCTGGATCCACTCATCTGCTCCTCCAAACCAACCACCTAACTCCTTCCTGAACACTTCTGCCCTCTCAGCAGGTGGCTACCTGAACTGGGTGGCAGCATTCCCCCACCCCCCAGGTCCCCCAAAGGGTGCGTTCCCTGCATACAGCACCTTTTGTCTGGCTGCAGCAGGGACTCAGGGCTGCTATTAACCACCCCCAACGCCTTTTCTCCACCTGACAGCATCTTGTCGGGAGAGGCTGGGGCTCCTCTGGTTGAAGTCGGGTCTGCCAGCTGCCGAGGACCAAAGCTCCCGCTCTGCTGGGCTGCAGGGCTTTCATGTTGCACTTCTGAAAGATAATAAAATATCAATCGTTTTGCCGTAGCAACGGGTTTAAGAGACTTTCTGAAGTATTGAATCGTCAGAAAAAAAATTTTTTTTTTGCTTTTAAGCACAGTGCATTATTAATAAAGTAATCCATTAGGTCGAGCAGTGAAAGGTCACCACAGAGACGGAAAGATCTGTTTTGCAAACGGTTAAACTTCGAGTTTTAAGATTAATTGCTTTCATTTGGATGCTTGCTTTTGGCCTAGCCATCTCCACTTTACTGGAACTCAGGGTCCGGGCTTTCTAAATGCTGCTGGGTCTGCCTGTCAGCGAAAGGCAGCTGAGCTCCAACTTTCCCGGAGAAACAGCCCTTCTTCCCCTGGCACCTGCAGCTTGGGCTGGCACCAGGCAGTGGGCTTTTGGGGGAGGGTTAAAGTCCCAGGGGAGCAAAGAGAGCTACAGCTCTGAACCCTACCCAAGTCAAATGAGCCCTTGGGCTGTTTGAGAAGAGGCCTTTGAGTAGGAGCAGACGGCAGAGAGTCTGAGAGGGCCCAAGAACAGTGAGAGCTTTGGTCTGTGTGGGACTGGGCAGGAGAGGATGCTAGGGCATCCAGCTGGGGATGCTGGGATACTCCCAGGTGCACACAGGAGAAGGGCAGGGCTGGGTATAAACGGTCTTTGCAAAGGCCCAGCAGGAAGGTGGGGATGACCACAGGAAGCAGCAGGCGGGTTGTGGAACTAAACACCAGACATGATTCCTAGAGCATTTTTAATAAGTAAAAATGCCAAAGAGAGTGAAGCTGGACTGAGGAGGACCAGACAGCGGAGTCTTCAATTGTGAATGACGGCTAGGAGCACAGCCTCCACAGCTGACTCAGTTGATCCACCAGAACCGGCACATGGCTATGCTTGGGTACGAACCAGCCCTTGCTGGGCCACCAGTAGGATTTCCTAGGATAGACCCTCATGTTCTAGGCCACAGAGAGTCCTGGGGCCTCTCCTGGCAGAGTGTACTCACCACTGTCCCAGCCCTGGAGAGGCAGGCAGGCCCTGATGCTGTTCCATGCCAGAGACCCCAGCCCATTAGCAGGAAGGCAGAGCCAAGTGGACACTGCTGCCTGCTGAGGCCTGGTAAAGGCCTTGTGAGTCTGGCAGGGTGGGGACCAAATCATGTACTTGCCCAGTGCCTAGAAGCAGGGGAGTGGGAGGGTTACCATCTGCATCTACCATAACCAGCCCCAGTGGCAGCCCTCCTTTCTGCTGGGAATGAGGCATCACATCCTGAGCTGTACATACAGCTGCTTCCCCTTCCTGCCCAAACTTAGCCAGGCAGAGTGTCTGTAAAGATGGGTAACCCCCTCACACACACACACACACACACCCGAGCCTTGGGTGAAGAAGCAGGTGCTTCTCTCTGTTCCCTGCTCTTCCATTCATTTGCTCACACAGAGCAGCACTAAGAGGGGGACAGGGAAACAACATAAATTGGTCTGTCGTCCAGAATCCATGTCTCGCTAATGTACCCAGATTAACTCAACTGTAAATTGTCTCCTTGGATGGTGGTGTCTTGCTAAAAGTTTCCCATATGATTCATGATTTGGATTGCTTTTAACAGCTATTGGCTAAGCAAGCCGGTGACTGTACAAGGTGATGCAATTGGCATTAGTGAGGGGAGGCACGGGAGCGTGTAATGCAGTCAATACTGCATTAACTACTGATGCCCAATTACAGGGAGCAGGAGAGAGCCTTTCAGGAGCATTAGGACTGGGGGAAGCTGAGATCACTGGCTGCTGCTCGCCTAAAAGCTTCACCCTTTGGATGCCGGGGCTCAGTGCTGGCATGGCCACTCACTTGGCCTCTGTGGTTGTGGGAACTGCCTTTTTCTCTTGCTGTCTGTTTCTGAACATGTCCCACAAATATGCCTTTAGCACATGAAAATGGACGTTTCCCTAGAGCTGGGACCCGCCTCTCCCTCCCGAGAATTGATTCCTTACTCCACCCTGTGTCACCCTGTGTCCCAGAGTCAGACCAGGTGGCTGCCCCATGAGCTTCCATTTAAGGAACTTCATAGCAGGCCCTATTTGTGGGCAGCACCAAGAGGAGGTCTATTTTGGTCTCTCACCCTTGGAACAGATGGATGATTGCCAGTGAGCACTGGCAGTTGACTCCCTGTGGTCATGGGCAAAGGAAACACGAGGTTCAGCCATGGCCCAGGGCGAGGCTGCCACAGTTGGGAGGTGGCCGTGGCTAGACAGGTTGTGCTGTCTGAGCAGAAGGCAGAGCTGTGATGGTGCAGCTAGGGAAGGCTGGGGGCCAGTGACTTGAGCCATGTTGGGGTCTAGAGCAGATGCAGGTCCAGGGAGTTAGGAGATCCCTCCAGAGCTGTGCCCCCATGTAGCAGGGAGGCCAAGGCTGTTGCTGGATCCATCTCCAGGGTCTAGAGGGCCTCCCAGAAAGCCCTGTTCAGGGACGCTGAGAAGACTAGAAGATGTTAGGGCAGAAGGTAGAGGAAAGGACATGGGTGTCCCAGTGTGCCAGGTACTGTTTGACTTGCTGCCACCTTTGTCATTGCACTAAGCTATGCAGGTCCAGTATGTCTACTGTGATTTTGTGTTACACGCCCACCCAGTGTAGAGGTTGCTTGCCTCTAAACCTTTGCCTCTCTACCTTCTCATCTCTACAGTGAGAACAGCCATACCTAATTGGCAGGATTATACTCAGGATTAAGTGAGATACTGTCCATGTACACATTTGATGAGCCAGAAAGCCTCATGGCTGTGTGGAGCAACATTGCTCCGTGTTCAGTTACAGTATGATCTGAAATAACTCTGTGTCCAGTCCAGTGCTTTGTTCACTGGTAAGCACTGGGTCTGTACCCTCACTCTGCCAGTTTATTTATCATGGCCCTTAATCATTGCTGCCTGGGAGGAAGGCTGACCTCACTACTTGCCCATGTCCAGATCCCCACGGCAGGTGGCACCTTGGGAAGAGGTCTCTAAAACCACTCTTTGCAAATTCCTCCATTTATAGGTGGAAGTCGAGGTTCAAATAGGGCAAAAGGGCTGCCTAGGGTTCCATGAGGAATTGGAGCCTAGAGCATCAGCATCTTTTTGCCATGCCTTCTGCCCTAGCCCTGAGGCGTGATGAGGCTGGGTAGTAGAAAACTCTGATTACAGCAAACATCAACTGGACTGGGACTACGGACCACGTGCTTGGGTGTCCCAGTTTTACCCCTTGCCAGCCTACTGACAGCCCAGAAGATGCAGTTCTATCCTCAGATGTAGGTGAAAGGTGCTGATGGACACTCACATCTGTCCTGGTCCTTTTGAAGTGGAGAAGCCCCAGAGGTTCCTATGGCATGTATCCCATCTTGCTTCCCTGTCCTGTCTGGAGTTGGAGGACATTGAGACATGCAAGATGTCCTCCCATTCCCAGGCTTAGCTCTTTGTGGTGCTGCTAGAGTGAGTTTTCCTGGCAAGCCCATATTTGGGATTGGACTACACCAGTGGAGTCAACTTGTCCTGGCTTGCAAGATATTCTGTGCATCTCTTCCCAACTCTGAGTTCAGAGACACTGCATTGGTAGCTTGAAATTAGCCACAGTTTGTACCATGGACATAAGCAAACACTACAAATCAGGGCGTTTTCCCAAAGACTTGGTTGTTAAGCATGCATCAGCACATCACCGGATTGCATTCATCTGGGACTCTGGACCTACCTTTTTGTCCTCTGCTACCGCCATTCTCATCTCACCTACTATCTTTCTCCTGGTGCTCATTACAACCAGTCTGACCAAGCCTCTGCTACCCTGGCATCCTGCCTGAGGCCTACTGCTGCTTTGACCATCACACTAAACTATGCAGGTTTAGTATATCTACTCTGGTTTTGGGTTCCATGAAGACTCAGCATTTGCCTCTATTCCCTTGCTCCTATGTCCTCCTTGCCTGGCATGCCCTTTCTCCTTTAGTTGGCTGAGGTTTCTCCCAGACCATTCCAGACCATGCTCAGAGACACATCCACCAAACCTAGCAACAATTTGTTCACCACTGGTGGGTATGTGTTCATTTCGTGTTCTGTCTAAGGCAGGAGTCCACAGTAGCTGATACAATTAGGGGAAAAGTAAAAGCAGGTGGTGTGAGAGGAGTGAGTAGGTTGGTCCAGATTGCAGGGGCAGCTGCCCAGTATGAAGGCCCATGGGCTCAGATCACTAGCTCCTCCCTCCTGTCCCTTCCCCTGGAGGTCAACTGGGCTTTCTTGAGTGGCCTCCTGTCTTCAGGTGTAGTCTGCTAGCATGATTCAGAAAACCTGGGTTTTGTCCCAGCTGACTGCTGTGTGACTTCAGGCAATGCACTGGGCCTCAATTTTCTCATCCCTACAAAGGGTGAAACACCTAACTGGCACTTTATGTCCAAGCACACACTTGGTAAACCAGAAAG
This sequence comes from Macaca mulatta, assembly GCF_049350105.2. Taxonomy (NCBI): domain Eukaryota; kingdom Metazoa; phylum Chordata; class Mammalia; order Primates; family Cercopithecidae; genus Macaca; species Macaca mulatta. The sequence continues at coordinate 57,280,205 of NC_133419.1, forward strand.
TTTCATGCTTGTGTGAATTGACATTGCTCTCTGCACAGTTACAGTATGATCTTTTGGCTTTGGCCTCTCAGCCTTTAGGAGTCATAAAACACAATAGCTATCATTATACTGAACCCTTACTTAAAAGTGCAGCATTGTGCCGTCTATATGTATCAAGTAGTTATTGCTGCGTAATCAGTTACCCTAAAATGTAGAGCCTCAACACAATAAGCATTTATTTAACTTGAAAATCTGTGGGTCAGTGATTTAAGCAGGGCTTGGCTGAGCAGTTTTTCTGGTTTCAGCTGGGCTCACTCACACCTGGAGGATGGAGGATGGCTGATCAGTTGGATGCTGGGCGTGAAAAGACTGCGAGGCCCTCATTAGCCAGTAGGCTTGTCCGACTTGTTCTTATGGCAGAGACCGGTCCAGAAGGTGTGGAAGCACACAAGGCTTCTCTTTTTTGAGAGAGTCTCGCTCTATTGTTCAGACTGGAGCGCAGTGGCACAATCACAGCTTCCTGCAGCCTTGACCTTTTGGGCTGAAGTGATCCTCCTTCTTCAGCCTCCCAAGTAGCTGAGACTACATCACCATGCCTAGCTAATTTTCGTATTTTTTGTAGAGATGAGATTTCACTATGTTGCCCAGTCTGGTCTTGAACTCCTGGGATCAATCGATCCACCTGCCTCAGCCTCCCAAAGTGCTGGGATTACAAACATGTGCCACCACGCACCACCGCACCCGGCCTACACAAGGCTTCTGAGGCCAAGGTTTGGCACTGGGATGTTGTCACTTCTGCTGCATTCTATTGGCCAAAATAAATCACAAGGCCAGCCCAAGTTCAAAGGGTGGAGAAGCAGATTCTGCTCTTGAAGGTAGGAGGTGAAAGTCATATAACAAATGGTGTGGCTATGGGGAAGGGTACGAATTGGGGTCATTTTTGTAATCAGTCCACCAAGCATCTTCCATATATAATCTCATTTAATACCCCTAAGAACCTTAGGAAGAAGCTACTATTACCCTCATTCTACAGATGAGAAAATTATTGTACAAAGAGATTGAGTAATTGGTTCCACTACAGCTCAAGAGTGCTAGAGCTGGGCTGTGAACCCAAGCAGGTTGACTGCAGAGTCAGTGCACTCACTCTCTGTGCTCTGTCTGCTCCCTTTTCCAGCTGTCAGACATGAGGATGCAAAGAAAGACTCTCAGAGTTCAAGGAAAGGTGAGGAACCTTCGAGATGACTTGGGGTGGAAGGAAGCTTGCTGTGGGCAGTTTGAGGGGGGCTGCCATGGGAGCCCAGCTCCATTCCTCCCAGAGCCACCCTGGCAGGGGAGGGACCATAATGAGGTCAGTCCCCATTGCCTCTTTCAGATTTTCCTCTCTGTCCTGCAAAGCCACTAGACAGCTTGAAAGGATGTGATGCTCTGTGTTCCCAGAGCTGACTTAGACCTGGGCATATATGCAGATGCAGCGAGGTGAGAATCAATTCATTGGTTGGCCCCTAGCCTCAAAATGGGGTGGTAAGTGGGCTGGTGAGAGGCCTGTGTACATTCATAAACCAGCTGATTGAAAAGCAATATTTCAGATAAATACAAGCCAGCGATCTATCAGTGGTTGTAATAAAACCCAGGCTTCAGGCTGTGATTTTATTTTGAAATAATAAGAATTGCTTGATTCTTTTTACTTGAGTTACCATGGTAATTCCGGCGTGGAGCAGTGTTATATTGATTTAGAAAGTGGACAGTAATATTTCTTTTGTGTTATTCTGTTTCTAGGCCTTGATTTCTAATTTCCACTTGGAGATTACTTTTATAAATTTCTTAAGTCCTTCCACTTTTTTTTCCTCTCACAGTATAATTTTCCTCTCATACGCTGCTATGTTCTGAGCTTATTGGTTTGCTCTTATTTTAAATTAAACTTGCTGGTTTCAAATATTGAAATGACATCTTTGTCTGTGTCTGTACTTTGGTTTAGCAAAATATTACAGTCTGACGCTTTCTGCTTAATAATTTAAGGGAGGCATTCTGTCGGCCCTCACTGGGTGCTGATAACTTATGACTCAACCAACGCAGGCCTTAAACTCCTGACATTTTAATATTGTGTGGCGGGAGTGGCTGCCCTTCTTCTCTGAGTCTCAGTGGGGAAAAATTCGTGTGGTACCCCAGAAAGGAGTTTTAATAAATCAACTTTGCTGGTTGGCATGATGACTTGATGGAGAGCAGGAGGGAGACCCACTCTTGCCAGACAAGTGGGAGCAGCGCCGGCCTGGGCTCCTACAGTCCTGCTCCATCCTGCGTGTCCTCTCCCCTCAATCTTTAAAAACCCTAATCCCTGACGACAGTATCCAGGAAGGACTGAGTGGGGCTACCTGTGGGTGCCATCAGAATGTTCAAACTCTCTGATTCTCAGTTTTCCTTTTGTAAAACAAGTGGAATTAGCATGGGCTTTGAGTTACACAGGTTCAAATCCTGTCTCTGCTGCTAAGTCATTCTGATGAGTAAATTCTACTAATAATTTCAAATAGTAAAATGGGTATGAACACGGTTACCTTTTAAGTCTGTTGGGACTTGATCAGGCAAAGCTTCTGACAGTCTTGCAGATGATTGGTGTCATTTCCCTGTCCTCCCTGGGGTACTGGTGAGAGCAGGGGAGACAGGGGAAGTGGATGTGCTTTGGAAAACTTGCCCTGCTCCAGACAGGCCTGGAGTTCCCAGCCCTGGGAGGATTACTCTTTGGAAAGGACTCACGGCTGTGGCTCCTTGAGGACGTGAAGCAGCTTCTCCCACTTTCCTCCTCTGCCCAGCTGAGGGCAGGGGGCCTGGGTAGGGCAGCTGGAGACAGGGCTCTGTCCTCTGGGCTCCTCTCCTCAAAACACTCCACCTCAAGGCCTGTGCTGTAGGAGGAAGTTCACAACAACATGGGTTGTCAGGCAGAGAGCTGTCTGCAGGGCCCCCTCTCAATGGCCTGAGGAGAGGGCCCTTCTCTACAGAGCATGTATGCCAGTGTGACAGTGTATTAATTATCTACAGCTGTGTAACACATTACTTCCAAAATTAGCAGCTAGAAACAATACCCACTTATTCTCTCATTGCTGTGGGACAGGAATCTTTACGGGGTCCTCTGCTCTGGGGTTTCTCTCAGACTGTGATCAAGGTGTCACCTGGGGCTGTGGGTTCATCTCAAGATTCATGTGGGGTTGTTTCAAGCTCAGTAATTTAGTTGCTGGCAGAATGCATTCCTCACGGGCTGCTAGACTGAGAGCCTCCATGCCTTGCTGGCTGCGGTGGCCATGCCGTATGGGCCTCTCCAACATGGCTGCCAGCTTCCTGAAAACCATTGAAAGACAGTGTCTGCTCACAAGAAGAAAGTCTGTCTACGAATCACAGATGTGACGTTTCATCACCTTTGCTGTGTTTCCTTTCTCGGGAGCAAGCCACGAGGTCCAGCCCACACTCAAGGAAGTGGGGCAGATGACATAAGGGTGTGAGTGCCAGGGGGCAGGATCACTGGGGACCATCTTAGAAGGTGGCCTGCCATGAGAGGCCAGCCTCTGGAATAGCAACTGCCTCCAGAGAGAATGCCTCACCAGCTCCATTCCCAGGAGGCCTCCTGGGTCACCTCATGCCAGGGAAGGGCACAGATGTCTCAGAGTCTATCATTTCATCATCACAACACCCTTGGGAGGCTAAGAGGACAAATACTAGCTCCATTTTGCAGAGGACTAGGTTGTGTCCAGAGAGGAAAAGATGCTTGCCTGGGATACCCCAGCAAGCTGGCATGTGGAAGAGTTCAGGCGAGAACCAGGCCCTGCCTGCCATGAGCCTGGGGAGGTGGCGGTAAAGACACTCGCAGGCCCTCCCTAGCTCTAGCTGTGGGAGGGATGGTGCTGAATATGTGCAGACACACACACGCACTCTCACACACACATCACACACACTCGCTCCCACATACATGCACGCACACTACATGCCCACTACACACCCCCATACACACCACACACACCTATACACACACATATGTTCACATACACACATTCACACACACATGCACACCCACCCACACAGACACATGCACTGTCTCTCACACTCACACACCCCACACACACACACACCCCCCTGGACCAGCGCTGGGGGCTGCTGGATTTTGTTCTCACAGGTGGTCAGTTTTCCAAGGCTGGGACGGCCCTACCAAGCCGCCCCAGTGGGGTCTATCACCCCAGGGTCTCCCTTCTCAGTCCGCCGGGATGATACCCGCAGAGGAGGTGAGGGTGGTTCCTTCCTGAGCCAGCCTCCCCGCTGCTGTTGGATTGAGGGCCCCACCTCTTTCCTGGCTGTTACAGGGGCGATGGAGGCGGCGTTTTGAGGCAGCCTGGGCAGAGGTAGTGTGGCAGTTCCTCACGTGGGAGCAGGGTGGAGGAGGCTCTCCTGCGGGCTGAAGTACTCCCGTAAGCAGGTTGATGGGCACGGGGCTGGGAGCCAGAACTGCTGCATCCACATCCCAGCTCTGCCACCACCTCACAGTGTGTCCTTGGGCTGGTCCCTTCCCCTTTCTGGGTCTTGGTTTCTCCATTTGCATTCCCAGAGTGCCTGCCGGCTACATACCCTGTGGCGTCGTATATGGAGACAGGACTATTGGGGAATGGGTGTGGCAGGGCCAGGCCAGCAGAAAGGAACTCCCAGTGAGGTCTCTTTCTCTTTCGTTGGTCTCCTAGGGTCGGGACACACAGTTTCCCAGGTGAGAGCATCTGTAGCTCTCAGCCCTCCACACTTGGTCTTGTCACACTCAATCCAGGTGGAAAGCCCTGTCCCCTGCTGTTTGCAGGTAGAGTCTCAATTAGGAGGCAGAGGGGACCCCTGGAGTAGGTTCAGAGACTCATGGCCAGTGAATGGAAGTCATAGCCTTGGACTGAGAGTACCCCAGTCAATTACATCCTTTTATGGCTGGGGAAACTAAGGCACTAAGAAGCGTCTGCTTCCTTTCTCAGCTGAGTGTCTCTGAGATACTTTCTGAGTAGAAATATCTGTGCCCAGCAGACGCTGCATCCGATTGGCATGGGGCCTTGAGGCTGCACCCCAGCTCTGTCAGTCAGAGGCCATCTCTTCCAGGCAGCCGCTCTCCCCCAGCCAGAAGCTGTTTCCCATCCATGAGGCATCTTCTTGGCAGGGGCCAGGGCTCTGGGGAGCAGTGGGCAGTGGGCAGGGCTCCCTCAGGCACCTGGTTCCAAGCTGGCACTCCACCCAAATGCAGAGTTCAATGCTTTGACCTGCCTTTGTGCCCTGAGGATGTTTTCATGCTCTTCTTTGATCCTCAGAGTGCTTATCAGATCACTGCTAAAATATGCCTTTGACAAGAGCATAAGATCTCATTAGTATTATTGAGATATTATTCTCCAAAAAAAGATCCACGAAAAAATTAAAATTGGTTGAAATAATTAACACAAAGTAAAACTGGCAACAACTAAGACTGCACCTGGTAAAGTATGTTACTGACTAAAAATTGACAGAAGAATCAAATCTTCCTGAGAAGTTTAGAGCTGGTGAAGCTGGCTCGGGAAGCATTTTCTGGTAGAAATAATTGCCAGAAAAGAATCCCAACAGCGGCAAAAACTCGAATTTGTGAGATCTGATGTGAGCCAAAAGCTGATCATAAGCCAATAGTCGCCTTTAACAATTTAAAAATAATTGATCCCAATGAAAATAATCTCCACAAAATTCAAAAAAAATGGGGAAGGGTGAAGAAATGGTTTAACACGAATGAATAGAAAAGTGATCAAGGAATTAATTGACTTAATGAAGCTCATTAAGAGTTACTTTATTGATGAAAAATTCTCAGTGTTGGTATAATTCTTATCAAAATGTAGATGTTAAGGGCTAGCCCCTACTAGTAGATGCTTAGTAAATATTTGTTGAGCGGATAATGAATGAATGAGTTTATAGGTGAAGGAGGTCAGGAGAGGATCAGAGAGAATCAAAAGGATTCCTTTGTCCCAGAAAGAGGACAAGGAACCCCAGGTTCAAGACTGCAGAGGCCATTGTGACTGGAGCTTGGGGCATCATCAGTGAGGCTGCAGGGTGGTCAGGGCTGGCAGCGCCACATTGTGCAGAGCCTTGCAGGCCGTGGGTAGCAGTTCCAGTTTCCCTACATCCTCAGGGGGCGCATGTGCAGGTTTGTTACATGTTACATGGGTATATTGCATGGTGGTGAGGTTCAGGGTATGACAGATCCTGTCACCCATCGGTGTCTGTTGTTCCCATCTTTATGTCCATGTGTACAACAGGACACCTTTGAATGGCTTGAGGTAGAAGCAAGATTCTTGCTCAAATTTACATTTCATTAAGACCATTTGGATTACTCTGTGGAGAGCAAATGGGAGGGGATAAAACTAGAGGCAGAGAAAGCAGCACATAATGGGGAGGGAGGGGTTCTTTTTCAGCTGTACAGACGGACCTCTCCCCATCCCTCCAGCTTCAGATGGCCCCACACTCCTGCCTGCCTCCCTTCAGTTTCCTCCAGAGCTTGCAGACTGGGTGTGTGCAGGGTGAGGCAGGTGGGGGTCTGGATTGGTCAGAGGAGGCAGTTGAGGTTTAGGAGAGGAACTGTGCTGAAGCTGTGGCCTTAGGAATGGGAGCTCATCTGAGGTCTTCTGGTGGTCAAGATCCTGGCTGGAGCTGCTCAGCTCCCTGTAGCGGGGCTTGAACTTGTGGCCAGAGCTGGAGTTGAACTCCAGGGAAGGTAGACCAGAGGCCCTGGCTGCAAGCCTGTCCTTGCCCAGCTTTGTCCCTGAGGCCCTTGCTTGCCCAGCCCAGCTTTGGCTTGAAGGCTTCCCCAACCCTTCACTTCCTCCTCTGCTGCTGTCATGACTGGACCATGATTCTGGCTTTCTAGGCTCTAAGACAAGGAGTCAAAGACTGTGGGCCTGAGGCAGGTGGGAGGACACCAGGACTGGGAGGTAGCAAGTCCAGACCTATCCAGCCACCCGACGGTCAGTCCCTGACTCCTCTGGCCTCCTATGATCTGTCTGTAAAGTGTTTCTTGGCCCTCCCACTCTGGGCCAATGTTCTTTCTCCCGACTGGCTTTCATAAAAGCTGCTGATTCTGGGAAAGAGGCATGGCTCAGGGTCTCCCTACCCTTACCTGTTTCTACTCTAGTCCACCCCCAATTATATTCAACTAGGATCAGTCCAGAGAAGAGCAGAACTTGTTTGAGGCCTCAGAGCACCTCCGTGTGGTCTGGGAACTATGCCTAAGGTCTTGCCTCTGCAATGAGCTGTCCCTCAGGGTAGAGGTCTGTATAGTGGTCTGTCTGTAGACTCAGGTGTCTATAGTGGTGCATATAGTGGTACCATTCCTGCCTGGCTGCCCAGGGTCTGGAGACCCAGCAGCCCACTCCATGCTGTCTCAAGGGCACACACTCTTCTCCCTGTGGTCCATACTACTGGGAATCCTGCCCTCCCTTCCATGGTAAAGGCTTTGGACTCACTCTCCCAAGGAGAGAGAACCCCCAAGAGCACCAGGTCAGACACATGCAGATGTGAAATCTTTAGAATTCTTTGAAAGCGACAGCAGCGGCATGAGGACCTGACCACTTGCTGCAGGATTAGCTGTCTTTTGACTTGGTAGGTAACAAGCATGAACTGTGGATTTCAGTCCTGCTCTGCGGTCCTCTGACTGTGGGCTCTCCGGCAAGTCTTGCTCTACCACCCACTGCTACTGGATGTTATTGGGCAAACCACTTCACTTTTCTGAGCCCTGGTCATATAAGTTAAGACCCAGAACATCCTCCCTGTCCCCTGCACAGAACTCAAATGAGAGAAAATGTTTTCATGTGTTTTGGCCCACCCGAGGAAGTGTTGGTGAGAACATAGTGGCTGCATAAACGGAAGGGCACTTGCAACATGCGCTCCTGCCACCCCTTACCTTGAGAGGGCTTCTCATCCCTGGGCCTCAAAGAACTTTGGGAGAGAAATTTAGAGAAGTTCAAGGGTAGTTTCCCTGAGGAGCAGCTTCCCAAGACAGCATTTCATGCTGAATCCGTGTAGACTCAGGGAACTAGCCTCATGACTAGAAAATGAGCATGTGTCCACTTGCTTCAAGGCCCAGATAGTCCTTTCAAGTGACCAGAGCTGTCCTGTCTCCTCCATAGGGCTCTCTCCACTGCGGGAGAATTGGAGGCTGGTCTGCCTCTGCAGAGATGAGGTCTGAGCCGCTGTGACCACTCTCAGTCTATCCCCGTTCATTCCCAACTTGGGGGCAGACAAATGCCCATGCCCCTGTGCAGCCCCAGCTCCCCCTGCTGACCAGGATGCTTCATCTTTTTGGGTCATCCTCTCAGATTAGCTACAAAGGGTACTGTCCCTAGTCTGGGCATGGTGCTCTCCCCTTCCAAAGGCAGCCTCGTTGCTTTCCTTCCTAGCCTCGTGGCCTGGATCTAAGCTGGCACATCCCTGTGCCAGGTGGGGCTCACAGGCCCTGGGAGAGGGCAGCATCCCTTACCCAACCCTGCCTGGGGGCCTGGAAGTCCTCACTATGATGCTATTCATTATGCATGTACCATTATGCACATACTGTTATGTACTTGTGGTGTCCAAAGTCGGACAAGCTCAAGGTCCTGAAGGAGGGACCCCTCTGCCATGGGCATGCTCAGTTTGCAGGTAGGGCATAGTCCTTGAAGGATGCAGAAATTTCAACAGAGACCTGAGAAGACAAAATGATAATGCAGTTGTGGAAGCAGATGGGCCAAGGAGAGTGATGGATCCAGTAAGGTTTCAGTTTCTTGGGGAGCAGGGCTGGAAAAGTGGATAGAGTCAGATTTCTGGATATGGGGGTCTGGGGAAGGAGGTAAGGGGGTGCTATGGAGCCCTTTCATCACTTTCATCCCAGCAGGGGCATGGAGTGACCAGGGCCTGTCCCCTGTGAGGCTGGCTGTGGGGCCTCCCAGGTCCCCACACCTGGCAGTTTCTAGCTGCCACAGGTTATTGCCCCACTTTGCTGACCCCAGAACTGAATATTTTATGAACTGGTTTCTCCTGTTCTCAAAGGAATATTTATATTGTTTTTGTTTGTCTCATTTTATAATAGCTTTATTGATTTATCATTTGCATACCACAAAATTAACCTTTTTAAAATACATACTTTAGTGGTTTTTAGTATATTCACAGAGTTTTGCAATCATCACCGTTATCTAATTCAAGAACATTTTTATCACCTCAAAAAGAACCTTCACCCCATTAGCAGTCACTCCCCATTCCTCCCTCCCTGGCAACCACTAAACTACTTTCTGTTTGTATAGCATTGCCTATTCTGGACATTTCATATAAATGGAATCATGCAATATGTGGTTATTGTATCTGCCTTCTTTCTTGGCATAATGTTTGCAAGGTTCCTTCACGTTGTAGCATATGTCAGTACTTCATTTCTTTTTGTGGCCAAATCGTATTCCATTGTATGTATATACCATGTTTTATTTATTCGTTTGTCAATTGATGGACATTTGGGTTGTTTCTGTTTTTTGGCTGTTCTGAGTAATGCTGCTAGGAACGTTCATGTACAAGTTTTTGTTAAGACCTATATTTTCATTTTTCTTGGGGATATACTTAAGAGGGGAATTGCTGGGTGATACAATTTCAATGTTTGTCCCCTCCAAATCTCATGTTGAAATGAGATTCTCAGTGTTGCAGGTGGGGACTGGTGGGAGGTGATTGGATCACGGGGATGGCTTCCTCATGAATGGCTTAGCACTATCCACTTGGTGATGAGTGAGTTCTTGCTCAGTTCACTCAAAATCTTGTTGTTTAAAAGAGTGTGGCACCTCCCCCATCTCCCTTGCTCCCAGTCTTGCCATGTGACTTGCTTTCTCCCCTTCCTCTTCTGTCATGATTGGAAGCTTCCTGAGGCCTCACCAGGAGCAGATGCTGGAGCCATGCTTGTACAACCTACAGAACTGTGAGCCAATTAAACTTCTTTTCTTTACAAATTACCCAGCCTCAGCTATGTTTATAGCAACGCAAGAACAGACTAACACACTGGGTCATATGAAAACTCTGCGTTTGGGGATATTTGTTTTTAAATTCAAATGAATAGTACATGAGTATTTAGGAGAGAAGCCATCCTTAGTTGTCTGGGCTTCTGGAAGGGAGGCACCCTTAGCTTGGTACTGAGGTTCATTGGCACTTTGGATACGTCTTTTGCCTGCTGGCTTCAGTTTTCCGATCTATGAAGTGGCTTTAGTACTGATCTCTGCTCACCTCAAGGGCTTCTGTAAATAATTACTACTTGTGAGCCGGGCGCAGTGGCTCATGCCTGTAATCCCAGCACTTTGGGAGGCCGAGGCAGGTGGATCACAGGGTCAGGAGATCGAGACCATCCTGGCTAACACGGTGAAACCCCATCTCTACTGAAAATACAAAAAATTAGCCAGGCATGGTGGCACATGCCTATAGTCCCAGCTCTTCGGGACGCTGAGGCAGGAGAATGGCATGAACCCGAGAGGCAGAGCTTGCAGTGAGCTGAGATTCCGCCACTGCACTCCAGCATGGGTGACAGAGCAAGACTCTGTCTCAAAAATAATAATAATAAAAAAATTACTACTTGCATAGCATGTCATGGATAGCAAAGGACTTCTGCTTACTTCAGGTACTTTCATTCTTCAGCCCTGCAAGTTGAATGTTATTGCTCTAGTTTTGCTGATGAGGAAGCCGAAACTCAGAGAGGCTAAATGACTTGACTGAGTTCACAATGTGGGTCGATGGCAGAGCCTGAACTTGAACCCAGACTTACCAGAGTCCAAGTCCCTGGCCTGAACCCTTGCCTCAGATGTGTCTCTAAGCAAAGCAGGGCCCAGACATGGCCAGTTGTAGGCTCTGAAGCAGAGCATGCTATAGGAGAGAAAAGGATGCTACAAAAGTCCATTTTTAGCTGTGTGACTTTAGTTAAGTTGTTCCACCTCTCTGAGCCTCAGTTTCCCCATCCACAAAATGGAAGCAATAATTATAACTTATAGCACTGCAACAAGGACTTGGGAAGATGCTGTACATGAAATGCTGGGCATGATGCCAGGCACATAGAAAGTAGCTGGTAGAAGTTTATAGGGCACACGAGGAGGAGTGAAGAGGATGCAGGGTACTGTGGGACTGTTGGGGAGAAGTGGCTGGCTTCTGGGCTGGTCAGAGCAAGCTTTAAGGAGGAGCCCTCACTCGGGCTGGCCAGGAAGGTGAGCAGAAGGTGGAGAGTCCCCTGGGAAGGCCCAGTGTTTTCTGACCTGGTGCTGCTGAAAACCACGAGGGGTTCCCAGGGTTCTCAAGAGATTTCCCATGTTGGGAGTTTGTGGACAAGCTCTGCTGGTGCCCCCAGCCCTTACCCCCAGGCCAGCCTGCAGATGCCTGAGAGGGGGGCTTGCGTGACTGCCTCAGTTAGCCCGAGCGGTAATAAAACACTTTAAATTTATTGTGACATTTGGATTTAATTAAAAAGTACACACTTAGGGAAGTAGAACATAATAGGGAGAGAGGCAGTGTGGCTTTTCCCCTCCTTTCTTCCCCAAACTAATTAGCATTGTATTTTAAATTGTTTATGTGCCGCTAATCATCGTAATAAATCATTTATACTGAAAAAGACACACTCGGCTGTGCCCGCCTTGCGGGTTCTGCTCACAGGGCTCTATCGCGAACAAATTGATCTGGAAGTGAATTTATTAACCACTAGGGAAGAAATCATTAGTGCTTTCTCTAAACATTCCCCAGGTACGCTTTATTGCCACAGTTTATGCTGTAACTAAGAGGAGCATTATCAGGTCCATGTTGTAATTTCCTTGCAAAGCCAGCAGCCCACTCCCAAGCTGGGGGCTGGGAGGGGCTGGGAGGGGCTGGAGAGTCCCTGCCTCCTCTCCTATATGTGATCTGGTGACCCCAGCCTCCTTTCCTGGTGCTCCTTATTCCAGAAAGGGCTCCCTATAAAGCCCCTGCAGGCCCGAGGCCTTGGTGGCTGCATTCTGTTGTCTCTTACCCACAGGGTGGTTCACACTCATTCATGTTTATGTGTCAGGAGTATGGCTTAAAGTTGGGAGCTAGCCAGGGGTTCGGAAAACTCTGGGGCTGGGGCTGAGGGAATCAGTGATCTCAAAGAGTCTTGTCATAGACCAGCTTCCCCACCCAGAGATGGTGAATGCACGCACTGTGAGCTAATGATAGGCTGGGAGGCACAAATGGGGCTCAACAGGGACCCAGGCAGGAGTGGGAGGCTGCAGCCGAAGCTGCCAGGAACATCCTCTGTGGGCTTATGCCTCCAAAGGCCTTCCTACTGCAGGCCTGGGGCCTTCTCAAGGGTTTGGCTAGAGCAGTCTGTTCTGGCTTGGTGAGGCCCACTGCCCTGTGCCTCCTTGTCCACCTCACCTGGGTGCAGGGCCCAGGCAGTACTTGTACTCCAGACGTGGTCTGACGGATGACAGACAGCACGGCTGTCAGCTCCCTGGCTGCAGACTCTGTGCTGTGGACAATGCGGCCTGCGGCCACACCAGCTTGCCCAGCGGCTGGCCCACCCTGCTGACTCTCACACAGGATGCCACTTTCCCTTTGCACTTGGGGGCTTCAGACCACTCTCACTTTACAGGGGCTGCACTGCAAGACACACAGCAGGCTTTCTCCCAGCAGGTTTCCAGAAGAGACATTCGCTTCTGAACAAGGATCTTCTGCCTGGGAGCCCATGGCTGGTCTAGGATACAGATCCCAACCTGTCTGATTCCAAAGCTCATATTCTAAATGGCTTCATCCACGGTTGCTCCCTGAGCCTCCTCAGTCATGCGGGAGGCTGAAGGGAGATCTGGCCCACGCAGGCCTTGCTTTCAGCGTCTCTCTCTTATCCAGGTCTGCAAAGAAGTGCTGAAGCAACCCCCAGGGCTTCAACAGGAAGCCCTGGGGCAATGCCTCAGGCAGGCATCCCAGAAGCAGTGCTGTCTCAGCCACAGCCAAAGGGGTTCCCATCCCTGCTGCTCCTGGGGGTGGGGCCTGGAGTCTCCCTCCTAACCCCCAGCCCTTCCTCCCCTCACCCAGCCCAGTGGCTGGCAGATGGGCTCTGGCAGCTTCAAGAAGGAAGCAGGACCCAGCAGCTGCCTAGGCTCAGCTTGCTGGGAGGGTCCCCTCTTTGTGCCTGGAGAACGCATTTAAAAGTTTGAATTCAAAATTGATTTTGAAGGGCCCTAATCTCCCATCCCCTGGTGCTCGCGGTGTGTCTGCAGCTCCTGCCAGACTCTCGTTTTCTGGTTCAGCGCGCTGGTGCTCACGTCCCTGATGCTGTGAAATTGAGACTCGTCTGAGAGTCCATGTCCTCCTCCTCTGAGGAGATTGCAGGCCTCCTGGGAGCCCTGTTTCATTAGATGGGTGACGCGGGCTTTGAGGGTGCCCAGGGAGCAGCTGAGTTGCTGTCAGGAGAACACAGATTCCAGATGCTTCTCCACCGGTCCCCACAGCTGTGCAGTTTCAAGCGGCATTCTGTTAAGGAACCTAGGGGCTGGCTCTAGCAGCCCAGGATGGGATGGGGGTTGGTGGAGGCTACAGATCGAGAAAGGCTTGGGCCTGGGGCTTTTCTGTAGCAAACTCCAAGGGCCGCTTTCTCCCACTGGCCCCCGGAGACTCAGACTATGCTGACAGGGAAGAGTAGTCATTTTTGTAAGCCAAGAAGACCCTCAGGTAGGGAGTTGGGAAGGCTAGGTCTGTGCCAGGGGTGGAATTACAGAGACACCTGATACTCCTGAGGGTTGAGATGGGTATTTATGTGTAAAGGGAGGCTCGCAGTGGAGGCAGGGGCTGGAGGATGTGTTTTTGCTCCTCTTTTATCTAAAAGATAAAGGGTTTATATTTGCATGAGAGCTGTCGTGCCTCAGCTGGAGCCCTGGGATGGCTTCTCAAAAGCCTGGATTGTGGCAGCCATGACCCAGGAGCTGCTGTGGTTGAATCTGCTTTGTTCGTTAGGGCCACATAGCTACAGGTACCTAGGGGGTGTGGCACAGGGGCAGCAACAAGCCTGATTAAGGCTCCATCTCTGGCGGCCCTGCCTATCTGAATTGGCCCACTCTGGCCAGCAGACTCTTGCCAGTAATATCTGGATAGAATCCAGTCTCTTCATGCATGAATTGAACTGATGGCTAAACAATGACTGCTGTGGGGCTCAACACTGGGAATACAATAGTGGACAAGACATGTAGGGCCCCAAGAACAGCCTTCATGGGGCTTTTGTTCTTAGGAGAACAAAACAACCAATCAGAGTTGTTTTTTTTTTTTTTTGGAAACTCACAGAAAAGTTAAAACAATGACAAATTGTGATGAAAAACTCAGAAGGAAATTACTGAAGTGTGGGGAGCTCATTTAAATAAGGAAATAAGGAGGTCAAGAAAGGCTTCTCTGAGGAGATAACATTTAAGCTGAAGCTTTGAAGATGAGAAGGAGCCAAGTATATGCAGAGGCAGAGGCAGGGAAGGGTGTTCTGGGACGGTAATAGCATGTGCAAAGACCCTGAGGCAGGAAGGAGTTTGGAGTGTGGCTGGAGCACAGTGTGCGAGGGGAAGGCAGACACCAGAACACATGAGGATGTTACAGGCTGGATGAAGAATCTGGATGTTATTCTCAGGCCATTGGATGTTATGAAAGGGTTCCAAGTTGAGCAGTGACCTGCCCTGGTTTATCTGGAAGATCCCTCCAGCTGCCATGTGAAGAATGGGCTATGGGTACCAGACATCATGCTATGCTCATAGTGCGTCGAGAGACTGTGATGGCTGTGGAAATGGAGGATGCAGGTGGGATGAGGAGCAAGAGTTGGCAGGGAAAAGGGTGAGGAGGATGGAAGTCTGAGGACGACACTGAGTTTCTGGCCAGAGCACTGGGTGGATGATGGTGTGGGAGGGAGGAAGTCTGGGCGAGGGTACAGGGGCGAGCTTTGGGGAAGAAATCAGGAATCCTGCTTTGGACCTGTTGCTTTTGAGCTATGTCTGAGACTCTAAAGACAACCAAAGAATGGAAAGAAAATGCCAATACCCATCCTGGAGAAGGTGAACACATTACAGATAACGATGCAATTAACGTAAGCCTCATTCCAAGTGACAAACTCCAGTGAGCACATGCAGCTTCTGATGTTTCTAAATTTCCCCCACTAAAGAACCATAGAAAATTATGTGAGGCTGTGAGAACAGACTGCATCACACCTGCTCCAGAATCACATCCAGGCCTTCCTGCAAGCTCTCTATGATGTGAATATTTGTGCCTCCCCAAAATTCTTATGTTGAAGTCCCAACACCCAATGTGATAGAGTTAGGAGATGGGGCCTTTGGGGGTGATTAGGTCATGAGGGCAGAACCCTCAAGAATGGGATTAGTGCCTTCTTAAAAGGGACCCCAGAGAACTCCCTTGCCCCTTCTGCCATGTGAGGATGCAGCAAGAAGATGGCCATCTAATGATCCAAGAAGCGACTCTCACTAGACATGGAATCTGTTGGTGCCTTGCTCTGGACTTCCCAGCCTCCAGAACTGTGAGAAATGAATTTCAATTGTTTATATGCCACCCAGTCTGTGGTATTCTGTTATGGCAGCCTGAACAGACTAAGACAGTCCCTTAGACTATTGCTATTGCCCCAAACCAGACTCAGCTTCCCTCAACAAGGAAGATCTGTGGGGGATGTGTGGAAACTCGTCAGGCCCTTTATGTCATGGTGGGTTCAGGCTTTAGATGCAGTATTCCTAAGGATAGATTATTCTTCGCCAAAACGCACTGCAAAAATGTAGCATATGAAGCTTCCCACTTTGTACTCCTGCACAGGAAATGGCCCCTCTGGGGGGCTCTGGGGATCAGCGACCCAACCTTTCCCTGACAAGGGGTGTTTTGTATTCCTGCAAGGAGTGTTTCAGAGCCGTCTTCTTTTGGTAGGGTCCAGATTGGGTCCAAGTGAAAGTTCACTTTCCCCATTGCTTGAGGAAAAGATGATGTGATGCTGCCTCTGGCCCTGGGACACAGCAGGCAGGGCATGGATGCCTCCTGGCCAGCAGCCTGGATCTGCAGCCTCGCTTGGCCGCTGGTGGCTTTACCCTTGGGCAAGTTGATGATTTCTCTGCACTCAGGGTCATGACAAGCATATGTTCCTGGTACAGAGCAGGCACTCAGTAAGGGGTAATGTGGTTTGAACTGTCATCCGGTTGAACATGACTACGGTGGCTGCAGGTGCTAGGGGTGCGAATGGACACTGCTTCCCTTAGGGCTTCCCTCCTGTGATGGGCTCTAGCATGCAGGAGGAGCTTGGCACTTAGAGCAGGCAAGCATTGCTGGACTTCACCCTGAACCAGTCCCCTCTCCAGGACCTCTTCTGCTCCAAATGTCTCACCCTGAGCTGGACCTGTCTCCAGGACCTCTCTGCTCCCCGCCCTACCCATCCCCTCATTCACACACAAGGCCCTGGCTGTTGGTTGAGGCTCCTGCTATCATTATAGCCCTGGATCTGGAGCCCCCAGCCCAGCCTCCTCCTGAGGACATGTGCCATCTCAAGGCTTCTTTGTCCTTCTCAAAGCTGCAATGCAGACATCTTGGCTCTAGTTCTACATGGCCCACTGCTCCCTTCCCAGCCCTGTGTCCTCTGTCTACTTAGTTTCTGGTCCATGTCCCCTTGCTGGCTCTGCCCAGAAGCCCTTTCAGGATCCCACAGCAATCATAGCATTTGAAGGATCAACAGATGAGTGGGAAAGTCCTGTGGTCCACCCAGAGACAGTGCCCTGCATGGACAGTCATCCCTCTTGGTTTTAGCCCAGGCCCTGATCTAACCATGGCCCCAGTCCCGACCCCAGCACCATCTGGCATCCAGGCTGCACTAGAGAATCCAGGATGTGCAGGGAGGCCCTGGGCGTGTGCTGGATGGGAACTTGAACTCTGGAGTCTGACAGGCCAGGATTCCAATCTCTGCCCTGCAGTCTTCTAGCTGCATGACCTTGCATGACCTGAAACTTCCCAGGCCACTGTCTTCTCATCTGTGAAATGGGGGTAATCATTTAGTGCATCAGAGTTAATATGAAGATTCACTGAGACAACACTATAAGATGGTTAGCCCAGCACCTGGCACAGTGACTGCTGAGTAAATGGTGGGGTTTATGAAAGGCATACAGAGCTCTGATGAGGGCATCTCCATCTTAGCTCCTTTTTTAAATTGGGTATCACATATATGCAGTTAAATGCACAAGGCTCAAATATTCAGCTCAGTGAATTTTTATACAGGTATGTACCCATATGAACACTCAGATCAAGACATGGGACATTTTCAGTACCTCGGGCTCCTCGTCCTTCTCTCAGTTGATAATATGTCCCCCACCTCACCCCAAGTAACCATTATTCTGACATCAGATCAGTCTTGCCTGTTTGGGAACTACATATAAATGGAATTATACAGTATGTACCTTTTTGAGTCTAGCTTCTTTCATTCAATATTATGTTGTCTGATTGACCCAGGTAGTGTGTATTGGTAATTCATTCTTTTTAATTGCTACATACTATTCCATTGTACGAATATACCATAATTTATTTTGTTTTACTGTTGATGGACATTTGTGTTGTTTTCAGTGTAGGACTATTAAGAAGAAAACATCAATGAACATTTTTGTGCATCTGTTTTGATGGGCATAAGCTCTCATTTCTGTTGGGCATATACCTAGGAATATAATTGTTGGGTCATGAGATACACCTAAATTTTCCAGCTAATTGCTTTATGCTACTATGCCAAACATTGTTATAAGTACTTCATGTTCATTATCCAATTTAATCCTCAATCCTTTAAAGTGGGCTGTCCTCATTTAGCAGGTGAGTAAATTGAGGCAGAGCTGGGAAGTGCCAAAGCCAGAATTCTAGCCGAGGGTGTGTGTCTGCAAGGCCCACAGTCTCAGGGCCTACACTACCCTGCCTCTTCTCACAGTCTCCCTTGAGGGGTAAGCAGCACCAGAGTCAAAGGTGCCAGTCCCTCCACTGAGCTGACCGCCACCCCATGGGCTGAACCCAGCCTCTCAGCCTTCCTCTCCCTGCCCTAGTGGGGAGCTGCAGGCCACAGGAGCCCCTGCCTCTCTCCCTCATCCTCATAGTGAACACGCTGCCTGCAAGTGGGTGTGCAGAGGGGCGGTAACGAGCGTGCTCTGGGTGGCTGTAGCCGCGCGTTTCAACAGTTGTTCTCATTGGCTTTTGATTCCAAATGAGTAGGAAATGCTATTAGTTCAGGCCTCGCCTGCCGCATGGCAAGGCCCTGGAATAGGAGTGCAGTGAGACGAGAAATTGTGGAGATAAAACTGGTGTGAAATGGAGGCCTTCTCACAAGGCTGGATGTGTCCGTGCGAAATGAAGTTACTTCTGAGAAAACGAGATTTAAAGAGATTCTGCAGAATTAGATTACACTTTCAAATTTCCTTATTAAAGAGGATTGATGCCTAGGAGGGGCTGCTGGTAGGCTTGGTTTGGGATCCTACTCTGCAGTTCCCAGGCCTGGGTGTGGGCCCAGGCGGGCAAAGCACCTTACAGGTGATAGGGACTCAGACCCCCAGGACCCAGAGAGTGAGTCTCCCCACCTCCAGAAGCTGAAGTAGGCATGAGGATTGTGGGACTGAACTTCTGGGTAATGTCTGATGTTGCACGTGGGTCCATGAGGGTAACAATAAGGGTTCATGCTCTTCCAATTCCTTCCATCTTCAGGTCTCTTACTTGTGGGTTTTGTTGAAATCAGAGCTTGATTCTAAGGGCTGTTCCACTTTTTGACACTGTAGTCTTTTAAGAGACTAAACGTGCATGCAGCTGCTTGTGCATATGTGCGCATCTGTGCATAAGTGTATACTTACATGAGTGCACCCAAAAGCGTGCTAATACATACACATGCATGTGTGTGCTTAGACGCATGGGTATGTATTTTCATGCAACTTACTGAACACCTACTGTATGCCAGCACTGTGCTGGGAACTGAAATAAAACTGTTGTGGGGAGAATAAAACAGATACAGTCCCTCCTCACATGGACCTAGTGTATGTGTGTGATCACGTGGACATGGGGAAGTATTTGTGTGCTGCTGTGCATGTGTCCTGCAGCTGTGTGGTGAGCATCTGCATGCTTTTCATGTGTCTCCTAATCTCTGTGAAGTCTCCTGCTTGCGTCTCAGACCCCCTCAGCATGCGGCCCTGCAGCACAGCCCCCCTCAGCATGCGGCCCTGCAGCACAGCCCCCTCAGCATGCGGCCCTGCAGCACAGCCCCCCTCAGCATGCGGCCCTGCAGCACAGCACCCTCAGCATGCGGCCCTGCAGCACAGCCCCCCTCAGCATGCGGCCCTGCAGCACAGCACCCTCAGCATGCGGCCCTGCAGCACAGCCCCCCTCAGCATGCGGCCCTGCAGCACAGCACCCTCAGCATGCGGCCCTGCAGCACAGCCCCCCTCCGGCATGCAGCCCTGCAGCACAGCCCCCCCCCGGCATGCGGCCCTGCAGCACAGCCCCCCCCGGCATGCAGCCCTGCAGCACAGCGCCCCCCCTGGCAAGCGGCCCTGCAGCACAGCACAGGAGTCAAGTACTTGGGCCCTAGTGATAGACTGCCAGGGTTCACAGGCCAGCTCTTTCTCCTACTAACTGTGATCAGTTAGCAAGCTTTCTTGTGCCCCAGTTTTCCCATTGTGAAATGGGGGTCATAATGGTTGTGGGTACAGCTCTTGGAGGCGGAGCACTGGGAGGTGCTCAGTCACTGTCTTCTCCCTGCAGATTGCCCAGTGCAGGCTCCCTGCTGGCCCCAGAGGAGGGCTCGGGTACCCATGGTGAGAAAGGGAAGCCCCAAAGCTGCAGTAGCAGCTGTGTTGTGCTGTGTGAGCTCTGGAGAGGGCCTGCAGCTCAGTCTCCCCAGCCCAGGCCAGAGAATGCCTGGGTGCTGGTTTGGAACCAGTATTGAGGCTTGTTGAGAGATTATGAGAAATACCAAGGGCCATGCACAGTGATTCACACCTGTAACCCCAGCACTTTGGGAAGTTGAGGTGGGAGAATTGCTTGAGCCCAGGAGTTCGAGACCAGCCTGGGCAACATAGTTGAGACCTTGTCTCTAAAAATAAAATAAAATAAAAAAAATTCCTCCCCCCAAAATTTAGCCTGGCTTGGTGATATGTGCCTGTGGTCCCACCGACACAGGAGGCTGAGGTAGGAGGATCTCTTGAGCCGGGAGGTTGAGGCTACAGTGAGCTGTGACCACATCACTACACTCCAGCATAGAGATAGAGGAAGACCCTGTCTCAAAAAATAAAAAAGGCTACACCTGCCTCCAGGGCTCTTTCCAGAGCAGCCAGAGGGTCCTGCCCTGGAACTGTCACCCTCTGCATGGCCACAGCAACTGCTTCCCACACGGCTGGTCACTGGAACAGCCTGTTGGACAGATACGGTGGCTTCCTTCTACACATACTTGCACTGACCACTAGACTGGCCTTTGGGTGGAGCTGGACTATGGCCAGTGCCAGGGTGACTTTAACCACAGTAGAACAATCAAATCAGTTTGTTGCTCCTCAAAATAAGTGTCTCTCACTATCCTGTCCTATACATTGAGGAGGGTGACACTAATCAGAGTTCACATTTTACTGTGGCCTTAGGCCTTAGCACATCACATAAATTAACTCCGTTCTTCCTCATGATGACTCTGAAATGAGTACTCTTTTCATACCCATTTTACAAAAAAGAAAATTGAGAAAATGTGAATTAAGGTCACACAGTCAAAAGTGTCAGACAAACCCGCATTGGGAGATATTCCATGAAATGACTGGCCTGTACTCTTCAAAAACGCCATTGTCTTGAAACACAAAAGAAAGGTTTAGGAATTCTTCCAGATGTAAGTAGACTAAACTTGACAACTGAATGCGATGCAGGGCCCAGGATTTTTCCATAAAAGATATTTTTGAAGAAATTGGTAAAACCTGAATGAGGTCTATAGATGAGATAATAATATTATGCCAATGATAATTTTCTGGTTTCAATTATTGCACTGTGGTTATATAAGAGAATGTCCTTGTTTTCAGTAAAGCATTCGCAAACCAGAAGTATTAGGGGATATAGAGGCTTCCTGTTTGAAACCAACTCTCAAATGATTTAGGGAAAATTATAGGTAAGTTGGTAGGAGTAGGTAGAAAGATGGTGGATAAATCAAATGTGGTAAAATGTTATATGCAGGGAATCTGGGTGAAGGGTTTACAGGTTATTTTTTCTACTATTTTCTACTATTTCTAATATTTTCTAATATTTTTCTACTATTCTTGCGAGTGTCAAAATTATGTCAAGAGAGAAAATGTTAAAAGAAAAAGAAAGCAAGTGCTGAGCAGGGATGGTATCCTGGGGTGAGTGTTAATACTATCAGTTCCTGTTCACTGTGCCCTGGGCACCAGACTCTGTGCTATGGCCTCATGTGCATAACCTCATTCTATCCTCACCACATTCTGAGCGGAAAGAGACCATTGTGGCCCCCAGTACACACATGCCAGTCAGAAAGGTGGGAGGATTTAATCCAGGTCCCCCAGCTCCTTGGAGCAGTTCCCAGACTTGAAACTAGGCTCTCTGATTTCAAGGTCTGAACTCTTAGCCTCAGTCCCGCTCTTGACTCTGACCTTTTGGGGAGAGTGGGCATGGGCAGGACAAAGGCATTTCTGCCTGGAGTAGTACAGAGTGAAGGCCCTGGGACACAAGCAAAGAAGATCTATTTGCTGGAGGGAGAGGAGCTGTGTTCCAGGATCCTGCAGGAAGCAGAGCCAGCAGTGCCAAGCAGGACACACTGGCGTGTGGGAGGGGCTGCAGATGCCCAGTGGAGTTGCCAGGGTTGCCAGGGTGTGGCTACAGTGGCTCCAAGCAGGAGAGCCACAGGAAAGAGCCTGGAGTGACCTGGGACTGGGTGAGGTCGATGTTCTGGGCTGGAAGACTGGCATTGGAGGAGCTCACTGGGGTAGGTGTCCCCCTAGGGTGCCGTCCAAACCAGAGGCACTGGTAGTACTGGAACCTGTGGGCTTGGCAGTTTCAGAAAGTCCACGTGCTGGAGCTGAGGGACAACTGGGCTGGGACAGGTGGGCAGGAGTTGCTGGGGACTTGGGTCTGGCCTAGTGGACTATTCTGGGGTCCATGTGAAGATGAGGGCATTTCACCTCCCTGCTGGAGGAAGAGAGTGGGAGGGGTAGGATGACCTCTGGCAGTCCCTCCCCGTCACCTGGACTGTCTGGCTTTCCCCCAGATTAAAGAGCGGAGGGTGAGTGTCTGGCAGCCAGATGAGTCAGCCTGGGAGGCTTCTCTCTGAGCCTGGCTGCCTCCTTCCACCAGCAGCCCTGCCTCCACCCCCTGCTAGAGGTAGGGGTTGGAGTTCAGCCTGTTTCCCCTCCAATGTCGTTCCCCCCATGTCCTAAGACTTAGGGGTGACCCTGGGTTGAGTGGACTCGTTTATTCTGTTGGACGCATGCATCTGAGTGTGTGCCCAGGCGTGCGTGTCGGCGCAAACATCATCCGTTGTAAAGTATCAGTGTTTTCATGGGTGAGTAGTAATTACTGGGTAATGCTTTAAAACCTTTCCTGAAGGAGCGCAAAGCCATTTTTTTCTAAAGTCAGGAGTACATTAAAAGGATTACCATGTAGATTTGATTTTTAGATAACACTAAAATGGATCCCAAATGGACTTCAGCAAAGGGATGCTATCTCCTTAATGGAAAGTGCATGGCCCGAGGCTCAGGTCCCAGAGCCAGGCTGGGGAAGGAGGGAGGGAAGAGGTGTCTGCAGAGGGGCAAGCTGGCGGATTGGGTGGGGGGCTAGGTGGGAATGGGGGAGGCAGAGCAGGAGGGAGGGCCCTGACCCTGTGGGGAGCTGATCCCTCCATCTGGGGAACAGGAGACTGCAGAGCCCCTCCTGAAAGCCCTTCCACCTTTCCAGCAGTGTTTTCAAGCCTCCTGGATCAGCCTGGTGAGAGCAGACACAGCATGGATGCCCCATGAGGAAGGAAGGCTGTCTCCACTGTTTTGTTTGACCCCCCAGAGCTCTTCCACTCTCCTGTGAGAAGCAAGGGATTGCTTCACTTTTTCTTACAGGCAGATGAAGGAAGTTAGGCCCAGAGAGACCGGGGGATATGCTCTGGACCCCATAGCCAGAGGACTGCAGACCTGGAGTCTGGTCCCAGGCCCATCCCACGGTGCTGTCCTGGCTCAGGCTTCCCCCAGGATGCCAGCCTTTCTTGCCAGGAGGTCTCTAGACCCAAGGGTCTCTAGATGCTCTGGGGCCTCCTCGGTACACTTTGGCAGAAGCTGTGTGGCTTCTATAAGAGTTTTCCAGAGCCAGGAATCAGTTCAGCATCCCGGAAGAGGGGTGTCCAGATCTTAAGGTAACCTGGCTGTGTAGAGGCCAGCCTGGGTACAGGCAGCAGGGAGGGGGACTTGTGGCAGCTGGTAGCTGCACCCCTCATGGCTTCCACAGGGCCCTGTAGGTGCCAGATCCCTCCAGTGGAGAGACTGTCGACTAGTGCTGGAGTTCTCAGCCCTGCAGGAGCCAGGACAAACATGCTAGGGTCCGAGCTTGGAAGACCAGCCTGTCCAAGAGCCAGGGTAGATGGAAGAGAGAGTGGGACAGCTGCTTCAGGTGCTGGGCTCTCTCACTGTCTCCCTTCATGCTAGGCTATAATTTAGTGGGCTAGGGTCTCCCCTGAGTACAGAGGTTCCAGCCATTCACCCATGTTCTGGTAATAACCCAAATATAGAGTCCTGGGAGGGGCTCAGGACCGCTGGGAAGGGAGCCAGGCCTGCCATGAGCCTGGCTGAGCAAAAGGAATGTGAGCCTTGTAGGGGCTGTAGTGGGGGCCTGGCCCAAGATCTTCCCAGTCGGTTTTTGAATGCATAGCTCTGTTGGCTGCACGCTCCCTGCACAGGGCCTAGGGACAAAGGTCCTGCCCACGGAGCCCTACCCTGGTCCAGGTCCTACCCTGGGAGGCCCTCATTTCCCCATCCAGCTATTTTAACTCCTCCCCCATGTCCCCACACCTCCCTGTAGGCCAGGACTTGGAAGGAGCCTTGTAGACCCCTTCAGTTCTCAGGGGTACCTGCTCCCCAGCTGCCCTCCTTCGGCTCTTTCAGAGCTCTGTGCCAGCTGGGCCCTGCTGGAAGAGACACAAGCAGGCCCGAGGACAGAGTCATCCTGTGCCCCATCCCTCTCTCAGACCAATTAACCTTTAGAACTGCATTAAGGAAATTAGGCAGCAAACTCCCCAGCTAACAGACAGGCCCTGCGGGGACTGGACGGAGGAGGAGGAGGGAGCCCACTGGCCCTGCGCACTGCAGCCTGTGGGTGAGTGCCTGCTCCCCAGCCTCACCTATCCAGGAGAAGTCTGAGGAGCCAGCTGGGCTGACAGTGAGCACAGGAGAGGGGAAGGAGCCCTGGGGCCAGCTTGACGGTGGCTGACTCAATGCCCTGTAACTGTCTGAGCCTTAGGTTCCCCATCTGTAGAATGAGAACATTTAACTGGAAGAACTCTGAGGGCTCTTCTGACCTTACATCTGTGGATTCTGAGACCAAGGCCTCTTGTGGCTGGTCCTCCCCTGATGCCCAAGGAGGGGGGAAGCAAAAGGAAGGGAAGCAGCCTAACCATTCAGACTCTGGGTTGGGGGCAGTGAGGAGGGCTGGGAATGGGAGGGACACCAGGGGATGGGAGGAAGGCCAGAGCCCTGCAGAGAGCAGGAACCCTTTGGAGAGGACAGGGCCAGTAGGAGGACTGACTCCAGGGGAGTGTTGGAAAGCCGGGGAGGTGAGGAGGGCTGGGCCCTTATCCAGCCTGCACCTTGGTCAGGAACAGAGCATGCACACCCTCCCTGTCTTCACAAGGATTCTCAGGCAACTCCCACAGGCCTGTAAAGTCACAGAGCAGGGCTTCTGAGGTCCTCTCCACTTCCCTCCCAGCCTCACAGGTCCACATGGATGTACAGGCTACTGGATGACATCTGTCCCCATCTCCTCCTCAACTGTCCCTGTGGTCCCAGGAGAAGGGAATAGGAATCCATGCCTCTGTCACTTCATGCCCACACCTGCACATCGTGCCTGTGTGTGAGGGGTGTGTGTGAGCACACATGCTCACCTGCTGCGATGGGAGGCTCTGCTCTGTGGTGAACATCATGTTGGGCCCTTTGTACTTGGTGCCTGTGTGTATGTTGGGAAGCCAGTATGGGTGCTGGGAGGTGCGGATGGCTGAGAGATCCTAATCCTGGCAGAATGACGAAGGATCCAGAGGCTCAGAGCCTGCCCTCCCCCAGGCCAGGGCAGGTGAGGTATGAAGCATTCCCAAGGAGAGCCCCAGCCAGGCCCTGCCAGCTGCCCCCTCTTACCTGCCAGGAGCCCCAGAGCCTCCGCTCCCTCCTGGGAGTGTCCCAAGAGTGTCTCACTTCCTTCTTGATGCCTTCACAGCTCTACATGGATAGACCAAGAGGCTGTAGCATTTCAGCTGGAGAAACATGAGTCGGCAAAAAGATCTGGGGGTTCTAGAGGATCTCCTGGGCCTGAGGAGACTACATTTCTTAGGCTTATTGCTGAAAGAGCCAATGCGATGGTGGCTTCACATGGCGAGCTTCAGGCTTCTCCGGGTGAGACTGCACAGGGGCCAGAGGCCAGTGTGGGGAAGAACAGCTCAGGGAGGCTAGGCCTGGGGTCTGTGCATGCCTTGGAGCAGAGCAGCCTCTGGAGGGACCTTCACAGGACCAGGGAAACAGGCTGTGCCACGCAGCCCAAAGGGCAGGACCCAGAGCCAGGGAAAGAGGTTACTGGGGAGAAAGCGAGGGCTCCTGGGAGCCCCAAACCTAGAGGGGGCAGCAGAGAGAAGCAGTGAGCTCCCCATTCTTGGGGGATATTCCTTGAGGCCCAGAGCTACGGGGCCCATCCTGCGTTCCTGTCTGTCTGTCCGTCTGCAGGCGTGCCGATGCTCTCCGTTCAGCCCAAAGGGAAGCAGAAGGGTTGCGCGGGCTGTAACCGCAAGATCAAGGACCGCTATCTGCTGAAGGCATTGGACAAGTACTGGCACGAAGACTGCCTCAAGTGTGCCTGCTGTGACTGTCGCCTGGGCGAGGTGGGCTCCACCCTCTACACCAAGGCCAACCTCATCCTGTGCCGACGCGACTACCTGAGGTGGGCTGCCGACCCCTGGCCTCGCAAGCCCTTGTCCTACTCAGAAAGCCCCCCATCCTCAGCCCTAGTGTTACTGTGCCCCGGCCCTAGACCCAGTACCCTGTGTGCCCCCCCATTCTTGACTGTCCTGCCCCTGCCCTGCTTGCCCCAGATACCTGAGGGAAGGCCCAGGTCTTTATGCCCTTGGACTAGTGCTCAGCACAGGTTCAGGGCAGGCATTTGTAACCTGGGGCTCCTAAGTTAAGCTTTCCGAGGGCCCCAGCTTTGCTCCCCCCCACCACCCCCCACCCCCTGCCTTGGCCAGGTGCTTCTGACCCACCTGATCTGGAATCTGGGAGGGGATACTTCAGAGGGGCTTTGAGAACAGGTGTGGAAGCTTTGACTTCCCCGGGCCCCTCCTCCCTAATGCAGTCTTCTTCCCTCTCCCAGTGCCCAACTTTCCTTTCCAGGTGGTCCTTGGGAGCCGGCGTCCATTTGCCCAGGGAAACTGGCAGGCAGCCATATCCTAGGAGCAGGGCCACTGATGCTGGAGCTTCAAGACCTGGGTTGGAACTAGCTCTGAGCCTGTGGCTCCTAATCTTCTCCTAGCCTCAGTTTATTTCCCCGTGAAGGGTGAAAGAACAATGCTTCCCTGCCTTGCATTCCTCTGAGCTCTAACTCACCCTCCCTACAACCTGGATCCTATTCCCTGGGGCTGCCTCCCCCAGTTAACCCTCCCTGAGGCCATTTACGACATCAGCAAGGCTGGAAGGAGGCCACAAAGCAGGGCCTTGGCTGAGACCCAACACCTGCATTTGGCTCTGTCGCAGGCTGCTGGATGGCGGCTGGGCTTGTGGGGAAGGAGGGCTCATCGCATTCATTAACAGGTCAGGGCAAAGGCTTCATGGGGTTCCCTCTGCCTAGGTCTGGGCATGTTGCAAGGGGGAGGTTATCAGTGGAAGCTCCCCCACTTCCCCAAAGATTCTTTGACTGACCTGCCTGCACCTTCTCTCTTAACACCTGCATTTAAAAGTGATGTAGTAAAACAGAATCTGTGACTCAATGCTCCTTGCCAGGGCTGGAGGGGAGAGGCTGAGGCCAGGAGCAGGGGTTAAGGAAGAATGTTCAGACTAGGCATGGTGGCTTATGCCTATAATTCCAGCACTTTGGGAGGCCAAGGCAGGCAGATCGCTCCAGTTCAGGAGTTCGAGACCAACCCTGGACAACATGGTAAAACCCTGTTTCTACAAAAAAACAAAAACAAAAAAACAAAAAAAAAGAGCCAGGTGTAGTGGCTGCACGCCTGTCGTCCCAGCTACTCAGGAGGCTGAAGTGGAAGGATTGCTTGAGCCCAGGAGTTTGAGGCTGCAGTGAGCTGTGATCGCGCCGCTGCACTCCAGCTTAGGTGACAGCTCTTGCTGACCCTGTCTCAAAAAAGAAAAGAATGTTCCTGGGGATTCACCCCTTGAGGACCTAGAAGGGGCCTCCATGTCTGGAGGTTTAGGGCATCACCTGGGGGCTGAGCCTACCGGGTTAGGACAACATGGCAGACCAGCTGATGGGTCCATTTGACTTGGAGAGAGAGGCCCACAGTGCAGAATGGGCTTATCAGGAAAAAGCACCCACAAGCATACAGGGCCCTGCCAGCTACTAGGGATGGAAGGTAATTTTTTTTTTCCTCTGGCAGAGGCAAGGAATGACTGTAGGACCAGCTAGACCAGTGGGCTGGGATGGGAGCGTGGCTTCCTTGAGCTGCTCAGGCCGGGAGAATGGCTGTCCAGAGCCTGCGCCCTCTGTAGCAACTGTTCCTGGGCTGATGGCAAGAAAAGCCCCTCTTGGCAGGCAGATGCTGTGGCCCAGCCTTTGTCTGCCTTAATCTGAGCCACCAGGCAGCTCAAGCTGATGAATAATGGAGCCAAGCTCATCTGCAGGCGCCTCAGCTTGAGCTGGACAAATTGGGGATTAGAGGGGCCCCCCTCTTCTCAGCCTCCTTGCCTCACTTGGGGCTTGCTCTGTCTGTGTGTAGGAAAGAAGCAAGGAGGAGCTGGGATGGCTCAGACCTTTGGGACATCCAGCCGAGGGCTGGCTTGCATGGGGAGGGAGTAAACTCCCTGTCCCTAGAGCTTTACAGCCAGCAGATGAGAGGAGGGATGCCTGCCTCAAAGAGGCATTTGTGCCAGATGTCCTTGGTGCTTCCTTTGGGCATCAGTTCTGTTTTACAGCATCTTTGAATAGCATCATCCATCCCTATTTTACAGAAGGATAAACTGAGGTTCAGAGAAAGGAAAAAAAAAGGGACTTAGGCAAGTGAAACAGTGAATTTGTCATGGAAAAAGGATTTAATAAAACACTTTAATTTTGGCAAGGCACAGTGGCTCACGCCTGTAGTCCCAGCACTTTGGGAGCTGAGGCAGGAGGATCATTTGAGGCCAGGAGTTCGAGAACAGCCTGGCCAACATAGTTAGACCCCATCTGTATTTTTAAAAAATAGAATAATAAACACTGTAATGTCAAAGGTGGGAAAAGCACGTCACACAGTAGTTTAGAGCATGCCTTCTGGACCAACGCCCTGTGACTGTCCAAGTTGTTTCTCTGTGACTCATTTTTTAAATCTTTAAAATGGGGAATAACAATAGTACCACCTCCTAGGTTTGCTGTGAGGATTAAGAGTTAATCTTTGTAAAGTTCTTAGAATAGTGGCTGACACACAGTGAACCCTACCTAGGTGGTTGCTTAGTGAATCGTGACTGAGAATTTACAACAGGTTTCACAACTACCCCATGAAGGGTATGTTTCAGACTTTGTTTTATAGATGACTTAAATGAGGCTCAGAGAGACTCACTGACTTGCCTGAGGGCACACAAGGGAACCCAAGATTCACATTCTGCCCCTGAAATTCAGGCTTGTGTGGTTCTGGATCCCTTGCTCAGGGCCCAGCCTAGGATTCTCTTGGTGGCTCCGGGGCTTGAGGACCCTTGTGGGAGCCTGGGAGGGGGCCTTGGGATAGGCAGTGACAGCCAACTCCTGACCCCCTACACACCCTCCCTGGAAGGGGATGTGCCGATTTCTTGGCAGCCTGATGTCAGGGCGGAATCTAAATGCTGCCCTCAGTGCTCTCATCCTATTGCATGAGCCCACCTGCCAAGCCCACAAGTTGGAGGATGGGAAGGACCCTGGATGGAGGCAACTCCTTTCCCCCTGCCCACCCAGCTCCCCAGAATGCTGCTGAGTCCTCTGCACCCTTCCCTCGGCAGGCTCTTTGGTACTACAGGGAACTGTGCTGCTTGCAGCAAGCTGATCCCAGCCTTCGAGATGGTGATGCGGGCCCGGGATAACGTGTATCACCTCGACTGCTTCGCCTGCCAGCTCTGCAACCAGAGGTCAGTGCTGGACTGGCAGACCCAACACACTCCCCAGATGCCAGTCTGAGGCCTGCTGGGATGGGCCAGGAGCACGGTGGAGGCGTGCAAGCAAATGCAGGTCGCATGTGTGTATGTGGTGGTGTGTGCAGGTGATGAGTGTGCATGTGCTTTATGTGTTTTGTGTGTGTGTAAGCTTGGTAGCCAAATGTGTGCACTTTAATACTGGGTGTGCACATCTGTGTGGCACATTTCTGTGTGAATATAATGAAGGTGTGCATGAGTTTACTGTGTATGCATAGCGAGTGTGCATGTGCATGCATGTGTATTTGTAAATGTCATGTGCAAGTGGGCACATGTGCATGATGGAATTAATATGCATTTGTACATGTGTTTTAAATGGGGGTGTATGTGTATGTGCAATGTGTGTGCATGATGAGGTGAGTATGCATGTGCATACATGTTTTATTTTATTTTTTGAGATACAGTCTCACTCTGTTGCCCATGCTGGGGTGCAGTGGCGTGATCTCACAATCTTGGCTTACGGCAACCTCTGCCTCCCGGGTTCAAGTGATTCTCCTGCCTCAACCTCCCAAGTAGCTGGGACTACAGGCGTGTGCCATGACACCTGGCTAATTTTTTTTTTCTTTTTTTTTCTTTTTTTGTATTTTTAGTAGAAATGGGGTTTTACCATGTTGGCCAGGCTGGTCTTGAACTCCTGATCTCAGGTTATCCGCCCACCTCTGCCTCCCAGATTGCTGGGATTACAGGTGTGAGCCACCGCGCCCAGTCTGTATATGTGTTTGAAATGTGCACGTGCATGGGATGACGTATCCTCCCACCCCCATACCCAGTGTGTAGTATGTGTATGTGTGTGCATCTACGTTCCAGTGAGAAGGGGTTCCCAAATCTAGAGGGCAAAGTCCCCTTAGGGAGTGGCCACTCTCTCCTCACCCAACCCTTGTGATTCTGGTTCCAGCCCAGCCTCTTTTCTGGTCTCTTGGCCCCAACTCTGTGCCCTAGCCCTGTGGGAGTCCCTGGGGACCTAAGGAGCCAGAGCCCTTTAGTTCTGGCTGGGGCCTAGCACCAGAAGGCAGGTGCTTTTCTCAGGAGCCCCCAGGTCAGGTAGGAACGCATACAAGTGCTCCCTGAAGTGAGGTTCAGAGGGACCTACAGGGCACGCTGGTCTGGCTGGGGGCTCTGGCCAGACCTGGTGCTAGGAGGGCTCAGTGAACTTACAGCGCCACCTGGTGGTGCGACTGGAATCTGCTGGAACTAGGCCAGGGATCCCTGGGGTCTCACTAAAGGCTTCACCCACCCTGGGGACATCTTTAGGGAAAGCACTGGAATCTTCCATTACTTGGGGAGGACTAGGAGACAAACGAAGGATCTTCCTTGGGTAGGAAAGGAGACACTGGAACAGGGTCATCTCCTAGAAGGATGCTTTAGGTAACCTACCGATTTTGTTTAGAGGAAGAATGAATGCCCTGTACTGAGCCATCCTCTTAAATTGGGGAGAGGGATAGAGGGATGGAAGAAACAACCATTTTATCCCTCCCTCCTTACCCATCTCTGCCTTTTTTTTTTTTTTTTTTTTTTTTTTTTTTTTTTTTTTTGAGACTGAGTCTTACTCTGTTGCCCAGGTTGGAGTGCAGTGGTGTGATCTCGGCTCACTGCAACCTCTGCCTCCCAGGTTCAAGCAATTCTTTGCCTCAGCCTCCCAAGTAGCTGGGATTAGAGATGCCCACCACCATGACCAGCTACAGTTTTTTTGTATTTTTGGTAGAGATGGGGTTTCACCACCTTGGCCAGGCTGGTCTTGAACTCCTGACCTTGTGATCCACCCACCTCAGCCTCCCAAAGTGTTGGGATTACAGGCATGAGCCACTGTGCCCGGCTCCATTTCTGCTTTTCTCCATCTGTCTCCCTCTTTGGTCTTTTTCTGTTTGTCCTTTCCCTTTCTCCCTCTCTGGGACTGGGGTAGGCTGTTCCTGCACCTCTCCACCAAGCCCCCTAATCCTCCACTCACCTCCACAGGAGACCTGACTGTGGAAGCCTGTGGCCCAACTGTCTCTCTGTCCTACCACTCCAGGCTACAGGGCCTGGCCAAGGTTGGGGCTGGCCTGGGGGAATTGCCCAGGTGTGCTGTGGGGACTTTAGGCAGTCCCCTCTGGAAGGTTCGAGGAACAAACTTCCCCCACCACCTCCCACATAGCCCACCTCCTAGGCCAGGCCGGGTTCTGTCTGCAGCACCCCCTTACCCACTGGAACCTTCCCATGGCTTCTCTCTCTCGCTTGGATTTTCTAGATTTTGTGTGGGAGACAAATTCTTCCTGAAGAACAACATGATCTTGTGTCAGATGGACTATGAGGAGGGGCAGCTCAATGGCACCTTTGAATCCCAAGTTCAGTAACACCCGGCGCCTGGCCTCCAGGCCCGTCTGTCCATCTGCCCGCCTGCCCACCCGCCTGGCCGGCCAGCCAGCCACTCTGCCAGTGCAGGCTGGCCAGCCACTCTCCTGCCACCTTAGAACTTCTCCATCCTCGATGGGAGGGACGGCCCTTCCTCCTCCACCACCGCCCGTCTGTGTATGACCCCTCCTGGGGCCAGGCCGGGCCTGTACAGTCTGTCTTCTGTATATAAATGGGAACATTTATTTTATGAGAAATGTAATGCGATTTTATTACTGGCGTGGATTAAACTTATGAATGTTTCCGGGAGGTTACTCTGCGTTGTTCACATGACTGACACAGACCTGGGGCCCCTCCCCTCTGCCTCTCAAGGGCAGAGCACAGAGCAGGGTGGGGGTCTCCGGCACGTGCTGTAGCCGGGCAGGGGAGCAACAGGCTGGCTTTAGGGGAAGAAGCTGGGAGGAACGAGACAACTCAGAGACCCTAGCTCCAGCCGGAGGTGAGACCTGAGGCATCTTCCCTCTGGGAGAGCACACACTCTGGCCCTGAGTAGGTCCCCAAGAAAAGGGGCAAGATGAAGCCTTCCCTACCCTGTGTTCCATCCCCTCTGTTGAGACCCCCGACTGAGGGCACAGATGGAGACCCAGCTCTGACCTTTTCCCCAGTAGGACCACAAATCTTGTGTCCTCTGCCATGGGAGCACCATGCTGAAACCTCTCTTCCCTTTTAGGGTGACGGACAGTACTTGTTGTCTCTGCGAGCAGCTGGGGCCCAGCTTTCTGCTCTTCTGAGTGAGCAAGAAAAATCCTGTTTCCTTTCGACTCAGCCCATGCAGTCTGGAGGCATCCATTTATTCAGTCAGCAAACCTCAACAAACTCCATGTCTCAATCCCATGCTGCAACCGGGGGTGTCCTGGAGCAAATCAGATGTGAGAATGAATCATAGATCAGACACTGTCCCTGCCCTTGGGGAGCTTGCTGTGGGGGTGGAAAGTGGAAGCCATGTTGCGGGGAAAGCCAGGAAAACAAAGCACATCATTGTGAGGACAGAATGCTGTGCGGAGACCTGGGACAGGCCAGTTCCCTCTGCGGGACACAAGGCCACTTGTGATGACTTAAGAGAGTCATGGATGGACAAGTCAATGCACATATGGTCAGACAGACATGTGCTGCAGGCAGGAAGGATGGACACACACGTAGACAAGTGTGTAGGCAGAGACAGGCAGGAGAGGTGGAGGTGGGCAAGCCCCATCACTCACCTCCAGCCACAGCTGCAGCAGACAGGCAGGCATCAGGGCGTTTCCCACCTCCCCCGCTGAGCTAGATTCACTCAAGGCAGCAGGGGTGCTGTCTTGGTCTTGGCTGCAGCCACAGTGCCAAGCACAGAGTCTGGAACCGTAAAGGTACCTTCTCACCGGGCAATATTAAAAAGAGAGGCTTCTTGAGTCCCCAGCCTAGACAGAAATAGCTGCACAGACAGGCTCCCTCACTATCAGGCCGCTCCCTTCTCCTTCCCAGGGGCTATTTTCACCCTCGCCATAGCCCAGAGCCCAGGGCACATGGAGCCAGACTATTGCCTCAAGCCCTGCCTACTCCTGGGCAGGGAATGGGCTGGGCTGGGCTGGGCTGGGCTAGGCTAGGCTGGATTCCCACCTCACCCTCCCCAGGCCTACTCCTCCACTTGAAAGTGAAAAGATGGCGGGGCCCTCCTGCGGGCTTGCAGGAGGCTACCTCTCCAAGTTGTGGTTTTGTGGTCACTGGCCCAGTTTGTGAAAAGGGATTGCTAGAGTCGAGGATCCTGGGGCAGGAGTTCTCAACTTTGGGGGCATCCGGTTTCTGTGAAGGAGCTGCACCCTGTATGTGCGAGAAGAGAGGCGAAGGCTGGTGGATCTGGCTGCAGTGGGTGTTTGTGTGAGCCATGGGTTCAAGGGGACGGTGAAACTGGGAGTTGTCTGTATGTGAGCACATGGGATTGTGAAGGAGTTTGAGTGAGGAGAGACACAGAGGGCTGGAGTTTATAATGAGGACTTTTCTTGCTCAACATGAAAAAGCAAATGATTTTCCTGCATTGTAGCAGAGTCCGCAGTGCCAGATTCTCCCTGGACCCTTAGGTCTAGGATGGCTGTGCCCAACCCAAGGGCCCCAACTCTTACTTCGAGTTTGCTGGAGATAAAGTTATAACACAAGTTAATTACATGGTTATCGAGAGATAACGGAGCCAGTTGAATGCAGTTTCTGGGCAATTACAATTGTTTCCAACAGAGTTACCATATTGCAGCCATGAAATAACATGTCATTTTGCAGTAATTATGTAATTAACTTGTCTCACCACTCTAGGTTGCACAACAGTTAATTCACTCACAATGAGATAGAGTCAAACTCAGGCAGGCAGGGTTTGCAAGTCCCCAAGAACAGAGCTGGCCTTCTAAGAAGACCCCAGCCCCATCCTGCCCACCCCAGACCTTGTCAACGGACTTCCCCAGCTCAACATGGTATGGAATTTGCCAAGTCTGGCATCATGGACCCAGTTATTGCTCTCTCACCGTCTCATCTGGGAAATGGGGATGATCTGATTCCCAGGTCAGCCACGGGCCCCAGATCTACACTGTGAAGTGCTGTGGTTACATGAGCTACAGTCAGCATTGTGGACATCATGAGATCCTCAGTAGGAGACCCTCACCCAGAAAGTCCAGTATCAGTCCACAGATATCCTGAAGAAGAGGCCACATGGGCCTCATCTTCGCAAGTGTGAAACTGATAAGAGGGTAGGGATGAAGCAGAGAGAGACCAAGCTCATTCTGTAACAGAGCAACTGGGATAGCAGGAATGGCCACCAAGGTCTGGGGATTATGCACCTGGAGAGAATTCGCAACACCCAGGAACACCCAGGGGTGACACAGGAGAAGCCTGAATTCCTCCCCCATCACTGCAAAGGAGAAACTTGGTTAAGTGTAGGGCATGAATTGTGTGGACTTGGCTCTCCTTAGGGGTTGCACCCACCACAGATGATTGGTGCAGGGAGGGAGAGCTGAGTGTGAACTGTTAGAGGCTGCAGCAGCTCTCATCTCAGCCTGGGGCATGTGGGCGGTGGGGAATGTGGGCCACCATTGAACCACAGCTGTGCACAAATCTCCCTTTCCTCCAGCCAGATCTTGGGATCTCATCCCCTCTCCCTGCCTTCCTTGGTGGCCTGGGGAAGAGATACCCTAACAGGGGGCCTGAGCCCATGAAATATGGCACCTGCTTATGCTCCCACTCCTTGGCCTGAAGCTGGACTGCGCAGCCCATGTTTGGAAAGAAATTTGATTCCAATCTTAACACTGTTGCAGAGCCCATTATGAAATCTCCTATGAATCCTGTCTCCTCCTGGGCCTGCTCTCAGAAACCTTCCCCCACATCATGAGACATGCGGAGGCCACAGGCACAATCCACATGACATTCCTGCCTGGGAGATCTCATCTCTACAAGGAGACAATTGCTCTTTCCCTTAAAGCTGTCAGAGACCATTCATGGCCAGGATTTTTATTCTAGGGCAGCGTGCTTCTCCTTCATGACTCAAGACTTCCAGTGGGTGCTGCCTAGACCCCAGCTGTCTGAGCTTATGTGCTCTGAGCCCAGGACAAACAGCCAGGTCCTCGGACTATCCCCCGGCACTGGGTTTTGCAGAGCTTATTGCCTTTGCCAAGAAAGCCTGGGCCCCTCAGAGGTTCCAGAGCCCATTGGCTGCCTGTGGCACCTGGGCTGGGGTCTGTGCCTCCGTGGTCCCCATGCCTTCTCCGTGACACCACATTCCAGAGAGGAGCTGGTTCAGGGGCTCCTGCCTGGGGCTTTCTTTGCAGACTCTTACCTCCTGGATCTGCTCTGGAAGCATAGTGAAGCCTGTTGGGGTGGGGTAAGGGATAGCTCTGGGGTTTCCTGAAGTTCCAGCAAGTCCAGTTTTGTCTTCCAGAGCTCAAAGATGCTAGGGAACTGAGGCAGTTCTTGGGTCACATTTGTTGTTCTAATGGGTCTGCCTGCTGCACTGGGTGAACTGAAGGGCTCTTCTGACAAGGGGCCGGAGAACTCCTCATGATTACCTGGGCCCCTTTTCTCCGGCTGCCACCCTGATCCCTGAGCCCCCGGCCCATCTGCCAGGTACTAGGTGGGATCAGGGATCAGCGACAGAGCACTGAGACACAGAGGGACAGAGGAAGAGATGAGAACGAATAGGTTGTGGTGCAGTGGAGGGAGAGAAAGAGAGATGGAAACAGAGGGGGAGATGGAAAGAAATGAGGCAGAGGGCAGGAGAGGAGACAGAGGGGGAGGGAATGGGAAAAGCATCCCAGAAGAAGTTTCTAACTTTAGGGAAGGTGTGAGGTGACAGCAGTGCGGAGGAAAGGGCAGCGTGGCATGATGGTTACATGCATAGGCCCAGGAGCCAGATTATGTGAGTGCAGATCCTAGCTCTCCACTTGGCAGCTGCACAGCCCGGGGCAGCTTGCTTAGCTTTCATCTTAGAGATTAGGCCTTTCCTCATCTGTAAAGGGGACTGATGATAGTGCCTGCACCTCAGGTTGCTCCCAGTGGTAGATGAGCCATCACATGGGAGGTGCTCACAGCTGCAGCAGCTCCTGGTAAACACCAGAACATGTAACTGCTGCTGGGAACCTTCCTTTATACAACCAGCACTAGGTCTGCTGGTTTGAGGCCTGGCTCACCGCAGCAGAGTCCTGCGTCACAGGTGACTCCTGGGCATCTGAGAGCTCTCAGGAGAGGGGCACTGCGTGCTGGCACCAATGGGGGAAATCCAGCCCAGATAAGGCAGGCTTTCATAAAAACATGCCCAACCCGCTTAAGCCTCTCAGCAACTCTATCTTACAGTTGAATCATCCCCATTTTACAGTTGAAGAATCTAAGGCTCAAAGAACCATTCTAGTTAAATAATATTCAATAGCATCTGGACTTGAATTGAGGCCTGGTCTGACTCGAGTCCATGTGAAACTGCCACCTAGAGGCCGCTCTGGGCAGTGGAAGGATCTGGGAGTCCAGAAGTAGATTTTATCCTCACTAAACCGCCAGATCCTCTCCCAGTCTGCATTCCCTTTTCTCTCTACAACTCACGCCCTAGTGAGGGCTTGGTGCACAGAGGGGAAGGGTCCTCAGACACTTATGTTCCTCACTGCACATCCTGCATGAGCATGTCACTGGGCCTGGCCTGTGCTGGCCACTGGGTGGGATGAACAATTCCAGATGCTGAGCAGAGGCAGTGCAAGCAGCCTGTCCCATGCCTGAACTGAAGGTTTATCAGTGGGACAGGCCCCAGTGCGTCATTACTCTGTCAGTCTGTCACAGATATGAGTCAGGTGCCTCTTATACGCCAGGCATGGTGCTGGAGGGAGGCTATGGGATGGAAACACAAGTGAACAAGGTCATTCTCTGTGTGGTTTAAAGTCTAGTGAGGGAGACAGACAATAAACAAATAAAAAGATCAATAACAGGCTAAAGACAGTGCCGGGCAGCAGGGAGAAGCTGGAGGGAAGCCTACTCAGAGAGAGTGGGCAGGGATGAGAGTTTCTTGCCCACCACCCTTAGAGACCATCTTATCGGATGGGCTCACTTTGGGGAAACGGGGGCCCAGAGATGAAGTGATGGCCAGGGGCACACTGGAACCAGCCTGGGTTGGGAGCCTGGGTTCCTGGCCCTCAGCCTGGCCCAGGGCTCTGTCTCCTACATCCTGTGACTTGCGTTCCAGACAAGGATCCTCATCGGGCACACAATGGGTGGAGGAAAGGAAACCGCTCAGCCCTGACACCTGCTCAGTGCTTCTCTTCCTTGTTTTCCAGTTAATAAGAAACATTACTCCTTAAAATGTCAAGAAATTGGGTTTGGGTTCTTGGCTTCGACCACCAGTCTCCCTGCCCCATAATTCCACGAACTTAGGACACATTGGTTAGATCCATGGCTTCTGGGGATTCTAGAGGGATTGTTCCGGACACTTGGAGTGACTGCCCTGTATAGCATATGCATTAAGAAGGCAGGATTCTCTGCAGACTCAGCACAGTAGTGTTCTGGGGAAAAAACAATTCACTGTAAAAGCAGGAAAGTGCAATGCCCTAAGGGCTGCAGGACACTGGGAACTGGCAGGACCAGC
Organism: Macaca mulatta; assembly: GCF_049350105.2. Classification (NCBI taxonomy): domain Eukaryota; kingdom Metazoa; phylum Chordata; class Mammalia; order Primates; family Cercopithecidae; genus Macaca; species Macaca mulatta. Next base: position 57,318,203 of record NC_133419.1, read on the forward strand.
TCTCCTGTTCCTTTTCTCCAGCCCTTGCCTCTTTCAGCCCTGCTGGTTAGTTCTGATGGCGGAGGAGCTGAGGCTCAGCTTTGGGGCCTCTGTTGGACCTTCCTGGCTCCTGGGGTCCAGAGGTGGGCCGAGGCAGGTGGGTTTCTCTTAGCTGTGCATCACAGGCCGAGGTGTGGTGGCTCCTGTCTGCTGCCAATGACATGCCCATTAGGCACCCCCTGAGGGAAGGGTTGTTTTGTCTGGGTCCTGGAGACGCCCCTCCCTGCTTCACCTGGGCTTTCAGGGCTATCGGTTCCTGAAATCAGTCAAGGTGACGGTAGGGCGCCTTGCTCCTGGTCCAGGCACAACAGGCCACCATCCATTCCTCTCTCACAGTGAAGGAGTGAGGGTGAGTTTGCACAAAGTAGGGTTGGGGTGGGCACTGGTTCCGTGGGACCCCATTCTCTGAGTTCCCGTGGGCTGCTGCCCCTCAGCCGGGGGCTCTGCTGGCCCAAGCCCGTCCTTCACCCTTTCCTGCACCTGCCTTCTTATTTAGGGCCTTTCTGGAAGCTAATCCCCATGCTTATTAGATGACCCCTCCTCCTGTCCCTCTGCTTTCATTAGAGACAAGAGAGCTAATTACTGGCCCCTCTGAGGCCCCCCTACAGGCCATTTTAGAGCTGAGGCGGCCCTTAAAATGATTTAAAAATCCCATTTCCCTGCAATGCAATAGACTACCCTTCCCTCCTCATTAAGGCTAATTACAAAACATTGCCCACCTGAGAGGGGCCTGCTCTTGTCCTCCCACCCATGCCCACCTCCAGCGGTGGCTCCCCAAAGAAGCCTCCCCAGGCTGGGAAGGGAAGCAAGGGAAGCATCAGAGGCTTTTCTCCCTCCAGGCAGACGTCCCAGAAAATTCTGGAAGACTGAGCCTGAAACAGCCCGAGGCAGGATGGGTGCAGGTTGTGGGGGTTAGATGGAGAAATGTTGAGAAGGGGAAAGAGAAGACTAGGTTTGAATGGTGGGTGCCACCCCTTCTGGGGCTGTCAGGCTGCAGAACTGCAGAACTTCCCCACCAAGTCCAAGACGTGAGCATGTCCTATGTGAAGGAGAACCAGGCCGGGTCTCAGGACTCTCTGGAGCTCTTTGTGGTCCTGGAGTTTCCAAGATGGAGCCCCTTGGGCTCGTCAGCAGATACAGAGTGGAAGAGGCAGTGGAAAGCACCCCCGACAAATACGGCATGGCCTTTCCCTGGAAAGCCAGCACTCACTAACTCCAGAAGCAGCTCGGCTCTTCAAAGGGGGGCCTCCGCCCAGGTGCCTCTGACTCCAGAAAATGATGCTGACATTATCCTTTATTGTGACATTTGTCTTGTTCCCCTCTGCCCCCTGCCTGGGATCAGCAAAGTGGAAAAACCAAATGAAAAACTCAGGCTATCAAAAAAGGAGCACTTTAAAAATTTCAGCATATAATGTGTGTGTGTCACATATATATTATATAAAGGTTTGTTTCATTTCAAACACATAACTTTATTTTGCAGTTTAGATATTTTTATTTTAAATCCCATATGGGGTTGGATGCCCTCATCTTTTTTCTTTAGCGTAGGGCCTCTAACCTAGGCTCTGGACTCCATCTAGCTCTGCTCTCTCGGTATGCAGTGTGGGGCTGTGCAACGTAATCTCTGAGGTTCATCCCTCTCCCACATTCTGGGAAATGGTGAGTCCCATTCCATGGGACATTTGGTATGGACTGTTTCTGCATGCTTTCTTCCCAACCCCGCCTTTGGTAGGGGGCTGTAGATTGGTGGTGTGCAGTAGATGGACCACAATGTTTAGCTCATAACCAAGCTTTGTCGAAGGGGGAATATAAAGCAAAGAAGTTGCATGATCTATTTTGTTGGGGACCCCAAGGTGTTCCCAATGTGAGCCCAGGGCTAAGAAGGAATAGACTGCCTTCCACCACTGAGTTTGTCTCTGGTGACCCTCAACACCAGCAATGCTTTGAAGAATAGGACACCATATTCCTCACTCCCCTTCAGACACTCTCCTAGTCTTGTACACCTTTCAAGTTTTGCTTTCTGATTTTTGCAGATAAACATTTAGGCCAGGATGAAGACTTCATATAAAGGAAGGGGCACAGGTTCCAGAGTCCCAAGATAGATGCAGATTCTGGGCTCCTGATCCCATCTGGGTGAGGACCAGATCCCCATTATACTTCTGGTTGTCTTTATTCCCTGTTAGAATGCACACTCCTACCTTTCCCTACCACTGACCAGTAGCCCTTTGTCCAGCAAAATAATGCCCTTGGGCCTGAAGAGACCTTAGAGGCACAATATCAAGGGCCCCTTGCTTTTAGTGGGCAATCTACGTTTTTATATTAGCGGTCACAGGTTTCTACCCTCTAGGAACTTACCCGCCCGAGTGGGGCCAAAGACAACAACCCATTATAGAAATGTTTCTGCTTATTAAAGCCCTATAACCCCCATTGCTATATTTTGTCTCCCAGCCTCCCTGGGAGTACACAGGTTAATAGTCCCAGCTTACAGGGAAGGATATAAAATAAATTGTAATGTAGTTAGATCATGCAGAGGACAGAAGAGGAATCAGCTCTCTTCCTCTCGGGACAGGGTGCCTGCTCTGTACCTTAGGTGTAGACCACTAATAGAAGCAATACATGGTGAGAGTGGATGAATAGATATTGTGTTGTGAGAATTCTGAAGAGGAGATGGCCCATGTGGCAGAAAATATCTGAGAAGAGGCAAGTACTGAGCCGCTTCTTACAGAAAGGCTAGCTAGAAATATGAGGAAAGACCTTACAGGTACAGAGGGAAGCCTGTAATCTTGACTTGTCAAAACAGAAGAAGGGACACTGGGAAGTGGAATGTGTCTCGAATGGAAGTGGGGGACAGGAAATTGGAAGCTGAGCAGAAGAGTTTAAGCCTTTATGTACTGGGCAATAGAGAGTTTGAGTTGTGAGTCAGGCGTAGCACACATGTCCACTGTTTTCTAAGTTGTGAATCTTATGGACACTTGCAAAATGTATTTTCCTGTAGGTACCATAGGTAACCTTATTGGGTATCACTTATTAAAGCCCTACCTCTGTAAGGGCACAGTGACCTGCTATGAAGCGGGAGTATCAAGGAAGAATGTTTTTGGTGGCTCAGGCTGGGGCCCAGGGAGCAGAACTGGCTTATTTGAGCTGGGACTAGGATTTATCTGTGTGGAAATACGGAGAAAGGACACTTCAGGCTGAGACAAAAGCAAATGTAAGGCCTAGCAGTGCTAGGGAGGCTCAGGGAGGAGCATACAGTTAGACGTGCCGGGAGGCGAGGGGGCTTATTGGAAGTAGTGAAGTGGTCTACGGGTAAAGGGAGTACAGTTGATGGAGATATTGGATGGTCTGTGTCCTGGGGCACGGGGTATAGAACTGGGGTTAAGGAGCACTGTTTATTGGGGAGGACTTTGAGGCCCAATAGACCAGAAAGCTTCGGAAGGTGTCAGAGTCTAGCACAATGGTGTGATGTTTTGAAATGCACCTCTGCCAAGGGGTAATAATGCTCTTTGCAAGTGGAGGTGACCACTCTCTTGGCTAAAAATTGAGCATGATATGGCCTGGGGCAAAGCCCTGTGGCTGGCTGGTCATGCAGTACTTTCTATCAGACTACCATTATTTGGTGCTGTTTGGGGGTTGATTCTTCAAACAGCTGAGTAGTATCATGTCAGATGCCGTTTTCCATCACAGGTGTGGATGAGGTTATGAAGGAACTTACCAAGAATCCAGACACTGAAAAGCATGCCTGAGAGCAGTCTAGTGACCTAGGCAGAAAAAAAAGTGATGTTGATTTAATTCATCCATCAACCTATACATCCATCCATCCATCCTTCTTGCCATTCTTCCTTCCATCCAGATTTCTGTCTATCCAAGGTGTGTCGAGTGTGTAATGCAGTATCAGGCAAGCAAGGTGAAAAGACAAATGAAGCAAAGCCCCTGCCCTCAAGAAATCTCACAGAAAGGAGGGGAGTCAGGAGCCAGCCTGTTAAAAAGTCATAACTCAGTGTGATTGGCATCATGTCAGAGCTCTGAACAGAGGCTTCAGAAAGAAGGAAGAGAAGGTGACTAACTTTTCCTGGGAGAAGGGAAAGTATCAGAGGAAGGGACACTTGAACTATCAAACATGGGATGATGCATATGCCCGGCAGCCGGTAAAGGCACAGAAGTGGGAGACAGTGGGGCTTAGTTGGAGGGTGACCCAGCACTCAATGTACCTGCAACGCAGAACGCAGAGGCCTTGGAGGAAAGCAGCACGCCTGTTGGCAGGGACTCTCATGCCAGGCCAGGGAGATGGACCTTTACCCTCGAGGCAACCAGGAAATGTCAAAACTTTGTAAGTGGAACAAAGGCACAATCAGGCCTGAACTTTTTGGGAAATCACTCTGCAGTGATATAAAGAGTGAATCATGGCAGGAAATAGTGGCTTACGCCTGTAATCCCAACACTTTGAGAGTCTATGGTGGGAGGATTGCTTGAGTCCAGGAGTTCAAACCTGAGCAACATAGCAAGAGTCTGTCTCTACAAAAATAATTTTAAAAATTAGCCGGGTATGATGGTGTGCACCTAGCTACTTGGGAGGCTAAGGTAGGAGGTCTTGAGCCCAGGAGGTCAAGTCTGCAGGGAGCCATGATCACACCACTGCACTCCAGCCTGGGAGCAGACACCAGGAAAGGAGACAGAGCAGACAGCAGGGGTGAGGACACCTGCAGCTTCTTCTATTGCACAGATGAAGAATGAGTTTTTCATGACTTGCTCTTCATGAGCCTTTGCTGGACTTTTTTGTTTTTCTCTCCATTGAATAAGTACTAGAACTCTCTTGGGGATAGAGAAGCAAGGGCTTCCATCCAGTCATTGTGTCCTAGGCCTGCTTTGAGTTTTATCCACTCTTTGCTCCCAAGGCATCTTCAAGCACAGAGAATAAAATGGTCAAAGGAAAGGTGTTCACACTGGGCAAATAATTTCTTATGAGATGAAGTGAACTGTGGTTACCTCCTCAGCCCCCCACCACCAGGGTATTTAGGGCTCATTGAGAAACAAATTGAGAACAATGCCAACATCCCAAATGGCTCATATGGGGCATTTTCTGTTAGTGGAAGTTCTTTCTACAATAAAAACAGGTTCAGAAATGAGGCAAACACTTACTTTAGTATAATAATTCCAGGTAATAATTATTGGAGAGAAATTAAAATCAGGTAACCAGGAGGAATATGTATTCCTCTGGTAATAATCAGCTTTGAATTTTGTGAATTTTGTGAATGTCTGTTAGGTAAATCCAGGAGGAAGCAATGCATCCATGTCTGGTTTAGAGGTCGAGCTAGAGCCAAAGCATGAGCATCTTCCTCACTCACAGGAACAAGGGAGCATCTACCTGAGACATCCTCGGTAGTGGATACTCAGGGGACTTTGAAGCTCCACTCCACAGATGATTAGTCTAAAACAAAGGCGTGTACCTGGAACCTATTAATGGCCTAGGGTGTGTAGGTATCCAAATTGTTCTTATCAGACTAAGGACTCGTATCCCATGACAGGATGAGAAGTTTCCTGTCTTTGTATATGTGAATAAGGAAACAGGTGGTTCTGTTTGTCACTGCTAGCCATCTTATGACCATGAAGGAAACCAGTCTTAGGATGAAGATGGCACCAAGGAAGGCAGAATGGAGGAATGGAAAAATCTATGTCCTCAATGGCTTCATTAAGCTGCTGGTGGTATACACTTGGGGCCCACCCTACCTCCAGATGACTCTATTGTTTAAGTCCCTTTGAATCAGGGGTTTCTGTTACTTGCAGCTCAGAGCATCTTTACTAATACACCCTACAAAGGACTCCAAAGGTAAAGTTGCATAAGCCTTGTTGCGGTACGAGGGAACTTTTTGGCTGTATAAACTCATGCCCTGGTCTTTCCAACTTCCTGTATGGATTTTACGGGTGCCTAGTTGAAGCCTTCATTAGAACTGCTTATGCCTCCATCCACTGGAGTTGAGCATATATTAGACCTGGGGAAAATAGGTATGGTGGCACTCAGAGAAAGGGGCAGGACCTTTTCCTTCGACTTCTGATGGGGGCCTGGTCCTGCCTTTGAGAGTTTAATAGCCAATATTCTGATTTTCCTCTCAAGAGAATATTAGCAGATCATGTACTTGTCTCACCTGAGGGCCAGAAGGGAGGGCCTTGTGCTGCAGATTAGTAGTGGCTGTCCTCTCCACACCAAGCACTGTTTTCCTTCCCACCCACCCTTGTATTCTCATCCCCTACTCACCCTATTGTTGAAGAGAGGGGCTGTGAATATGGAAGTGGTAACTGGGACCAGAGCCTAGCTGAGGCCCCAAGGCAGTGCTCCAACTGGCAGGCAGGCAAAAACTGGAAGCCCTCTTTCTCTAGGGCTGAAGTACCAGCCAGAAGAGGCTCTTAGAAGCAGGTCCTGAAGGTAGCATGTGCAGTACAGCCTGCTCTGGCCTAGCTGGGACCGCAAGAACCATCAAAGCTGTCCTCCCTTCCCTCCCCTGCCTTGGATGACACATGAAAGGGACTCTGATGCCCTATGCTGGTGGTTTTGATGTCCAGCCTTGCCCATTGAAAAGCCCTTTTCCTGGCAATATTCTCTGTCTCTCCTCTGTGACTCTTTCCCCGTGTCCTCCTTGTCATTCTCTCTCTCCCTCCCCCTCCATTTTTCCCCCTGTCTCCCTCTGACCATCCCCATCTCCATCCACCTTTCCCTGCTCCTCGAGCTCTGTGTAGCTAAGTCATTTTTCCTGAGGTAAAATCTGAGTTATCCTGTGTAAGACAGTTGGGTTCATTGAAGAGCCTGCCACAGGGCCTTTGCTAGAGCAAGCCTGAAGCTACTCACCCCACTCTCTTTTCTCAGAAAAGACATGAGTCCCCTGGTACTTGGATGCTTGCAGCTGGTCCTACCTCCAGAAAAAATGCAAGCATTTCTGTGATCTGGCAGGACTCCCGTAGACCCCAGAATATCCCCCAACCCGTCTGTCTGGAGCCCAAAATTCTACTATTATTAGTTATCCCATTGGGAGCCCCCTGACATTGTGCACCAGTGATTTCCTATGTGAGTCTCACAATTTTTCTCTGAAGGGTCCCAATGATCAGAGGTATCAGGGAGCCTTGGAGTGTGGTCTGCCATATTACAAGATGATTTTTAAGATTCAGGTTTTGTCTTAAAAGTTTACATGCATCTCACTCATAACTGGGAGTTGAACAATGAGGATGAGGACACATGGACACAGAGAGGGGAACAACACACACCAAGGCCTACTGGGGGTTGGGGATTAAGTGGGGGAACTTAGCAGATGTGTCAATAGGTGCAGCAAACCACCATGGTACACATATGCCTATGTGACAAACCTGTATGTTCTGTACACGTATCCCATTTTTTTAGAAGAAATAAAGAAAATAAAAGTTCATATGCATCAATGTATTCCAGTTTATAATATATCCCTCAAGTCCCCAGTGCCCCCTTTCAGGTTACCAAATGTACCTCCATCCTGCCTGCCAGTTCATAATATATCTTTTCAGGCTGAGTATGGTGGCTCACACCTGTAATCCCAACACTTTGGGAGGCTGAAGCAGGAGGATCAGTTGAACTCAGGAGTTCAAGATCAGCCTGGGCAACACAGCGAGAATTTGTCTCTACGAAAAATCAAAAGAAGTAACCAAGTGTGTGGTTGTGGGCTCCTGTAGTCCCAGCTACTCTGGAGGTGGAGGCAAGACTATTGCTTGAGCCTGGGAGTTTAAAGCTGCAGTGAGCTATGATTCTGCCCCTGCATTCCAGCCTGGGCAACAGAGCCAGAGCCTCATAGATACATGACATCTAACAATATTTCCTTTAAGATTCAGGTTTTGATCTCTCTCTATATATAGAACTGTATATAGAGTGATCTCTCTCTCTATATATAGAGTGATCTCTCTCTCTCTCTCTCTCTATAGAGAGAGAGAGAGAGAGAGACTGTATATACATATACTTATTTATTTATTTATTTAATTCATGGAAGGAGTACTAGCATTATTATTATTACCACTCTACAGTTAAGGAATTGATGGTCATAAAGATGTGACTTACCCAAGGTTGCTGAGCCTATGAGTGGTGACCCATGGATTGGGGACTCCTGCCCAGGTCCCATAAGCCCTGTCAGTGGTGGCATTCCCAGACAGACAGAAATTTGCTTGCTGGAGCCTGGGTTGTCTTGTCTGATGAAAAGATTCCTGTTGAGAGCCTTGAGAATATTGAGTTAGGAAGATCTAAGAGGCAGGGGGATGGGGTTTAAGCAATACTGACTCCCAGGATTTGGCCATGGAAGGACTGCAGGACTTCAGGCACTCTGACTGGGGTGGCCAGTAGGCCAGTAGGTGTCCCCTCCAGAGAATCAGGCTCTGAGAGGGATTACATTAGTCCTCTGAGCCAAGTATGACTGTTGGCTTCCTGGATCCCTGATCAGACACTCACCTGGCTCTTCCCTGGGGACAGAGGAGAACAGGGTATGGTCTGGCCCCCTGAGTGTGACTGGGTGAACTTGGGCAGTTCTCTTCCTGTCGCTGAGCCCCAGTCCTCTTTGCAAAATAAGAAACTGGAAGGAATGTGTCCCAAACACCCAAGGGGTGGCTTGCAGCCCCCAGGGCAGCCAGCAGGAGGTGCCAGTGTCCTGATGGGTCACCTTCATAGAAGGGAAGAGCCAGGTCTGTGCAGCCTCTCCGGCCTCTAACTTGAGGCCTCCCTCTCTTAGTAACTCCCAGAGGAGGGCTCCAGCTGTCAGCTCACTGGGATTAAAGAAGGAATCTCTGGCAGACTCTGGAGGTGTAGGAAAACCTACTTGGGGAGGATCAGACCAAATTCTGCCAAAATTCTGAGGACTGGAGAAGGTGATTTGGGGGACTCCTTTTCAAAACAGTAAGTCTGAACCTCGGAGGGTAAGGGGGGCTATAGAGGAGTGCAACCCCTCACCAAGAACTTTATCACCAACCCAGACTGCATTAACAGAGTATGGTGTCTAGAACATGGAAAGGAACAGGCTCTCTTCTGGCCAGACCGCCTGTGGACTTTGGGCTTCAGGAAGAAGGTCCAAGGCAGCAAAGGCAAGGGAGACCCTGTCAGATGAGGAGCACCTACAGCACCTTAGCTTGTCTTCCCTGCAGCAGAGCAGTCTTAGAGTCATGGCTTTCCAGACTGTGGAGCAGAGAGGTCAAACGTGGGGGCACTGGTATCCAGCAACGCTGGGTTGGTGTCTGGCACTGTTACATTCATCGGTGACCTTGCATAGGTTACTTCACATCTCTCTGCCTCAGAATTCCACCTACTGGCTGGGCACGGTGGCTCACGCCTGTAATCCCAGCACTTTGGGAGGCGGAGGTGGGTGGATCACGAGGTCAGGAGATAGAGACCATCCTGGCTAAGACAGTGAAACTCCGTCTCTACTAAAAAAAAAAAAAAAAAAAAATTAGCCAGGCGTGGTGGTGGGAGCCTGTAGTCCCAGCTACTTGGGAGGCTGAGGCAGGAGAATGGCATGAACCCGGGAGACAGAGCTTGCAGTGAGCCGAGACTGTGCCACTGCACTCCAGCCTGGGCGACAGAGCGACACTCTGTCTCAAAAAAAAAAAAAAAGAAAAAAAGAAATCCCACAGAGACATGAGGAAGACTAAATGAGGTAATACATGAAAGTACCTAGAACAGCATCCACATAGTAGTTGCTCACTTCGTGTTAGATATTATTACGGTTGTTTCTATTATTAGCTGAATGGGTGTCATGAGCAGAGGGAGACTGTATGGGTGGGATATAGGGAGGAGCATATGGACTTCGTGTAAGTACGACCCTTCTCCATATGAAAGCTTTGATGGTAGTGAGCTTCCCGCCCCTGGAGGTGTTCAGAGGCTGAATGACTCCCCTCCCCAACTCTAAGGGCCACTTTCAGTTCTTAGACTTTTGGGGTCCCTTCTACAACTTTTCTTTAATTGACAGAAAAAAAAAAAGTATGCATTTACCATGCACAGCATGATGTTTTGAAATATATATACATTGTGGAGTGACTAAATCTGGCTAATTAACATATGGATTATCTCATATAGTGTCTTCCACAACTTCTGCACCTGGAGGAGATTCCCAGGACAGTCTGTCTGCTGGATTCTATTCCAGAGGAAAGGAAATGGGTGGTCCCAGCCAGTGCCTGCAGAGGAAGACTCAAGAACTCCTTCCTGACTCATCTCCCTGCTCACAAACGCTCTCAGAATTCCTCTTTTTGAGTACGAACAGCAGGATAGGGACAGGGATGAGGGCAGGAAGAGGCAGCTTAATAAAAAATCCCAATAAAGTTCTGCAGCCCCTGGCGGCCAGGGGCAGGTCCTGGGCATGAGCCTTCCTTAGACCTGCCCACAGGGGGGCCCTGACTAATATTCCTGCCTGCCCCTGGCTTCATTAATGATGCTGAAGAAGGGTCTATGAGGTCCAACGGGCCTCCCCAATGCTGCCTGACAATATTGCTATGCCGCCCACGCCAGCCCCATCCCAGCACACATACCCTCCCTCTTCTAGACCCTCTGCAGAGGAATGGGTTTGATTCAATCAGCCATTTGCCTGTGGGACCATCTGGTTCAACTTATGGGCAGATGCCAACTCCAGGGAGTCAAGCAACCCTGGCATGGAATTTGGAGCAAAGACTTATTAAAGAGCAGCAGAGAGGCTCTGGGATGGGGGCTCTGTTCCCCCAGAGCAACCAGACCCAGGGTAGGCTCCAGCTAGGAAAGGCAAGGGTGGGATAGATAGGGGCAGGAACCCAGGCAGAGCCCAACAGGAGTGCTCCCCAGCTGGCCAGAGCTCCTCCCCTGGCAGTTCAGGGCTGGCTGGCCTCCCTCCACCGGGAGCTCGAGGTGGGACAAGGTTGGGCCTTGTTCCCTCTGTGTTCTCCCTAATAGAAAGCACAATGCCTTAAGAAGTTTGGACTGAGAAAAGCTAAGTCTGAGTACTTTGAAGACAGCCAGACAAAGGGCTGGTGGAGACAGCACGGAGTGCCTCGGCCCTCAGCTGCCCACAAAAGGAAGGAAAAAGCAGTGCAGACGTTGCAGTTAGGCTTAAAAAACAAACCCGTGAAACAGAGACAGCCCCCCTACTTCCCCCTCGCTCCAGCATTAGCAGGAGGGGCTGAAAACATTTGTTCAGAGGGAGGGTGAGGGGAAAAAGCCCTAAGTGCTTCTGCTTCCTTTTTTTTGCCAAATCATGCAGAAGATGCTGGCAGCTGCAAAGATTCAATTATGCACAATGCGAAAAATCATTTACAAAAATAATGGCACTCGAAAAAAAATGGCCTCTCCAGAAATGGCGTGGAACAATAAATCCGTTAATTAGCTAATTAATATTCAATTGGGGTCAGTGGGCTTAATAGAATCTTTCTTGGAGACCCAAGAAATTCTAAACGGCCGCGAGGCGCCTGCCCACTGCCATTATCTCGGGCGAGCAGGCCCTTATCGGGCTGCCAGCTGTCCCCGAACAATGCGGGCCCTTATCAGCTGGGGCAGCAGCCCTGGCCGCTCGCTTGGGCTCCCTCCGCCCAGAGGAGCACGCAGCCTCTTGGTAATTGATATACGGCGCAGCTTTGTCTGAGGCTGTTTGCTCTGCTGGTATTTAAGGCAGCACGGGCCCCCTGATTGATTGCCATTGGCCAAGTTTCTGCTGTCAGTGAGGGACCAGCCAATGGCAGTGGCTAACACTCTTGATGGACCAGCCATCTGGGCCAGGCCAGAGGCCCCATTTGCACCAACAAGGCCAGCTTGGGTTTGGCCTGAGTTTTGTTGTCCTCCTAAAGTGGGAAACTGAGCCCTCAAAGATTTGGGCGTTTGGGTGGGCAGCTGGTATCCCCTGCCCTGCTTTGCTCTCAGTTCAGTCTTTCTCTCAGGAAAATGGGAGGTTGGCTCAGACCAGAGTAACTTAGCTTGTTACTGTAAGTGTGATCCATGGACTTGCAGCATCCAGCACCTGGGAGCTTGTTAGAAACACAAATGCTCAGGCCCACTTCAGACCTCCTGAATCTGAATCTCTGGAAATGGGGTCTAGGAGTGTATGTTTTACTGAGTGCCCTAGATGACTCTGATAAGGGCCCACTGAAGTTCGAGATGCAGTTATGAAGATCAGGGTTCCCACCCTTGGCTGTGCCTTAGAATCACCCAGGCGAGGGAGAATTAAATATACAAATTCCTGGGTCTTGCGGTGTAGGGTCACTTTTCCCTCAGCTGCTAGTATGTGCCCTGAGCACAAGGTACTCTGGGAACACTGGAGCTGGCCAGCAAAGAGACAGGGATCCCGGCTGCTATGGTCGTGCCCGTGGGGTTCCTGCCCAGCGTGGAACAAGGTTGCGCATGTCAAACAGTGTAGACAAGCTCTGGCTATACAGGACTTGGGCTCCAGAAATCCACAGGGAATTATAATGCATTTTCTATTTTTTTGAATCAGTGTCTTGCTCTGTCACCTAGGCTGGAGTGCAGTGGTGTGATCATAGCTCACTGCAGCCTTGAACTCCTGAGCTCAAGTGATCCTCCCGCCTTAGCCTCCCAAGTAGCTGGGACTACAGGTGCATGCCACCATGTCTGGCTAATTTTAAAAGAATTTTTTTGTAGAGATGGGGTCTCACTATGTTACCCAGGCTTGTCTCGAACCCTGGCCTGAAGTGATCCTCCTGCCTTGGCTTCCCAAAGTGTTGGGATTACAGTTGTGAGCCTTCCAGATTCATGTTTGATAGAAGCAATGTTCCACATGGGAGGTGGGCTCCCAGGCTAGCCCCTAGATACTGTGAGACTCATAGCAAAGCTGAGTCTCAGCGCATCCCCTTAGCAAATGGATGGGGAAGGGAGGAGAAGAAAGAAGAGGAAGTTAGGGAAAAAGAAGGTGGAGGGGATTTTATTGTCTTACTAGGGCTCAAAGCATGGGGTCAGGTTTTCTAAGTGTTTCTTCGGTGCCCTACATTCTCATCCTGCCCCGTCTTCTCTCACTTCACCCCACTGGCCCACTCTTTATCACTGTACCCTTCCTGGCCTGCCCTCTCAGGTAGAGCTGAGAATCCCACAGCTCTGCCTTCTCCCAACCCAGCCCCACATGTTCCAGCTGCAAACCCTTGGGGACCAGCTTGGTCATGTCTCTGCATGTGAATGAGCAGGACAGGTTCACTGAGGTAGGAGAGCTTTGGTGGGATCTGGACTTGGAGTTAGCTTAGATGAGGTGGGTAGGAAGAGTCCCCCATCCTGACTGCACCCCACCTTCTCTCAGGTGTTGCATGGGAGCCAGTCAAGCAATAGGAACAAAGAGGCCACAAGGTAAGGGGCAAACACCAGGCATAACACACCCAGCCTCAGTGCCCCTCATCCAACACAGTGGAGCTTGGTGAGAGGAATTCAAGAGCCATGCTCTTCCTGGAACACAGACAGGCACAGGAACTCTGGGTATCAGCAGGTGACGGGACCTCAGCCACAGGGGCCATGGGGGGTTAGTGGGGGCAAAATTGGTCTAAACAAAGGATGACTCTAAGCTTAGGATGATGTTGTCCTGGGCAGGTGATTGGGCAGGGCCTTGAACCCCAAAGCAAGTTAGAATGAAGTTATCAGCCCTGGTCTTCCAGGCAAGGACCAGATGTGATTCTGAGTGAGACCAGAGTGAAGGGCTAGAGCTACTGAAGCTCTTCCTGCCTCCTGGGCCACATCCCAAGATGGCCAGCTAATGTGATCAGTTCCTTTGTCTCCACTGTGAATCAGCAGCAACGGCTCAATGGGATGCTCCTCCTGGGTCATTTACTTCTTTAGCAACAAGGGGTTTTCAGTGCACCAGCATCTGCGTGGGGGATTACCGGTCACTTCTAGAACTGCCTAGGCCTCAGGGGAAGCGCCGCCGAGTGGATTGACTGGTGCGAATTGTCAGAGTCACCAGCAATCAGCATGGTGAGGAGCAGAGCTGATGCTGCAGTCTCAACCAAATGACCCTTTCATCTGTGCCCTCCCCGGGGCTCTCAGTGTATCAAAAGGCTGTCAAAGAATAACAAAGGCAAAAAACCATTATCCATCCCTCTTCTAGGTTAAATAACTCCCATATTGATGTGTTCACGGGACTCTAATGAGGAAAATAGCCTTCTGTTAAGTAAGAAAACCATTGACCTAAGAACCCATGGATTAGCCCAGGCCCTCACCTACCACATGAGCAGTTAGCTTCTAAAGCTGCCCAGACACCAAAAATACGCCCTTCCTCCCCAACCACATATGTTCACACATGTGACTTTGGCTCTCGTGGGGCTCCCTGATCCCTCCCTGAGCAAGTCTGCTCCTTTGGACAACATGAGTTTGGCCCATCTCACCAAATCCTGGAAATGGAGACCGAAGGTACTCTCGTCTGGGCTAGAGTCCTGACCCCAACTCTCTGAGGGGTGCATGTGTGATCCCAGATCATGGATATTGCCCTACACAAGCTGGGGCAAGAGCAAGATACCCTAGTCTTCCTTTCCTAGATCAAATCTGCTCTGGTCATGTTTCAGGAGGCCACTGGGTGCTAGCCCACCTTTGGAGTTGCTTTCACAGCCAGCTATCGGTGGGAGGGAGTGAAAGGCAACAACAGAACAGACGTGGAGAGAGAGACACTAAGACTCAGAGACATACTTGGGAGAGAGGCAGAAAGAAAACTCGAGAGCTGGTTGGTTTGTGTGAGAGTGAGGGAGAGCTCTAATCACTGGTTCAATTATCTGAGATTCTCCTTTGACTACCGTAGAGACTTCCTGTGCCTATGACAACAGTTGCCAGGATGGGAGTGGTGGCAGGCTGGGACCCTGCAGATTTTTCTGACTCTAAATTCCTATTCTGACCCTGAGTCTCTGGTTTCCTATGAGCTCAAAGTGGGTTCTTCCTTGAGTTTCTTCCTTGAGAGGGCTAAGCTTGCTCCCAACTCCCTTTGTCACCTGTTCTCAAAACACCAGATGATTGGGACCTTCAGACCAATGTCCACACCAGTTTTATAGATGAGCAAAGTGCAGCTCAGGGTATAGCCACTGCCAAGTGCACATTATGCTCATGAGTTAGGTGCTGGGCCATTGCAGTGGCCTCCCCGCTTTACCTTTAGTTGTCTATCTGCTGCCCACTCCCTCACTCCCCTTACCCAACTGTCTCTGTGCCAGGGCAACCAGGCCCTACCACCAGAGGAAAGAAAGTTTCTGCTAACCTGAAAACAAGCCATAGGAGCAGGAGGCCCTGAGTGCGCCTGCGGAGTCTGGAGCTCCTTCAACTTCACGACTAATTGCAGAGAGGCAGTGGGCGGGCTCTTGGCAAGCGATTAGCTGTCCCACTGCAAGAATAATTTGCATAGAAAATGCTTTATTTTGGCAATCTATTAAAGGGCCCACAGTGCTGTGGCTTATCTCAGTCTCACAGCAAGGAGAAGGCTTGGCTATCTCGTTAAGTTCTGTTGATGCATAACAATTTGAAATGGGCACAAGCTAGTATGACATTTATAGATGCCTTCACTTAATTATATTACACAAACATAGGGTTGTTTATCCTTGGGAATAAAGTCTTTTTGAAGTCAAAGTTGGCATGTGCATAAAGGAGGGCATTTTAACCGATTTTTCAAGAGGAAGCCTCCTCACTTCAAACTTAGGGGGTTGCATTTCCCTAGGGCCTCGTAACACAGAGGGTTCTATGGCTGAGATGCAGACTTTGAGATTGGCTCTCTAGTTTTTCTTATTTAGGGGTGGCCTACAGTTTAGCACTTAATACAATAATTGTGGAAAGAAAAGCTTATTAGAGCAAGGAAAAGAGACTTGCTGTGTGACCTTGGGGGAGCCCCTTCTCTTTTCTGAGCTTCCATTGCCTCCTGTGCAACACGTGGGGTGGGACTTTCCTGCTCTAAAGCAATGACTGACAAACCACATGTTCTGCTTTCACCTTGCCACTCCTCACATTGACTCTGTAAATTAAAATACAGCCTCTTTGTTAAAAGCCAAAGGGAATTCAGGGGCCACATTGCACGCTTTCTAAGGACTAGAAATATGCTGGAGGAGGGAGATGAGGAAAAATAGGAAGGGACTTGCAGCTGCAGCAGGTGTTGGTACATTTTGCTCTGCCAAGTCAGAAGGCCCCAGGAGATTGCAGAGCTTGCAGCCTTGCTTCATTTCCTTGAAAACTAGGAATTGGGTCCTGATTGGAGGAAATGCAAGAAGAGCCCTAGGGCCTTTGAGAAAATCCATGAAGCCCTGAGAAGCCTGCCTTGCTCACAAGTTGCCCATGGAAAGCTGACAGATGCCAGATAGCTCTTCACCTCTAGGCACTGGAGCAGAGACCAGTGCTGCCCTGGGAGGAGCTCTGTACTCAGGGTTGGGTTGGGTGGTTTCTGGCAAGGCAGAGCCTTTGATGATTCCAGTTAAAGTGCTGCCTGAGTGGGTCATTTAACAGAAGAAGGTATGGTGAGAAGGAGGGCTTTGTTTAGGGCCCTGGCTTCCAGACACTGTGCTCCTCCTGGACTCAAGCTTTCTGGAAAACAGACTCTTATCCTCCCTCCCACTCCCTTCCTGTACCTCTAGGACTGAGGACTGCACTCAGAGACAACATGTTCATGCTTCTTCCTGTTTCTGGTGTGTGTGTGTGTGTGTGTATATATATATATATATTTGTGATTAATGGGCACATTATCTCTTATTAAGAATAGAGACAATTCCCACTTCATTATGATTTCCCATAAATAAAACCCTGTTAAAATAATGGAGAAAACATGAGTTAGCATTAATAGTTAGCTTTATATTTAAATAATGTGGATAACACTGCTTTGGATAAGATCTAAAGAAATGCCAACTCCTAAACACAATTAGGTAGTTCCTTGGCTCGTGTTTACCTGTTGTCAGTCACTGCCTGCTCTAACATGATTGTCCCCCTGGATAGTCTTGAGTAAAACCTATCCACTGAGTATGTTAACCTTGAGTCAAAATGTTTCTGGTGGTGCTAGAAAGAGCTTCCTATCTAAATGTTAGCATTATACAAACAGTTGAGTTGAAAGAACTGTTAGGCTTGTAGCATCCAAACAAAACAAAGCAAAGGTACCACTGACTGAGCAGTTTGTTTTGTACCAAGCACAGTGCTAAGTACTTTGGCAAGTTAAACCATATGACATTGGTGTTTCCGTGGTTGAAAAATGCCGAATGGTGGCAATTTCATATGGTTCAACCTAATATTACCTCATTTAATCCTTACCATACCCTTACTATTGTTATTATGCTTTCCATATTACAAAATAGGAAAATGAGGCACAGAGAAATTAAGTAACTTAACTCAATTACAGAGCAAGCAAGTGGAGCCAGGTGTCATCTTTTGAAGACCAAGCACAGACTTCACAGGCATCCAGCCCTGATAGTTTACCTTTTACAAAAAGTTCCCATAAGCACTTCACACATTTTAGTGAACATGGTTAAACTGAACCTGGTACATTTTGTGTGCTCAATTAATGTTTACTAAATAAATAGATGAATAAAGGATTGAGGCTCCAATATCAGAATGATGTACAGGAATAGGCTGACTAGATACTGCTGAGCCACAGACATTCCTGGCCTGAGGCTCCTCACATTCTCTTCCAGTCTGGACCCCTCACACCAGGCTCATTCCCTGAGACAAATATCGGGGCCGAGGGGCAGGCATGGCTGTAAGAGTGTAGGGGGAAAGAGGAGATTGATCTACTGGGAGCAAGGGGCAGGCATGGCCAGAGGAGTGTAGGGGGAAAAGGGAGATTGATCGACTGGGGGCGAGGGGCAGGCATGGCCAGAGGAGTGTAGGGGGAAAAGGGAGATTGATCTATTGGGGCAAGGGCCAGGCATGGCTGAAGGAGTGTAGGGGGAAAGGGGAGATTGATCCAGGATGGGAGGTCATTTGGAGGAGTAGAACAAGGGAGAAGATGGAGAGCAGAACCGTCATGCCATAAGCCACTGTTGTCAGGTGGGAGAGGTAGAGCCCTTCTGAATCTGGATTCCCACTTCCACCCAGTCCAGCTGCAAACAGGCTATAAAATGTCCACTAGCATCAGAGTCTCTGTGACACATCCCTCACTTCCTGAGCATTTGGAGTCCTTTCTCTTTGAGCCCAGGTCAAATCTGCCCTAAATTCACAACTGCTTCCCTTCCTTTAACATCACCTTCTAACAGTGCCCAGGGGACTGAGGTTAAGCATCCTCAATGGCCAGCGGTGGAGGGAGGAAAAGGTATGTGGGCAGTGGTGGGCACTCCAGAGGACACACCATGATCCCACTCGAAGTATGAACCAGTGGCCTGGAATGTAATTTAATGTATTCATGAATTTTTGGTCAAAAACAACTAAGAAATTGAAACCTATAAAATGACACATAGATACACAATAATTATAGCTGCCCTCATGAATAACTCCCAATAACAAGAAATAGATGTGGTTAGCCTAACTGTTGCCTTCAGTTTTGCATCAAGTAGAGTTTCTAAAAGGGAGTGATTGATTAGCAGATGCTGATGCTGTGCATCTGCCTCCCTTTGGGTCACCACACTGCACACAGTAATGATAATAGCAGCCCATGGTGATAGGAGTATACAGGAGACTCGGTGAAGTTGGAGACTGCAGATTCCAGGCTCTCTCCTTGAGGAAGAGAGGGATAGGTGAATGAGTGCAAATGGAGGAGCAGCTGGTTCCTGGAGAATGGCAAATGATGGAGAGCTTTACCTTAATTGGACCTGAAACCTCCAGATCTGGGTCACTACTAAGGACCTCCAAAGAAGAAAATTCAGTTCTATTCAATGACTTACTCAGTATCTATGTGATGCCTTACTAAGCCCTGTGAGGCTACAGAGAAGAATCACCCACAGGTTCTACCCTCAAAGAGCTTGCATATTTTGCCTCGGTAAGATGTTATCTTATCTTGGGTGCTATACTTTGTATCATTATCATTACAGTTCTACTCCTATGCACCATGTTTTATGATTTGTAAAGTTCTTCCAATTTGTTAGCTCATTTAATCTTGCCATAACTCTATAGGGGCAGATAACTCTATTATCATCTCTGGAGGGCACTGAAGTCTTAAGGGTAGGTGACTTTTCCAAATTTATTCAACAAGTCCATGATGTTGAAGGAACCAGAACATCAGTCCTTGTTAATTCCTAGTCCCGAATTCCTTCCATAACAGCATACCACCTCCTGGAATGGGGTGGAGGAGAACTCTGATTCTGCCATAATTGATCTGGTGTGGTATTAACAAGGTAGAACTCATCTGGCCATTGGGGTCTGCTCAGACAGCATAGTCTTCATAAAGCCTGGGTGCCAACAGCCTCATCTGGATGGAAGAAAGCAACAAAAGGAAAAATTACCTTCCAAACATGGCCAGAGTATCTAGAGTCATTTATCATTCATTCAACAAATATTAACTGAGACCCTACTGTGTGCCAACAACTGTGCTGCAGGACACCCTGGATAGGGAAGATATCCCATCAGTCTCTGGCTCTTCTTCCCTCTCACCCTCAGTCTGGCTGTCACACCAAAAAGAGAAGGCAGAACTTCCATACCAAGGAGAGTTTAGTGCAGGTGTCCAGGAGAGAGACAGGCCATCACTTGCCATTCTCCAGGAACCAGCTGCTCCCCTTTTTGCACTCATTCACCTATCTCTCTGTTCCTCAAGGAGAGAGCCTGTAATCTGATGTCTCCAACTTCACCAAGTCTTCTGTATACTCCTATCACCATGGACTGCTATTATCATTACAGTGTGCAGTGTGGCTACCCAAAGGGAGGTAGGTAAGGAGGACCTTACCTACCTCCTCTCTTCTCAGAAACATCCTCATTTCCTCTGGGAAAATCCAGGGAAAACCTGGACTCACCCTACCTATGAATGGTGGCCTCCATTTCCCACACACTAAGTCAGTATTCCCCTTATCCTTTTGTCATATGACACTCAAAGGCCAAGGAAGACTATCTGAGTGTTCCAAGGCTGCTCAGAGAAATCTCCTAGATCCATTCTTCTTTGTTCTTTCTTCATCTGCTTTTTCCTATGATACCACCTCATGTGGCTCAACTTTTGCCCCCAAAACTCAAACTGATTCTGCCACTATCCTTTGAACCTTGTTCTGGGTGTTTCAAGTTCATGAGCTTCGAATTTTTCCTAAAATGGGGTAGGAGTAAGGTTGCCCCTGTCTTGTCTTCGATGGGAGCCCCCACACGGCACCCAGTCCCCCATATCAGCCATGTGGTTGTGCCCTCTTCTAAACTAAACCTAAATAGACCATTGGTATGGGCATAACTTTGAAGTGGCTCACCTAGGAGAGGAAGGGGAAGCTGCAGTTTGATGACTATTTAGAGTTAGAGCCAGTAGTCAGGAAGAGGTTGCAAGTTGTTATTGATAGAGAAGGGCATCAAAGGAGTTTCCATATGAAGGTCTCTATTCCTTAGGGTTTTTTTTTTTATTTTTTATTTTATCATGATTGAAGTGGCAGGTGGTGCTGCAGGAGGTTAAGGGAGAGGAAATAAATTCTGAAATAGCTTCTGTGGAAATCAGGAGACAGGGATGCTGGGTATTGACAGAGGGATGGGTGGGAACTATGGAGGGCCTGGCAGAAAGGAGACCATAATTTGTAGGGTTCTCGTTCTTGTGTTTGGGTAATTGGCCCAGGACCACTCAGCTCCCTGTGTGCAAGGACAGGAAAGATGGTACTTGGATTGATGCAGGATTGGGAAATCACTGACAATGGCAGTGGGGAAACAGAGGTCAATGGAACTGTGTGTTGACAAGACACAGGTAGATGTAATGAATCAGTGGAAGGATAGAGAGGAACTAAAGCCAGGAGAAGTCTGAAGGAGTTCTAGAAAAAGGAAGACTTGAGGAGCTGCCACAATAAGGACAAGAACAGTAGAAGCAGGGGTAAGGAATTGTGAGTATCTCAAAAATAGGAGACTTTGGTCATATGAAATACTGGAGAATAAGACTTCACAAGCAAAGTAGTTTGGGTAAGAACAAGGTCAACTTTGTGCCTATAGGCAAGGACAGCTAAGAAATCTATGCAGATATCTCTGGCCCACTCAAAACTCGGACCTCCCAGTTTCTCAACTTTATTCCTTCAACTGCATATCCCTCCTCTCCCTATCCCTACACCCATGATGACTAAGAAAGTGTTCTTGGGGCATAAGTTTCAGGAAGGCTTTGGCAACTATGATAATTTCAAGTTATATAAATTGTAAGAGCAAAGATAGGGGCTCTTAGTGAAAAATAAAGTTCCATATTTTCTTTCTCCCAACACACACCCAGTTGAATCCACATCTAAGACTATTGGCTATGTATACAATGCTTAGGAGTACCCCCATGAACTTCTGTTCTCATGAGTTCCCGTGGGCTGTGCTTAGGTCCCCTCTCTGGTCGCCTCCCTGGCAGATGCAGCATCATGGCAGAGTTGGTGGTATGTGATAAATTACAAAAATGGCTGTAAGTTATCCTTCTTCTACTTTCCCTTTTGTGATGTAACTTGAAACATATCCCATCAAGAGTCTTTTTCCTATCCCTTGAATCTCGGGTGGTTTTTGTGAATGGCTGAAAGAATATGGCAGAAGAGACACTTCAAATTCTAAACCTAGACCAAAAGAGGCCTTACCTGCTTCCATTTGCTTTCCTTGAACCTTGAGCTGTCCTGTGACCAAGTCCAGGCTAGTTTGCTAATTGATGACAGACATGTAGCCCTGTTACCCCTGTACCTCCAAGTGACATCCAGTCAACTTCCAGAAGCAGAGCTGTCAGCTGTGTGAGCGATGCCACCCTAGATCATCCAGCCCCTAGCTGAGCCTCCAGCTGAAGGCACACACATAAAGAAGCTTAGCCTGGAGCAGTGAAACCAGACTCAAATTAGCAGAACCACCGAGCCAGTCCATGGACTCATAAGCAATAATAGATGGTTATTACTTTAAGCCACTAATTTAAGGGAGGGATTGTTTGTTATGCAGCAAAAACTACCAGACACAGGGTGAAATGGAGAAGAGATAAGAAATGCATTGTCCTATGTAAAAAAAAGATCATACGCTAATCATAGTATCTGACACATCACAGGGCCACTTCTCTTCTGACAAAGGCACCCCTTTCTCCTTTCTTCTGGGTTGATGTAGCCCCACATAAAGATTCATGACTTGCCATGTAGTGCTGATAGGACACAGCTCCTACTTTCCCCCTCAGTCAGTTACCCTTGTGCAGGGCACAACTTGCTCAACTGCAAGCAGCCTCCTTGCATGCCATCAAAGAGTCTTCTTTTGCCCTCTCTAGGCAGCAATGCTGTACTATGCTATACCGCAACACAGCTCATTGGACAAGAACTTGGTATCTGACCAGGTGATGGCAAATCACATTCTTGCTTTTGGAAATCCAGATTATAAAATGTGGAGAAAGTCAGTTAGTAGTAGGAGTAGAAGCTAAACAAAGATGCATCTAGAAAGGTCTTATAGTAGAGTATGGGGGCGTGAGTCCTGAAGGGCTATGCAAGGTTATGGCAAGCTGAAATTGAGAAATTGTAAGTAAAAAGGAGCTGGAAACACAGAGAGAATACAGAGGGTTGTGAGAAGAACAGTGATATCTGGCAGAGGAGTGGACACACTGGGCATGGCTCAGTTGGCTTAATGACACAGCACCGCAGTGAGGAGTATGAGAACCTGTCACTGAAGTCCTCCAGCCACCAGGGATCTGGAACTAGCTTCCACCCAGACTCTTGAGACCCTGCACCATCATGGTCCTGTCTGGGTTTCTGAAAGACTCAGATTCTTGGCTTATTTGCCTCCCTTGCTTGGGTTGACCCCAGTGATGCTCTGTTCCTTGTATACTAATGACCCCCAAGTTAACCAGAAGCTTATCTCCCAAGACCCACGACCTCACAGATCCAAAGGCAGGCAAATCCCATCACTACCCATTTATGAACCTTCTTCTCAACAGTCCCCACCTCTGCCCCAGGTCTTGGTTAGACACACCTAGGGGAAATGACTGCCAGGGTCAGCAGGGTGTGGGGCTGCAGAGCAAAGGAAAATGTGCCATCAGGAAGCAGCTATGGCACAAACACCCAGACTTACTGTCACTGCTGATCCAGCCCATAATGCCTCTCTCCCTGGACAACATTCTTCCAAAACCCAGTGTATACTCATATCTAGGAAGTCACCACCACCCATGAAAGCCTCTCTCCCACCTCGGGAAGGAATCTCTCTGCTCTCAGGCCTTGCTAATCCTCTCTCTTTAGGACCCAGTCATCCCAGAGCTGGAAGACCCTATAGAGGTTACGCTGTCCCATTTGTAAATGAGGACCCAAAATCACAGAGGCTGACCAAAGCAGGAAACAGAAAGTGTAAGAATTGGAACCCTTATCTCCTGCCTCCTTCCTATTTGAAAAGGGCCTCAGCCCCCAGAGAGGGTCTATTAGGAAAACTGCAGTCAGTGAAAAATAGTGTGCATTCATTCATTCTGTTTTATCACTGATCCCATGCCAAACCCTGTACTTAACAAGCTGAACTCAGCTGCGATTCCCTTAAATAATATAATCTTCAACATTCTCTTTGGATCAACCCAACCCAAACCCAGAGCCTGGAGGCCAGAGCTCAGCTCAGAGCCAATGACAGAGCCCAAACCCAGATACCACAGGATGCCAGTGACCCCAGAGGCCCCCAGAAAATTACCAATATGGGACACCCACCATGATCAGCCTTCTGTTTCCCATCTTGGCAGTGCAGGTAGAAAGCGTTCTTCTTCCTCAGCTGTAGTCCCAGAGGCTTGGCCTCAGCTGGCCTAAGACCTGCTCTAGAATAAGGAGTCTGAGCTCAGTCAGGCCTCAAACCCAGTCACCTCATGTGCTACCCTTTCTTTTCCCCTCTTTCTGAGAGTATTTCTCAGGCAGTGTCCACTGAAACCAGAGCAGCTTCCATCCACCGGGGCTTGGCCAACACTCCCACCATCTTATGATGGAGGTACCATTAAAACTTTCATTTTACAGAAGAGGAAACTGGGGCTCACAGAAGAAATCATTAGCTGTGAGCTATGCAGATGGTAACTAGTGGAGTGGAGACAAGAAGCCATGTCTGACTCCGCAGCCTAGGCTCTATTAGGCTGCTGAAGGAGAAAGGGCATCTGCAGGCCTCCTGAGGAACAGTGCCTGGTGACCGTGCTGAAGGCAGCAGATGCTACAGCATCTCTTCTCAGGCCAGGCTAGCCATAGTGTCTGGGGTCCTGTCTGCTGCAATAATGCTGGTGATTCAGGCCAAACTAGGCATCCTGAATCCCAGGCAGGAAGGGGATAGTTGGTGGTGTCTGTGGAAGCTCTCATTTCAGGCTAGGAGGCCAGCCCAAGACCAGGGATGGTGGAGCCCAGGCTGTTTGCTGCTCTAGGTCCCCTCTTCAGGACACTGCGGTGGATATATAAGGTTTTGCCTTGAGAAGAGGACTAAGTCAGTGAGGCTGAGCTGTAGGGGCTACTGGGAACAGGCTCAGAGCCCCTGTGACCCAATCCTTGCTGTAGGACCCTGGACACAGACTGCAATGGACTTGGGAGAGTTGCCCAGAAGCTGCTTCAGCCTGAGAGCTGGGGCAACGCCGCTGGCAGAAGCGTTGCTGGCAGAAGTTGGCTACACAGGGGCAGGCTTCTCCAGTGGGAGGGTGCCCTGAGAGCCTGCGGCCAATCCTGACCCCCACCTAGGCCCACATGGAGCCTAAGCGCTGAGTAGGGTGGGGTAGGCCCAACACCCAGAAGGAGAAGGGACAACATTGCCCCGGCACTCCTGGAGAAACCTCCCCTTAGCAGCTCATGAGGGTAGTGGGTGATTCTTCAGGAGGATAGATGACCCTTTATCTGATCATCCAGCTCTTTGGCAAGAAGGACAATGATTTCCCTCCTGTTTTCTAGCCTGCAGAATCGTCTGCTGGTGATCCCAGGCGTTTTCACCTTGGTTCTCATACGCACACTGCCATCTGCTGGGAGGATGGAGGAGCGACCCAGAGGCTGCATTCTAAGTGCAGGCTCAAGCCAGAAGTCGTATCCCTAGAAAAAACCGTCTCCTACTAGTTCCAGAAGATGCACCAGCCTCCCTCTTGGCCTGCCTGCCTTCTGCTTCCTCAGGTCCCCTATGCTCTCTCTCACATCCCCTAAGGATACCAATTTCTCTCTCTCTTGGGTTCCTCTTCCCCAACTCTCCACCTTAGACAGTTGCTTCCTGAGGGCAGATTCAGTTCCAAGCACAGAGGTGCAGGTACAGAACAGGGGTTCACCACACAGTTGCTGAGGGCTGCAGCAGGAGGGCTTTGGGGCATGTGGGCCTTCGAGACAGGAGATGATACCTATGCCTTCTGTCATGTGTGGACCACGAGAGAGAGGGCACAGGGTCCAACCCATTGGAAGTCTGGAAGGAAGGTTACATGGAAGTGCTGCCGTCAATCTGCCCATGGGCTGCAGGCCCAGAAACCAAGCCCATTCCAGAGCTGCCCTGAAGCCTGGAGGAGAGTGTGTGTGTGCGCGCGCGCACGTGCCTCTGCTGCAAACTCTGGTAGCAAGTTGGGGAGTCAGAGCCACCTAGCAGAGCATCAGAGGTGGAAGAGCCCTGTTTTAGTGTGTTTTCATGCTGCTAATAGGGACATACCTGAGACTGGGTAATTTATAAAGAAAAGAGGTTTAATTGACTCACAGTTCAGCATGGCTGGGGAGGCCTCACAATCATGGTGGAAAGCAAATGAGGACCAAAGTCTCATCTCACATGGCAGCAGGCAAGGAGAGATTGTGCTGGGGAACTCCCATTTATAAAACCATGAGATCTCATGAGATTTATTCACTACCATGAGAACAGTATGGGGGATCCACCCACATGATTCAATTATCTCCACCTGGCCCTGCCCTGGACACATGGGGATTATTACAATTCAAGGTAAGATTTGGGTGGGTACACAGCCAAACCATATCAAGCCCTTTGTGACCCTCCCATCAGAACCCCCACTTTATGGATGAGAAAACTGAGGCTTAGAAATAGGGTGCATCACACTGACCCTTCTGATAAGACGGACTATGAAAAGACATTCCCGAAGGACTTAGAGGACATCTAGTCTAATCCCTTCACTTACAGATGGGGAAACCAGGGAGGATAGCAGGAGGGAGGGATACTGATCTGTGTGGTTACAATGCTAGTTAGTATCTGTCCTGTGCTTTTTCTGTGCACCAAACTGCCCCAGTGTGAAGAGGTCAGCTCCTAATGTAGGATCTGCTGAAGTCAGGGGGGCTTCAAGGTTAGGGTGCAGGGAGTGGGCAGGGTGGCTGCCCAGGCTTTCAGTGAGGAGGAAGGCTGAGGCAATAGCCACTGGCTGCCCTGTCCTGCTGTGATGCTTCCACCCAGGATGTGTATTTATTCTTGTGCTTTTATTTACTCATCTTTTATTCATTCACATCCTGTCAATGTATATTGTTTACATTATAAATCATATGTATTCCCACATTCCCTTTTATGGAAAAGGCCCAGGACTGTTCTGAGGCTCTGAAAGTGGCAGTGGTGGCAGCACTATGTCTCCATCCTCCCTGGGGCCTCCCAACAGGCTGCAAAATTCCCATATGCCAAGCTGAAAGCTGAGGCCACTTAGGCCCCAGAGCACCCACTCAGTGCAGCATGAGCATCTGACCTTCGACAGAGGGAGCATGAGACAGAGGAGGAATGAGAGAGGGTGGAGCTCTGCAGGGAAACCCAAGGATGACATTTTCCTCACAGCCGCTTCCTGAGCTGGCAAGTAGGGCTGGGTTGGGGCATCAGCTGCCTGAAACCATCTGAAGGGAGTAAGAAGCATCTAAGATAGTCTACAGGAAAGCCTCAAGCCAAAAAACTTAGATTGCAAATACCAAGACCAAAGGAGAAGAAACAGATTTGAGAAGAAGAGATGGAGCCAGGAATTGGTAACCTAATGGGGCATGGCATTTGAGAAGAAGCAAGTCAGGAATAAATGCAGCAGGCCTAGGAGGGTCCTGGCAGATAGCTGCAGTTTGCATTTATAGACTGACTTAAGTAGGGTGGGAGGGCCTGGAGTTGTGGCCAGACTGAAATTTCAAAAGCTGGGCTAAGCAGATGTACCTTGCAGCTGTGAGAATGAACAAAAGGAATACACACACACACACACACACACACACACACACACACACACACATCCTTCACAAAGCTGCTTCTTCCTCTTTGGTCTTGGCATTCTCAATCCATCTCTCTGGTTCTTGGCTTGAGGCTTTCCTATAGATTAGCTTGGATTCCGCTTACTCCCTTCAGGTGGTTTCAGGAAGCTGGTGCCCCAACCCAGCCCTACTTGCCAGCTCAGGAAGCGGGTGTGGGGGGAAATACATATATACATATATACATGTATTTGGTGGGCTGTTGATATGTGTATGTATATATATACACACATATAGTTTGGGGTTTTGTTCCCTCCATATATACACACACACACACACACACACACACACACACACACACACCTTGCAGCATACATATATGTATGGAGGGAATAAAACCCCAAACTATTTCAGTTGCATATCAAAACTTTGGATATGTCTAAAGCTCTACTCAGAGGAAGAGTCATAGCCTCGAACACATTGTTAGACAAGATAAGTAACTAATAACTGGCACCAGAGGCAAACTCTGAAATCACAGTGGCTTAACACTTTAAAGGTTATTTCTGGTTCAGTGTCCATGCCTATTTCCAACAGTCATTAGAAATGTAGGCTGATGGAGGAGCTGTGCCATCTGGAACTCATGGCCTATAAGGCTGTGGTAAAAACAGAAGAAAGAAGAGGGAGAAAACATACCGGCTCTTAACCCTCTCAGTTCAGACAAAAAACATATCACTTCTGCTCATAACAAATGGGCTAGAGCAACTCACATGGCTGAAACCAAATCTCAAGGGACCTTGTGATATGACACAGAGTAGCATGTGTGTATCCAGTGCTCCCTAGCTCAGCTACATATTAAACATTAGACAAGAAATAATTACAATAATTTAATTGATTCATGCATCGAACTAAACAAGAAAAAAACCAAAATTATCCCAAGAAAAGCAGAAAGAAGAAACTAATAATAAAAATATAATTTAATTAATTAAGAACAATTTATTAACTGCTCAACTGATGAAAAGGCTAAAATAAAATAGATAAATTACTATATGTTGAGTATCCCTTACATGAAATGCTTGGGACCAGCGGTGTTTTGGACTTCAGACTTTTTCAGATTTTTGGAATACCTGCATATTCATAATGAGATCTCTTTGGGATGTGACCCAAGTCTAAACATGGAACTCATTTATGTTTCATATAGACCTTATACACATAGCCTTGAAGTAGTTTTACACAATATTTTAAAAATTTTGTGTATAAAACAAGTTTGTGTACATTGAACCGTCAGAAAGCAAAAGTGTCACTATCTCAGCCACCCATGTGGACAATCTGTGATTGTTTGGCATCACCATCTTTCCTGACTTTGAATTTATATGCTACCAATAAGCATTTTCTTCTATTTATTCACACAGAAGTACTTAACAGTAAAACATATGATATACCCTTAATACAGTGAAAAAATAATGCGTTCAAGGTAATGAAGCAGCACAGTAGCATTCCCAGAATACCCAGATCAGCTGTTAAAAACAGCAACAACAAACAACGACAGGCTTGGTCTCCTGACATGGCAACAGGTCAGCGTTAGAAAAGGTTTGGATTTTGGAACATTTCAGACTTCAGATTTTCAGATTAGAGATGCTTAACCTGTAGTTAATTCAATCAAAAAGAAGCACAAATACACAAAACAGGGAAATAACCACAAATATGTAGAAAGTTAAAATACTATTATTTAACATTTTTCATAACTATGTTAATGTATTTTTAAAGCTGTGTGAAATTACTTCTAGAAAAAATGTTATCAAAATTGACTAAAGACATATTTATAATAATGGAAAATATTGAGAAAGTTGTAAAAGAAATGATACTTACATATACATGCATATGCACACATACATAAATAGTTTCTCACACAAACTCTTTCAGACCTCTGAGGAACAAATAATTCTGAAGTTGAACGAGTCCAGTGCATAAAAAGGAAAGAAAATCTCAGTAGTCTTTGTAACAAAACAAGTTAAACAATTGATGGTGAGAACAACTGGACACATCGCAGGGAACAACACACACTGGGGCCTGACGGGAGAGGGTATGGGTGGGAGGCAGAGCATCAGGAAGGATAGCTAATGGATGCTGGGCTTAGTACCTAGGTGATGGGTTGATCTGTGCAGCAAACCACCATGGCACATATTTACCTGTGTAACAAACCTGCACATCCTGTACATGTACCCTGAAACGTAAAATAAAAGTTGAAGAAAAAAATACATAAATAAAAAGTATGATTCATCTACGCTTAAAAACATATGCTGTCATAAGAATATCTTTAAAATATGTTACATGAAAAAATCAAGATGTATATTATATAAATCTTAATGGATACATTTATATATGTATATATATGTATATGTAAATATATACATGCAGATACATGAAAATTGATCGTAAAACTTGACAAGACACGAAAACTACTACAGATTAATTTCATTTTTTAAAATAAATTTTTAATCTAGTTATTTATTTATTTTGAGACCGGGTTATGAGACTGGCTAATTTTTGTATTTTTGGTAAAGATGGGGTTTCACCATGTTGCCCAGACTGGTCTCAAACTCCTGGCCTGGAGCGATCCACCACCTTAGCCTCCCAAAGTGCTGAGATTACAGGCATGAACCACCGCACCTGACCTAATTTCACTTTTGAATAAGAAAGCAAAAATCTTAAATAAAATACTAGCAAGTAGAACTTAGTAGCATATTTTTGGCAATACCAAGTAAAATTCATACCAGAAATGCAAGAGTGATTTAAAATTAGGAAATATGTTAATCTAATTACCATGTAAATACACTTAGATGTCCTCAGACTAAAAGTCAGCATCATGCTTAATGTTAAAACTTTAGAATCATTTCTATCAACATCAGGAATAAAGTCAGGGTATACTGTAACACCAATATTATTTAACACTGTTGCGCAGTTATTGACTGATATAAATAGCCAGAAGAAATAAATACAAGATGTGAAATTGGGAAGAGGAGGGAACATTATAATTATTTGTAATTGATATGAAAAAATCCAAACAATTTAATGGAAACAACAAATGGTAAATGACAATTAGAAAACTGAAATATAAAAACAGATTTTTCCTATATGAAAAATGAGTTAAAAATAGTAGAGGAAAAAAGTTCACATTTACAATAGCGGTAAAAGCAGAAATGCCCAGAAATGCATTTGAGAAAAAGTGTTTAGAACCTATAAACCTCTACTGAGGAGCAAAAAGACTAAAATAAATGAAGATACAACTAATGTTTGGCTATAAACAAAATAAACTTAATTTTATAAAGTCGGTAATTATCATTAAATAGATGTATACATTAATTGTGATACCAATCCTACCAATGGCTTAGAAAGTGATTATAATGTTAATCTGGAAAAGATATTTGTGCATATAGGCAGTAAAATTCTAGATAAGAGGAATGATAATGAATTAGCTCCACCTGATAATAAAACATATTATTAAGCTATAGTAAATAAACCAGTACACTACTGACACAGTAGACTGATAATTAGCACAAAATGGAGAGTCCAGAGAGAAATCAAAACATAGATGTGAATTTACTATAAGGGTAGCATTTTGAATCAACATTTGAAAGACTGGTTGTTCAATAAATGGTGCTGACTCATCAACTAGTCTTTTTTGTGGGGGCAGGAGATGGAGAAGCAGCAGCATCACCATTATTACTATTATCCGGACTCTGACCCGGAGGGGAATTGGTTATGGAGAAGGGGCTTAAATGAGGGTCATACGATCATAATACAGAGAACCTGTGACTTTAGTATCCCTGCTGTAAGCCTTATAAATCTCTCGAAAGCTGAAGACAAATGGAAGACAGGGACATCAGGCAGGTAAAATAACAGATTTGCTGAGAGGCTGTTTGCCACTATTGGCTTCAGTTGAAGCTGTGAACTATCTTAGCTCACT
This sequence comes from Macaca mulatta, assembly GCF_049350105.2. Taxonomy (NCBI): domain Eukaryota; kingdom Metazoa; phylum Chordata; class Mammalia; order Primates; family Cercopithecidae; genus Macaca; species Macaca mulatta. Next base: position 57,349,284 of record NC_133419.1, read on the forward strand.
CTTCTATCTCCTCTCCCCACACTTTTCTTCAACAAATAACCCATTCCATTTAAAGATGAGAACCAATCCCCTAGAAATTGCACAGGACCTTAGCAAAGGGTTGGGGCTGGAGAATATAAGAAGAGGAACATAAACAAAAAGCAGATGAAGAACAAATTTCAAGAGGAATTACCCACGCAAACAAGGGAAGGATTCAGACAAATAATTTCCCACAGCTTTCATTAAATTATAGATGACATGATCTCTCTTTCTGAAGAAAAATTTAGAGAACAGACATAAAGGTATGGAGAAGAGCTTATAAAAAATGAAATAATAATCTGGCAAAAGTCAAGAAAATAAACAAAAGCAAAAGAGAGAGAGAGATTACAGAGATCTACTTCACATCAGAAACAGCAAATAATATTTTAAAATGAATGAAAATACAGCCAGAGTCCTTACGGTCAGAATTAAGGAAATCACATAAGACAAAATGGAATGAAGTTTTTTTAAAAAATAGACATAATCATGAGGAAGTTGGTAGATAAGGAAATCCAATATATATCATAGGTGTTTCTTTTCTTTTCTTTTCTTTTCTTTTTTTTTTTTTTTTTTTTGAGATGGAGTCTCGCTCTGTCACCAAGCTGGAGTGCAGTGGCGCAATCTCAGCTCACGGCAACCTCCGCCTCCCAGGTTCAAGCGATTCCCCTGCCTCAGCCTCCCGAGTAGCTGGGACTACAGGCGCACACCACCATGCATGGCTAATTTTTTGTATTTTAGTAGAGACGAGGTTTCACCATGTTGGACAGGATGTCGATCTCCTGACCTTGTGATACACCTGCCTCAGCCTCCCAAAGTGCTTGGATTACAGGCGTGACCCACCGCACCTGGCCAGGTGTTTCTTAAGAAGACAATATTCCCAATAAAATGAAAGCTACCTACTTGTCTTTCACATACTTACCTTTTTTTCCAAGCTCTATCTGTACGCATGTATGAATGTGTATATGAGAGAGATTTCCGAAATGATGTTCATCAAGAGTTAGAGATAGTCGTTTCTGCATGGTGATGTTTGAGAGTGAATATTAGCTTTCTTCTTTGTATCTTGTATAATAAACATGTATTAGTTTTATAAAGTCATTTTCATTCAAAAAGAAAGTCAAATAATTAAAACAACCAATGGTTTTGAAAAGTCAAGAATTAAAAGCAATTTATATAAAAATTAACTTTATATGTGTAATAGACCTAAAGGTAAAATGTAAAACTATAATACTCATAGAAGCAGGGATAGAAAAATATCTTGACCTTGGGTTAGCCAAAGAGTTCTAGATATGACACTAGAAGTACAATCCGTAACATAAAGTATTGATAAATTAAACTTCATCAAAATTTAAAAATTTTCTTTGTGAAGAATATGGTTAAGGAAATAAAAACATTGGCTGGGCATGGTGGCTCACACCTGTAATCCCAGCACTTTGGACATCTGAGGTGGGCAGATCACTTGAGCTCAGGAGTTCAAGACCAGCCTGAGCAACTTGGCGAAACCCCATCTCTACAAAAAAATACAAAAATTAGCTAGGTATGGTGGCATGCACCTGTAGTCCCAGCTACTTGGGAGGCTGAGGGAGGAGGATGGCTTGAACCCGGGAGGCAGAGGTTGCAGTGAGCTGAGGTCGCACCATTGTACTCCAGCCTGGGCGACAGAGCCAGACCCTGTCTCAAAACAATGACAACAAAACATAACATCAGTCACAGACTAGGAGAAAATATTTGCAAATCACGTATCTAACCCTCAAAATTCAGCAATAAGAAAACAACTCAATTTTTAAACGGCAAAGGGTTTAAATAGACACTTCACCAAAAGTATACTGATAACAAATAACCACATGAAAAGATGATCAACATCATTAGTCATTAGGTAAGTAAAAAATAAAAACACAATGACACACCAGCATATACACAAACGTGGCTAAAATTAATAAAACAAAACTGACAATATTAAGTGCTGATGAGAATGTGGAGTAACTGAAACTCTCAGATAGTCCTGGTAGAAATGCAAAATTATACAGCCACTCTGGAAAACATAAGCGCTTCCCTAAAAAGCAAAACATACGTTCACCTATGTCCCAGCCATTTCATTTTTTTTTTTTTGTATTTAGAGAAATAAAAACTTATGTTAACATAAAAATCTGTACTCAAATGTTTATAGCAATATTTCGTGATCACCAAAAACTGGAAACAACCCAATTGTCCTTCAGTAGGTGAGTAGATAAACTGTGCTGTATACACACAAGAGATACCACTCAGCAATAAAAAGCTATGCACTACTGATACACATAACAACCTGGATGAATCTCAAATGCATCATACTAAGTGAAAGAACTCAAAAGATTACATACCATATAATCACATTTATAAGATATTCTGGAAAAGGTAAAAATATAGGAACAGAAAACAGATCACTGGTTGCCACGGGTATGTGATGGAGATGGGTCTTAATAAAGGTACAGCAGGTGGGATTCTTTGGAACGTTGAAATTGTTCTGTTTTGGTTACAAGAATCTATGTACATGTAAAAACTCATGGAAAAAAGTGAATTGACAACTTGTCAATTTAAAAACTTCACTGCCTCCCCACACCCTGTGTACATTTAGCTTTCCACATTCAAAACCTTCTTGATATAAATTAAGTTATATTAACCCAGAAAGTAGATCAGGGGAGCAGGTATAGAACAACATTTGGATCTACAGGTGCCATGACTTTAGGAAGACATGAGATTATATCCTTATGGTGACACGAGCTCATTTACATAGCTGCATCAGTTTCATAGGAAAACAAAAAAATAAATAAAGCAAGACCACCCAAAGTACAACAAATACAAAAGTATAACAAATTACCACTTTAAAGAAATATTGAAAACAAGGCTATTGAGGAAAGTTTCTGCTACGTATTAGTTTGGCACCCATCTTATCTTTGCCTTTTGTTTTGGTAGCGTAGTATTGAGAAAATCCTACATAGACCATTGGAATGGAATACAGAGCCCAGAAATAATGCCACACACCTAGAATCATCTGATCTTCAACAAAGCCAACATAAACAAGCAATGGGGAAAGAACTCTCTAGTCAATAAATGGTGTTAGGAAAACCATCTGAATAACTATGTGGAAGACTGAAACTGACCCCTTCCTTACACTATATACAAAAATTAACTCAAGATGTATTAAAGTCTTTAATGTAAAACCTAAAACTATAAAAACCCTGGAAAGTAACCTAGGAAATACCATTTTGGACACAGGACTTGGCAAGGATTTCATGACAAAGATGCCAAAAGCAATAGCAACAAAAACAAAAATTGATAAATGGGACCTAATTAAACTAAAGAGCTTCTGCTAGCAAAAGAAATTATCAACAGAGTAAATGGACAATCTATAGAATGGGAGAAAATAATTGCAAAGTATGTATCAAACAAAGATCTAATATCCAGAATCTATTTGGAACTTAAACAATTTTACAAACAAGAACAAAACTACCCCCATTAAAAAGTGGGCAAAGAATATGGACAGATATTTTTCAAAAGAAGACATACATGCAGCCCACAAGCATATGAAAAAAAAGCTCAGCGTCACTAATCACTAGAGAAATGCAAATCAAAACAATAATGAGATACCATCTCACATCAGTCAGAATGGCTATTACTAAAAAGTAAAAAAATAACAGATGTTGGTGAGGTTGTGGAGAAAAGGGAACACTTTGATACTGCTGGTGGAGTGTAAATTAGTTCAGCCATTGTGGCAAGCAGTGTGGCAATTCCTCAAAGAACTTAAACAGAATTAGCATTTGACTTAGCAATCCCATTACTGGGTATATACCCAAAGGAATATAAACCATTCTACCATAAAGATACATGCATGTGTATGTTCATGGCAGCACTATTTAAAGTAGCAAAGACATGGAATCAACCTAAATGCCCATCGGTGGTAGACTGGATAAAGAAAATGTGGTACATATACATCGTGGAATACTGCGCAGCCATAATAAAAAAGAATGAAGTCACATCCTTTGTAGCAACATGGATGGAGCTGGAGGCCATTATCCTAAGCGAATTAACGCAGGAACAGAAAAACAAATACCACATGCTCTCACTTATAGGTGGGAGCTAAACAACGAGAACACATGAGCACAAAGAGGAAAACAACAGACCTTGAGGCTTACTTGTGGGTGAAGGGTGGGAGGAGGGAGAAGATCACAAAAAGTACCTATCAGGTATTACGCTTATTACCTGGGGAACAAAATAATCTGTACACTAAACCCCTGTGACACACAGTTTACCTATATAACAAACCTGCACACGTATCCCTGAATCTAAAATAAGTTACAAAACAATAATACAATAAAAAGAAAATCCTGACACCCAGAGAAATGTAGTGAAAATAACAATGTATTTTCAGTCCACCTTGCACCATCAAGATGATCTTCAATTAACTTGTTTCAGAAGCTTGAAAGAGAACAGTAGAAAATCATTATTTTTCCAACAAAAAAAAACACAAAATTAACTGCTTACATTCCTTGTGAGAAATAAAGTGTCACAAGTGAAACTTAAAATAACCTTTTATGGAAACACTTAGAAGAAATCCAGATACATTCATAGAAATAGCAGAATGATCTTTATTCCCAAGCTTTATTTTTTTTTTTTTTGAAGTGAGTTAACCTGACAGTAATAGTGCATCAGGAATTGCCAATATATTCAAATTTAATATACAATGCATTCAAGCAGGCGTTTTACTCAAAGATATTTAAAAACATATTTGAAAACAAAATTAAGAACAAACATTGAAAGATGCCCTACAGCTCCGAGGTTTCTATAAAACACCATTTTAAAACCAGCCACCTACAGCTTGATAAACACCATCTAAGCCAAACGAGACTGTGAATGATCAATCATTCAATGCAAACCTGTTCCCACTTTATTTACCCAATTATGGTTTTCAGTTGCTAAATAACATACATATAAGCTTACATTCAGTTAGAGAGGTTATTCAAGGCACTTTGTATAACCCAGACACTATTATCTTCATTCATGCACCCAATAAATATTTGCTGAAGTCTACCATGTCATAGGCACTCCTCTAGGCACTGGGGATGCAGACAAAACTCCCTGCCCTAATGCAGCCTCTACTCCAGAGGGGAGGGACAGGCAAGCAAGGAGGGTAATAAGCTTTAGAAGGTGGTAAGTGCAAGGAAGAATATAAAGCAGGGGAAGAAGATCAGGAGTGTTGTATTTTAAATACGTTGGTCATGGAAAGCCTCATTGAGAAAGGCGATATTTGAGCAAAGACTTGAAGGAAGTGAGAGATTGAGCCATGTAGATACTTGGTGTAAGAGCATCCCCGGCAGAGGGCACAAGTGCAGAGGCTCAGGGTGGGTGCTTCCCAGGCATGTTTGAGTGAGAATGGGGAGCCCAGTGTGGCTGGAGCTTGGAGCAAAGAGACTGTAATTAGAGATGGGCTCAGAGAGGTGAGGATATTATAAACTTCAGCTTCTTGCGGACCATTAACCATGTAAAAACAGGATCTAATTCCTCTCCTTGCCTCCTTCCATTCAAGGATCAATGTCTTCCAGTGTACTAGGGGGAAACAGCCTTTGTCTCAAGTGCATTTTTGACCTGGGCACACTGCAGCCTGTTCCTCTGCTTGCATCTGGTGGCACCACAGCCCCCCACTCACGCTGTTTCTAGTTACTGGGCAGTCTGAATTAGCATTACCATTCATTCACTGCTGCTGCCTCTGCCCTAGCATTATAAGGGGGAAGTCCCTTGCTCCAAATAGGGAAGAGTGCCCTTCCTTATACCCTAAGACCACTGACATAGCTCATGGTGTGTCCAAGACTTTTCTAAAGGCTTGAGGAAACCATAAGAGGATTACAGTGCACGAGGAAAACCTGAATAGCATCTTACTGAAACCATGGCCCACCTGCCATCTCCCACCACAGGGAGTTCTTTCCCGGCTGACTCTCCATTAGGCCCAGCGCCTCCAAAAATCCTAGGTCTTCAAACCGTGTCCTCTCTTCTTCAGTCCCCAGGCTGTCAAATTCCTGACTCTGCGCCACCAGAGGAAGTCTCAAATTTTACCAAACAACAACTTTTCATCAAAAGAACACACTACTTTATTCTGAAAAGCCCCTTCATCCTTGTGTCAACCCCTACTCTGTCCAGATGTGCCGCTGGGCCTTGCCTTTGCATAACCAGAAGGTTCATGGAAGCCTTTTCCCTCTGCCAAGATGAAGTCTTCCACAGGCCCTAGAATGTAGAAACATCTCCCAGCACCTTTTCTAAAAATGTCAACATTTTGTTCCTGTGATACTTGATACAGTTTAAAACTATTATGTGTTATGAAAAATATAAACCAGGAGTCATATTACTTGTTTGCTGCACACCCACCTTCCTGGGGTGTGAGTTGCTAACCAAGCAGCAGGTGTGAACTTAGCAAGGTAAGGCCTATTTAACCATCAGGCACAGTGAGCACTAACATGTTTTAATTTATCTTAAAATCAGGAAGAAAAATAGATTTTTAGGTCAAAGAACATGTCTTAATATATAATACTAACATATTTCTCTTTATGCCAATGCAGTCATATAATATAAACATTAATGGGGAAGGAGCCCATGAAGACAAAAATGCCTAAGGACCATGACAGTCCTAGTGAGTCCCTGAAGCCAGGCAGAGCCTGCCATGTCTTGAACTCGACTGGGTCATTCATGCTGGGTGGTTTGTCTCTCAGCTCTTGGTAACAAAGTTGTGGCCAATACATGACCCTTAAGCACAATAGAATAACATTTAGTTGCCCATTGTTAATGATGAATAAGAAGATAGTAAAGCTATAATTATTGTATAAAGTATCTCCCAGTGGCAAAGAAGGTAGGCATCAATGTAATCAAGTTATGAAAAACACAAAAGAGAGGAATTAGGTAGAATCAAACTGACTTTTTGTGATTCTTTTCTAGGCTCTAGGTTCTTGATCCATAGTCTCAACTGGAAGCAAGTCAGACATTAAATAATAATAATATGCACCAGTAGTAATATTTAATATGTGACAGGCTCTATGCAAAATGCTTTGCATGTGAACTCACTTATTCTTTGTAAGAGTCATTAATACTTTCAGTTGCTAGAGACAGAAATCCAATTTAAGCAAGCTTAACACATACAGGGAGGAATGTATTGGTTCACATGCCTGGGAAGAGTTCAGGGCAGCTTTGAGAATCAAAGAATGAGAGGGAGCAAAAGGAGTCTTGGGAGTGAAACCATTCAGCACCACCAAGCTCACTCTCCACCCCCTTTATTTTTGCTAGCTTCTCTTTTATCTTCTTCAAACAGGCCTACTCCACGTGGTAGAGAAAATAGTTGCCTGGAAACCCCAACTTTACCTCCATCTTAGTTTGGGCTCCCCTCAAAGCAAACTCCAAGGCAAAAGTTTGGGTGTACCACTTTATTTGGAAGGTGACACCAGAAGCAAAATGAGAGGGCAGGTAAGTAAGACAAAGAAGGGGCAGAAACCCCAAACAGGTGTGTCAGTGGGTTACAGCTGGAGCAAGTAGATCTCAATCCTACTGGGATGCCTCAAAAAGAATGTGTGGAGCACCACTCAGAATTGAACCGCTGAAGAACAAGGAAGCTGAGGTGTTTATCTGCCAACTCCCCTCCTTCATTGTTTGAGAGTTGCTCTGGGAGTGGTAACTCCCTAGCTTGCTACGCAGGCCAAAGAACAGCTTTATGCAGAGAGACACAGGAACTCAAGTTTGTGTGCAGGGACTGTCTGCAGGTGACCTCAAGGGTGAACCAATGGGGTATGAGTGGAGCCCCTATACCATCCACTACAACTCCTTCCAGCACCATGGCCCCCAAGCTACATGGAGCTGCTGCTTCTCCAGCTGCAGCAAGCCCAGCAAGGGACCTGATCTATCAGGCTTAAATCACATGCCTGCTGTGGATCAATCACAGGTCCAGGAGAACAAAGGACTGCTTCCTAGGAAGAGGAGCAGCTTCATCTGTTGGAATACAAAAGGTTCCCCTAGTCCTTTTCCAGTAACCACAACCCATATTCACTACTTAAGTAGTGAATTATAAGAAGAAGAGAGGCTGGCCTTGCTCTGCCCAGTAACCAGGGAACTGGCAGACACAAAACTGCCTGGTTCTCCAGTTTTCACCAACTTGATCCCCTGCAGAAAGAAAACAGTCATTATCAAAAAGCCAATTGTCATTCTGCCTCTTTAGACAAATTCCCATTAAAGATAAAGCAAATTTTAATTAGATTAAGTATCCAATTATTGTAATTACATTTTTAAAAAATTCACATCATGAAGATGACCCTTTTTAAAAGGGTTACAGGAATAATTAGTGTATTCATATTAACCAAAATGTATTGGATAATATTTATACCCAGAAGACAAAGTACATTACACACACTTCACCTTTAGGGAAAGCTTGCAAATGTTTTGGCAGTGGCATGAATATTTATAGGCAAGAGTGTGCTTTAGCAAGATTATGTGAGGAAGCATTTAAATGCTCACCAATTTTTACCCAGGGGTAAAGTTTACAGAAAATGTAGTGCAGAGATTATGGATATGCAAAGTGTGACTTAAGCAGGGAATTTCTATCAGTTTGCTTAATTAATTGGCACCAAAGACTATTTCTCCTTATTCAAGGCAGAAATGCCCAAGGTATCCAACTGTGACTTCTCTCTGCTCTGCGTCTTCCAGGGACAGAGGCCAGTGAGGAGAGTTGGTAGGAAAGCAGTAAGGACATTCTCACCTTGACCACTCACCACCAGGAAATTTCTATCCTCATACTCCTAACCTTTGCCCACCTGTTCCCAATTAGGTAGAGCTTTAGGATAAGAAATGTGGGTCTTCTAGAGTCTTCCTCCCAAAGGTTTTCCTAGAAAACTCTTCCTTTTTCTGATTCCAATTTTCTTTCTTCAGACCTGCCTTTGAGTGGCAGCAGCTGCTACTGTTTTTATCTCACACATGATTGCCTTCCAGGCTCCATCACATTTGCTGGCTCAGTGGGAGGGAGGCAGCACACTCTCCATTTCACAGATGAGAAAACTGGGGCCCCAGAGCTTGGAATAACTCCCAGAACCACACCACAGAACTGGCCTTATAAGGAAGCTCCAGTGCCACAGATCCCAGACCTGCATGGTCTCTGCTCTGCCTGTTGGGAAACTGCGTTGTGGCTACCAGCCACAGGAACATCCCACCTCTGCTGCTGCCTCACCCACCAAAAGAGGTAGGCCAAGCAAGCATTGCTGTTTCCTCTCACAGATAACTTTCAAACCAAAGTTGGACATGGGTATGTCTGATGGGGGAAACAATTAACTATTTGCCTAGTAGCAAGGGGCCAGGAAATGTAGTTTGTTGGCTTATACATTGAGAACCTGAGACTCTCAATATGGATAATATCAAATGAAGAAAGGGTATTCAAAGATTGTGGACATCCACTATTGGCAGGTGTTCATCATATTTCCCTTATCCCTGATCAAAATTCTACCCATTGTTCAAAGTCCAGGTCCCATATGCTGTTCTGTGCATTCTGTCCCATCTCTTGCCTGTCTTCTCTAACCTCTTCATTGTAAACTTTGGAGTTACAGGCCTTGCTCCCTTCTGCTCAGTGTTCTGGGTACCTGGGTCTCATTTTCCTGCTAACACCTTGATTTCCTGCCTGTAGTAAGGTGTATGACTCTCCACAATGGGGACTCCACAGTGGACAGAGAGAGAGAGAGAGAGAGTGTGAGAGAGAGATTTACTTTAGGCAACTGGCTCATGTGATTTTAGAAGCTGGCAAATCCAGACTCTGCAAGGTGGGCCAACAGGCTGGAGACCCAGGAAAGACAGATGCTGCAGTTCAAATCCAAAGTTCGGCTGGCTACAGAATTGCTTCTTGCTGGGGGAAGTGGGTCTTTTGTTCTATTCAGGCCTCCAACTGATTGGATAAGGCCCACTCACATTATGAAGAGCAATCTGCTTTAGTCAAAGTCTGCCGATTCAAATGTTCATCTCATCCAAAAACACCCTCACAGAAACATCCAGAATTAAGCATGACCACATATCTAGGCACCATCACCCAGCCAAATTAACACACAATTAATCATTACAGTCACTTCAGGGACAAATTTGGTGGCAAATTCAGTCTTTTTGAAATGAGATTTTCTGGGGTGACTCTTCGAGGAAACTGATTGCTGATTCCTGGAGAGAGGTCTAGTTGCTCAGAACAGTGGCAGAATCAATGTGTGTTTGAGAAACTAGCAGCCTCATACTTGAATAAACACCTGCCATGAACGAGTTCTGTGCTCAGCCATGCCATGGGAGAAGCATCCTATCCTCCTGGGACTCCCAACTAGGTGAAAAGGCCCAACAAACCCATGAGAAACAGTGTCCACAGGAATCTAGTGAAAGGAAGAGTCAGCATGGGATGGAATCTGGGAGAGCCTCCTGAAAAAAGTTCATAGTGTTTGGGCCTTATATTTTAGGAAAGATTGGCTATGAAAGGCAAGGAGGGAAGAAAATTGGGTAAAGGAGCATCTTAAGAGAGGAATACACAGAGCTCATGCTGGCCTAGAGATGAGGGGATGATTTTGGGCAAGGGAATGAATTCTACTTCAAGGATGAGAGCCCTTGGAAGGGTGGTCAATGAGCTGAGACTAAATATGGTAGCCAAAGGGAGTCATGGAAGGCTTTTGAGCAGGAGAGGATCCCAAGCTCAGATTCCAGCCTGGTCTGGAGGGTAAAGCACAACGGATAAGACTTAGGAGACCATGGAGTCTCCTGAAAACTAGGCTATTGCCTCTGGGCTCTGTTTCCCTTGCAGGGAGTTCATAAGAAGGCAACCACTTCATGTCCATTTTCTTCCTTCTTGGTCTTCTTCCTCTTTCTTCTATTTTCTTCCCATCCCTCCCTGGCTTCTCTCCCATTTTTATTTTCCAATCTGAATTCTTCCTCCTGCAAACATCTTGTGTGAGTTCTCCTCTGTCCTCCCACTTCTTTCTTCAGCTCCTCATGGGCCTGTCTTCCAGGGAGACCTTATATTTAGGAAATAAAGAAACAGCTGTCAACTTAATCCCGGGAGAAGTTTTTCCACAACGACTTATAAGTAAATGCCCTAGAAATAAAGTTTCCTGGCCGGGTGCGGTGGCTCATGCCTGTAATCCCAGCACTTTGGGAGGCCGAGGCAGGCAGATCATGAGGTCAGGAGATCGAGACCATACTGGCCAACATGGTGAAACCCCATCTCTACTAAAAGTACAGAAATTAGGTGGGTGTGGTGGCATGTGCCTGTAATCCCAGCTACTAGGGAGACTGAGGCAGGATAGTTGCTTGAACCAGTGAGTTGGAGGTTGCAGTGAGCTGAGATTGTGCCACTGCACTCCAGCTTGGCGACACAGCGAGACTCTGTCTTTAAAAAACAAACAAACAAACAAACAAAATATATATATATATATATAGTTTCCTCAATTTCCCTTTCCCATGTTAGAATTCAAGTGCCCTGATGTTAAACAAATTTTGACTTTAGGAGTGATTTCATGAACGAAGGCTTCCAACTCATAATGATAAACATTCTGGGGCACTTTCCCACAGGCTGTCAGATAGGAAAAATACACAAGGAATAGATTTCTAAAGTTCAGCAAATGAAGGGTTTAGCTATTGTTTTTGAAGACTATTTCCTCTTTGCTGTCCAAAAGAACCGGCAGACACAGCAGAGGTAGTGTAGAGAATCCTGCTCTGGGAGTTGGGAGAACTGGGCTTCAATCCCAATGCAGACATGAATGATCAGGGTGATCTATAGCAAATCTTTGCCCCTTTGTAGATCCCAGTTTTCCCTTTAATCTAATAAAAAGAGAATTGAGACAACTGACAACTAATCCCTAAGGACCTCTCAGTCTCCCCTCCCCTGACCACCTTTAGTCTTCCAGAATGGACCCCTGGGAGGCTACTAGTCTCAAAGGATGTTTTGGGGATGCCAAGTCCAGCCCAGAATATACTGGTTAGAAGATGCTTTTAAGCCCGCAGGGAGAGAACAGAAAATCCCTGGTTGCATTTAAGCTCCAAAGGGAGCCCCTGTGCAAAGCTGGAGTGATTCCTGAATACCTCTTTGCCTATTTTCAAACCTTCACTACACTCAAGAATTCCTCCTACCCCACCCTGAGTCCTTTCTCAGATAATGGCCCAAACATATCCTTTACCAAGAAAATGAAGGCAATGAGAAATGAACCCCATGACTTTCTGTCCCTGCACCACTCCTTTTATTAACATATGCACCTGAACCCACTCCATCTCCTTTCCTCTGAGCTGATCCCTACTGCCAGGGAACTCAATGTCTGGTTCCCATGTCTGCTCCACAATCTGGGCTTTGCTCCTACATTGATCTCCCTTGCTCCTCTATTTTCCATCTCCTCTTTTCTGACATTTTTCCTCTAAATGTATAAACACGCTTTTCTCTTCCCTTAGAAAAGGCACCCTCAAGTTATCACCGTAACTTTTATCCCTTCTTTTCATGCCAGCTCCATATACAGTGGGCTGTACTTGCCATCTCTACTTCCTTGTCATTTCCTCCTTCTTCAGCCTATAGCCATTAGACTTTTGAGTTTTGATCTGCATTCCCTACCAATACTTTTTTTTTTTTTTTTTTTTTGAGACAGAGTCTTGCTCTGTCATCAAGGCTGAGTGCAGTGGCGCGCTGTCGACTCACTGCAACCTCTGCCTCCTGGGTTCAAGCCATTCTCCTGCCTCAGCCTCCTGGATAGCTGGTATTACAGGCATGCACCATCACGCCTGGCTAATTTTTGTATTTTCAGTAGAGACAGGGTTTTACCATGCTGGTCAGGCTGGTCTCAAACTCCAGACCTCAGGTGATCCACCCACCTAGGCCTCCCAAAGTGCTAGGATTACAGGCATGAGCCACCATGCCCAGCCCCCTACCAGTACTTTATTGGAAAACCTAAACCCTTAAGATCTTCAATTTTAGTGCACTCCCAGCTCTGATGTTATACCTCTAGCCACCAGAGACAGCAGCCATCCCAGGTCCCACTCCAAGCTGCCCCAGCTCCATGAGCTGCCTACCAGCTCTGTCGCCTTGAGGAGGCTCCCATGTCTTCCAGGCGCACATCCCAACTGACTGTAACAATGAATATGTTCCAAGCCAAATACTCTGGACTATAACTTGCTGCTTTCACCTTTCTCTTGGCCACTTCCAGAACTAATGAGATCATGATCTCTGCCCATTTACTTTGGCTACCATCTAAAGTCCAAGCCCCCAAGGTCATTAGTTTGCACATGGCCCCTCATCTCCATTCTGCTCACTTCATATTTTACTCTGACTCCATTTCTGACTTCCAAACCTTCCACTTACCGTGCCATATAGAGTCAAGATTTATCATCAGAAAAACTCCTATATCCTTGACTTCTTTGAAGTTTATCTTAACCTCCTCCTCCTCCTTTTTCTCCTCCTCCTCCTCCTCCTTCTCCTTCGAGATGGACTCTCACTCTGTTGCCAGGCTGGAGTGCGGTGGTGCGATCTCAGCTCACCGCGACCTCTGCCTCCCAGGTTCAAGCAATTCTCCTGCCTCAGCCTCCCAAGTAGCTGGGATTACAGGCATGCATCATCACACCCAGCTAATTTTTGTATTTTTAGTAGAGACAGGTTTCCTCATGTTGGCCAGGGTGGTCTTGATTTCTTGACCTCGTGATCCACCCCCCTCAGCCTCCCAAAGTGCCGGGATTACAGATGTGAGCCACTGCACCTGGCCTGTCTTCTTCTAATGAAAACTAGGCTGTTGCCTCGGGGCTCTGTTTCCCTTGCAGATCTCCCAAAGTAAGAGCTATTTTTCTTCCTACAGCTCAAAGCCAGGGAATAGAATAGATGCCCAACTTGTTCCCCCTTGCTGCTTCCAAATTGCTTCTTCCTCTTCTTCCTTTAAAAAACACAGCTCCTGGCCAGGTGCAGTGGCTCACGCCTGTAATCCCAGCACTTTGGGAGGCCAAGGCGGGTGGATCACAAGGTCAGGAGATCGAGACCATCCTGGCTAATACGGTGAAACCCTGTCTCTACTAAAAATACCAAAAAAAAAAAAAAATTAGCCAGGTGTGGTGGCAGGTGCTTGTAATCCCAGCTACTTGGAAGGCTGAGGCAAGAGAACGGCGTGAACCCAGGAGAAGGAGCTTGCAGTAAGCTGAGATTGCACCACTGCACTGCAGCCTGGGTGACAGAGCAAGACTCTGTCTCAAAAATAAATAAATAAATAAATAAATAAATATAATAAAAAAATAAACCACAGCTCCTTAGAAGAGCATGTCATCTGGCTGCTCATTACTTCTGTTCCTGTCACCTTCCAACCTTGTAGTAACTCCACATTCGTTGAAGATTTTAACACTTGGATCAGAAATTTCCCACCATATTTCTGTCCTCATACATGGGAACTTCAACATAATGTTGTAACCTAGGTTTCCACTGTGGCTTCTTATAACTTCACATGAGCACTCTCACTAATGTCATCTTCTGCCAGACTTCATTTACTATAGATGGGCTGATGATTTCCATATTATTTCTAGCCCAAATGTCTCTTCTGAGCTCCAGGCCCATATATCCAACTGCATATTTCTACTTGGATATTTCATGGAACTTCAAATTCAGCTAGTCAAAATCTGAACTCATCTTTCTCACAAACCTGATTCTTCTGTTCTTAAAATCATATTACATAGAATCAATGTCTACCCAGTTACCCAAGCTAGAATTTGGGGGTGGGGAGCAGTCATTCCAGACTCCTCTGTATCTCTTAGAGACCACATCCCATTAGTCACCTCCTCCTTAATCTGCACCTATAGTCCAGGAGTCCAGTGGTTTTCTGACTAAACCTCCCCAGAGAGTAAACGTGGTAGCTAAGATGGCAAATTCTTGAGTAAGCATGCCTGTGTTCAAATCATAGCTTCCAGTTTATACTGTGTAATTACTGGCAAGTAAATTATGTTCTCTGGGGCTCCATTTTCTTACCTGTAAAATGAAACCCATAATATTGCTTACCTCTTAAAGTTATTGGGAGGATTAATTATGATATGTAAGATGCCTAGAACATAATCAGTACTCTAACTTTTAGTGATGTTAATAACATCAATGATAATAATGCCTGAGTGAAGCCAGCAGGGGCACCCATCTGGCTGCATGAATCAAGGAAAGAGATTCAGAAGATATCCATTGCTTTAAAAAAATTAAACAATTTTTTTTTTTTTTTTTTTTTTTTTTTTTAGAGACAGGGTCTCACTCTGTCATCCTGGCTGGAGTGGGTGCCCCTACTGGCTTCATTCAGGCATTATTATCATCTTATATATCATAACTAATTGTGGTTCACACAATCACAGCTCACTGTAGCTTCAAACTCTTGGGCTCAAGTAATCTTCCCACCTCAGCTTCCTGAGTAGTTGGGACTACAGGTGCACATCACCATGCCTGGTTAATTTTTCACATTTTTTTGGGTAGAGATTAGGGCTCTCACTATGTTGCCCAGGCTGGCCTTGAACTCTTGGTCTCAAGCCATCCTCCAGCCTTGGCCTCCCAAAGTCCTGGGATTATAGGTGTGAGCCACTGTGCCCAGTCTCAACTGCTTTTTAGTCAGATTTCCAGCCAATTCTTCATTCAGACCCACTCTGCACCCTCGGCTTTAAAGGAACCCAGTACCTCCAATTCTTAAGAGCATGGGTTTTGAGTGGCAAATTAGTTTACTCCTTACAGGCTTTCCCTCCACAGCCATTTAACTTTTTATGCTCTTCACCTGTGCTGTCTAATGTGGGCGCCAACGACCCACACTATTGTGCTGATAAAATTTGAAATATTTTTGATATCTTGGTTTAAAATACTATTAAAATAAATTTTACTTCTTTTTATTTTTTAAATGTGGCTACTGGAAAATTTTAAATTACATATGTGGCTGGCATTATGTTTCTATTGGACAGTGTTGCATGTGTCTTACAAAATTGACATTTCTCATCTGCTGTCATGTTTTCTATCACTGTATTTAGTCTTGTAGTTTATACACTTTATTTATTTTCATTTTGGGGCACTGTCTCGGGAAAACAAAGATAAATGCATATGTTACATCTGCCATGTTTACCTGGAAGTTCTACCTAAGCTTTTCACAATGTAGCTCCTGCTTATATTTGTGCACTTCGTGTCCTGTCACTACTCTATTGCCCTGCCAAAATGAATTACCAATAGCTTTCTGAACACACCAGGAAGCTTCCAGCTTTGCCTTTATTTTTTTGGCCTCCTTTTCCTGGACTACCTTTCTAACCCCTCCCACCTGTCTGCCTAGTAAGTTACTCATTTTTCAACAACGAACTCAATTTCACCTTCTCAAAGGAGCTTTTCTTGACTTTTCCTCGTACCAGTTGAGCAGACTGCTCGGGGGTCCAGAATATTTCCTGCATTTTTTTGTTTATATCATTATCTGCCCTACAAAGGGAATCCGTTTTATTTATCAGACCTGTAGTGCCAAGTTGAGGGTCTAATACATAGTAAAAACTAAAATAATGCTAAATGAACAAATGAAGACAGTAACAAAGAACGGCGGGATTATAGAGGAAGGAGAGGCTGACTGAAAAAGTTTCGAGAGAGCAGTATTTTTAAGCTGTTCTTCAGAGAAGTTTTTGACAAGTGGAGATGGTGTCAGGAATTTTCCAGGCAGTGGGAACAGGACGAGCAAAGCTTACCTGAAGACAAGCAATATGCTAAAGAAATAGTAAATCATCCAGTTTGGAAGGAGCATTGGTAAGACCAGATCATGCAGGGCGTTGAGGTTATAGAAAGGACTTTGACTATTGTTCTGAAGATAATGGAGAGTTAAAAGGTTGTAAGCTGGAGAGACAGAGAAATAGTCTTCTGTTTTAGCATTATCACCTGTGGCTGCAGCTGGATAATGAAAGAGAGGGGTATGAGTGGAAGCTGGAAGACAGTGAATTCATGGAGATGAGGAGAAACTCGATGTTGTGGTTTACGGGTGGGTGGGGGGCAGTGGTGGTAAGTGGGGATAGAGATCCGGGCACGATGTGTAGGAGGTAGAATGCACAGGACTCAGTAACAGATGAACATGGGGAGTGAGGGAGGAGTTTTTAGTTAGTATGAATAGGAAGGCGAGGGTACCCTTTACAGCGACGGGTAACCACGCCAGAGGAGCAGGTCAGCTCGACGCTGGAGATGAAGGTGCAGGCGCCTCGCACACCTTGTCCCTCGCGCGACGCCGTCCGCGCCGCCCGCGGTTTGATAGGGAGCGGCAGCCCGCGCTGCGGTTCCGGTTCCGGTTCCGGTTCCGGTTCCGGTTGGCGTTTGCACCTGCGACCGCCGTGAGCAGTCATGGCGTACTCCACAGTGCAGAGAGTTGCTCTGGCTTCTGGGCTTGTCCTGGCTCTGTCGCTGCTGCTGCCCAAGGCCTTCCTGTCCCGCGGGAAGCGGCAGGAGCCGCCGCCGACACCTGAAGGTAAGAGCAGGCCAGCTCTCTCTAAGCTTCCTGGCGCCGAAGAGTACGGAGAACGCTGCTCGAGGGAGGGGTGACTCTGAGAGTCTGCAGCCTTCACCGAAACATCCACCAAACTGACAGGAGAGGGCGGACGAGACGGCGTTGAAGGGCCAGTCCCCACGGTTCCATTGTTATCAGCGGGTGGCGGCCCAGATGGTTCTGCTGCTGGAAGGGCCAGGAATGTATGCGTGCATGCCTGGGCATCCTCTAGGTGGCCTTGCATACTCCCGTTTACGCGCAGCCGTTTCTCTCTTACCCCACTGATTTAACTCATCTTGTCACCATTTGTACACGTGCTTTGAGCCAAGGGTTCCCAGTTGGGTTTTCCTCTTTAGGTTTTCCGTGTACTTTCTGACGCGCCGCTTCGTACGAAATCAAGGCAAATGCAATTGGTACAGCAAACCTTAATTCGTTATGTTTTTTTCAACTTGGTGCTGGGCTCTCACTGCTTCAGGGTCTTCTTGTGCCTTTAAAAATATATCTTGAAGATTTTAATAACCATAGTTTCAGTTGCTGAGGTGTGGTTATGAACGAATTATTACGTTCACCTTATTGAAGCAGTTTTTATCTGTTAATTGTTCGTTGTTGGCATGATGTATGTGGCGTTTAAAAATTCATCCTCTTAGCTGCACTGGGGCCTTTTACAGAATGAGTGTAAAGGCATGGTGCTGAAGGCTGGGAGAAGGAACCAGAACAATTCTCTACAGGTCATGAAGTTCTACTGGTAACTTTCTCCTGTAAATTATCCTTGTAACATCTTTGAGACATGATTTTATGGTGTCTGAACTCTTCCAGTAATGTTTAAACTGTTGATTGCTGGACAGCTCCTTTTGAACTGTAATCCACTTCTCTCTGCTTAATACACATTGGCTGTAGTTCCATTCTCTTGAGCATGATACACACTATAAATGCAAAGCACCAAGCTTCGGGGTGGAGGGCAGATTGAACACATAATTCTGTTTATAGAATTTGCCTGATAATCTGTGTGCTTGTAAGACTATCCACCTGGAAGAGACTTCTAAAACATATTTGCATATTTGTTCTTTTTTTTTTCTTTGTCTCACTGCAGTAATCCCAAAGATTTTTACCTACTTTGTCTAATGATATTGTCTGCCTTGAAGAAGAGTAAATTCATGATGATCCTGAACAGTGAAGATTCTTCGAAAACAGTTTTTTGGTTTTTTTTTTTTACTTGTCTTTCCATTATGGTGAATTATCTTGAACAAGTACTATTGACTGTGAGTGGGAGACACTCTTCTGAACGTTGTAGAAAATATAGAGTGGAGATTAGACATGGGGTTGTTGCCTTGAGAACAACCAACAAGTGTTGGTATTCAGTGTTCTCATCTTAGGATCTTTGTACTTTCAGTTCTCTTTATTCCTGAAGTGCTGTGCTCTTCCCTCAGTGCCCTTCTCATCATTCAAATTTCTGCTCAAATGAAACCTTAGAGAGACTTCCCCTGATGACACTAACTAAAATAACTCTTTCCTCTCATCATTCCCTATTTTATCATGTTTTATATTCTTCCTGATAGGCATCACTATATGATATAGAATATTCTTAAGTGTTTACTTGTTTTTTTGTCTCCACCTTCTAGAATGTAAGTTTGCAAGGGTAGGGACTTTATCTTGTTTATCACTATTTCTTCAGTACCTGGCATATAATGGGCAGTCAATAAATACCTTAAGATTATTAAGCTACTAATATTGTAAATTCTGTTTTTGAGAAAGAGAAGCTACTGAAGAAGTATAACCTAGGAAGAAACTTACCTGGAATGATACATTCCAGTAACTGAAACTTGCAGCAATGAATCTTAACCATTTTGGGGTTACATACCTCTTTGACAATCTTATAAAAGCTATGTATTTTCTTTCTTTCTCTCTCCTTTCTCCCTTCCTCCCTCCCTCCCTCCCTCCCTTTCCTCCCTCCCTCCCTCCCTTCCTCTCTTCCTGGCCCCCTTTCCCTTTCTTTTCCGTTTCCCTGGGTCTCACCCTGTCACCCAGGCTAGAGTGCAGAGTCATGATCACAGCTCACACCAGCCTCTCCTTCCAGGGCTCAACTGATCCTCCCACCTCAGCTTCCCAAGTAACTGAGACTACAGGCACATGCCACTATGCCTGGCTAATTTAAAAATTTTTGTTTGTTTGTTTGTTTTTGTTTTTGTGTGGAGATGGGGGTCTCATTGTTTTGCCCAGGCTGGTGTCGAACTCATGGGCTCAAGTGATCCTTCTGCCTCGGCCTTCCAAAGTGTTGGGATTACAGGCGTGAGCCACTGCACTCAGCCTAAAACGGTATTTTCTCTCTAGAAAAATGTACGTACTCTATAAATGTACTCAGAATTTCAGTATCATCAGAGAATTCACAGAACCCAGAAATCCCTGCTTTGAAGAAAGGGATAACCCTGAGTATTTGAAAATTCTTAAAAATACATGTCATTATGTCTTCCATTTTTGCCCATTGATGTGCGTGAAACAAACACAGTTCCCTTTCCACATGAAAGTCTTTAAGATTGTCTTTTAACAAATATTTATGATGTACCGTATCACATACTATGCACACAGTATACAGACACTATATATTCCAAGAAAAACTGAGTGCACTCCATGCTTTGAGGAGGCTACAGTTTAGTAAAGGAAAGCAGACATGTCAACAGATAAATGCAAAACAGACATGTCAGCAGATAAATGCAAGGGTGTTGGTCACAGTTACTCAAGTCTGCACAGGGAACAGTGGAGACACGTATGCAATGGTCAGTGTTATTGGGACTTAAGAAGGGTTTCATACACCAGGTGCGACAGCTCATGCCTGTAATCCCAGCACTTTGAGAGGCTGAGGCAGGAGGATTGCTTGAGCCTGGGAGTTCAAGATCAGCTTGGGCAATATAACAAGACCCCCCATCTCTACAAAAATAAGTTTTTTTTTTTTTTTTTTTCAATTAGCTGGGCATGGTGGTGTGTACCTGTAGCCTGAGGTGGGAGGATCCTTTGAGGTCTGGAGGTCAAGGCTACAGTGAGGTGTGATTTTGTAACTGCACTGCATCCTGGGCAACAGAGTGAGACCCTGCCAAAAAAGAAAAAAAAAAAGGCGGGTTTCATAGAACATAGAGGAGGGAAGTCTTTTTTTTTTTTTTTTTTTTTTTGATAACAGCTTTCTTGAGATCTAATTTACATATCATACAATTCACCCACTTAAAGTTTACAATTTATTGGGTTTCAGTATATTCAGAGTTGTGCAACCATCACCACAATCAATTTTAGAATATTTCTTCAGCCCCCAAAGAAACCCCATACTTTTTAGCTATTACTCCACAAATCCCCCACCCCACCTCCAGCCCTAGGCAACCACTGATCTACTTTATGTCTCTATAGATTTGCTTGTTCTGGACCTTTCATATAAATGGAATCATATAATATCTGATCTTTTGTGACTGATGTCTCTTAACTAGCATAATGTTTTCAAGGTTCATCCATGTTGTAGCATGTAGCAGTACTTCTTTCTATGGCTGAATAATATTTCATTGTGTGGATATACCACATTTCATTTATTCATTAATCAATTGATGGACATTGAAGTTTTGCCTTTTAGCTATTATGAATAATGTTGCTACTGATGTCTGTATACAAATTTTTGTGTGGACTTAATGTTTTCATTTCTCTTGGGTGTGTACATTTGGAAAATGTGAGCATTCCAGCGTGGCTGGAACTAAGCATGGAATTTCTAGGTCATATGGTTATTACCTGTTTAACCTTTTGAGGAACTGCCAGACCATTTTCCAAAGCAGCTGTATCATTTTACATGACCAACAGCAGTGTAAGAGGGCTTCTGGTTTCTTGTCAATACTTGTTTGTTATCCATCTTCTTGATTATAGCCATCCTAATGGGAATGAAATGGTATTTCATTGTGTGATTTTATTTGCACTTCCCTGATGACTAATGACATTGAGCATTTTTTGTGTGTTTATTCACTCTTTGTCTATTTGTATATCTTGTTTTGGAGAAACGTCTATTCAGGTCCTTTTAACCCTCTTTAAAAGTTGGATTACTTGTCTTTTTTTTTTTTTTTTGAGAGAGAGACAGGGTCTCACCCTGGTGCACAGGCTGGAGTACAGTGGTGCCATCATTGCTCACTGCAGCCCCAAACTCCTGGGCTCAAGTGATTTTCCCACCTCACCCTCCCAGGTAACCAGGACTACAGGTGTGTGCCACCATACCTGGCTAATTTTTAAAATATTTTGGCAGAGATGAGGCTGTCACTGTATTTCCCAGGCTGGTCTTGAACTTCTGGTCTCAAGTGATCCTCCCACCTTGGCCTCCTGAAGCACTGGGATTACAGGTGTGAGCCACCACACTTGGCCTCTGGTCTTTTTATTGTTGAGTTGTAAAAGTTCTTTGTATATTCTAGGTACAAGTCTGTTATCAGATATATGATTTGCAAATATTTTCTTCCATTCAGTGGTTGCCTTCACTTTCTTGATGGTGCGCTTTGAATAAGAAAAGTTTTACATTTTGATGAAATCCAGTTTATCTACTTTTTTCTTTTGTTTCTTCTGCTTTTGGTGTCATATCTGAGACAAACTGCCAAATCCAAGGTCGTGAAGATTTATGCCTATGTTTTCAAGTTTTATAGTTTTTGCTCCTGCAGTTAAGTCTTTGATCCCTTTGAATTAATTTGTGTATATGGGTAAGGTAGGAGTACAACTTCATGTGGATATATAGTTGCCCCAGCACCATTTGTTGAAAAGACTATTCTTTTCTCATTGAATTGTCCTGGCACCCATGTCA
The DNA here is from genome assembly GCF_049350105.2 of Macaca mulatta. Taxonomy (NCBI): domain Eukaryota; kingdom Metazoa; phylum Chordata; class Mammalia; order Primates; family Cercopithecidae; genus Macaca; species Macaca mulatta. The sequence goes on from NC_133419.1 coordinate 57,371,589, forward strand.
AATCAGTTGACTCTAAATGTAAGAGTTTATTTCTGGACTCTCAATTATATTACATTAATCTATACACTTATCCTTATGCCAGTACCATGCTGTCTTAATTATTGTACTTTTCTAAGTTATGAAATCATGAAATGTGTCCTCCAACTTTGTTCTTCTTTTTCAAGATTGTTTTGCTATTTTGGGTCCTGTGACCCAGCATTTCCATATGAATTTTGGATCATCACTTTAGTTTCTGCCAAAAAAAAAAAAAAAAAAAATTGCCAGCTGGGATTTTGATACAGTGAACTGAAGCAGTTTGGAGAGTACTACCATCTTACCAATATTAAATCTTTCAGTCTTTGAGCACAGGATTTCTTTTTTATTTATCTAGGTCTTTAATTTATTTTAAAGGAGGTTGTAGTTTTTAGTGTGAAAGTCTTATTTTGTTAAATATATTCATAAGTATTTTATTCTTTTTGATGTTGTTATAAATTTTGTTTTCAGATTGTTCCTTAGTGTATAGACAATTAGTTTTGTATATTAATGCTGTGTCTTGTCACCTTGCTGAACTTGTTATCTGCATATAGTTTTACTTTTTTTTTTTTTTTAATCTGAATGCCTTTTATTTTTATTTTTACTTTTCTTTGCCTTACTGCCCTAGCTGGAACCTTTAGTTCAATGTTGAATAGAAGTGGTAAGAACAAACATCCTTTCTTGTCCTTGATCTTAAGAAGAAAGCTTTCATACTAGCATATGTAATATTATCTGGGGGCATTTCATAGATGCCTTTTGTCAGGTTGAAGAAGTTCCCTTGTATTCATAGTTTGTTGAGTGTTTTTCGTTATGAAGGGGTATTGAATTTTATCAAATACTTTTCTCTATGTCTGTTGAGATGATTATGTGGGTTTTGTCCTTTATTGATGTGGCATATTACATTAATTGAAATTTAGATGTTAACCCAGCTTTGCCTTCCTTGGCTAAATTGAGGAGGCAGCTCTTAAAGTGTTTTGTTTTGTTTTGTTTTTAAATAATCCAGATGAAAAAGAACGACATTCTAGGCAGAAGAAACACAGAGGCTTAGGGCCAGGTGCAGTGACTCATGTCTATAATTCCAGCACTTGGGGAGCCCAAGGCGGGCAGATTGCTTGAGGCCAGGAGTTCGAGACCAGCCTGGCCAACACGTAGAAACCCTATCTCTACTAAAAATGTAAAAATTAGCCCGGTGTGATGGTGCATGCCTGTAATTCCAGCTACTTGGGAGGCTGAAGCAGGAGAATCACTTGAACCTGGGAGATGGAGGTTGCAGTGAGCTGAGATCCGGCCACTGCATTCCAGCCTGGGCGACAGAGCAAGACTCTGTCTCAAAAAAAGAAAAAAGAAAAGAAAAGAAACATAGAACCTTGAAGTATCCTTAGAGTTGTGAGAGAAGACACCAGAGAAGTTGCCATGGGCCAAATTGTGAAGGTTTTTTTCTGTCATACTTAAGGAGTTTGGGTTTTATTTTAAAGGCAGATGAGGCATCACTGAGTGTGTAAGGAGAAGAGAAACATTTAACCTGGTTTTAGAAAGGACACCCTAGCAGCAGTGTAGACACTGCGTTGTGAGGATTTCTTCAGGAAGAAGATTGTTGTAGTCATCCAGTTGAGACATCATGAGCATCAGCAAGTCATTGTCATTGGGCTCATCAGTTAGGATGCTTGTGACAAGTGACAGAAAAGTCAGCTTGACTTGTCTTAAGACAGGGAATTTATTGACTTGTGTAAATGAAAAGACCCTGTGTTAGAACTGTCTTGCAGTATGGTTTATCCAGAGACTCACAGTTGTCACATTGGGGCTCCAGCTTTTATTTTCTGTGTCCTTTTCACTCTGGGTTCATTCTCAAGTTGGTTCTGTACCCTGGCTGCTCTCTCAGGGTAGTAACAATGGTTGAAAAAGTTTCGGACATTACTGCCTCACATGCAATTGCCCAGAGAAAGTGAGAGTGCCTAATTTATATATGTGTGTGTGTAGAGCTGGCCTAGAACTCCTGGCCTCAAGTCATTGTCCCACCTCAGCCTCCTAACATGCTGGGATTACAGTACTTTGCTGGGCACAGCTCCAGGCCTCTTTTCTTTTAAGTCCTCCTTCACTCTCACCTTCCAGCCCTACTCCCCAGATTCTTTCCCAGAAGTTCCAGCAAACATATCCACTCACGTTAATGGCTTGAATTAAGTTAACTTGTGGTGCTGTGGGTAGAGAGAATATACTGATGAATCCACTCTGGAGTTGAGAGGAGTTTCCAAAGGAAAATATGTATATTGGAGCAAGAGAGGTTATCAATGGATAGACTGGAAGAAAGAGAACAATTTTAAGAGATATTTTAAAATAGAATTGGAAAGTGAGGGAGAGGGAGACATCTAGGTTATTCTCAGGTTTAGGTGAAGGCGTAGATGGTGATTTCCTTTACCAAAATAGGAATGGAGGAAAAGTAGATTAAAAGTGTGTGAAAGGAAAATAAAAACTTGGGACCCCAGTTCACTATGCCAAAAGGAAAAAATTAAACTGAAAGCTGAGTCATGCAAGAAACTGCCTTTCCTTTTGTTCCTAAGCAGGTAGCTACAGATAAAAAATTAAATATCTCCACAGGTAGCTACCCTATGTTCACCTTATCTTATGTAAAGTACCGATTTACTGAGCACCAGATGAATACATAATTGACTATTCCCCTACCTACTCGTTTTCTCTTGCAACATATGGATTACCATACCCTTCTTTCCCCTCCAGCATACTTTTCCCCTTGAAATATTGAAGCCCTCAAAATCATCTTTGGAGAAAGGCACAGACCTCTCTCCTGGGCGTGTCCTTAACGTTGGCAAAATAAACTTCTAAATTGATTGAGGCCTGTCCCAGATACTTTTTGGTTTACAGGTGTAAGATGATTAATTCAGGAATTGAAAAAGTGGTATTATGTCCCTTTCTTCAGTCTTCTTTCCTGTGTTAATATCCCTAGCTCCCTCTTCAATTCCTGGTATGACCTAGTTACAAGTATTTGAACATAGCCCTCTTAGAAGAGGCTCTTAGAACTGCAAATAACAGCATATCTAAGACAGTTCATGAAAGACCAATGTGTTGTTTCCCTGCACTTTTCTTTTTCTATACTTAATGCTTTCTGGGGATTGCTTTAGTTTGTAGCATTTTACTTGCTGACTTTGCTGTATGTTATAAATCTGTGCCTTTTTTTTTTTTCTTTTTAATAGGAGCTGCTCATCTAGGTTTTGTTCATTTTCTACTGTTCATTTGATGTTTCGGAATGAAATGTAGGACTTTGTAGTTTTCCCTGTTGCATTTTATCTGTTTAAATTTGGCCAAGAATTCTAGCTCTTGAAATTTTTTCAGAGCATTCATTGTTTTATTCAGTGTATTTGTTTACCATTTCTTAGCTGTGTGCCATTCCTGATTTTTAAAAAACTTTTTGTTAAAGACATTTTCTAACATAAGCAAAAGTTAAGAGAGTAGTAAAATGAATCCGTATCACCCTGCTTCAGCAGCCATCAATATATGGCCAGTCTTGTGTCGTGGGTATCCCCACCCTCTTTTTCCCCCACTCACTGGATTATTTTGAAGGAAATCCTAGACACTGGATCATTTTTCATCCTTAAATGCTTCAGTATGCATCTCTAAAAATGGATTCTTATTAAAATATAGCCACAATACCATTGTCACACCTAAAAAATCAATACTTCCTTAATGTCATTAAACATCTAGTTGATGTTCAAATTTTTCCTACCATGTTATAATTTTTCTTTTTTTCTTTCTTTCTTTTTTTTTTTTTTTTTTTTTACAATTTTACCTTTGACTATGATCAGCATGTTTTCTCTTTTTGTTTGTTTTATGAGACGGAGTCTCGCTCTGTTGCTCAGGCTGGAGGGTGGTGGCAGAATCTGAGCTCACTGAAACCTCTGCCTCCCAAGTTCAAGCAATTCTCCTGCCTCAGACTCCTGAATAGCTGGTATTACAGGTGCCCACCACCATGCCTGGCTAATTTTTTTGTATTTTTAGTAGAGACAGGGTTTCACCATGTTGGCCAGGCTGATCTCGAACCCCTGACCTCAGATAATCCTCCTGCCTTGGCCTCCCAAAGTGCTGGAATTACAGGCATGAGCCACCATGCCCGGCCTCAGCACGTTTTCTTGGTAGGTCAAATTATTGTTTTAAATGTATTAGTCATTTAAAACTGCTTTTAGAGTCCCATCAATGTATTCACGGAAACGTTTTGTTTAGGGTCATTCAACCAGTTGGTTATTTGGTTGCACTATTCCGTCTTACTCTGTCACCCTGGTTTGTCTGCTTCTTCCTTCCCCACTTCAGTCTATTCTCAATATAGCTGCCATAGTATTATGTTGAAGCTTAAGTCAACTCACATCTCTCCCCTCCCCAAAACTCTCCAGCGACTTCCTGGCTCAGATGAAAAGATAGTCTATACATGACCCAAAAGGTCCTATATAATTATCTTCCCCATTTGCTTCTACTTTTGTATCTTTCTCACTTTGTTGTGGCCACACTGGCTGCTTCCTCACTGTTGCTTGAATATGCCAAGCATACTCCCAATTCATTGCCTTTGCATTTGCTGCTTCCGTGGTTTGAAATGCTCTTCTTTTGGATATCCATATGCTTTTTCCTTGATCTTCGTGTTTTCTCTCAACTTGCATTTCCTGATGCCTTCTCTGGCCATTCCAGCTAAAATCTTAACTTCCAACACTGTCCTACCCCGTCTCCCTGCCTTATTTTTTGTCCTTAGTATTTATCATTATCTTGTTTATTGTCTCTTTTCCTGCTTAGAAAGGGGGCTCTGTGGCCGAGCGGGGTGGCTCACGCCTGTAATCCCAGCACTTTGGGAGGCCGAGGCGGGTGGATCACGAGGTCAGGAGTTCAAGACCTGCCTGGCCAACATGGTGAAACCCTGTCTCTACTAAAAATACAAAAATTTGCTGGGCTTGTTGGCAGGCGCCTGTAATCCCAGCTATTTGGGAGACTGAGGCAGAGAATTGCTTGAACCCAGGAGGTGGAGGTTGCAGTGAGCTGAGATTGTGCCACGCATTCCAGCCTGGGCAACAGAGTGAGACTCCATCTTAAAAAAAAAAAAAAAATGGAGGCTCCGTGAGGCTAAGGATTTATATTTGTTTTGTTCATGGCTGTGTGTCCAGCTTTAGATGAGGCCTGCACATAAGTAGACAATAAATATTTATTGAATGAGCGAAAGAATGAGTTAATTAATTAGAGCTGGCTCCTAGGGATCATGACTTCCTCTGTTAGCATTTGTAAGCCATTACCTTATTATTATTGCATTCATTATGGTTACATAAATGATCATGCAACCATGTGATAGACTATTATGAATTCAGTAATTTATATTCGCGAAGAGTTTTAAATGACATGGGAACATTGTATGATACCAGTGAAAAGTAAAGATATATACTCACTAGAAAGACGTCAACATTTTAACAGTGGATATTTCTAGATCACATAATTATGAGAGGTTCTTTAAATTTTTCTGTACTTTCTCAATTTTCTATAGGTATGCATTTCTTTTATAATCAGAAAAAAAGTACTTCCTTTTCCCTTCCACATCCATTCAAAAAAATGTAAGAATCCTTTTTAGAATCTAGCCCAAGAGTTACAACCTGTTCACTTCTCTAGTTTGTAGAGTTTGACATCCACTTTCTGCTTTCCACAGACTGGAACAGTAGTTCTCTATCTTCATTCTTTTAAGACTTCACTTTTTACCAACATAATTTCTTAAAATTTTTCTTTAGTTCAGTGACCTTATTTGGAAGCTTTCCCAGTTCTCTTTATAGAAATTATTTAGTGAATATACTTGAATTTATCCTCCTCTGGGACTTTACTTTTGTCCTTAGAATTGTTAATTCTCCACTGAACCAGAAATTTATCCCCTTTGATATAAAAGCAAAATGGAGGTTGACAAGTTCTGTTTTCTTACCATTTTGTCCTAAGGCAAATTGCCTTTTTTCTCTAAACATCACTAAAAACACCCCTTTTGCTTTTGCTAGCCTTTTTGTAAATCTGGATTTATTTTGGGCCTTGGCCTCCTCGTATCATTCTTCCAAGTCTTGCCACTCTTTCATGCTAGTTGCTTATGTGTCTGTCCATCTTTTCTGTCCTTTTAGAAGAACTACCTGCACATCTTTTTTTTTTTTTTCCTCTGCTGTTCCTACCTGCTTGAGAATTTTTGAAGTGCCCATATAGAAAGGTATTTTATGGGCTTTCCTCTCAGAGAGCATCTCATGCCGTGGCGTTATGTCTGTTTTCAAAACTTCTTAACTCTGGGCCAGGAACGGTGGCTTACACCTGTAATCCTAGCACTTTGGGAGGCTGAGGCAGACAGATTGCCTGAGATTAGGAGTTCAAGACCAGCCTGGGCAACATGGGTGAAACCCTGTCTCTACTAAAAATACAAAAATTAGCTGGGCAATGTGGTGCATGCCTGTGGTCCCAGCTACTTGAGAGGCTGAGGCAGGAGAATCACTTGAACCTGGGAGGTGGAACAGTGACCCGAGATTGTGCCACTGTCCTCCAGCCTGGGTGACAGAGACTCCATCTCAAAAAACAAACAAACAAAAAAAAACACGCAACTTCTTAACTCTGGCTTCCTAGAGTTTGTGCTACACGATTCCTACTTTGTTGTCAGAAACACTAAGATCTCATTCTCCTGAGGTTCTCCCTTGATTTCGTCAACCAGTTTCTTCCTTGTTCAGAGTAGCAGTTCTCCTGCTCTCCCTAGTGCCTGTGGAACATAAAAATGTCAGCACACTTGGTCTAGAACTTGTCAGTTGTTCCATTGTCAACTGAATGAGAGTTTGAATAGGTTCCAGGGTAGTTGAAATACTCCAAGATGACAGTGTGCCACTCTGTGTTAGAGGTGGCTTCAAGAGAGTCCTATCTACTACTTCTACTTGGCTGGGAACCTTTGGTGTTCCCACAGTAACAATGTATCTGGGCATCTTTCCTGCTGACCCTGCCTGAATGCTTATAAATAGGGTTCCTTAGTAGCCCCCCTCCAGTGGCCCTGTTCCTGTGGAATAGCACAGACCCTTTGTCACATATACATATCCACGTATACATACATATACACATATACATATATGACATACAGATATAATTCTTTGTTATATTAAACTAGCTTCTTATGTGTTGGTATGTAAGTTCCTGAAGACAAATATATTATTTTGGTTGCTTACCATTTATTTTCCCTAATGAAGCATCAGAAATCTACTCTGAAGGAATGTTTGAAGGACAGAGATTAGGAAATCATTTTGATTTCAGAGGGTCATTTTCCTGTTCATATATTATGGAAATGAACAGAAAACAATGGACAATTTGAGAGCCCATGAATGCATGTAAATTAGGCATTTTTTCAAGTTTAGAAACTTACAGGTAAGTGGGTATGGAATACCTTGCTTGATCAGTCATCCTAATTGCCAGTTTCTATTCTAGAAACTATAAAATTGAAAACTGGCAGGATAATGAAGTAAAAAACTATTTTTAGCCCTACAAGTGACTGGGCAGGATGTTGAGATTCTAATAAAGGCTCACACTTGCAGTATAATTCATCTAGATCAGGTCAGCAAAGATTGTAGTATGCAAGACCCAGAGCCTGCCCTATGGGGGACCCAAACAAATACAACACTAGGCCTTTATTCAAGAAGTTCTTAGTTTGTCTTCCAGCCGGAGGCCACCAGGAACACACTTGTAGTTGAACAAGTTGAGTGTATTACACATTGCAGCAAGGGAGAATGCACACCATGGGGAATTGTGGGGCATCTCAATAAGGCACTGTTAGAAAAAGTCATTATAGGATTTGGGTTTGTGTTAGGTGATCTGGAGGATGGTTTAAGGATGTGGTACTTTACTCTGAGTTAGATGCTTTCGGGAAGTAAGGCAAATTCTATGACTGGTATCTTAACAGTTTATCTAAAGGGAGGGCCAACTAGAGAAAGACTAAAGCTGTAATTGATAAAGAAGCCCCCTCATTCACATTATCAGCACTAGGGGATATTAGGTATTTTGTGGCTTGGACAGTGTTCATGTTTTGTCTGTGTTCAGACGGATTACACAGTGGTCTTGTTTTTTTCTTGATCCATCATGATCACAGAATGGCCTTGTCTAATGTTGGTGTTCTGAAATTGCTTATGTGTAACAGGAGAACACCACAACTTATCTGTGAGTACCAAGCCAGCTCATGGCAGTATCAATGCCTAGCTGATAATAGCAGGCCAACTTTTGGATGTTAGAGGCTGCTTTTCTTATTCTCAGATATGATATACACCAAATAAAATTGGATGGAGATGATGCTTAGTGGAAAATGTTGCCTGTTTTTGTTTCCCAATTCATTTTTAAGTACAGGCTATAAGACACATTAATAAAACTCTTGAATACGGCCAAGTGTGGTAAGTGCAATTAAAGAGGCTCAAGCAGTGTGTTTCACAGGCATGGGGAGTAGCATGAGAAAATGCTTTGGGGGTGTGGGGGCAGTATCTGGCCTGGGCCTTGGAGGATTGGCCAGATTTAGATATGTGGAGTTGGAGAGGAAAGCAAGGCCACTGGAGGGTAAGCATAGGCTCAGAAGCAAGAAGATAAAAGTCAGGTTCAAAGCATGGTGAGAACCCTAGTTTCGACTAAATGAGTGGTATGTAATGGGAAGGCAGTGTGAAGAGGTACTTTTGGGTTAGATTATGGAATTCAGTTGTTTAGAAATTCAGGTTGTGGGGAGAGAAAATCAGAATTTGTTATATACCTACTATATGTGCTAGGTGCTTTGTGTATATGATATTATTTAATCTGTAATTCTTGTAAACCCTGGAAAGTAGATATCATACCCATTTTACAGATGATGAAAATGAGCTCTAGAAAGATTAATTTAACCTCCACTGAAATAGTTGGAGGCACAGCCATAATCTTAACCAGTAACTGACTGAAAAGGTGGCACTCATTCTACTTCAATGTGCTACTTCCATTCTGCTGTAATACAGCCTCTTGTCATCAGTGGAAACCATTAGAAGCTTTTGATCAGAGAAATGGCAAGACCAGTTAGAATTGTGCTTTAGGAAGATTATTCTGGTAACAAAACAGTGGTAATTGATGTGTATTGAGTATATGGATCGGGCCCTGTGCTAAGAAACTTAGATACATAATGATCTCTTTTAGGTAATATATAGGATGGATTGAGAGTGGAGAGGTTAATAAAAGATGAAAAAAATCTGATTAAATTAGCAGAAAATGTGAAAGCAGTAGAGAACAAAGCAGAATCAGGTAGAAGGGAAGTGTAAGAAGATAGGGCCCTTGGAGGAGACAGGTGAGGAAGAAACAGCTGTTGTCTTGGCTTCTACTTTAAGTAATACTGAATCAAATATGGCCTCTACAACTTCATCAATGTTTAAGGAAAAGCTTGGCTATCTTAAGGAACTGGCCCCCTTAAGACCTTTTTTGAACCACTATTTTAATTTTTTTTATTAAAATGGAAACCTGTCCAGTTCTTTATAGATTTATTTGCCCCAAGAATGAAATGCTGCAGATGAGTTAATGTTGCTTTCAGAAAACTCTTTTGTTAACAGTGCTGAAATTTTTGTTTTTGTTTTTGTTTTTAGCAATAGGTATGGTTATTAACAAAGGAAGGTAGAGCTTCACTTTATAAAATCCATTAATTTTTTTTTTATTTACTTTTTTCAAGACGGATTCTCATTGTCACCCAGGCTGGAGTGCAGTGGCGTGATTTTGGCTCACTGCAACCTCCGCCTCCTGGGTTCAAGTGATTCTCCTGCCTTAGCCTCCTGAGTAGCTGGGATTATAGGCATGTGCCACCATGCCCAGCTAATTTTTGTATTTTTAGTGAAGATGGGGTTTCACTGTGTTGGCCAAGCCAGTCTCAAACCCCTGACCTCGGGTGATCTGCCCGCCTTGGTCTCCCAAAGTGCTGGGACTACAGACGTGAGCCACCTCACCTGGCCAGAATCCATTAACAGTAAGTTTTTAGTTAAGCTTAAATGATAACCTAAGTGAATTTTTTTTTTTTTTTTGAGATGGGGTCTCCTTCTGTTGCCCAGGCTGATCATACCACAGCCTCAAGCTCCTGGGCTTGAGCAGTCCTTTTGCCTCAGCCTCCTGAACAGCTGGGACTACAGGCGCATGCCACCATACCTGGCTGATTTATAAAAGTTTTTGTAGAGAGGAGGTCTTGCCATCTTGCCCAGACTGGTCTTGAACTCCTGGGCTTAAGCAATCTTCCCATCTCAGCCTCACTAAATGCTGGGATAAAATTTTAATAATTAAGGAAACCTAAATATGGGCAAAGCTTTCAATAAACAATTAGGATTTAGTCACGTTCCCTTTTACGGAATATTGAAGTACCTATAGAGATAGTCACACAGCTGTTTTGTTTTCTAGATTAGAAAACCTACAGTTTTATGTTCTGATATCTTTATTCTGATTTCTTTAGCTGTTTTTAATAAAGCAAACTTAAAAACACACAAATCTTATTTGTAATGTAACTATGAACTAGAACATTTGTAATAGAGAAAAATTGAAAATAATCTAAATGTTTATCAGCAGAAAAAGGGGTGATAAATTATAATATGATCATACAGTATGATGCTATATTACAGTTTAAATGAATCAGCTAGAGCTATACATCTCAACATGGATACATTTGTTGGCCAAAGTGTTGATTCCCTCACTGGAAAAAAAGACAGAAGAGGAAAGTTGGAGAAGCCTGTGTCCAATATAATCCCATAATATAAAGGAATTTTTAAAATTGTGGTAAGCATTTTGAGGTAAACAGTTCAGTAGTGTTAAGTACATTCACATTGTTGTGCAGCCGTCACCACTGCCTATCCACAATATGAAGTTTTAAAACATTCAAGGCAATATTATATGTTGTTTATAGATGCTTATATATTGTTTATAGATGCATAGTTATGCAGTAAAATCTAAAAGCATGCATTCTAATAATCACCAAAATCAGAATGGTGTTTATCTCAGAGAGGGTGTGGGGGAAAAGTACACAAGGGACTACAGTTGTATTTGGGCGGTGGACATACAAGTGTTCATAAATTATCTATACTTTTATATACCTGGCATATTTCATAGTTTCAAATTTTTCTTTTGTAAAAAAAAATTCCCACTAGAAATTTCCAAATGTTTGATAATCATTAACTTTTTATAGATCTGGGCTATTCAGTTTTAAGAAACATGGTGGTACCAAGATCCAAGAGGTGAGGTTGCTACCTGTTGAGGCCTGTTAACTTTACGAGAAGAGAAATCTTTGCCAAATGCAGTGTTGTCATCGTTGCCTACCATCTTAAGTGTCACAGGTAGCAGATGTTGTAGGTCTCAAGCCTAAAGGTTGGAGAGAATGAATCTATAAAGAAAGGAAATGCAAGAGGAGAGCAGGTTTTAGGAGGTGAAGATGAGTTCGTTTTTAGGCTTGAGATGGTAGACATACAAGAAGACATAGATACTAATTGAATTTAGAGATAAGAGACAAGAGCTTGGGGGAAAAGTTAGAACTAGAAGTACACATTTGGAAATTCCAGTGTATTCCTTGAATAAATGAGTTTGCCGAAGGAAAGTATAAAGAAAGAACAGACTGAGACAAAGTATTGGGGAAGGGGATTAAAGAAGAACCAGTGAAAGAGATTGAGAAGGAATAGGTTGAAGGACAAGTGGGAAAAGAGAAGAGTAATGTGCCATAGAGATTAAGGCAGGAAAAATTGTCAAGAATTTATTCAGATTAATCCAGTATTTATTGAATGACCACTATGTGATAATCACTTTTTTGTATTGCAGAAAATTAAGAGTGAGAACTGAGAAAAAGCCATTGGATTTGACGGTTAAGGTAGAGTTACCATGTCATTGTAACTATGCTCCTTGTCTGTAAGCTCCTTTTAAAGACAGAGATCCTGTTCTATTTGTCATTCTAATCTCAGAGCCTGACACAGTGTCTGTCACATTGTTTAGTGCTCAGCAGTAAATATGTGAACAATGATACCAAATATAAAGTACTCAGATTTCTTCTAGAATATAAAATATATTTTTTTGCTGTCTAGAGTCTATATGTTCCATTGCTCTCCAAATCTCTCTTCTGTCTTTGAAAATACTATTTTTTACTTTCTCAACACCTCTTTGATATTATCAGTAACCTTCTTAATTCTTATACAAGTTTCCTTATCAATAACTTCTTTAATCAGTTCTAACATAGGTTTCTTCTGACCTCATCATGATTCATTCAGTGTTGCCTTTTGAAACCCTATTTTTTGTTTTCTTTCTTACTCCTGTTACTCACTCATCAACTCTATATAAAGACAGTCCTATCAGTCAGAGCTGTGTAGAGGTAGCATGAACTTCCCTGGGGAAAGCATTGTTTTCTATCCTGTGGTATTCAGCAGAATCAGGACCACAATTTGAAGCATATGAGAGTATTAAACACAGGTGGCTAGACTAGCTGGCTTTAAAAAAAAAAGTTTTGTTGAGAAAGAGTTTACATACCATGCAATTCACCTATTTAAAATGTACAGTCACTGTAGTTTTTAGTATATTCATAGAGTTGTGCAACTATCACTATAGTCAATTTTAGAACTTTTTAAATCACACACCTCCCCACCAAAAACTTCATACACATTAGGCAGTCACTTTTTCCCTCCTCTGCACCCCTCCAAATCCCAGCTCTAGGTAATCACTAGTCTACTTTCTGTCTCTATAGACTTGCCTATTCTGGATATTTCATTTTAATGGAACTATATAATATGTGGTTTTCCATGACTGGCTGTATTCACTTATAATATTTTCAGAGTTCATCCATGTTGTAGTATGGATCAGTACTTTATTCCTTTTTATGGCTGGATAATACTGTGTTGTGTGGATATACTACATTTTGTTTATCCATTCATCAGTTGATGGACATTTAGATACTATGAATAATGCTGCTGTGAACATTTGTGTACAAGTTTTTGTGTGAGTATATTCCTGGGTGTATACCTAAGAGTAGAATTTCTGGGTCATATGGTTCCTCTGTGTTTAACCTTTTGAGAAATCGCCAGACTGTTTTCCAAAGCAGCTGCACTGTTTTACGTTCCCACTAGCAGCGTATGAGAGTTCCTTTTTCTTTACATACCTCAAACACTTGCTATTATCTTTTTCATTATAGCCATCCTAGTTAGTGTGAAGTGGTATCTCCTCGTGAGTTTAATTTGCATTTCCTTGGTGGCGAATGGTGTTAAGCATCCTTTCCTGTGCTTATTGGACATTTGTTTGTCTTCTTTGGAGAAATTTTTGAGACCTAGTCTCACTTCTGTCACCCAGGCTGGAGTGCAATGGCGTGATCTCTGCTCATTGCATCCTCCGTCTCCTGGGTTCAAGCGATTCTTCTGCCTCAGCCTCCCAAGTAGCTGGAATTACAGGCATACACCACCACGCCCAGCTAATTTTTTTGTATTTTTAGTGGAGATGAGGTTTCACCATGTTGGCCAGGCTGGTCTTGAACTCCTGACCTCAAATGATCTGCCCACCTCAGCCTCCCAAAGTGCTGGGATTACAAGCATGAGCCCCCGCACCTGGCCACGATTGCTCATTTTTACTTGGGTTATTTGTCTTTTTAATGTTGCATGGTAAGAATTCTTTATATATTTTGATACTAACCCTTTTCAGATACATAATTAGCAAATATTTTCTCCCACTCAGTGTGTTGTCTTCACTTTCTTAATGGTGTCATTTGCAGCACCAGAGTTTTAAATTTTGATGACATCAGCTTTGCCTACCTTTTGTTTTGTTGTTTGTGCTTTTGGTGTCCTTAGAAACTATCCCCTAATCCACAGTCACAAAGATTTATATCTATGTTTTCCTCTAAGATTTTAAAGTTTTAGCTCTTATAATTAGGTCCTTAATCGATTTTGAGTTAATTTTTGTATATGGTATGAGATGGGGTCCAATTTTCTTCTTTTACATATGAATATCTAGCTGTCTCCACACCGTTTATTGAGACTGGATGACTTTTAAGGCCCCCTTTGACTCTGAGACTTTGTAGTACTTTGGTTTCTGTTATTGTCTAAACAGGTGGACAGTCAGGTTTTCATGTTATGGCCATCCATTTCTCAAGAATATATTGTGTCTGAAAACAAGGATTGCCATTAGTTTATCTGTTTCCAGGTCAGTTGCCTTCAATTTTATCCTCCTCTGACTTTTATGATACTGGTTTGTTTCTAGTCATCTTTGGCTAGTGCATCTTTCTTTTCTTTCTCTTTTTTCCACATAAATACAATATTCTTCCAGCCTTTTGGTATTGGGAACCATTCTCTCAATTTTAATTAGCTTTGTCATTTGGGTAGCTTAGAGTTTCCTCTTAAGCCTAACTGCAGTATAATAAAAAAAAATTTTTCTGTATTCCATCAACACCTGGAATATAATGTATGAAAAATGTGTATTCAATTGTTCCCTAACAGTAAGCCTTCCAAGTTTCTTTATTATCTTCTCTATCTTAAACTCTTGATCTTGGAGTTTTCTGACTCTTCCTCCATGAGCTCTATATTTTGTTCAGTGTTAAATGGTACTGATTACATGGTAATTAATAGACCTCGGACATGTTAACTTAAAAAATATGATTTATAAATTTAGAAGAGAAGAGGAGACTTTATTTCTTATAAAGGGTTACAACCTTCAGGGTGGCCATTCTGACAGGCTGGGAAGTGTAGCCTCCAGCCATAAGCAGAAACACACACTTGGAGGGATGGGCAAAGGGAACAGGAATTCATGCTGAGCAGGGTGGCCATATATACATATTCAATAAGCTGTTGGGGGAGTCATGAATATTTATGAAAGGAGAAGCATGTCCTTCATGGGTCTCATACACACAAAATGGCAGTAATAGCGTGGTCAGAGAGTGCAGTTTTCAGCCCTCTGACATCAAAAGGTGAAGCAGAAGACATGAAAACCCTTACTGTGCATTCTCTGTAGACTAGCCAGAACCATTCTGTGGTTGGTAGTCTCTTATCAGGCAAAAAAGGAGGGACAGCATCAGGTGGTTGGTTGATAGCAGTGGTGGGGTTTTTTGAAATGGCTGGTTTCTGTTTGGTAGTTAGGGAAGAAAGGCTAATAGTGGTTTGCCAGGGAAGGGGTATAATGAGATAGGTTGGAATCCCCAATCCCATCGTAGCCAAGAATTTAGTTTTCAAGGTTAATCTGGGGTCCCCTTGGCCAAGAGATGACCCATCAGTCAGTTGGTGGGCTTAGAATTTTATTTTCAGTTTATAGACCTATCCTTTCCTTTTTATAGTTCTAGCCACCACCTCAGAGATTTGCATCTCAGTGCTAAATTACTATAATAGCCTTTTTGATGTTTTCCCAGATCCTAGTTTCTGTCTATATTAGGCCCTATATTCAACTGCTAGATTAATCCCCATCAAGTACTTCTCATCAAGGTTCACTGTATCAAATTTATATACCACACAAGTTAGCATTTCAACTCCTCCCCATCTTTACTTCTCCTTATCTCTTGTTACTTCCCTAAATGTGGCCAAACTAACTTGGTAGTAAGTCCTACTTAATGGTTTCCTTGTTCTCAATCTCATGTACACACTCTTCTTTCCTCCTGGTGTGCTATCGCTTCTCTCCTATTCTTTCCCTTCAGTGATTGACTCCATTTGACTCCTCTTTTTGTTATTTTTTATTTTTTTATTTTATTTATTTTTTTGAGAGAGTCTCGCTCTGTCACCCAGGCTGGAGTGCAGTGGCGCAATCTCGGCTCACTGCAAGCTCCACCTCCCGGGTTCACGCCATTCTCCTGCCTCAGCCTCCCAAGTAGCTGGGACTACAGGCATCCACCACCAATCCCGGCTAATTTTTTTTTTTTTTGTATTTTTAGTAGAGACAGGGTTTCACTGTGTTAGCCAGGATGATCTTGATCTCCTGACCTTGTGATCCACCTGCCTCAGCCTCCCAAAATGCTGGGATTACAGGCGTGAGCCACCACGCCCAGCCAACTCCTCTTTTTTTTAAAGACATATTTTGCATCTTTTCAATACTTGAATATTTAGTTTATCTAGTAATAAGGTCCTTGACACCCTGCTGCTGCTGCTGCTGTTATTTATGTCTTTGTTCTAGGTATTCTGGTTTTGAAGGCATTGTTCCATGTGGGAACTATTGTTTATATTACCTTTGTCGCTCTCTTCTTTTCTTGCATATGGCAGAATCTTGAACATAATAGGTATCCTATAAATCTTCCTGGCTGACAGATCTATAAAAGTTTTGGGGGAGATGTGTAATGTCATTCTTAAATTTTAGAGAGGCAAAATAATGCTTTTTATATAATTACCTGTTTTTAATTTTTAATTTTTTTGTTTTATATCAGATTTGAAGATAGTATTCTCAACACAGTAAGGTGAAGTTCCACAACATATTACTACAAATATTAGATCTAGTTTATTGAACATTAGCCCCCTGATATATCAGATTCTCTCAAGAGAAAAGTTAGCTTCCTAAATGCTGACCAGGCATGCTTTTGAAGGTGCGTGATAGCCAAAGCCAGTACTCATCATTTGATATACTAAGATCCTTGAAAATTTAAAAGGGGCATAGTCACCAGCATCCAGAACAAAGGATGGTGACATGGTGATTTCCTTATTTTACTGTCTAAAGCTCTGCTTCTGTTGCTGACCTACTCTTAAAGAGAAGTATTTATTTTCAAAATTTTCCATGTCACTTAAAGTCAATATTGAGAGGAAAAGGAGTATCCCTGGAGTGGAGCTTGGCTGAGAAAGGATACAAGGCAGAAGGCAACTTCCAAGCCTGCCTGCCCACCCACCTTCTTTCTTACCTCAGGAACAGAGTTGACTTTGAGAACTAAATTCCGATTTTTTAAATCTTACCCAAATTCGGCCAGGCGCAGTGGGCTCGTGCCTGTAATCCCAGCACTTTGGGAGACCGAGGAGGGCAGATCATGAGGTCAGGAGATCGAGACCATCCTGGCCAACATGGTGAAACCCCGTTTCTACTAAAAACACAAAAATTAGCTGGACGTGGTGGTGCATGCCTGTAATCCCAGCTACTCGGGAGGCTGAGGCAGGAGAATCACTTGAACCAGGGAGTCAGAGGTTGCAATGAGCCGAGATCGTGCCACTGCACTCCAACCCGGTGACAGAGCAAGACTCCTTCTCAAAAAACAACAACAACAACAACAAAAAATCTTACCCAAATTCCTACCTAACAGGCCTTGGGAGTCACACCCTACAAACTATGAAGTCTCATCAGAGGGGTTTTATTTCACCCCATATAATCTAGCCCGCTTTCCCACCTGACTCTGGCGTAACTTCACATAACAAATAAGAAAAGAGATAAAAATATTTTAACCACAAATATATTTCCTTGCCATATCTTGAAACTGCTCTGCAAGGTTGTCTCTTGTGGGAAAGGTCCACATTCTGTAGAGAATCTCCTTTCCACCCACTGTTTTTTCTTTCTTTCTTTCCAGACCCAGGAGATAATCGACTAAGGCACCGATTTAAGTCTGATAAGTGTAAACACCCAAAATCTGAGACAGATCTCAGTTAATTTAGAAAGTTTATTTTGCCAAGGTTCAGGACGTGCGTCCATGATATGGCCTTAGGAAGTCCTGACGACATGTGCCCAAGGTGGTCAGGGCACAGCTTAGTTTTGTACATTTTAGGGAGACATGATACATCAGTCAGTATGTGTAAGAAATACATTGGTTGGGTCTGGAAAGGCGGGATAACTTGAAACAAAGGCAGGAAGACTTAAAGTGGTGAAGGGGCTTCCAGGTCACAAATAGGTGAGAGAGGAGTGGTTGCATTCTTTTGAATTTCTGATTAGCCTTTCCAAAGGAGGCAATCAGATATGCATCTGTCTCAGTGAGCAGACAGATGACTTTGAATAGAAATGGGAGGCAGATTTGCCAGGACCAATTCCCCACCTTGAAGGGGCCCATGATATTTTCCTTTCACAGAAACATTTTACAACCTACTCCCTCAGAAGTCTGCTCAGAGCTTCTTCTGCACAGTAAAATTTGGAAAAACTGGTTGCCACAACCCTTTATCTTAACCTAAACATTTCCTTTCTATTGATCCCAGGTCTTTAGATAAACTCAACCAATTGTCAACCAGAAAATTTTAAAATCTACCTATATGCTAGAAGCACCCCCCACCCCACCCCACCCCACCCACCCTTCAAATTATCCTCCCTTTCTGGACCAAACCAATGTATTTGATTGAAGTCTCATGCCTCTCTAAAATGTATAAAACCAAGCTGCACCCTAACCGCCTTGGGCACATGTTCTTAGGACCTCCTGAGGGCTGTGTCATGGGCCATGGTCACTCGTATGTAGCTCAGAATAAGTCTCTTGAAATGTTTTAGAGTTTGACTCTTCATCGACAACTTAAAGACAGTTCTGAGTTTATAGCATTTTATTAACTTTGTTAGTACAAGTTACTTTCTTGTTTTATTCTTTTAGTCCTTTATCCTCAACCCACATTCCGGTTCCCTTTCCTGTTCATATGCAGCTACTCTAATGTGTTTATGTCTTTATATCCACATTTGCTTGAAAGATATATAATATTGTTATGTGTGTGTTTTCAACCTACATAATGGTATTTGCTTATTCTTAACCTAATGCTATGTTTTTTAAAGATGTATTCATGTTGCTGTCGGTATGTCTAAAGTGTGGTTTCCAAAGCTATGTAGAATTCCATATTTGTATTCACTCCATTTTGATTTTCCATTCTTCCAGTTAAAGAAATGAGTGTTAACTTCAAACTCCCTACTACACTATTGTCACAGCAAATATTCTCACATAGGTCTTTGAAGTCTGTAATTCACATATATATAACCTTATTTGAGATTTTCTGTGGGATTTACTCACCAGAGTGGGATCATTGGATCACAGGGTGTGTACATACAGCCAGATTACTAGGCAGAATATCTGTATCACTTACCCACAGTGCATGAGGATTAATGCCTCTCCACATCTTTGTCAACTTTGTTCATCAAATCCAACAATTTTTTTAATTTCTATTTTTAGAGTGTTATTTAGAGTGTTGTTTATGCTCTCTAGTATTTTCTGTTCTGTAATGTTATCTCCCAGTGGTTTTTCTTACAAGCCTGTTTATTTGGCCATTTGAAGATTCCTTTCTGGTAGTTGGTGTTAACTTTTGACTGCTCTTGATGCAGGAAGAAAAATGCAAGAAAATAGATGTAACACCTCCCCTTGCCTCTGCCCCTCGCCCCTCCCTCCAAGCCCTGCTCTTCCACTCACAAGATTGAGCCCCTTTTACACCCTGTTTGTGCTACATGAATCCTGTCTGCTTAGCTATAGCTGATTGCAAAGAGATGTATACCTACCCAAGCTGAGTACTTAAAGTCTTCCTCCAAGGAATTCGAAATTAGGATGCCTCAGCTAGGCTGTTGAAGAACATGCAGATTGAGGGGTGGGGGTGACCATCTTCCCCTGTGTGCACAAAGAAGCTAGAGAAATGGTCTGCAGAGAAGGAATAAAGAAGATGTGCACAGAAAAACAAAGAAAAAACCTTACGGTCCCATTGAGAGGGAGAGAGATTGAGCTAGAATGTGAAAGTACCTGTCCTGGATCCTGACGGCTTTCCAGTTTCTAGTTCTCTTTTCTCCTGAGACTGCGTTATATTTTCTTATCTGTATTAGTTAGGGGTGGCTAACTGCTGTAACAAATAGATTCCACAGTGTGTAATGACCCTAACACAACAGAAGTTGATTTCTCACTCATACAGACAGATCCAGATGACTCTAAGTGAGGTGGCAGCAGTAGAGGGCTCTGTACTACGTAGTTATTTAGGAGTCCAGGTTGATGGAGGTTTTGCCGTTTTCTACCCATGGCTTCCAAGGTCACCCTGGGTGTCAGCATCCATGCTGCAGAAGAGTAATGATCATGGAGTTGAATAACAAGGGAGGTTTTATAGACCAGGCCTTGAGCTAGCACAGTTATTCACATTCCTTGGCTGGAACTCAGTTACATGGGCACAAATAACTGTATGGGAGTCTGAAAAATGTGGTCTAGCTAAGGACCCAGAAGGATGAGAAAATGGGTTTGGTGAACAACTAGAGATGATCACATCATATTTAGGATCTGTGTGATACCTCTATATCCTTTTAATTAAGTTCCCATTTTTTTTTCTTAAACTTAGTTTGAGTTGGCTTCTGTTATTTATACCTTAATGATTTGGTGTTTTCATGATAGCCATCTTTAAAGTAGTAGAAGAGATAAAAACTGATTATTATTTTCTCAGGAAAATTGGGCCGATTTCCTCCTATGATGCATCATCACCAGGTACCCACAGGTGGCCAGACTCCTGGGGCTCATTTCCAGAGGTCTCACCTTGCAGAGGCATTTGCAAAGGCCAAAGGATCAGGCGGAGGTGCTGGAGGAGGAGGTAGTGGAAGAGGCCTGATGGGGCAGATTATTCCAATCTACGGTTTTGGGATTTTTTTATATATACTGTACATTCTATTTAAGGTAAGTAGAATCCTAATCATATTACATCAATGAAAATATAATATGGCAATAAAAATCAGTCTACATTAAAACTTTTTACAGTTCATAAAATTATTTCAAGTCCATCATCTCTTTAAATCTTGCCTCCTCCTCGTGAGGTACTTAGGATAGCCATTATTTCAGTTTCACATAAGAAATATTTACTCAGTGTTTAAGTGTTTTGCCCCAAAATTCACAACTAACGAGGCAGAACTGACTTGAACCTGGATCTTTTGGTTCTTAATCCAGTGAGTGATACAATTCAAAGCACTCCCCCGCCAAAAAAAACAAACAAACAAACAAACAAACAAACAAAAAATTGAACATCTTTACAGGCCGAAAAGGAATAAAGATTTTCTAAGAAGAACGTATTGGGATTGGCACAGTGATTTCCAAATAGCCATTTTTAAGGCCGAATAACGCACTTTATCCTCCTTTTTTCTCCACAGGAATATGAGATGCTGTTTTTAATATTATCTCCAGTAATTCTCCTAAGACAGAACTGTCCATCCTGAAATTAAGCCTGATATTTCCTAGCTCTGGGGAGACATGGGTGTGGGTTCTTTAAAGCAGACGCTCAGTTAAGTTCCACCTCCAGGCAGGCCTTTGCAGGTCCTGGGCCCCTGTACTGTGAAGTAGAGGCAGAAGCTTCACTTTGCCCTCCTGTCTAGAGTAAGCTTCAATAAGATGAGTTCTTTCTTGCCCAGGAATTCTGCAGGCAGTCTGAGTTGAGTCTGTAAGAATGCCTGTAGGGTGCCACACATCCCTTTTAGATGAGCATGAGCAAGGAAGATGACCTGTAGGGAGATTTTTTCCTTGTGTTAGAAATGCTTGTTCCCTGGTGCCGTAAAGAAATAGCACTTGAACATGAATTTAATTTCCTCAGCAAGGCCATTACTTTCTGCAGAAAGGGTACACTCATCAGCAGTTTTGCCAGGAGAGTACACCGAACAAAGGAGACGGTCATTTATAACCTCACGCATCCACCTTACTGCTGTGCCCGGTTTCCATTGGTTGGAATGGGACCTCACATTCTGTATTTGTCCTGATTGGCTAGTGACTTAGAACTTTTTAAAAGAGGCAAAGGCAGAGGAAAACAAAGGAAGGAGGAAGTAACTTGTGGAATGCTGAAAAAGGTAAAAACACCTTCAAATAAGGATGAGGAACAGGCTATGACCTAATGCTTGCTTGGACCAGTATAAGCATGCCAGGGCAAATATTGAGGCTAAATTGTGGGAGCTAAGAACATAAAGTACCTTGATTTCTTTATTGTAGCTAGCAGATATCTAAGCATGTTAGCATAAGTCCTTGAATAAATTTTGCTTCTAAGAGAAGTTACTATTCCTAATTAGATGGGGAGGAAAGTCTCTTTGAAGAGGAACCTCTACTTTACTGTTTACACTTGTGCCTTGATAATTTTTTACTTGGAAACCTTCTCATCTTTTGGTGGTTTTTTTTTTTTTTTTTTTTTTTTTTTTTGAGATATTTCTCTAGTGTTGCTATTTGATTTCATTTCTGACTTCATTTTTGTTTCCCAACCTTTTTTTTTTTTTACTTGATATGAGGGTTTCCGTGACTTTGAGGTTCTGAGCTGCTGTTAATGTGCTATACCTCCTTCAATTCTCAGCTCTCAAAGGGGAAAACAACTGCAGAGGATGGTGGGAAATGCTCTACTGCCACACCTGGAAACACCCACAGGAAAATTAGTAAGTGCCCCTGCTCAGTATATTCACAGGTATTATTGAGTCAAACAGTTTTATAGCCACAGGGACAGTCTGTGGGTATGTCTTAAAAGCATTTCTCAAAAGTTGCTCCAAATTAATCTGATGCCATTTTTGCCTTAGTTCTGGGAATTCTCAAAAGTTTTTATATTGATGTTGGGGTTTTAAGGGAGGGATAGCTACAAAAAGTACAGAACCATCTGTTCACTTTTTTATGTATTAGCAAATTAATATTTCACATTTGGAATGAATTACTTCTCATTTTCAGACTTCAAAATACGGGTAGCAGAGAGGAAAATGGAGGCAGAGAAATCATATCATTGCCAAAATCAGTTTTTAGATCTAGGGAAAGAGTTTAACACTTCTGACTCTTGAAACATGGCCATCAGATACTTATTACACAACTAGAATATTCTGTGTTCTCTGGGAAAATTAAATTTGTACAACATGGCTCTTTCCTCAAAGAATCTAGAGACTAGAATGTATGTCAGGAAAATAACCTATGAAAAATTTTCCACATACAAAAAAGAGACTTGGCGAAAGCATTGCAGGAAATCATATTTATCTGGGCTGTAACTGCTTTTTGGATTTACTTCTGGATTTTCTATGAAACTAAATATCCCAGTCACACTTTGCATCCTTTTTGGAAATCTTAAATATTCACAGAATCCTTTAATAAAACTGCTGTGTTCTTCAATGAGATAGTAATGGGAAGTGCAACAGTACAATATTTTTTTAAAAATTTGTGGTCTCTTTAACAGGTTTAGGGAGTTGTCTATGATGGTTCTTAGACTGTTGCTTATTTTTCAGCCAGTTTTGAGCTTGCTCAACTGCAAGAAAAACTGAAAGAGACAGAAGCAGCCATGGAAAAATTAATCAACAGAGTGGGACCTAATGGTGAGAGGTAGGTTTTCATGTAACAGGACTCAGACTATTCTCATTTAGAAAATCAATTCAGGCTGGGAGCCGTGGCTGAGGCCTGGAATCCCACTTCGGGAGGCCGAGGTGGGTGGATCATCTGAGGTCAGGAGTTTGAGACCATCCTGACCAACATGATGAAATCGTTTCTACTGAAAATACAAAATTAGCCAGGCATGGTGGTGCACACCTGTAATCCCAGCTACTTGGGAGGCTGAGGCAGGAGAATCGCTTGAACCTGGGAGGCAGAGGTTGCAGTGAACCGAGATTGTGCCCTTGCACTCCAGCCTGGGCAACAAGAGCAAAATTCTGTCTCAAAAAAAGAAAAGAAAATTCAAAATTATGCTTTTTTTTGATAAATAGACCACTTATTTTCATTTTATGTACTGTCAGTTTTTAAATTGTGAATGTGTCATTTATGTATTCTTTATCATTTAACATTTTTCATTCACATACTGTCAAGCAATCTTAGTGTTCAAAAGTTTAGTGTTGTGCAAATTATTGTGAAAGTGAATAAATTTGTGAGTAACTCCTATGGGGTGAAATAACTAGGATTTAAGAAAGAAACTTTCCTAGCTGTCTAAAATAGGTATAATTTTAAGTAAAACCAGGTTATTGAACATGATGCTTTCTACTTGAGACAAAATGAGAGAAGAGAGCAAGTGTGATCACATTAGGCATTCATGTTTATGTCAACTGTGCCAGCATAGAATTAGACATGTAAATTAGATGTTAAGAGCCAAACTAGCCATTTAGTATGTCCCAAAGGGAAGATACTCCTCTTGCTACTAGGCTGGCTGAGGATCTGAAAAGGTGGCTTCAGGAGGTTGATAGAAGTGGACAACAACCAAGAAAACGTGGATGTAGAAAGGCCAGGAAAAAAAAAAACAGAATGTAAGACTGAGGACAAAGGGGTTCAGTTTCAGCTAGGTCTTCTGGCAAGGATGGAAGGAGAACGTTAGGGTGAGTGGCAGAATCCCATGCAGAAGGAAGTGTTGAAATGTCCCTCCTGCATCTTTGTGGGCACACTGTGTACTTTTTGCCCCAAGAAATTGTTGCTCTACCTTAGCCTGTATTTGTCATCCTTTATAGTGGTAGTACCCTGTGCCCTTTCTGTGTTCACTGGCTTCAGCCTTGCCTCTGTTTGGCTGGATACAAGAGAGTGGGTATCCTCAGATTGCAGCCTCCTGACGTGGCATTTCCCTGCAACATCTGCAGTGCTGTTGAAATGACATTTGTGAAGATGAACCTTGCCTGTGTGGGCCCAGGAGCCTTGACTTTCTTTTTATCTGGAAAGCAGAGTTACTATCTGGAATGTTCCCCAAAGTTGTATAGATACATGAATATATCTTTGTGAGTGTATAATAATAATTGATATTTATTGAACACTTACTAAGGACCACACTCTGAACTAAATGCTTTGTGTACATTATCTAACATATGACTATTTGTATGAGTGTGACTAAACCAATTTGTGCAATTATACTTTTCTGGCCTTTTCTGCCCTAACCCTATAGCTGCCACCTACAGTCTGGGTGGAGAACTACCCAGGCTATTATAGACCGTTAGGTCTGAAAAAATATCTGTACACTCACCTGGGCCATTGGAAACCCCAGGCCACACCTAAGGGTCTTGAAAACCGTAGATGAATACCTGTGGGCAGGGCCTCTCACTTGGGAGACCCAACTCCTGGAGCTTGGGGTAAGAGACCACGTGAAGATATTTTCTCATTATTATTTATTGTTGAGTAACAGACTCCCTTAACTCAAATTACTCTACCATTCAACCCGTGTACATGATCTATCTATAGCCCAAGCCAGGGATGCAATATTATAACCTCTAACTACTGTCTGTCCTCTTCATGCCAGATTTACATCTCCTTGTTGTACTACATCTGAAGTTGTACTGTCTCATTTCAGGGGCCACAGGTCCTAGCCCAAAATGTTTACTTTTTGTAAGATGCTGAGGTGTGGACTTCTTGGGAACATATTGATTAAAGCCTGCAGCATGGCAAAGATTGTGTAAGACTCTTTCCACCCTGCCTCTTAGGAACTGGGGAGCAGCTGTCTTCCCACTAGAGAGAGCATGGCTCCTGGCTCTTTACCAAATCTCTCATTTTTTAGTTCTAAGATGTGATTTTTCTCTCTGACACTCCTGAATCCAACATCTTTTATCCTTACAGGTAGGCCCTATGGGACTTATGCCCTAAAAACTGTAAGGGCTAAGCAGCCCATATGTTTGTATGTTTTCTGTTGGTATAACTGAATGCCACAGACTGTGTAATTTATAAAGAATGGAGGTTTATTTAGCTCACGGTTCTGGAGGCTGTGAAGTCCAAGTTTTATAGGAGGTATCTAGTGAGGGTCTTCTTGCTGCATCATCGTATGATGGAAAGGCAGAAGGGCAAGCAAGCACATGCAAAAGAGGGAGGCACCAGAGGCCAGCCCCACTTTATAACAGCCCATCTTGGGATAACTAACCCACTGAGATAATGGCATTAATCTGTTCATGAGGGCTCTGCTCTCATGTCCTAATCACTTCATGAAGGCCCCACCTCTTAATACTGTTGCAATGGCAGTTAAGTTTCAACATGAGTATAGGAGGAGACAAATATTCAAACCGTAGCACCATGTTTCTACATGTTTTCCCTTTTATACTTACAGTCTGTGTCCTTTAACCTCAGTTTCTGTGGCATTTGTTCTTTTACAAGTCTGTGCTCCTATGATTATTAGAAAAGCCCAAAATATTCCAGTATTTGTTCTGTCAGATCAAAATTGTATCACATCTCTGGGTTTCTAGGGGTAAAGCAGAAGACACATTCATTTACAGCCTGTTAAGTCCTTTTATATAATATTCCATAACTGCAGGATATTGGCTTAAAATTTGAAAACTCTACAGTTTCTGAAACTTTCTGAAACTTTACATTAATGCTTAAGTAAGAACAGAAATATGGGGAAAGTTTTTGATATTATCTAATAAAACTTTTCAGAAAGCTTTTACTTGTGAGGGATGTAGGTCTGTACACATATTTGAATAATGAAACATCCTAGAATGTCAGTCTTGTGCCATGTTTTGTCTGATATTAAGCACAGTGTTCATCTCAAGGACACAAAGAGTAAGGAAAGGATCTAGGAATCAGAAGTGAGGTGTCCTGATTTCTGTCCTTATGACTTCGGTCCTCTCTTCCCTCACAACACACACTTATTTTGACTCTGAAGGCTTTTAAGGAGAAATGTCACGATTTGCTGTGCTTTAGAAAAATAACTCTTATAGTAATACATAGAGTGACTACATGCTAGAAGGTTATTGAAAAGGTTTCAACAAATGGTAAGAAATAGGCCAGTGAGAGTGGAAAAGTGGGGATAAATTAAGGGGACCTAATGGAAGAAAAAAAAATCACAGGCTGTATTCCTTCTGGAATAGCATGCCCAGTTGTAACAATTTACCTGCTAGAAGCATGGTATGGTCAAGCAGACCATGAAAAAAGCAGGGACGGTGCACCCTCTGGCAGCAAAGTGCCCTGGTGGGCGTGTTGAGTACGTGCGTGGGGCTACAGATTTTTGCCATGAATTCCTGGAATGTAAACTCTTTGAGGCTAGACTTAGCCCATTTTTTCCAGTGTGTTTGTCTAGTAGGTACTAAGTAAATACTTAGTGAATTAGAATAACTATTTATTTTATTTTATTTTTATTTTTTATTTTTTTGAGACAGAGTCTCTCTTTGTCACCCAGGCTGCAGTGCTGTGGTGCGATCTCAGGTCACTGCAACCTCCATCTCCCAGGTTCAAGTGATTCTCCTGCTTCAGCCTCCGAAGTAGCTGGGACTACAGGCACATACCACCACACCTGGCTAATTTTTGTATTTTTAGTAGAGGCAAGGTTGTTCACCATTTTGGCCAGGCTCAACTCGAATTCCTGATCTCAGGTGATCTGCCCACCTTGGCCTCCCAAAATGCTGGGATTACAGTTGTGAGCCACCGTTCCTGGCCCCTATTCACTTTTGATAAAAGCACTTGTACGCTTTTGTGGTAGAAGAGGAAATCATGACCATTCTCTGTTGAGGTCCTTTACTTCAGTTCCTGACCTCTATATACAGAGCCCACTGGACATATCTCATAGATACCTACCTTTATCCTCCTCATATGATAAATAATCTATTGAATGAATGAATGTCCAAGATGGAATTCATCATCTATCCCCCAAGTGAACCTACTCTACCTTTAATTTCCGTCTCAGCAAATGGCTTCACCGTCCACTTGGTTGCCCAAAGCAGAAATTAGATGTTATCCTTGATTCACCTTTTATTTTACTTCCCATATCTCATTAATCACCATGTCTTGTCATTTCTATTTAATTAATAAGCCTGTCTCCCTGCAAAAGACTGTAGGCTCTGTGAGGTCAGGGATTGTCCTTCTTAGCTATAGAGCTTAGCACAGGCACATAAAAGGCTCCAAAAAATATTAGATGAAGTAGAAGAAAGAATGAGTGAGTGAGTGCATGAGTGAGTGAATGAATACCTGTTTTTGACATAGGTCATAACTATCTCATGTGGTTTCTCTAATTTTGCCACCTTTCAGTTTTCTGTTTTCCAAACAGATGGATTATCTCTTTTGTTTTAATCCTTCAGCAGGTCCCTTTTGATTTTGAAAAAGCATAGAATCTTTAACATAGCTTACATGGTCCTGAGTGACCTGGCCTTTTGTACCTCTCTTGCTTTATCTTTCTTCGTCACTCTCTCTGTGGTCCAGCCACACCGACCACTTGCTGTTCCTCTAAAATACCTGTATGTTTTTGCCTCTGGACTTGGCATATACTTTTTCGTATGCCTAGCTCCTCTCTCCCCCGACAACACATGCTTATTTTGACTCTGAAGGCTTTTGAGGAGAAATATCACGATTTGCTATGCTTTAGAAAAATAACTCTTACAGTAATATATAGAGTGACTGTATGCTGGAACATTATTGAAAAGGTTTCAGCAAATGGTAATAAATAGACCAGTGAGAGTGGAAAAGTGGGGCCAAGTTAAGGGCACCTAATGGAAGAAAAAAAATCAGAGGCTGTATCAGGTTTCTTGGTTGCAAGCAGCCAACTCTGGCTAGCAAAAAGTTTGAAGTACGAGGAGGCAGAATTTATTGGAAGAATGTGGGGTAGCTCATAATGTCAAAGGAACAACTGAACATCCAGGTTTCAGGAAGGGTGGTAACCAGAGCAGCTTTGGGTGTTTAGGGAGTAGAAAGAAAGGGACAGTCTCCTCATGGACTGTTGCCAGGATGAATTTAATGTCAAAGTATTCAGTTCAGGCTTCACTGTGTTCAAGGTCCAAAAGTAAAGTTAGCTCAACTTGGGTCCTATATCTATCCCTGAATCAATCCCTGCAGCCAAGGGGATGGAATGTGATGATTAGCTGTGGGTCACATGGCCACCCTTGAAGGAGAGGTGGGGGATGGATGGCTCACGCTAACCTTTGCACTGTGAATGGAAGATGAGTTTGTTTCCCAAAAGAAAACTACTAACCAGATAAGAGCAATGAAGAAGAATAAATAAATAGAGATGCATTGGAGATTTACAGCCAAACTGGAAGGAAGATTATGGCATTCCAAGATAATATACAAAAGAAGGGAAAGTACATAAGGCTTTGGAGTTGAGATCATAAGTTCAGCACTGAGTATGTCTGAGATGCCATCAGAACATCCATGTGTAATATGAAACAGCAATAGGAAATTTGGTTCTTGAGGTCAGAGCAAAGGGCTCAGGTTTGGAAGTCATTGGCTGGGAGTGAGAGATGGAGAAAATCTCCATGGAGAAAGGTAAGATCACCAAATATTTGAGGCATATCAGACTCTGCTGCAGTATCCTGAAATCTTTTACTGATCTGAGTTCTGTTCTAACCATGAATGGTGTTATTAACATCTGTTTAATTCTCTGTGCTTAACTCTTGCATTTGGAACTTGATGATTCTGCTGGGCTTACAGAATTCAAAATTCTAGTGAGGCTATTTCCCAACTGTGCCCTTTTATTTTTCTATCATCTTAGAATCTTCCATACTCAGCCTCTTCTGGTCTTCCTGTTCATGGAGTTGCTCACGATTCTGAGCCAACTGGGACCTGGTTTCAGGAGGTGAATTTAAGATTAACTTTAACATAGTCGCAAGGCCTCCAAGTGGAAATGCCCAGGAAATTACTGGAGTTGTGAGATGGGAATTTGTGTGAAAAGTCAAGATTAATAGTAGCATTAGGACATCTTTTCTGTAGAGGTGATGGTCTAATCTGTAATACTGGGTCAACTTCCTGAGGGCATGATTATAAGAATGGAGAAATGAGAGTCCTAGGATTGAGTCTTGGGAAAATTGTTTTGGGAGGTGGGTGGAAGAAAGTGAGCCAGGGTCATAGATAAAAGGAATGGTTAAAGAAGTGGGAGGAATACAAATGTCTCAATAGCTAAGGGAGGAGGAGGTTTTAAGCAGAGGATGGTCTATAATATAGAGAAGTCAAGAAGAATGAAATGTGAGAAAAAGACCCTTGGACTTAGTAAAGTGAAAATCACTTAGGAGTAAAAGTTTTTGCAACTTTTGGTAAAATGATAGAATGGAATCCAGAATTCAGGGAGGTGGAAGAAAATAATGGATGGTGAGGAAATGGGGATCAATCAAACTAACACATAATTATTGAGCTCTTAATAGTGATCATGGCATTGTGCCTATACTGTTGTCAACTTAATTATTACTGCCCTCTGGGGGTATCAAACCGAGTTGAGATGATAAGGAATCCATGAAAATATTCATTGCAATAAATTCAGAAGATATCATAAAGTAGACCATGATTAATGCATAATGCCAGATATGGACAATAAAGGTATACTTGTTTAGAGTGAAATGAGGATGCTTTGGTTTGGAGTTCTCTGGGAAAGCTCTTGTCTGTTCTGCTTCCTCTAGTCTCCCCATCCTCTTTTAGGATAAGGGCTTCTGATTTCCCATGACTTAGGAAATAGAATTAAGACTGTTTCGTTCATTGAAGATCAGAATGCCCTGTGTACAGTCTGGAAAAGTAACATGTGCCACCTGAAGAGAAAAGAGTTTGTGATAGGCAGGTTAGCTCTTCTAGTCAGCCCCAGAAGCCTCACAGAAAGTGGGTTGTTTTAACAGTAAGAAATAGGGGTTATGTGGGTCAGATGAGCAGTTTTGGAGAGTCAGGACTCCTGTACTGATGGGAAGAATAGAGCTGTCAGAGGCCCTGTAAGTATAGGATTTTAGCTGAATGTGGAACAGACAGGCATCTTTAGTAGTTCATGGCTTTGAAGCTACTTGGTGTGGAAGAAGTGGAACTCATGGTGTTTTCGTTTTTCCTTTTACTGAGGTCTCTGGTAATGTTGGCTCTTCATTTTCCTCAGTTACTATCTTCATGTTGAAAGGAGAAATACTCTTTTCATTTTCCTTATTAGTCATTAAGGCTAAAGTTAGACTGAGCATAGAAATGAGTGCAGGCTCAGAACTGGCTGTTAGAAAAATAGATGACCGTCTCCATAGGCTAGTACAGAGTACATCATTTTTCCTTTGTAAGTGTTGTATTAACTTGTGTTTAGGTTTTAAGAGGAGAATAAGTAGCCTCCATTAAATCCTGCTGCTAGATAAAACTGGTCTCAAAGCAGATAGTTATCAGTCTTCTAAGTAGGACCTTGTTTGCCTAACAGTGTGATGCAGTGCTTTCCTCTAAAAGAAAATAATCATACTGTTATCCTTGAGTCTCATGTTATTTTTGCAGATATTTGCCAGAGCCACACAACTAAGTTGGGATTCAAACCAG
Organism: Macaca mulatta; assembly: GCF_049350105.2. Classification (NCBI taxonomy): domain Eukaryota; kingdom Metazoa; phylum Chordata; class Mammalia; order Primates; family Cercopithecidae; genus Macaca; species Macaca mulatta. The sequence goes on from NC_133419.1 coordinate 57,402,559, forward strand.
GTTTTCCAAAATGTGGAACTTGAGCACTGTGCTTCAAGAATTGCACAGAATGTGATCAGAAGCCTGGATGGTTTTAGTTATAGTGCTTCCATTAAGTGGCAGTATGAATATATAAACAATATTTCTCCTCTGTGGACCCCAGTTTCCCCAATTTCTCTAGTCTAGATGATTGAGTTTTCAAAATTACCCATCTCTGAAATTTTAGAATCTATCCTTACACCTGCACAAGTAAATTAAGCCTGATGATTTCTAGTAGCATAAATTTTCCTGGTTGACGCTAATGGCCTAGAACATTTTCCTTTGATGACCTTGCTTCAGAGAAAAGTGGCTGGTAGTAAATGGAGTAATGTGAGTAACAGTGAAATTGTTAGGCGATTGAGAATCAGGGCATTGAGATACACTGAAAAAACACTGAACTGAAAGCTGAGACATCTGGGGTCTGGTCCTAGTATTGACATTAACTAATTTTGGGACCTTGGGCAATCACTTGATCTATTCTGGGCTTTAGTTTTCCCATTTATAAAATCAAAACATTGGACTGACATCTCTAGTTCCCAGCTATGCAGTTGGAGGATCAATTCCTAGAATAATAATCTGCTGCAATTGCACTTTCTATTCCAGTATCCAGACAGACCATAGTGATGTTTATGTCTATTGCCTAGGAGTATTTACCACTAAATGGTTGGATTGTCTGATATTTCTAAGCAGAGCACAGACTGTGACTTCTGACCAAGAGAAACGGTTGCTACATCAGCTCCGAGAAATCACCAGGGTCATGAAAGAAGGAAAATTCATTGACAGATTTTCTCCAGAGAAAGAAGCTGAGGAGGCTCCTTACATGGAGGACTGGGAAGGTAAACAGCATCTTCTCATTTTTTTATTAGCTGTCAGCCCAGAAAAGAGATCGTACAGATTTTTTAAAAATCAGCTTCATTATTGAGGTATAATATATAAACAGGAATATTAACCAGTTTTAAATGTACAGTTGGATGAGTTTTGACAAATGTATAGAGTTTGTATAATCACACCATAATTTTGATAAAGAACATTTCCATCACCCCAGAAAGCTCCCCCTTCTTTGTAGGTAATGCCCTTCTCCTGCCCCTGGCAACAACTGAAGTGCTTTCTGTACGTTTAATTTTGCCTTTTCTGTGTAAGTGGATTATACTGCATATGCTCATTGGCTTCTTTGATTTAGCATAATACTTTTGACATTCATGTTTGTTATTGAGTATATCCATACTTTTTCTCTTGCTGAGTAGTAGTCAGTTATATGCTTATACCATAATTTGTCCATTCACCAGTTGAGGAACGTTTGGGTTATTCCTACCTTTGCACTCTTATGACTCAAGCAGCTATAAACTTCTGCATATGAGTCTTTGTTTGAACATATATTTGTATTTTTTTTGGGGTCTATACCTAGGAGTGAGATTTCTGGGTTTAAGGTAATTGTATATTTAACTTTTTTTGTTGTTGTTTTTCAAGACAGTCTCACTTTGTCGCCCAGGCTGGAGTGCAGCAGAGCAATCTCAGCTTGCTGCAACCTCTGCCTCCTGGGTTCAAGTGATTCTCCTGCCTCAACCTCCCAAGTAGCTGTGATTACAGGTGCCTGGCACCACGCCTGGCTAATTTTTGTATTTTTAGTAGAGACAGGGTTTCATCATGTTGGCCAGGCTGGTCTCGAACTCCTGACCTCAAGTGACCCACCTGCCTCAGCCCCTCAAAGTGCTGGGATTACAGGCATGAACCACCATGCCTGACCACATGTTTAACTTTATTAGAAACTGTCAACCTGCTTTCCTAAGTAGCTCTTCTTTTTCCCTTCCCACCAGCAGTGTATGGCAATTGAAGTTACTCCACATCCTTGGTAACACTTGGTCTTGTCAGTCTTTTTAATTTTATCTATTCTAGTGAGTGTAAAGTGATATCTTAATTGTGACTTTAATTTACCTTTCTCCAGTGACTAATGATGATGAACATTTTTTCATGTGCTTATTTGCCATCTGCATATCTTTGAAGTGTCTGTTCAAATCGTTTGCCAATTTTTAAATTGGGTTGATTAGGTTCTTGTTGGGTTGCAAGAGTTCTTTATATATTCTGAGTACAAGTTATTTGTCATTTCTGTATTTTGCAAATATTTTATGTAGCTTGCCTTTATATTTTCTTAACAGCATCTTTCAAAGAGTAGAAGTTTTAAATTTTGATGAACTCCAACTTACCATTTTTTTCTTTATGATTTGCTTTTTTTTTTTTTTTTTTTTTTGAGACAGAGTCTTGCTCTGGCCCCCCAGGCCTGAGTGCAGTGGCGCCATCTCGGCTCACTGTAAGCTCCACCTCCCAGGTTCACACCATCCTCCTGCCTCAGCCTCCCTAGTAGCTGGGACTACAGGCGCCTGCCACCATGCTGGCTAATTTTTTTGTATTTTTAGTAGAGATGGGGTTTCACCGTGTTAGCCAGGATGGTCTCAATCTCCCGACCTTGTGATCCGCCTGCTTCGGCCTCCCAAAGTGCTGGGATTACAGGCATAAGCCACTGTGCCAGGCCCATTTTTTATGTTCTGTTTAAGAAATATTTGCCGCCGGGCGCGGTGGCTCAAGCCTGTAATCCCAGCACTTTGGGAGGCCGAGACGGGCGGATCACAAGGTCAGGAGATCGAGACCATCCTGGCTAACATGGTGAAACCCCGTCTCTACTAAAAATACAAAAAACTAGCCGGGTGAGGTGGCGGGCGCCTGTAGTCCCAGCTACTCCGGAGGCTGAGGCAGGAGAATGGCGTGAACCCAGGAGGCGGAGCTTGCAGTGAGCTGAGATCCGGCCACTGCACTCCAGCCTGGGCTACAGAGCGAGACTCCGTCTCAAAAAAAAAAAAAAAAAAAAAAAGAAATATTTGCCTAACCCAAGGTTTGCCTAATTCCCATGTTTTCTAGAAATTTTACGGTTTTAGCTTTTACATTTAGGCCTGTGATCTATTTTGAGTTAACCTTTATAGATGGTCTGAGGTATCAGGACTGAGGTTTATTTTTTTCCATATCAAATACCCAATTGTTCAGCTTCTTTTGTTACGTTTAATTAGCTTGACATTTGCTTGAAAAACCAGTTGACCATGCATATGCTTGTCTGTTCTGGGCTCTATTCTGTTCCATTGATCTGTATGTCTCTACTTGTACCAATAGCACATGGTCCTTATTACTGTGTCTTTATAGTAAGTCTTGGTTTTGGGTAGTTCAAGTTGTTCAGATTTTTTTTTCCAAAATTATTTTGGCTATTTCCTTCACTATTTCAGATAAATTTACAATTAGTTTGTCAGTTTTTATGAAAAAGCCTGATGGGATTTTGATTGGTACTGCTTTGAATCATTAAATCAATTTGGAAGAATCAATACAGTAACTATATTGAATCTTCTAGTTCATGAACATGTTATATCTCACCATTTTAGATCTTTTAAAAGTTCTCTCAGCAATGTATGGTAGTTTCCAAGGTATAGGTCTTGCATATGTGAGGGATACTGGTCTGTGATTTTCTTTTCCTGTAATGTCTTTGGTTTTGATTTCAGGGTAATCTTGGCCTCATAAAATGCATTGGGATGTGTTCCTTTTTCTGTTTTCTGGAAAAGTTTCTGTAGAGTTACTGTTATTTATGCCATACAAGTTATGTGGAATTCTCCAATGATATTATCTTGGTCTGGAGTTTTGTTTTCTTTTTTCTTTTCTATTCTTTTCTTTTCTTTCCTTCCTTTCTTTCTTTTTCCTTTTTCCTTTTTTTCTTTTCCTTTTTCTTTCTTTTCTTTCTTTTGTTTTTCTCTCTCCCTTTTTTTTTTCAGGGTCTTGCCCTGTTGCCCATGAACAGTGGCACATGATCATGGCTCACTGTTTGATCTCCTGGGCTCAAGCAACCCCCCAACCTCAGCTTCCTCAGTAGCTGGGCCTACAGGCATGCACCACCATGCCTGGCTAATTTTTCAATTTTTCAATTTTTTAAATTTAAAAAATTAGCCAGGCATGGTGGTGCATGCCTGTAGGCCCAGTTACTCATGCCTGGTCTTGTACTCCTGGTCTTAAGCAATCTTCTCGTCTTGGCCTCCCAAATGCTGGGATTATAGGTATGAGCCATTGTGCCCAGTTGACCTGGAGTTTTCTTTGTGGGAAGATGTCTATGAATTTAATGTATTTTATGGATATAGTGCTATTCAGGTCATTCACTTCTTGAGTGAACTTTGATACTTTGTATCTTTCAAGGAATTTACATAGTTCATCCATGTTGTCAACTTTGTTATTAGTATAAAGTTGTTCATAATATAGTCTAATTATCCATTTAATGTATGTAAGATCTGTAGAGATGCACTCTCTTCTATTCTTGATCCTGGTAATTTGTTTCTTTTCCTGATCAAGCTGCCCAGAGGTTTATCAACGTTGTTATCTTTTCAAAGAACTATATTTTGGTTTCTTTTCTTTTTTTTTTTTTTTTTTTTGGTTTGTTTCTTATTTCATTGACTTGTGTTTCTTTCTTTCTGGTACTTTTGGTTTAATTTGCCTTTTTCTAGTTTCTCAAGGTGGAAGCTTAGACCCATGACCTATATTTTTGGCCATTATTTTATTAATGATCTGTGTCTTTGTATCTCTCTTATTTCTTTCTGGCTCTCCAGTTGCATATATGTTTGATATTGCCCCACAGGTCATGTAAGTTCTGTTCACTGTTTTTCAGGGTTTTTTTTTCCTTACCATGCTTAGTTTTGAATAGTTTTTCCAGCTATGTCTTCAGGTTTATTTGTGTCTTCTTCTACTGTATCTAACCTACTGTTAATCTTATTCAGTGTTTTTTAATTTCAGATATTATCATTTCTAGAAGTTTCATTTGGGTCTTTTTTATATCTCATTTATTCATATTTTACTCTACTTTCTTAAACATATGAGGTATATCTGTAATAGCTTTCTTGACTGTTTTAATTGCTAATTTCATCATCCATGCCATTTCTGGGAATGTTTCTGTTGACTAATTATTCTCCTGGTAATGGGTCCTAATTTCTTTTTTTTTTTTTTTCCATACCTGGTAGGTTTTGATTTGATGATGGATATTACAAACTTTACATTGTTAGGTACTGGATTTTGTTTTAGTGCTTTAAATAGTGTTGGATTTCATTAGGTTAGCAGTTAGGTTAGTAGAAAACAGTTGAATCCTTTAAGGCTTTAGCATTTTTTAGGTTGGGTCCAGAACAGCCTTTATTCTAGAGCTAATTTTTTAGTTATATGCTTATACCATAATTTGTCCATTCACCAGTTGAGGAACGTTTGGGTTGTTCCTGGCTTTGCACTCTTATGACTCAAGCCGCTATGAACTTTTGCATATGAGTCTTTGTGAATATTTATAGCAGGTTACTTTTAATAGCCAAGAACTGGAAACAACCTGAATGTCTTTTAGGAGGTGAATAAACTGTGGTATATAAATACTGTGGTATACACTCAGCAATAAAAAGGAATGAACTACATGTACAACAACCTAGATGAATTTCCGGAGCATTATGCTGAGTGTAGGGGGAAAAACTGATTCCCAAAGGTTACATACTATATGATTCCATTTATAATTGACATGGCAATATTATAGAAATAGAGAACTGATCAGTTGTTGCTAGGAGTTAAGACAGGAATAGGAGTAGGAAAGAGTGAGTGTGCCATGAAAGGGCAACATAAGGGATCCTTGTGGTGATGGAAAATGTTCTGTATACTGACTGTATCAATATTAATATCCTGGTGGTTATATTGTAGTATAGTTTTGCTAGATGTTGCCTTTGGGAGAAACTGGATAAAAGGTACATGAGATTTCTGTATTACTATTAGTATTATTTTTTAAAGGGATAGGGTCTTAACCATGTTGCCCATGCTGGGGCTCAGGCGATCCTCCCACCTCAGCCTCCTGAGTAGCTGGGACTCCAGGTGCATGCCACTGTGCCTGGCTTGTATTATTTCTTATATACTGCCGGTGAATCTGTAATTATCTAAAAATAAAAAAGGTTAATTTTTTTAAAGAGCAACACAAATTCTAAGGGAAAAGATTGTGTAACTTAAATACATAAAACTTTTACCTTCTGCAGATCAGAGAATATTACACAGTTTAAAGGACAAGAATAAACTGGAAAAATATTTATAACAAATATAATTGAAAAAAGTTATCTTTTTTTTTTTTGAGACAGAGGCTTGCTTTGTTGCCCAAGTTGGAGTGCTGTAGCTTGATATCTGCTCATTGCAATCTCTACCTCCTGAGTTCAAGTGATTCTTGTGCCTCAGCCTCCCAAATAGCTGGGACTACAGTCATGCGCCACCATGCCCAGCTAATTTTTTTGTTTTTAGTAGAGATGGGATTTCGCCATGTTGGCCAGACTGGTCTTGAACTCCTGGCCTCAAACGATCTGCCCACCACAACCTCCCAAAGTGCTGGGATTACAGATGTGAGTCACTGCATCTGGCCGATATCTTTAATATGTTAAAAAGTTCTTGAACTAATTTAGAAAACACTGATATCCTTACAGATAAGCAGTTCACAAAGAGAAAAAATGCAGCCAGCTATGAAACATATAAAAAAGTATTTTAATCTCACAAGTAATTAATGAAATGAAATTCAGTTTTTCCTCCAAATTGCAGTTTTCATTGTTCCCCTTCTACCTACCTTTTAGGTTTTGTTGAAAATATATGGAATTTTAACTACAAGTGATATTAATTTTTAAAGATACTAACCTTTTCTGTTTTAAGTGTCATTTCTTAACAGTAGCATTAAATTCCTAGGCCACATTATCAATACTTATTTTATGTTGATAATTCTTACAGATTTCATTGTTAACCACTGTCTCATATATAGCATCATTTTTCTTGAATTTAAATTTTGACTAAGTTTTGTATTTGTCAAGAATATCTTCATATTTCTTTCCCATATAGTATTGTGTACGGAGTACTTGGATATCTGTACATATTTTTCACCTGTACACAAACAAATTGTTTGGCTGCGTATAAAATCATTGATTATGCCACTTTCCCTAAAAAGTTAGAAAATATTGCTTCATTCTTTACTTTAATTTGATGTTGAAAATGAGAAATCTTATCCTGGTCTGCTCCTTTTTCTCAATAGGTTACCTGTTTTTAGTTAGCTAGCTTGCTTGTTTTCTGTCTGGAAATTTGTTTTTTCTTTCTTTTCTTTTTTTTAAAAATTATACTTTAAGTTCTAGGGTACATGTGTACAACGTGCAGGTTTGTTACATAGGTATACATGTTCCATGTTGGTTTGTTCCACCCATCAACTCGTCATTTACATTAGGTATTTCTCCTAATGCTATCCCTCTTCCAGCTCTCCATCCCGACAGGTCCCAGTGTCTGATGTTCTCCACCCTGTGTCCAAGTGATCTCATTATTCAGTTCCCACCTATGAGTGTTTGGTTTTCTGTCCTTGTGATAGTTTGCTAAGAATGCTGGTTTCCAGCGACATGAACTCATTCTTTTTTATGGCTGCATAGTATTCCATAGTGTATATATGCTACATTTCCTTAATCCAGTCTATCATTGATGGACATTTGGGTTGGTTCCAAGTCTTTGCTATTGTGAATAGTGCCGCAATAAATGTACATGTGCATGTGTCTTTATAGTAGCATGATTTATAATCCTTTGGGTATATACCCAGTGATGGGATTGCTGGGTCAAATGGTAATTCTAGTTCTAGATCCTTGAGGAATCGCCACACTGTCTTCCACAATGGTTGAACTAATTTGCACTCCCACCAACAGTATAAAAGCGTTCCTGTTTCTCCACATCCTGCCCAGCATCTATTATTTCCTTACTTTTTAATGATTGCCATTCTAACTGGCGTGAGATAGTATCTCATTGTGGGTTTGATTTGCATTTCTCTGATGACCAGTGATAGCATTTTTTCATATATCTGTTGGCTGCATACGTGTCTTCTTTTGCGAAGTGTCTGTTCATATCCTTTGCCCACTTTTTGATGGGGTATTTTGTTTTTTCCTTGTAAATTTGAGATTTTTGTAGATTCTAGATATTAGCCCTTTATCAGATTGGTAGATTGCAAAAATTTTCTCCCATTCTGTAGGTTGCCTGTTAACTCGAATGGTAGTTTCTTTTGCTGTGCAGAAGCTCTTTAGTTTAATTAGATCCCATTTGCCAATTCTGGCTTTTGTTGCCATTGCTTTTGGTGTTTTAGTCATGAAGTCCTTGCCCATGCCTATGTCCTGAATGGTATTGCCTAGGTTTTCTTCTGGGGTTTTTATGGTTTTTGGTCTAACATTTAAGTCTTTAATCCATCTTGAATTAATTTTTGTATAAGGTGTAAGGAAGGGATCCAGTTTCAGCTTTCTACATATAGCTAGCCAGTTTTCCCAGCTCCATTTATTAAATAGGGAATCCTTTCCCCATTTCTCATTTTTGTCAGGTTTGTCAAAGATCAGATGGTTGTACATGTGTGGTGTTATTTCTGAGGCCTCTGTTCTGTTCCATTTGTCTATATATCTGTTTTTGTACCAGTACCAGGCTGTTTTGGTTACTATAGCCTTGTAGTATAGTTTCAAGTCAGGTAGCGTGATGCCTCCAGCTTTTAAAAATTCTGAATTTGGTCAGATAATCTGTGCATGTCTGAGTGTGTACGAATGTGTGGATTTTTCATAGTATTTTTGTCAAGCATTTAGTGAGTCCTTCCCATCGGAAGACTCAAGGCTTTCTTCAGCTAAAGGATATTTTCTTTTATAATCTCTTTAATTATTGCTCCCATTTACCCTATTTTGTTCTCTCGTTCTAGAAGTCCAGTAATTCTGAAATTGGATATTGTTGATAGTTTGCCATGCAGCTTATCTTTTTTCCTCATAATTTCCACTTCTTTATCATTTTATCTTTGTGCTGGGAGAATTCCTCAACTTGGACTTTTAATATATGAATTTGATTTTCAGCCGTGTCCATTTCAATCTGCTATTTTCTTTTTCTTTTCTTTTTTTTTTTTTTTTTTTGAGACAGAGTCTCGCTCTGTCTTCCAGGCTGGAGTGCAATGGCGCGATCTCAGCTCACTGCAACCTTTGCTGCCTGGGTTCAAGTGATTCTCTTGCTTCAGCCTCCTAAGTAGCTGAAACTACGGGTGCCCGCCACTACTCCCGGTTAATTTTTTTGTATTTTTAGTAGAGACAGGGTTTCGCCATGTTGGTCAGGCTGGTCTCGAACTCTTGACCTCAGGTGATCCAACTGCTTCAGTCTCCCAAAGTGTTAGGATTACAGAAGTGAGCCAATGCACCTCGCCCAATCTGCTATTTTCTTGCTGAGCATTAATTTTTTTTTTATTTACAATTATGGCTTTCTATTCAATAGCTCCTTTTTATTTCTTGTTTGCTCCCTTTTTAAATTGAAGCCTGGCTAGGTTTTATCAATGCAGTATCTTCTTGAATATTATTGGGAATATCAATCATAAATTGGTTGATATTAACTCCTATTTCCTGCACTATTTTATTAGAGACTATTGGCATAGTTTGTTTCGGTTAGTTTTGTTCCCTCATTTTGAACTGCTGGTTTTCTCATAGGAGCAGTGAATTTTTGTTGCTTGCTTATATTTTTAATGATGTTCTTTTTTTTTTTTTTTTTTTTTTGAGACAGACTCTCGCTCTGTTGCGCCCAGGCTGGTGTGCAGTGGCGCGATCTTGGCTCACTGCAAGCTCTACCACCTGGGTTCATGCCATTCTCCTGCCTCAGCCTCCCAAGTAGCTGGGACTACAGGCTCCTGCCACCATGCCTGGCTAATTTTTTGTATTTTTAGTAGAGATGGGGCACTGTGTTAGCCAGGATGGTCTCGATCTCCTGACCTCATGATCCACCCGCCTCAGCCTCCCAAAGTGCTGGGATTACAGGTGTGAGCTACCGCACCCGCCCTTAATGATGTTCTTGAGTAACCAGTAATGTTGGCTTACATAGGCTACCTCAGCAGTTTTATGAGTTATTATTTGATTTTCCTCAGGGGGCCTCTTCCTCTTTTAAAAAGAAAATTATTTATTTTAATGAATACATAAAATTATATATATCGATGTTTTGATATATGTATACACTGTGAAATGGCTAAATCAAGCTATTTAACATATGCATTACCTCACATACTTAAGGATTTTTGTGGTGAGAACACTTAAAATGTACTCTGTTAGCAATTTTCAAATATACAACATACTGTTATTAACTGTAGTCTGTACAATATATAATAGATCTCTTGGACTTACTTATTCCTCCTATCCAGCTGAAATTTTATGTCCTTTGACTAGCATTTCCCTGATCCCCCCAGCTTCGGATAACCACTATTTTATTTTCTTTATGATCTTGACTTTTTTACACTCCACATATAAGTGAAATCACGCTGTATCTGTCTTTGTGTGCCTGGCTTATTTCGGTTAACATAATGTCCTCCAAGTTCATCCATGTTGTCATAAATAACAGGATTTCCTTTTTGAAAGCTGAGTAGGCCAGGTGTGGTGGCTCACGCTTGTAATCCCAACACTTTGGGAGGCCGAGGCAGGTGGATCACTTGAGCCTAGGAGTTCAAGACCAACCTGGATAACACGGTGAAACCCTGTCTCCACAAAATACAAAAGATTGCTAGGCATGGTGGCATGTGCCTAGTCCCAGCTACTTGGGAGGCTGAGATGAGTCCAAGAGGTGGAGATTGCAGTGAGCTGAGATTGTGCCACTGCACTCCAGCCTGGGTGACAGTGTGAGACCTTGTCTCAAAAAAAAAAAAAAAAAAAAAAACTGAGTAGTATTCTGTTGTGTATATGTGCCACATTTTCTTTATTCATCCATTCATGGATGTTCAGATTGGTGCTATAGTGTGGCTATTGTGAATACTGCTACAGTGAACATGGGAGTGCAGATATCTTTTTGAAGGACTGATTTCTTATCTTTTGGATATATATCCAGTAGTGGTATTGCTGGATCATATGATAGTTCTATTTTTAATTTGTTGAGGAGTCACTATACTGTTTTCCATACTGACTGTACTAGTTTACATTCCCAGCAATAGTATATAAGGGTTCCCTTTTCTCTACATCCTTGCCGACACTTATTATTGCCTTTTGTCTTTTTGATAATAGCCATTCTAACAGATGTGGTGATATTGTGGTTTAAATTTGCAATTCTTGAATGTTTAGTGATGTTGAGCACTTTCTCATATGCCTGTTGACTATTTTTAATGTCTTCTTTTGAGAAGTGTCTATTTATAAATTAGGTTTATAATAACCTATAAAAATAGGTTTTTGCCTATTTTTAAATTAGGTTTTCTTTTGCTATGGAGTTGAGTTCCTTATATATTTTATATATTAACCCATTATCAAATATATGGTTTGCAAATATTTTCTCCCATTACATAGATTGTCTCTTCACTCTGTTGTTTCCTTTGCTGTACAGAAGCTTTTTGCAGTAATCCCATTTGTCTATTTTCACCTTTGTTGCATGGGCTTTTGGTGTCATATCCAAAAATATCATTGTCCAGACCAATGTCATGGAGCTTTTTCCCTAGGTTTTCTTCTAGTAGTTTTACAGTTTCAAGTCTTAGGTTTAAGTCTTCAGTGCATTTTGAGTTGATTTTTGTAAACGTGAGGTGTGAGATGAGGGTCTGATTTCACTGTTTTCCATGTGGATATCCAGTTTCCCCAACACCATTTATTGAAGAGATTGTCCTTTGACCTTTTTGTGTTTGTCGTTTAACCTATGTGTATGTGTGTATGTTTTATTTTTTGGCATCTTTGTTTAAAAAAATTGACCGTAAATGTGTGGATTTATTTCTGGGCTTTCTATTCTGTTCCATGAGTCTGTATGTCTCTGTTTTTATGCCAGTAACATACTGTTTTGATTACTATAGCTTTGTAGTAGATTTGGGAATCAGGCACTGTGATGCCTCTGGCTTTGTTCTTTTTGTTCATGATTGCTTTGGCCATTTGGGGTCTTTTGTGGTTCCATATGAATTTTAGAATTGTTTATTCTATTTCTGTGAAAAATTGTCATTGAAATTTTGATAGGGATTGTATTGAATCTGTAGATTGCTTTGTATACTATGGACATTTTAGTAATATCAATTCTTCCAATCCATAAACAGGACATCTTTTCATTTTATTTGTGTCTTCTTCAATTTCTTTCATCAAAATTTTATAGTTTTCAGTTCAGCCTCCCAAGTAGCTGGGATTACAGGCATGCACCACCACGCCCAGCTAATTTTGTATTTTCAGTAGAGGTGGGGTTTCACCTTGTTGGTCAGGCTGGTCTGGAACTCCTGACCTCAGATGATCCACTCACCCCAGCCTCCCAAAGTGCTGGGATTACAGGCGTGAGCCACTGCACCCAGCCTATACTTTCATATATATATTTGTGTTACTAAATAGTGTCCCTTGCTCTCTACTTGAAGAACACCCTTGAACATTTCTTATAAGATAGATCTTGTGCGGATAAGCTCCTTCAACTTTTGTCTGGCAGAGTGTTTGTTTTTTCCTCATTTCTGAAGGAGAACTTTGCCAACTACAGTATTCTTGGTTGACCTTTTTTTTGTTTTGGTTTTCCATAAGCATTTTGAATATATTTTCCCACTCTTTTCTGGCCTTTAAGGTTTCTGCTGATAAATCTGTTAGAACTCCCTTATATGTGATCTACGTTTTTTCTTTTGCTGCTTCCAGCATCCTCTCTTTTATTTTTGATAGTCTGATTATAATACTTCTGGATATAGCCTTACTTGAGTTCAGTCTGATTGGAGACTTTTGACCTTCCTGTACCCAGATATTTATAACTTTCCCCAGATTTGTATAGTTTTCTGCTATTATTTCTTTAAACTTTCTATCCTTTTGTCTCTCTCTCCTCCTTCTTGAACTCCAGTTCCCATAAATCCCATAAGCTGCCCCATAAATCCCATAAGCTTTCTTTCTTTTCATTCTTTTTTTCTCACCCAACTGTATATTGTCAAATAATGTCTTTAGATTCAAAGGTTCATTCTTTTGCTCAGTTTCGCTGTCGATACTCTCTATTGCATTTTTCATTTCATTTCTCATATTTTTCAGCTGTAGAATTTCTATTTGATTTTTTATATATAATTTCAATCTCTTGTAAATTTATTTATTTATTTATTGTTTTCCTGGTTTCCTTTAATTGTTTCTCTATATTTTCTTGAAGTTCGCTGAGTTTCCTTAAAACAGTTATCTTGAATTCTTTGTTAGGCAATTCATGTTCATGTGTCTTTATTTCCTTTTTTTTTTTTTTTTGAGACGGAGTTTTGTCTTGTTGCCCAGGCTGGAGTGCAATGGCATAATCTCGGCTCACTGCAACCTCTGCCTCCTGGGTTCAAACAATTCTCCTGCCTCAGCCTCCAGAGTAGCTGGAATTATAGGCACCTGCCACCATGCCCGGCTAACTTTTTGTATTTTTAGTAGAGACAGGATTTCACCATGTTGGCCAGGTTGGTTTTGAACTCCTGACCTCAGGTGATCTACCTCTCTTGGCCTCCTAAAGTGCTGAGATTACAAGCGTGAGCCACCGCGCCCAGGCATATCTTCATTTCTTTAGGGTCTGTTCCTGGTGCTTTATTTTGTTCATTGGTGGCAACATGTTTCCCTGATTGTTCTTGATCCTCATGGCTATGCATTTGTGTCTGTGCATTTGAAGAAGCAGGGACTTATGCTGGTGAATGGTTTTTGCATACTGGCTTTGTCTGGAAAAGCCATTCACCAGTCAGCATGCCCAGAGATTCTGGATAGGCCATTTGGTGTGATCTGCAGGTGGCCTTGCTGCTAGAGTCCTTAGGCAGGGTGGCCTGGTGCTGAGTCCATGGGGTTGGGGTTGAATCCTGGATCCCTTGGGGTGTACCTGTTGATTAAATCCTCAGGCATGGGCCTGGAGCTCGTATCTTGTGCGGAGAGGCTATCCCAAAGCCTAGGTCCGCAAGGGCTGACCTGGGGCTGGACTGGGCCTTGAGCCTGGGACTTCAGAGATTGGCCAGATGCTAGAATGAACATGGTGCCTGGGTCCACTGAAATGGGCCTGGAGTCTGAGTCTGATGGATGTGTCTGGAGGCTAGGTCCATTAGGGCTAGCCTGGGTCCTGGGGCCACAGGCCCCAGCCTAGAACCTAGGTCCATAGGGGCAGTCCTGGGGTTCTGAGGGCCAGCCCAATGCTAGGGTCTACTGGGTTGGCCTAGACCCAGGGTCTGCTGGATTGTGGGAATGCAGGGGCCAACCTGAAAGTAGCGGGGGTCATAGAGACTAGCCTGGCACTGGGCAGGCCTGGAGTCTGTGTCTGCAGGTGCTGGCCTGGTAACTGAAGTTAGGGGTGCCAATTTGGCATTGGGGCTACATGGGCAGACCTGGCTCTGATTTTGTCTGGAACCTAGGGTGGGACTGGATTATGGGGCCATAGTTGCTGGCCTGATGCTTGGTAGGCCCGGAGTCTGTATCTGCAGGGGCCAGCATGGAGGCTGGGTTTGTGGGTACAGGCATTATGACTAGGGAGGCAGAGCTGGACTGAGGCCTGGTGTTGGGGTAGGCTGAGAGCCTGAGTCTGGGTGGCCTTCCCTCTTAAAGCAGATAGTCATGAAAATTCAAAGGTAAGCTTTGTTCTAGGTGTGGGAAGGCAGGGACATGCCAGCAAATGGACTTCTTTAAAGCATTCAGTGGCTGGGAGCTGACTAGCAAGCAGCTTTTCCAGCTCCTGTCCTTGACCATGGAGGCTGAGGGTCTTGTGTAGCTAAGCTCCACTTTACCTAGCATTCCATCCACAGTAAGTTGAGCCTTGGAATAAAGACTGCATTGGCAAAATTCTTAACATACTACTGTGAGTGCTGGTGAGGGTGTGATAAGATGGACAGTCTTTATATCACTGGTAAGATTGAAAATTTATACCACTCTTCTGGAAAGGAATTTGGCAGAGTATAGAAAAGACTTTTAAAATGTCCATTCCCTTTGGTCTAGTTTTCATATTTATAGAAATCTATCTTAAAGAATTAAGGAAGTGGACATAGACTTACATTAAGAGATCTTAACTTGTATACTACTTATAATAGGGGAAAATTGGAAAGAATCTAAATGTCCTAGAAAAGAGGACTAGTAAATCATGTCAGTTATGTAGCTATATGATGAGGTGTTTTGCAGCCAGCTTTCAAATGCCTAATGACATGGAGAGATGCTCATGATATAATGTTGAATTGAAAAACATCAGGATATAACCTTTTATGCACAAATATGATCCTTCTTTTTAAAAAAAGGGAAAAAAAATACATGTTGGCTGGGCGCAGTAGCTCATGCCTGTAATCCCAACACTTTGGGAGACCGAGGTAGGTGGATCACCTGAGGTCAGGAGTTTGAGACCAGCCTGGCCAACGTGGTGAAACCCCGTCTCTACTAAAAATACAAAAAATTAGCCAGGTGTGGTGGAATGCACCTGTAGTCTCAGCTACTCAGCAGGCTGAGGCAGGAGAATCACTTGAACCATGGACGTGGAGGTTGCAGTGAACCGAGATTGCACCACTGCATTCCAGCCTGGGCAGGTCTCAGAGCGAGACTCCGCCTCAAAAGAAAAAAAGAAAAGAAAAGACATGTTTTATATGGTTAAAAGGCCAGAAAAAAGCAAATTATTATGAGTGATGATATGGGTGATTTGTGTTTTCTTTTTTAAATTAGCCTGTATGTTTTCCAAGTTTTCTACAAATGAGTCTGTATGATTTTTATAGTCAGAAAAAGCAGTGAATGTAGAAATGTCTCCACACACCCTACATTGCACCAAAAAAGACTTATTTGTCACAGTTTGTAGGCACAAAGTGGTTTACGTTAGGGTTGAATTTGCCAATTATCATAATGGGCAAATGGGTTCTGAATCCTCCAGCTTTCTGCACTGTATCGTGATCACTGCCGCTGGTGCCAGTACTGGTGTGTGAGCTCCAGCACGGCCCATCTGCTGCTCAGGCTTGCTTGGCTGACACAGATTTATTTCATTTCGTTTGGTAATTTGGCAACAGTTTCTCTTTTCTCATTATCCTAGCTGGGATTCAGTACCAGTGTTATTCATTTTGTTTACCAGTTTGTTGTTTTCTTTTGTTCCATTTTGTGAAGATGAAGAAGCCAACAACAGGAATTCTGTCTTCCAAAAATGCAGTGCTTGTCCTTCGGGATCTTGGGCATGTCTTGCTAAAGTGCTCTCTATTTTTGACACTTGCAAGCTATTTCAATTGTTTTGATAAATAGAAAGTTTCATGGGGTATTTTTCAAAGAGCTTAGCATTCCTTTCCTCTCCCCCCTTCACCAAGGAAGATTTGGAAATTGTTCCAAATAGAAATTATAAACATTAGCCTGGAGCCGTGCTCTGATATTTGATGCCCTCTTTTTTTTTTTTAAACTAAAGGCTCACGTTGTTTGTTTAATCTTCATCAGTACTGCAAAAACACATGGTATAAGACTTAACTCTGCCCCAAGCACCCTACACATAAGAAGGGATTTTCATCTGAATTGGTTTGTATTTCAGAGCATTGGGATAGTCAGCCAGATTGCTAAGAATTTGCTCAAGTGAAACTTTAGAACTATTGGAATCTTAAGAGATGTCTTCAGTGGATCTATTAGGATAAGATGGCTGCTGCCTGAGAATCCTCTTTGAACCTGACACAATTTTTTTTGAGGAGACATTCTTTGTAATACTTTGTGCTACTTTTCTCTCTAGGTTACCCTGAAGAGACTTACCCAATTTATGACCTTTCAGAGTGTATCAAGCGTAGGCAAGAAACAATTTTGGTGGATTACCCTGACCCAAAAGAGCTTTCTGCTGAAGAAACAGCTGAGAGAATGGGAGTGATAGAAGAGGAAGAATCAGATCATTTGGGTTGGGAAAGTCTGCCCACTGACCCCAGAGCCCAGGAAGATAATTCTGTCACCTCGTGTGATCCAAAGCCAGAAACATGTTCCTGCTGTTTTCATGAAGACGAGGATCCTGCTGTCTTGGCAGAGAATGCTGGATTCAATGCAGATAGCTACCTTGAGCAAGAGGAAACCACTAAAGAAGAGTGGTCCCAAGACTTTAGAGATGAAGGGTTGGGCATCAACATCGATAAAGCATATACAGGCAGCATGCTGAGGAAGCGTAACCCCCAGGGTTTAGAGTGAAAACAGCCAGTCTGAAGTATCCATTACTCAAGTCCCAAGGTGACCTTTCTCTCCTCAGATTTCCTTCTTGGCCCTGTGCCCTGTACTTTCTTCACTGTGTTCAAGTGTCATAGCTATCAGGCCACTATCATGGATATCATGTATCCTTCCTGGTGCTCACACACCTGTCACCTTGTAAAACATGGACATTAGTGTGAACACAGGACAGCTTTGCTCTTTCTCTTCCTGCCTTTCCCCTATCAGAGAAGTTGATCCATTAAGTAATTATGTTTGGTCTATTGTAGTTACAGATGGAACCACTCAGGGGCAAAGGTCTGACTCTTCCTGGTAGGTGTAACAGATAGTTCACCTGTGAACGAACATCAGCTTACAGATGATGAGGACTTAAGGTTGCAAGAATGAAGATTTCAGACTCCAAGATGCCTTATTCTTTGGGCCTTGAGCAGGTTAGTAGTCCCCTGGGGAAAAGAGAACATTTTATTTGTGGGGCTGGGCCCAGAGCAGGGTAAGACTGCTCTCTGAGCTGAAGCCTCTTCCTTGCAGTGAGGGTATTCCTAGGAACATTGATGCTGCCTCAAACGTCCTCTTTTCTCCAGAGTAGGGAAGACTCCCACTGATCTGAGAATGAGCCCAGAGGCTTGTTTGGGGACTGTTTTACTCTGATACTGCCTGGATATCTAGCTTCCTTTACCCCTGTTCTGCTTAACAGAACTGCCAAGCCCAGAAGTACCTTTGCACTCCTGGTTTTCAGTGGACAGAGGAAGCTTTAGATAAAGACTTTAGACCCTGCCTTGCAGAGACAAGACTTGAGGCCATTGAAGCTGTAGGAAGGCCTGCCCAGGGATGGTCCTGCCATGAGGAGGCTGCAGCCCTATAAGAGGGCTCAAGATTGTGAATTCTGCTCCTGCCATGAGGAGCTCAGAAGGCCAGGAAGCCAGCAACTGGGGAGAGAATCTGTGCGCTTATGGACAGTCCTTACCTAAAGCTCTTTCTGAATGTTGCACCCTTTGAGAAATTTGTTCTCAAAAGCACATAAATTGAAACAGAAATGAGAACTGATCTTGTATACAAAGTGCCAACTCAACAGGGAAGTTGGAGTATGTCTGTTGCAGAGAACCAATGAAGCAGCGCCCAGGGGTAGAGACCATATGTTCCATACTCAGATATTTGGGTTTTTTGAGAGAGCTGGGGAGTGTCGCAACTAGATTAGGCCTGGGAGATTTTGACCAAACTAAAGGCCTTTTCTCCTTACTGCATCTGACACATGTCTTGAGACAAGATAGTACCCGTGAATTACATCATGAAGTATGTGTGAATTCAGTTTACATGTAAGACCTGAGAGTTTGAAGAGGGCACATTCCCAAAGACATTCCCAGTCATGAAATGTAGAAGACTGGAAAATTAAGAAATTATGTAAAGGTAGATATGGCTTTTAGAGTTACATTATGCTTGGCATGAATAAGATGCCGGGAAAATAGTTTAAAATCATACATCAGCATACAGACTGCTGTTAGAAGGTATGGGATCATAGTAAGATAATCTGTCAGCTACTACTAGGCATTTATTGTTAATTGAGTTACAGAGAAAAGTCATTCAAGACTGAATTTATGAAAGTATATTGCATCTATCTCTGTGTAGAACATTTGCTTCACATTGTAAAGAATGCAGTTTCAAATGTATTGAATGCAATCTAGATGTACACTAAAGGTGAAAAATAACAGGTGCTCTTTACTGTTTTGATAAATTGTTTTCTGTTATTTCCCTTCGTTTACTATGAGGGGTTGATTTATGAGGAGAGCTCTGGGTTCCTTGCTCAGATTTCCTTTTTGCCCTAGGATATGATTCCCTTATTAGAGATAAATACTTCTGTTTTCTTCTAGCTAATTCATTCATTTAGCAGTCAGTTGCTCAGTGCTAGGTACTAGGAACAGAGGCTCAATTTCTGCTCTCAAAAAACTCAATATAATGAGAGAGAGCCTGACAGATAAAATGAACTATGACTCTATAAGAGGGCTCAAGATTGTGAATTCTGCAGGCAGAGAAACATGAGCCATGGCCTGTCCCTGCATTTTCTAGCTGTGGAATCTTGGATCGGCTCCTTAACTGGTCTGAGCTTTGGCTTCAGGGTAGTAAAGGGAAGAGTATTAAAAGTTCTGGTTAAATGAAATCAGTGTGTGTGTGTGTGTAAAACAGCATTGGTTCTAGCTCATACATGATAACCACTCATTAAGTGGTAATTATGTTTTTATTATAAGGGCTATGCTATAATTCAGACATGGGCCCAAAACTACAAGAAAGAGAAATTGTTTTTGCCAAAGTATTTCCAAGACACTTCAGTTTCTTGGGAGGTGGGCCTTGAGGCATGCTAAGAACTTCTTCAGGTGGGCAAAGAAGAGAGGACATTCTTGGCAGAAGGAGATGTTGAAAAAAGCAGTAGGTGTGAAAATACATGGATGTTCAAGTATTTTGATGAGGCTGTTATGTAAAGTGTTGTTAGTCTTTGGGGAAAATTGGCTTATGGAAATTCCTGCCAGAAGTACTAAGCCCTTATGGTAGTTCTTCCTGCCCTAGCTCTTGGTTGGTTTATATATAAGGAATATATTTGTGTATGTATATATCAGACATTTGGATGTACCTTTCAGTTATTTAGAATTCAGACAATTCTTTTTGGATTTTCCAGAATTATTTTATCCTTCAGGGATGATAGTTATGTGTGTATACAACCCAGGATGACAAAATCATGGGACTGGTTTTTGTTGCCAGGGCTGCTGTTTCTTTTCTTGCGGTCTTCATTTCTCACAACAAGGGGGCTGGGAACTTGATCAGTCCCCTGGCCTTTGGGCAGTGTGGCAGAGTACACAAGTCATACCTCTATGGACAGTTAGCCCACAAAACAACTGCATAATCTGGGATCATTCTTGATAAATCAGGTGGGTAGTGCAGCCAGGAGATCCTCTTTCCTGGTCACAACGGGAGCACAAAGAAACCATTTCATTATCTCCATGACTAGCTCCAGAAGCTGAGCCCAGGGAGGTGTGCTGAGGAGTGGAGGTGTATTTGGCCTGTAGAAGCAGTGGCCTTTGAGAACCATACTCTGCACCTTATATGGCTTGGGTGATCAAATAACTTATGGTCCAAATGCAAACACCTTGGAAAAAGGGAGCTTTAATGTAATTATGCCAAGGTGTTAGGCATAAACTAAGACTATCCTGGACATAGGGCCACCTCTGTCTATAGCCATCTAAGATTTTTCAACCTGCTGACTAAACAAACAAAACCCTCTTTCCTTTTTAGAATATCCTGTATATGCTATTTCCCACCAGGGGCAGAGGCAGAGGCCACAGGAGATAGGCCGTGGTTCAGGTAGGAAATGCCCTTGGTCACCTCAGAACTCTAGATCTGGGGGAATAAACAAACCTTATTTATTACCCTACTCTCAAAGTTCTCTTCAATCTGGACTATTTGTGTTCCAAAGAAACATTTAATACTTTAGCTATTCAGCAATACTGAGAAAAAAACATGAATACATTTATGACTTTGCCTTGACCATTGACTTTTCTAAAATGTGCTTCCTGTTCATTTCCCTTTTTTTATACAAAGAAAATAGGCCAAATTTCTCCTCTTAGGTCATTCCTTAACCTCTCAGAGAACCAGTTTCCCCATGAATTGGGAAATGCTCTCTTTACAGGGCTGTTTGGATTGAATAAGATGCTGTTTATGAAATGTCTGTGCCAGGGCAAAGCATATGGTAGGTGCTTGGTGACAGCATGATCACCGTCACCACCAAGTCCAGTGTTGCTGAGATGTCACACTTGACACCCTCTAAGGCTACCCTGACTGCCTGGAGTGGCACAGGGCCCTTCTGCAGTCTCTGGGTGCCTTTAGTTATAACCTCCTCTCTGGGTCAGACCATTAGCTTTCATGTCTGCTTCTAGCTACCACTATAGCCTCCCTTCCTTTTTGGTTTCAAATCTGTCAAATCTGCCACAGCTGCCCTGCAACAAAAAAGATTCCTAAGCATGTCTAAGTCCTGTTTAAATGGGTTAGGGTCCAAGCAAGCCCAGAGAAATCAAGTGCTTGGGTCTTTTGTACCTTTTTCATCTCTACGGCCCTGTTCTCTTCTAAAGGCCAGGCCCACAGGGGATACTGAGGAACCACCAGCCCCTTCAGGTGGCACAGCAGACCCTGAAGAGAACTGCTCTAACTTAAGAACCTTCTGACTTCACCATTTTTCCAGTCTCTGGGTGTGGTTCTGATGAACCTTAAACTTGAAAGGGACAGCCAGAGGGAGGACAGTGTTGACCTGCATGTCATTGGTGAGGTTATGACCTCTTTGCTATTACCACCTACTTACCCACCTGAGGCTCCTAGGAAACAATGAATGAAAGGTACAGAAAAAAGGAAGTAAACAGGGCTTTTTTCCCCCTTTTATGAAAAAAGTACACGAAAATGTTGAAACAATTCAAGTTTAATTTGTTGATATATGTCTGTACTTAGACAAACACTAAATTCTACAACATACGTAATGTCAACATGGGAAAATACCAAGTTTGTCATTGCACATACCAATAAATAAATACATTTGCTCCAGAATACCAAAGAAGTTTATTCAAAAAGTCACTTAATAAAAGCACAGTTTTGTAAATTTGTCTAAAACTCCAGATAATCTTGAACAAAAATAAATGTCTGACCACTCCAAAATAGGAAAAGACAACTTGTGCAAATAGACACACACATTCTAGGCATTGTGAAAACTGGCTGTGTTCCCAGCAAGAGATCATGCACCCTCCTGACCAAGCAGTCAGGTTTCCCTTTCCTAGCCATTCTAAGTTGCCTTCTAAGAAAATCTGGATCTCAGCCTCATCTCCAGCTTTGCCTGGACCTTGCTAGGGGGAGGGAGGGACAGGAGCACAGAGGAGAGGGATGTGATGTCTTAGGAAAGAAAAAAAGGCACAGTAATGAGCTATAAAGGTAGTGATGAAAGCAAGGAGTAACTTTCATTCACCCCGAATCCTACAGCAAGCTTTGACAATGTAACATCTTCATCTTGTGGTTTAGGAAAATGGACCTAGAGAGATTACATGGTTTGCTCAAAATCACATAGCTACTCAGTGCAGTAGTGCTTTCTATAAGACCAACTTGCCTTTTCAAACTTGGTTGGAAATTTTAAAAACCAAACCTGTCATAATGTCTGTTCTGCCCCTCCCAACTGTATCCTGAGATGACAGAAAATTCCAGGTGGCCATAAACTCAAACAAGAGCCCAGCCCTTGGCTTATTACTGGTGGCTACTACAAGCCTACACACCAGAGCCCAGAAGTCCCAACTCTGGGCCCTGACTGCAGATCATTCAGGTCCCAGTAACAGTGAAAGCAGACTCATTCAGCTATCTGGAGAAGTGTAATCTGAGGGCCACTTGGCATCCTGGGTTGACACAGGGATGCTGCAGCTGGGGTAAGGAATTAGAGAAGGGAAGGCCAGTGTTACTGCAGTAGGAGAAAACCAGGAAGTCCATCTAGGAGATGGAATTTGTGCTTTCATAACAGAGCCATAGAAATGGCTATCTCAGTATCTCCCCTCACTGCAGACTCCATTGTAAGCAAAGCATGGACCTTTTTCTTTCAAATCAACCCTGTCACTTGTTAAATTTAGAACTACCTCTAAATGCTAAGTTTATTTAAGAGGTAAATGTCCTGCAGGCTCCAAAAGTTCTCTTACAGCTTCTGACTATCACAGTCCTGTCTTCCAACACCTGTCTTCGCCATAGGTCTGGACCTTATGTGCTTCCTCTGAACTAGTGTCGTGATTTTTAAGGCACATTCACTAGAATATGTTCAATTTCAACCAAAAGCATACGTGCAACATACCAATTTCTTCAGGCAATGCAGAGTGGGAACTGAAAAGCTAACAACATTCTTGGATGGTGTCCTCTCACTCAGAACCCTGAGAGAAAAAGCTGGTATTTTCCCAGGTATACCTTCTGTTCAAAGAGCATGAAATGAATGGACAGAATCCACAGGCGATCATAACATCCTTATTCCTTTCCTACTCATTCTCAGGAATATAATCACAATTAAGGAACCTCAGTTGATTGCTGATTGCCCTTTTCCCCAAATATACACAGAGACACGCAGACACACACATACACAGACCGACACAGAGCACCTTGGAGCCAGAAGGAAAGAAAAGCTAGACTTGGAGAAGAGTTGGGAAAGTGAACTTCACCACTCTCCAGAATTGTTCTGGGGCAGAGGGTGTAGAGTTTTCAGGTGTGGTCCCAGGAGCGGTTACAGAGAAGCTGCCTAAACTCCCAGCTGCCCAATACCATTAGGGACTGCTCATTCTGTCATTAATTCCCTGCCTAATCAAGGACCATCCATCCAGCGAGAGGGTATGAAGGGCAAGAACTCTTACTGTGGGAGAGGCTGAACCCAGGTGGTTTCCAGGGGTGCCAACAGCTTTATGAGTCCATGCGTCCATAGCCCCAGGGCCAGTATTCAAGGAAAACCAGCATCACCAGGAGTGCACTCAGCTGCTGAGGCTTGTCACTCAATGCCTGACAGAGCTTTGTGGCTGAGGTTACCCTTCTCCACACTCAGACTAGAAAGCTCAGCCCATGTTTCCTGACCCCACCAAAAGATCTAGCCAACTCCCTCTTCTGTGTGCTACAGGAGAAAGAAGAGGCCAAGAGTTTTCCTTTGTGCTTCTGATTTTTCCACTACCGCCAGGGTCTCTGTCTTACCAGAACTCAGAACCAGCCTGTTTTATCTTAAAATCATAGATCCAGAGAAATAGCTTGACCTGACATTAGAGGTGATGTAGTTTCCATCATCTCAAATGTCACCACATTTCTTCTCCTTAAAGGCAGGGAAGGAAGGGCTAAACTGGAACTATAGAAAGGAGGATGGCACCATGATAACTCGCCAGCCCTGGCACAGAAAGTTCTAGTGCCCTCTAGAAACTGGACCATGTTGCAAAAGCTAATCCTTGGAGGGGCTTCTCACAGAGATGTACGGCCGAGGTCTGGGCAGATCCTGCTAGAACAGGTATGCCTTGCTTTAAGCATTCAAAATACGAAAATCTACATTACAAAGAAATGAGAGCATATTACTTCTACTTAAGTCAAAACAAGTCCTTCACCTACAAAGCCTAACATGTTTAAAATACAACTTATATTTTAAAAAATTTCTACTTTGCTTTTCGAAACATATCTACTCTAAAGCAAGGTACAATCCCTGCTTGCTTCCCACCGATTTCAGATCTCTATCTGGGCAAGAAGCTTCCACCAGGGTAAATGACAAATGAGCAAGAGCTTGAGCTTAGAGTTCCCAAGCCTGCCAGGTGGATGGTGCCATCCAAGGAGAAATAGCGGCAGTGGAGGGAATTATCAGGCTCAGCCCCAGAACCTTTATGCACTCTCACCTAGACCAAAAAGTGTGCGGCAGCCTTACTAAGGCCTGCCTACTGCTGAGTAGCCCTCAAAGAGGGGCCAGACACAGGCCAGTCCTGGATCATACTCACATGCAAAAAGCCAGACAACTTTCAACAGCAAACTTCCTGATTTCCTACTGGAATGGTTTCAATCTTATGTATCAACTTTGTTGTTTCTAAGTCTCTGGAATCGGGGGGAGTGAGGAGGACATGCAGAATGGGCCCCAGGAGGCCAGAGATACTAGTTTCTTGGGGGACAATAGGAACAAAGAAATCAAGAGAACTTGAAGTTCTTAATGCTGCCATTAACCAGCTGGGTGACCTAGGGCAAGCCCCGTTTTCTGTGATTCACCTAAAGCAACAAGGTTGTACTAGATCCCTAAGGGTCCTGCCACCGCTGATCTCTTGTGGTTCTAAAATATTGCCTGACAGCAGTGAGAGAGTTGGGTCCAGAGAGCGAGAGAAAGAGAGAGAGAAAGAGAATTCTTTAAGGAGCATGCCATGGCCTGAGAATGGTTCTCTGGCAGCAGGATCCCCAGGCATGCTTAGCTGTGTGCAGTCAGCTGGTGACCTGGACCCCATCTGTATTTCCTGGGGGTCGTGCTGGGCTGCTCAGCAGAGAGCTCCTGGGGCAGCTGAGAGAACTCCCAGAACAACCCTGATCCAGGGACCCTGTTCATGCAGTTCTGCATGCTGAGCCTGTGTCCTGCAGGCCCCTCCACTAAGACAGCCCTGTCAATTGGGTTCCTACTGCCTCTGTGAGACACAGCAAACCTGGAGAAATCAAATGCGCTAGAACCCTAGCCACCAGCTGATTCCCACAGCCACTGCGAGCCAGGCACCTGCAATCCTGACAGGGTCCTGCCACTTACTTGTCCCCACCATCCTCCCAACTTCTCTCAGGGTTGGGTGAGGCCTTCTTTAGTTGAAGGGCTTTCTGCAGTTGTTTAAGGGCCAGGCTCGGCCACCAAGCCCTGTGCTACATAAAGTTGACGTGGCCTTCATACATACACACACTCACTGTGCCCCTACCTGCTGAAGTACCCGATGCCATCTGACTCCTTGCCTGAGCGGATGACTGGGCCACAGCAGCCCTGCATTGTGCTTCCTCTCCCTCTAATGCCTCTTCTGGCCTTCCCAGCTGAAGAGGTTCTTCAGCTTGGTAACCACGACTACGACACACTACTACCCCAAGGGTGGGAGTGTGTGATCTCGGGGCACGAAAGAATTATTTTCATCCCTTCACACCCACCCACCCGCTCTCCACTACTCCCCTGCCTCAGCAGTAGAGGCAAAGGAGCCAGTTCCTGGCTGGCTGGGCCAGGGAGCCCACTGAAGGCCAAAGCTTCATCTGGCAGAAGGCCTATATACAGAGGGTAGGCAGGGCTGTCTCCACAGGCAGGCAGGCAAGCTCCGCTCCAGGCTGGGCAACCCCAAAGGGCACGAAGAGGCCTCTACTCACACGCCAGCTTGCTGTCGAAGCTGGACAGGGCAATGGCAAAGGCCTGCAGTGCACACAGCGGGTAGTTGTAATCCATGGTGAACACATCCTCTGCTACCCGGCCAAACTGCATCACGATGTAGTCCGCTGGGGCCAAGCACAGGCACAGACAGAGAAAAGGACAGGGCAGGAATGGTAGAGCCAGGGAAGGATAGACAGACACCCAAACCACATGAGGGAAGAAAAAGTGAGAAGCGGAGATGCCAGGGGAATCACAAAGGAAGTAAAACAAAGGCCAATTGGGAGAAGTGGCAGCAAAGAGGTAGCAGATGGCAAAGAAGAAAGTAAGATGCATGTGAACACCAGGGGACAGAGAAGAGGAAAAGTCCTTTTAAGGGGTGTTCCCATGCCTGAGACTCTGCTGAATACACAGAATCTAGGACCAGGGCTGCAAAGACCGTTCTTCCAGGACCTCCCAGTCATTAGGGTTAGAAAGTTCCATACATCTAACCTAAGCTGTATAACTCACATTCTTAAACTCTAGCCAGTGTAGGCAGTGGTAGGTGGGCTGAACCCTATGCTAAGGGCCTTGGGTATCCTACGGACCATAATGAGTAGGGACAGAAACACTCACGGTCATTGCCATGGATGATCTGGAAGTTCTTCACAGAGGCCTGTGTGACGCGCCCATGGAAGTTGAGTACATAGGACTGTGTGTCATCATTCCAGACAGGTGTCTTGTTTTGCAGCTCGATGATACTCTCCGTGTTCTTATTCTGCCAGCGTGCTAGCAGTGTCTCATGCTCCTGGGAGGGCAGCCTCACCTGAGCCAGGCCCAGGCCTTTGGCACCATGACCACCCCAAAGAGGGATCTATCCCAGGAATGGGGGTCCTTAGATTTCCCTAGACCTACAGGGCTTTCTCATATGATATCCCCTCCACATATACACATCAGCTGGAGTTCTGCCCTTAGAAGCTCATGCAGAGACTAGGATGATGGGGAAAGAGGGGAGTGAAGGGTAGAGGCTCACGTTGCGGGGGCGGATGGAGACTCTCTCGTGAACCATGTTCATGCCTGGAACAATCACGCTCATCTTCCGAGGCCCCTTGAAGCCTAAGACGTTTGTCTCCTGGGAAAGAGAATGCAACACTGGCCACCTGAGGCATCTATTTACCTACTGGAGAAGGTGGGGGGGACGGGAATAAAAATGAAGAGCTAGTTCCCACCATCTCCACTCCAAAGTCTAACACACATCTCTCTAAACCTAACACGGCCAGAACTGAGCTCCTGCATCTCTACTCTGCCAGAACTAGCTCCTCTTATGCGTCATCCTTGCTTCCGCTCACGGCAATGCAATTCTTCCATTCACTGCGGCAAACTACTTGGTCACACTCAAAGTCCTCCATTCCACATCCTACTTCTAATCCATCAGGAGTTTCTATCAGCTCTACCTTCCAATTATACCCAGAACTCCACCACTTTTCACCACTAGCTTCTCTCACCAAGATCATTGTAACAGCCTTTACCTAGACTCCTGGTTTCTGTTCTTGGCCCTCCTATTCCTCCTTCCCACCATCTGTTCTCAACACACCAGCCAGTGCTCAGGCACGTTAAGTTAAATGATCTTTCTCCTCTGCTCAAAACCCTCCAGTGGCTCCCCAGCTCACTCCGAGTAAAAGCTGGAGATGTGACTTTACCTGCACGTGGCCCCATGACCTTACTCGCCTCACCATTTACTCCCTGGCGTCTACTCCATTCCTTCTTCATACCAGGCATTCAGGACTTTTGCCCTCACTGTGTCCCCTAGACATGTACACTGCTGTTTTTCACTTCCTTCTGGTCTTGACTCAAGAGCTACCTCAGTGAGGCCCTCCCTGCCATTCTGAAAATCTCACACATACCTTGACATTTGCTATCCCTCCTCCCCTACTTTTTCTTCTTAGCGTTTTTAAAGAACATACTTACTTCACTGATAGATCTGTTTCATAGCTTGTCTTCCCTACTAGGGCTTTAAGTCCCATAAAGGTATACATTTATGTCTGTTCATTACCATATCCTCAGTGCCTCAAACAGTATGCATAGTTGGAGCTCAGTAAGAACTTGAAGACTCAGGCTGCCTCCCCAAAACTGGTCAGCAGGTGGCACCAAAGGATCATACAAAGTAGCTGTGGATTACTTCTGGCCTCCAAGAAGTGCCTATGCCCAGGCTGATGGGATACCTACCCCTCATTTTTAAAATGAAGAAACAGGTTCAAAGAGGTAGAGTAATCCCCTATATTTATATACCAGTTTGGTCATTTTTGAGCTGTGTGACATTGCTGCAGCTGAGCTTCAGTTTCCTCATCTATAAAGAAAATAGGATCTACCTCTTAGGTTGAACATTCGGTGAGATGACAAAGAGCCCTGTAATCCATGTAGAACCTGGCATGCCAGAGGGATGATCTGGGAAATGCACAGACAAGAACCCAGGCCTACCGTCTCCTTCTGTCTAAGAGACTCCTGGCCTGGACTGCAGAGAGCCAGGCCTGGTTTTCTGAGCTCCCCAAGTAGATGGCCGGCTGTGGTGTGAGCTCTGAAGTCAGGAGGAGACAGCCCCTGTCCTAGGCCAGGATCACTCCACAGAGGACAGCCCTTCTCCACACAGCCTTGTCTGCCCACTAAGATGGATGGGATAGGCCCTAGATCAGGCAACAAGTCTTGGGTTTCATATCTACCTTGGAAATCAGAGACCCCCGAACCTAGGACTCACATAGCACACAGCTGCCAGCTCCTGACGTAAGGTTCCACTTTCCAAAGTGGAGGATGAGGCCTTCTGAGGGTTGACTCCATTGTCATAAACAGTGAACTTGGTGCCCATCAAGTTGGACCTGAAATAAAGGCACAATCGGTATACAGTCTTGCACCCTCTGCCCCAGAGCAGAGAACAGCTCATCGTCTGTTCTATGAGGAGCCTGCAAAACATTCTGGACTGGGCCAGCAGCAGGCCCAGGGAGGCACACTGCTCACTGAATCCACGTCTTTGAAGACACTTCGTGGGCAGAAGGCCTGACTTGCTCTGAGTTGACTCAAAGTGCATTTCAGTTCGGTGAGAGCAATTCGGGGAGGTAAATCAGGATTCTTCAGAAGATTTATCTGGGGGAACATGGGAGTTCTTCTCATGGGGAGGTGAGCAAACAGAATGGCATCTGATAAGACAGTGGAAGAGGCTTAGCACCCATGGAGAGAGGAGATCTCCCCTGTCACAGCCAGCCTAAGTCTCAGTCCAGCCCCATCTCCAGCTTTAGCTCCTGACCTCTCATGTTCATTTATGCTCCCCAAATCTGGTACTCTGTTCCTCAGCAAACCCTACCTCCCCACCACCCCCACTTGGAGGCCTAGGCTCAGAGCCTTCCTGCCCCTTCCCCACTGCTTCCCACCCCCAAGACTGCTGTGTGTCTCTTCCCTCAAGAGCTTACTCTTAGCCCTGTCCCTTGGCATTGACTATGGAGCCAAGGCAGCTCTTCCATAGTGGCCTGCGTTATCAGTGACATCCTGGGGTTGGATCCATCACTCTCAGTGGACCTGCACCCACCTCCTGGGAACAGCTTGGGGTCGGGTATGTGAGGCCCATCTCCAAGTCTGGCTCTAGGCTGGCATAGACATAGGCCTCCAGTTGGATGTGATGATCAGAGAGGATCCTGGGAGAGTATCCATCCCTGGCCTAGATCTCCTTCAGGGAGATTCAGGCCCTCTAGAGAGAGCCTGCCCCTGCCCCTCCCTCCCACTCCCGCCTGCTTCCTGGGGGAATGCTAGTACCGCAGTTTCCCGATGTAGCTGTCCCCTCCTCGAGACAAGTCTGTTGGGTCCACAGAGATGAGGTAATTGGAAGTTTTACTCTTCTTTCTCTTCCTTCCCGCCAGGAGGAACACCTTGGGGAGTGGAACGAGGTCGTATTTCAGACTCAGCCTCTGGTCTGCACACAGTCATGAGATCCACTCACACAGACTGTCTCTCCCTTGCTTCAGCTCCCAAACGCACATATGTGCACACACACAAATGCACTGGAAAACACAAAGATATGCACTGACCAGACACGAAGGCAGTTTCTTTGAGGAACTGAGAGGTCAGTGGTAGATATGAGATTTCCAGTCACATTTCAGCCCCTAGGACTTCAAAGGGCTGAAAAGCCTAGATGATAACATGCCCAGACCAACCCTACCTTCTTCCCGTCCTCACGGTCCATGTGCAGAAAGTAAGTGGGGTACATGCCCCGGTCCATCCCTTTCTTGTCCCGAGTGATGCGGCATTTGATGGTGATACCCTGGGGGGCTGGCCTCAGTGCAAACTCCTCAAGATCCTGGACCTCGACATCCACTGGTTGCTCTGGAGCTGTTGGGCTAGGGGCTGAGGCTGCCTCCTATGGGGACAGAACAGGCGCCTGAGTCCCAAGGACCCTAAGCAGCCCAAATTGGTGATCTGGGATCCAAATCTGCCTCCTAATGTGGCGGTGGGAGAGAGGGAAGGATCCTGGGATGGGGGCCTGGCCAGCCTGGGCCTGGGGTCAGGAGCTATCTTCCCAGCCCTGCCCTCTTCTCAACAGTTCCTAGAGGTGGAGATGGGAGATATGGGAGGTCCTCAGAGGTCATCCTGTCCAACTGCAGCTCCCCCTACACATCACCCTGCTGGCCTAGCTGAAGAGGTTAGGAGGCAAGGTGGAGGGACGTAAGAGGCCAGCAGAGAAGCTCCTAAAAGGTGTATGAGTCCAGCCCCAACCCCAAGAAAGCTAGCTCCCCATCATCTCTTCACACGCACTCCACCTCTAATTCTGATGAGCAGTCCTTCAAAAACTGCTGTGGATGCAGACTCACTCACTCACCCTGACGGACTTCCTGCTAGTAGCAGAGCTGGGGCGGGTGTTACTATTTAGCTGGGAGGAGCTGGAGCTGTTCTCCTCCTCATCCTCCTCATCCTCTTCAAAGCTCATGCTGCTGGAAATGCCTGGGCCAAGGAGAGAATAAGAAGGGATGAACAAGGAGAAGTCTACCCTGCCCCTGAAATACACAATGGTCACATACGTTCAGACACTGACTCACCTATACCCACACTTATGCACATACTCTTAGCCATATGTACACGTACAGACACATTCACACATACATTCCCACACATGTCCAGATATACAAGGACATTCTCTCAGGTGCACACATGAGCCGGGGCTGGCCACAATCCTCAGGATATGTCCCCACCACCCAGTTTCAGCTCAGTCCCTACATTACCCCGCTTCCTAGCAGCCACCCTGCCACTGCCTCTTGTGTATCAAGGCCTGCACTGAGCTCACCTTGAACTGGGAACCTCCATTTCTGACCTCAGGCCTATTAGAGGCCTTGGCTGGCATAGGCCACGGAATCCGCCAGGGCACAGGCCTCAGCTCCTTAGCCCAATGTGAAGGGGACCCACTAACCCCTCATCTTTGCTCTGAGCTTCTATCTTAGCTGTCCTCCCGCCCGCCATTCCCCGGGAATGCCATCCCCATCCCCAAGTTGTCTCCAAGTCCTTTGTACAGGAAGCCATCCTTGATTAGATTCCTCACAATGTGTGTGGTGCTGCCAGACTTCTTCCCTCTGCCACCCTGCACCAGGGGCTCCCTAGGGCACGGCCTGTGATGGGAAAACCGAACAGACGGTTTCCAGGGAGGATCTACCCCGCCTCTTGGTATCCTGGCCCTGCTCCCACTAGCTTAGCAGACATATAGGAAACTTCTTGCAAAAGGAGCTTTATCTAAGGAGCAAAAGGAAAACGAAATCTGCCCCAAAGCTGGGCCTCACTGGGGCGTTATCAGGTGCCCTGCCTAAGAGGTTCTCATATGTCTCCAAAGTGTGCCCCACCCCCACCCATCATGGCCAGGGAGGGGCTTGGACACAGGAAGGCCATGCTCCTGGAGAAAGGAACATCTGAGAACCTGGGACTAAGTTTTGGGGGGTATCACTGGGCCCCCGTGGGGCTCACCCTTCCTCTGCATCGTGGCACGGAGATCCTGCCCACTGGGCCGTTCGCCCCCACCAGCTGCCGTCTCCCCTGCGTCCTGGGCGTGGTCTGACTGGCCCACAGTCAGGATCTGCACTGGGCCTTGGGCCTCAGACTTGTCTTCTGCCAGTGTTGCTGGCCCGCTGGTGCCTGCAGGCCACGGACACTCCTGAGTTACATCCAGGAGGAGGAGAGGAGGGCCTGGATTCTCAGACGTCCGTGAAGGGGATGAGGGAAGAGTGGGGAGACCCTCTGCAAAACTTTATTTACAAGACTGATTTTTATAAAACTAATGATTGAGGCAACCTGTTAACAACTGGTAAGCTACTAAGGGATGTGGGCTTCATTTCTTCTGCTCTTCCCCCAAGTTAATTGCCGAGGGTTGGTTTACAATACCTCGCATCCTTAAAGCAGATGGCAGCCATCTACAAAACCAACTGCACAGTGGAAAAAACAAGATGGAGAACAAGGATTGATCCAGACCACAGCCAAGGCCAGTAATCACTCATGGACACGGCCAGCTACAAGTGATCAATGCTGGTGTTTTCTTTCACAAATATACACACATACACACATGCAGTAACTCACATACATCATTAGAAGCATGGGCCCCTTGAAAAAGACTGCAATTGGCATACACTTGCCTTCCCAAGTGGAGCACCTCCCATCCCACGTCAGCCTTCCTACCTCTTAACCACAGAGCTTCAGTAACAGAAGCAAGGCCTGACCCATACAGGTGGCAACCACCCTGCCCGCCTGCTGAGCTATGCCCAGAGTGCTTGGTCAGCTCCAGAAGCCCATGGCCCCTGACACATCACTGTCCAACCAAGATGCGATGGCCTGGAAACCACTGTCCATGAACAAAAGTTGAGGAAATGGGGTGTGTAGCCAAGAGACAGGACCTAGGGCAGGTGCCACCATCACTGTCCTTAATCTTTAGGGGTCTTTTCTGGAGAAAGAGGAGCAGAGGGAACAGGCTGGTCTGTGGTCCAGAGGATGGAACCTGGACTACAGTCAAGGGAAGTCCACATTATATGAAGAGCTGACAGCGAGGGCTGCACAAGGATGGGGCAAGCTGCCTGGGAAGCAGCACCCACTGCAGTGAGTGTCCTAGTCCAGGCTGGGTGAGATCCTCCTTGAGGGGTCGTGATAAAGGGTGCTCAGGCCAAGGTAGCTGAGGTGGGGGATGGTAGTTCTGGGCCACAGCTGAGTAGGACTTCACTTCCTGGTGGTGTGGTGGGCATGCCCACCCCCAGAGGCAGCCCGGGTACCTCCCAAGCTAGGTGAGGCCTGTGAGCCACCTGGTGGGGGTGCCCCGAGTGGCAGTCTGTGTCTTCCCTGAGGCTGTTCATCCTATCCCCCCGCTCCAAGTCAGGAGGACAAACCTTCCCCAGCCCTACAGTGGAGTCCAGGCCTGCTGGGGAGGGCTGTAGAGAATGCAAGCTGACCTTTGTGCTTTCCCTTCTTCTCCTTCCTAGCGGCGCCACCCTGGCCCCCTGCTGTGGCTGCTGCCTTGGTTCTCTTGGCTGAAGCTGGTGCTGTTGGGCGTGTGGCTCCCAGCTGCAGACTGGCGAGTGAGTCGGCCTCTTGAACTGCTCAGGAAACATCCCCAGACGGAGAAAGAGAAACAGGCACTGGGTGAGACCGGAGCTCCCACCTGAACACAGTCCCCAGCACAGCATTTTCAACCACACCCTGAGTCCCACCAGGGCCCCTGTACCACTTCCACAGCCCACAGAATCAGGCCCACTCACCTCTACTAGGCAAAGATTCCAGGGCAGGCCCAGCTGGAAGGAGGCAGCACCCCCAGCCCAGTGTGATCAAGTCAACAGCCAGACCAACACCTGTGATCAGCCAACAAACTAAGCACTCAAAGTTCTGGGCCACCAAACCGCACTGAGCCTGAACAGAGGCAGGGAGAATGTCCAAGAAGATACGGCCTCTGAAGATGGTGAAGGAGGAACAAAGGCTGCATCTTCTGGAAGAGACCACAAC
Source organism: Macaca mulatta (assembly GCF_049350105.2). NCBI lineage: Eukaryota > Metazoa > Chordata > Mammalia > Primates > Cercopithecidae > Macaca > Macaca mulatta. The sequence goes on from NC_133419.1 coordinate 57,436,561, forward strand.
CAGGGCAAGCACTCCAGGGAGCCTATGAGGGGGCTCTGCAGGGATGAGCCCATGGGGGCTGGGGTATAGGAGTGCTCAGAACAACTCTGGGATACAAGAAGCTACAAGCACCAACAGTGAGGTCTCAGAAGGGTTCCGGCTGGTGGCCTCCAAATTCTCCATACTGTAGAATCCCAATCTGCTCAAAATCCTTGAATGGTTTCTGATTGCTCTTAAGATGAAGACCGACATTCTCTCCCTTCCCCTAGGTCTAAACACATACTCCCCACCTCTGGGGCACCAAGAGTTGCAGCCACACCAGGCTGGTCTGGTGCCTCACATGCACTGCACTCCCTTTTGCCACAGGGCCCTTGCTCCTGCTGCCTGCACTGCCTTCCCCCTCACCCCCCTCAGTGATCAGCTCCCATTCATCCTGCAGATTTCAGCTTGGATGTCACCTCCCGAGGGAAGCTGTGCCTGCCTCCCTAGTCAGCGCAGGTGTTGTCATCTATTCACACAATTTGGCTTCCTTCCACAAAGCACACCCATGGCGGTCTGGTTAACATTGTCTCTCCACCTAGACTGTAAGGTCCATGAAAGCAGGGACCACACCCATTTGTGCTCAGTCGGGACCTACAGCCTCTAATCCAGAACCTGACACAAACCTCAATAAATATTTAAGAAATGAATGAATGTGTAACATGAATGAGTATACCCAGCAGGTCAAAACCCAGGATGAACTGTGAGCTCTGATGTATATCAAACTCCCTCCTTTTCCTCTTGGAATGATCCCCTGTATTTGACGCCTGTAGCCAGCAGAGGGCAGAGAGGGAGGCAGCTAATGCTGTAGGTGGGTGGGAGTGGCCTTCGAAACACCAGTTCCCAGGTAGGCCACCCACATGTGCAGCAGCCTCCCAAGAGCTTTGTCCACCATTTGGACCTGGACAAAGACTGGGCCCCCAGAGAAGCAGTAGGCACCTCCCAGAAGTCAAATGTCACATGTTCACATGTCCTCTGTGAAAAAGGTGGAGGCCCAGCCCAGTCTGGCATGTCAGCAGGGAATAGCAATCAGCTGATTTTGGACTTTGGAACACACCATGGCTCCTTCGAGTACCAAAGCCCTAAGACAGAGAACACTCCCCATTTTATAAGGGAGGAAACAGATCCAGGGAGGGTAAATGGCGTGTCCCAGTCACAAGCAAGCAGGTAACTGGTAGTGGCACAACCAGAAACTATCTTTTTCTCTTTTTTTCTTGCTGGATTGCAGTGGCATGATCATAGCTTACTGCAGTCTCGAACTCCTGGGCTCTAGTGATCCTCCTACGTAGCTGGGAATACAGGCGCATGCCACCACACCCTGCTAATTTTTTTTTTAAAGATGGGGTCTCACTATGTTACCCAGGCTGGTCCTGAACTTCTGCCCTTAAGTGATCCTCCTGCCTTGGCCTCCCAAAGTGTTGGGATTACAGGCGTGAGCCACCTGGCACAGAAACTGTCTTTTGACTTCAGTCCTGCACTTATGCCAGAGGTGCTACTTGTACCACAGTCTTTCTGATGACCTGGCATCATCTGGAACACAGCTGACAAGAAATACTTGCCAAAATGACTGCACATCAATGACCTCTCATGATGTTGGCCTCTGGCACAAATTGGCAGGGCCCACAATCCTGGGTGCAGGCCCCCATTCTATATGCAGCCTCACTCACCCAGCTGCCAGGCTTGGCAGAGCTGGGGCTGTGATGCCACACAGCCACAGGCCACGTGCCATGTGACCCAGAACAGTGGCCGCCTTCCTGGCAGGGTACCACTACCACCCTTGAGATGGCATTCACAAAGGAAGTGGAGGAGGTGGCTGCCAGCAAAGGGTGGGGCTGGGGCCAGCTCTGTGAGGACCAGCTGGGGCTGCCTCTGAGACAGCTGGGCTGAGGTCCCTGTTCCCCTTTTCTGAAGGCCTCTCAAGTAGAGTACAGACATACCAGGTATGGTCAGGGTGCTGAACTGACACACACACGGGAATTAGCATGAAGGAGCTTTTCATCAGGGAGGCAACACAATATGGAGGAGAGACCATTTGGCGTCTGTTAGGTCTGGGTTCAGAGTCTAGCCCTGCTGCTCACTAGCAGAGTACTATGAGCAGGTCACTGAGCCCCTCAGAGCTCACGTCCTTACTGATTATGTGTGGATAATGCGTTCCTGTGAGGATGAAATGAGATAATGCAGGTAAAGCCTCTAGCACTGTACTTAGCCACCGGCAGATGCACAGCCAGCCTTTATTAGAAGAAACAGAGTGGGCTTCCTCGGAGGATACACGTGCACAGAGAGGACCGAGCCTGTATGATGTGCCCAGCCACAAAATGGGCACCAGGCAAATGAGACTCAACTGCTGCCCTCCAACGTGCAAAGGGCTCAGGGAGCTATGGGTCAGTGGCACCCAGAGAAGAACCTGGAACACTGCGAGGCAGGGTATGGGGCCAGCAGTTAGATGAAAAAGCCCTGAGGTGAGGCAACTACCAGTAATTCGATGTATCTGGAGGCTCCAGGTCATAAAGAAGCCACTGAAGGAGGGGAGCACCACGACTGCTAAGGTTCTTCCTAACCGCAAAAAGCCAGATGCCTGCAACCTTCTTAGAATTACTATTTGGTGAAGTAGCAGCCTGGATTAGTAGTACCAGCAGGGGGCAGTGGAGACTGAGTCTGAGTCCTCCTTTTAAGCTCAGAGAGCCCAACCCTCAGTCTGGCCTAGCCTACTCTTAACCTAACCCAAGCAGGAAGGAGGGTCCTGAAAGCAGAGATATGCTGAAGCCATTCTCTATCCAGGATGAGCTGCAGAGAATTTCTCCCATCTGGGCTCTGCGGAGACCTGGCACATTTAAGGATGGGAGCTGGAGGCTCCAGGTCACTACAGCTCTTAAGGAGTTGTGAGCCAGAGACAGGGATCTGCAAGTCAGAAGCCAGGCAGACACGGTGCAGAGAGGGAAGGAAACAGGTGTTTGTGCTGAGACACTGGTTGGTATGGGGCAGGACAGTGAGATGCATTCCTCTCAGGATGCAGAATACTGGTGGAGCAGGTCATCTACTCTTAGAAGCTGCCTCCTGCACTCACTGAAATGCTCCAGATCAAAACTTGGACTTCTGAACTCCTGGCTTCATAAAAGGTTTAGCCTTCTGGCCTCAGCGCCTGATTCAGGAGGTGACAGCTGGAGCATATGCAGGTGCCCAAAGCTACAGGTCCACCTTCCCTCTGCCCTCTCTACTCAGCTGCCTGCCTGGGCTAGAAGCCACACACAGCCTGGGCATCCCCCATCAGGTCCAGCCCCACATGGTGGGCAGGAAGTGAGGGGCTCCCCGAAGCAGTGACAGGATGTGGGGCGGCAGGCAAGGTATACCTTGGTAGCTGGTGCTGCCACTGCTGCTGAGGTAGGACTCCACCAGGGGGGCTTGCTCCTCCGACTGCCGGGCCCGCCGGCTCCGGGGCCGCCCATCTGCATTGGCCTGCACCATCAGGGGCTCCTGGCGCTTCTTCTTCTGCTTCTGCTCCAGCAGGGCCCGCTATGGAGGCGGAGAGCTTGGCTGACCCACTGCCTCCACCAGGAAGGAAGGGCTCCCAGTTCTCAGTGGGTCCACAGCCCACCTTGGGCCAAGGCCCCATGTCCTTGGAACCCCAAGACTTGGGGTCCAGGAAAAGGAGGCAAAACAGGGTCCAGGTGGCTGCCTTGACAGGATCACAGCACAGGCAGCTCTCCAACTGCAGTCACCCAGCTGCCTGAGGGGTAGAAGCCCATGTGCCATGCAGGGTTAGTGCTGAGCTGGGAGAGAGTGCACCTCTCTTCTTCCACATGGGAGTCCCATTCCCCAGTCAGACGGGATCATCCAGGGAAGATGGACAGCCCTGCCCCTCTGCCCTCGGAGATCCCAGCCCAGACTCTTCCCTTCCACCCAGCCCCAGGCCTACTCACCTGCCGGTCAAGCTTCTGCTGCCTCAGGTTTCTGCCCTCATCATCTAAGACACTGCGGAGCGAAAGAGGGGTTTCCAGGGCTTGCCCATGAGGTGCCAGGATACATCCCAGAGCCCAACCCCAGCATATCCGGGCTCTTTAAACCCATCCCATCATGGCTTCTGGGACTCAGTGAGCCCACATGGTAGAAGGAGGAAGGGTGGAGCCTGCCATCTTGAAACCAGCTTGAACCAAAAAGGCTTGAGCTGCCACTTTGGAATCCTGCTAGAACCCCTGTTTCCCCAAGCACACCCCAGTAAGTACTGGATGAGACCCTCCCCTCAGATCCCTGAGCAGGGCCAAGCCTGACTGAGATCCAGGAAAACTATCCAGAGGCATCCCAGCAACAAGCCAGGTCCAAGGCCAGGCTTCAGACAAACCCAGGGGCTGCTCCCTCCAGCTGCCTACTGGGATCTCACCAGCCCCAGCCTTTCCCCTCCTTTCCACCATTCTAGAGGAGGCTGCGGTCCTCTGGGACAGACCCTTTCCCCATCCATTCAAAGCAAACTCCTAGCTTTCCAAGTGGGCAGAATAGAGTGCTGACTTTGTCTACTCCCCTTCCCCACTTAAAGAGGGCAGAGGGTCCTCCTTCTCATTTGAGAGAATGAAGCTAAGAGACTAACCAGTCCCTCAGTGTACAGGGCTTGGGCCACACAGAGTTGTCTGCAGGGTGGACACAACACATCACCGTACAGCCCAGCAACCAGCCCCCAGGTCCTTCCCAGGCTGTAGACATGGCACAGGCAGCCCGGGGGACATCCAATCCTTGAGCCCCACAAGTCTTGGGACAGGGAGCCTCATCTCACCCAGACTGGCCGTGCCTCTGAGGAAGTCAGGGCACAAGTAGGGAGCTGGTAACTCAAACCACTTGGCTTTTGGCTAGCCAGAGACACATGCATGAGACCTAGGCCCAAATGCTACAAAGGCCAAGGTGTGGGCAGCTGCATGGGGTGAGGTTGGAGCCTGAGGATCTGAGCTCTGGGAAGCCCCAGGCGGCCCTGGCCCAGTTATTCTGAAGCTGCCCCCGAACCATACTGTGTGCGGGTGCCTGCACAGGCATGCCCGAGTGCATCAGGTTTGTGCGAGGCCATAAGGAAGTGTGTGAATATCTCGTGTGTGTGCACACATGCATGCAGACACCTGTGAAGAAGTGGGTGTGCTTGTGGGAAGGTGAGTGCAGTGTTCGTGTAAGGGTGAAACATGAGGTCACATCACCCTGAGGACAAAGTGAAGTCACTTTCACCTCCTCCTGATGGCTAGCCCTTTCTAGCTGGAACATTCATTGACCTACATGAGCCTTAAACTACTTACATCTCCAAGGGAGCCAGTCAGAGGGTAGAAGGAAGCCCCCATATCACAGACTGCCCACCACCCACCACCTTGGCCACCATCTATGAGGACTATGCACGTTTTTAACTAGAAGCTGTCCTGCCTACTTGACAGCTGGGAAGGCCTTTCCTGGTACCCACGGGCTGCTCTGCATGCCTGAGGAACCCCAACTGTGATCTGGGGCTGTGCAGAACAGCCTCATTCACCAAACCCTCAGCTGCCAGAGCACAGGAGAAAACACTGCTCAAGAGCCATACTTCCAGGCCTCGGTCTTCCTGAAACAGCCCATCTGCCTAAGAGGGCACAGCTGCATTTGGGGCTCCCCGAAGGCATTGCCAGGACCACAGGATGCAACCAGGTCTCTAAATATTCCTGCTGGCTGAAAGGGTGGGCATCCCATCGCGGAAGGCACGCACCCAGGCTGGAGGACTGCAGTGAAGACTTCTGAAGAAAGGGTTCAGGACTAGGGCACAAAATGCCTCAGGGCCCTGCCAGGCCTGAGAGGCTACAACCCTCCCCTGTCTCTACAGCTCAAGCCAACAGCCTGACTGAATAAGCAAAGTCAAAGCATTTGCCCACAGATGGACTTGAAAGGGTCAGACCCGGACACCAGTGTCCCCCATGGTCAGCCACACGCACAGTGCATACGCATCACAACTTTCAGCACACACATGAAAAATGCAGTCTAAGCTCTGTACAATGGCCCCTGGCTGACAGAAGCAACAGGATCTGGAATCTAACTGTGCTCCACTTGCCAAGCTCTGTGCCTGGGCACAGGGCAGCTATAAACCCCACTGTCATGAGCCAGTGGCCTGGCCTCTGTGCAACCTCCACAAGACAGTGCTGGCTTCCCTTTGTGCCAGCAGGAGGGGCCATTCCACAGCTTTCTAGGTAGTCGCAAGCCACTCACACTTTCAGAGGGCAGGGACGGGGCAGTCACCTGGGCCATCCCCAGCCCTGGGCTTGGCTGAGCAAGACAAAGAAGATGCCTTCCATGGTGCTGACGCTCACATCGAGAGTCATTTAGAAAAGGGGACATCCAGCTGAGAGGTGAGACTCACATCAGCAATGCCACCTCCGGAAATGCTGGGTCACAGCAGCTGCTCAATGACAAAAGGTATTTGCAGCTATAGTGGCCTCACTGCCCAGCGCCTTCTAATGCTCTCATCCATGCATGGGGCACGTTTCCCTACCATAGGCCCCCGTCCCCTGCCATGGACCACGCACAGTTATGCCGGAGGCAGGAGGCTGCTTTCCATGAAAACATTCCTTTCTCCTCCTCTGCCTCTACCTCCATTTCCTGATGGGGGAGACTGATAAAGAGCCACAAGCTTCGGTAACACTGATTACCAGGTAAGATTACACGTAGAAAGGACTTAACCACTGGCCTTCAGAGAAAGATGGATGAACACAAGGGTTAGGCTTCTGAAAAGAGGTTCCAGAAACAGATATCCCCAAAGTACCTAGAGAGCCGCCTACCACCTCACCCACCGGCAGGCATTTGCAAGCACACAGAAGGAAAGGAGCATGCACAGCTGGGAGGCGGCCACTGGGGAGAAGCCACCTGTGCCTGGCTGAGCAAGACCCAGCTAGGAGGGTCTACACTAAATTTACTAAAATGGGGAGGCTCTGACAGTGGGCACGACTCCTGGTAAAGCAGTGTTTCTAGAAGAGCTGCAAGGGGACGAGGTGGACCACGATTACCTAGCAGTGACGAGCTTGTACCAGGTGGGTGTTCCTAGTGGACGAGTGCGCAGCAACTCCCCCTGGTGAATAACAAAGAATCCCCAGCCAACAGCAGCTGTTGTGGAGACCAAGGGCAACCATGATGGCTGTCTCCAGGAAGAGCAGAACCAAAAGCTCCCCTGGCTTCCTCAGCAGGCCCAGTTCCCTTCTCCACCCCCACCCAGATGGCCCTTCCTCCTCATCTCCACCCCAGCACCATTCCTAAGGCATCTTCCTTTCTCACCGACACTTCCCCAGCCTGCCTGTTTCTGATGGGCACTGTTCTAGCTGCACTAAACCATAACCACACAAGGAGACAGTAATGGCTTTTTAATGACTTCAGCTCCAATTATGGAATAACTGCCAAGCCCAGGCTGCCAGCTGCAGCCCCGCCAGGAGACTCAGACGGGAGACAGGGCGCTGATGGATAGGTCTTTCAGCTGACCCTGGAGGCTCCTCCATCACGGGCGCCTCCTGCTGGGGGCCTGAACAGGGAGGCTCAGAAAAGCCACTGGCTCAGTAGGGTCAGAGAAACCCAGGCTTCAGCGTCCACAAATCCACCCGCTCTGGCCAGCACCAACAAGACAGCAGCTTCACCTCTGAGGGAGCCCGCCCCTCTACATCCACTCACTTCCCCCAAGGCACCCCACAGATATCGGAGCAGTCAACCACGATTGACAACACGGGGCAGGGACACAAGGACAATTCTGTGCCCTGGAAAAGCACACACGGCCAACATCCTCTAGCCTGTTTCCCTCCCTCTCTTCGTAGACTCTACCTTACAGGCTCCAGCTACTCCACCAGCGCTAACCAGAGGCCCAAGGGTCAGGGAATCTAGGGACAGACCCAACCCTCTGGACACACTTCCCATGTTCACTTCACCCTCCCCTCTTCCTGCCCTCATTCTTTCCCCTCAGTCACAGTGGAAGCTACCCCTGCTGGACCCAGGAAATCAGAGATGTGGGCTGTCAGGAGAGGAAAGGCCGCCAGGGCAGCTGGCTGCAACCCTGTGCCCAATGCCGGACCCTCGGAAAGTCCAGATCTGTGGCTTCTGTTGCCTGGCAACTTACTGGGATACAGTGGGAACCAGCGTGGCTCCAGAAGGGAGAGGACCACACTGCTCACAGGAGTTCCACCCTCCCAAGATGCATCATCTCTATTCCAGCCAGCAGTTCCCAAATTTACCAGGTGCATTCAAACTGCTGGAGGGACTAAGCCCTGACTCGGTCATTCAGAACTGCTGAGCAACATCCCCCAGAATCAACCCACTCCTCTCTCTCTTTGTAAAAGCAAGTGCCATGGATGATTCTAATGCTCAGCCATGCAAATGCGACCATGAGCCACAGCTGGTGATCTCTAAAGAACAAGAAAATCAGGGAGTTGTTATAAGACTGTCACCAGAAGTGAAGTGGTGGGTCCAAGTGCCCAGGGCACTTCAGAGGCCGAACCTAGCAGCAGAACTGAAGGAGTCAGGAGTCCCATTACTCCCTAGAAAACAAAGTGAGGAAGTGGTGGGAGGATCCTAACAAGGGCCAGGAGGAGGGGAAACCCAGAGACTTGCTTAGGTTCAACCTAAGGAAGAACTTAAAAGTCACAGCCATCTGATCGGAGGCCGTGTGGCAGGGATGCCATAGGGAGCATCCACACTGAGAACTAAACGACCTGTAAGGGCTCTTCCAGCCTGAGATTCTCTTTCTGTGACCTACAGTGTGCTTTTCAAGCAGTGCTACAGGAGGCCCCATGGTGGTGCGAGAGTACTGTATCCCTCAGGTGTGCTTTGAACCCAGGTATGGGGCTGGGAAAGCCAAGGAAGCCCTAGAGGCTATCCGGGGATGCCACTTTGATTCAAAGAAGTGGACGTCTTGTCTGTGCTGCAGACACAACCAGGAACCTGATAAGTTCTCTGCTCTCAATTAGTTCGTGACCAAGTGAGAGAAACACCAGGCAATGGCCTCAGGACCATGAAGACAAGGGCACCGAGGACAGGGCCACCCCAATCGCACCCAGCATGGTCCTCCAGTATGCCGTGGGCCTTAGTCCTTCCTGACTCTCGCCGCTCCACTTCCAACTTATCAAAGGCTGTCAATGTACTAAGGGCATTTAATATTCCTCAAGAACACAGGTAAAGAGAAACTGGCAGAATTAGAAATTATTAGTACTAATAGAAAGAAACAAAAGAAAAACATTCCAATTGTTAAACTTTATAAACTCAATGGCTCCCTTTGAAGTCAGAATGTGAGATTAATCCATGATCATTATACACTGAGCCAAAATTACCCATAAGAAGATTATCACCAACTATCATTTCTCTAAAGAAAATAAGCTGGGCCCAGGGAATGCAAGGTGTAACCATTAGAGAGGGAGTAAAATCCTCACCAGCAGAACTAGCAAGAAGCCAGCCAACACCTCTCTCCCAAAACCAAACGCCACATACCAGTTCTGACATGCTGTGACATTAGGGAAACCTCACATCAGTCAAATCACATGCGTGCCACTCCCTGCCCCCACTCCCATCTGCAAGTAAAATGCTTTGTCTGTCTTCTGCCCCAGTTTTCTCTGTGATCAGACAGCATGTGGCTTTGACTGCAATCAGCAGCCCAGTTAATGCAAGAAGCAATTTGAATCTCCTCCTCTCAGCCCAAGTCTCTCATTTCAGAAGTCTACACCCCAAGTCCAGTGCTTTCCCACACTCAGTGTGTGCCCAGAAAGACCCCAGCAGGGCAGGGGGGATCCTGGCAACTGTTGACATAGCCTGCCTCCAGCTACACACCCCCCACTCTACAATAGAACGAGGAGGCGGGGTGACAGGCATGGGGAAAGCAAGCAGCGCAGGGCTATAAGGGTGTCGAGATGCTCCTTGGGGCCAGGCTTCCAGGGAGGCCGAATTCTATGCTTCAGGGCTGAGTCTGCGGCCCAGGAAAGGAATTGGAGGCATGGGGGTGGAGGGGAGACAGTAGTTGGACCTGGGCTGGGGCAAGTGCCAAATCACTCCTTGAAGGATGCCAGGGCCCTAGGCACTTGCTAGAACAGAGTCATTTCCTAGAGACAATTCTACCTTCCTGGGCCACCTTTCCCAGGAATAGGCTTAAGCCATTCCGTTTGAGGCAGATTTTCTTTAAGACCCCTGCACACTCTCTACAAGTTGCTTTAGTCCCTGGCTCCCTGGGAGAAGCTTCCTAGAACCATGTCTTGGCCTGGCCCACCTCCAGTTTGCCAGATCCTAAATACGCCATCATCTCCACAGTCACAAGTGTTGCCCCTCCCACCCTCCTCAGTCCATGGCCACCACCCCGCCATCTGGACCCCCACACACAGGTACTGCCACAGCACTGGAGTCCACTCAGCCCACAGGCCCTGCCCAGGCACCTCTGCCGCGTGGCTAGAAAAGGTTGATGACACTCTGTGGGGTTGCACTGTCTTCTAGAAGGTCCTCAGCCCACATGTGCCAAGAAAGGCCAGGATCCTCCAGAAACTACCTGTGCCCCAGCATGGAAGTCTGTCCGGGGCAGCAGCTCTCCTGAGTTAGCGCAGCCCCAGTCCCTGGTTCCATGATGGAAACAGCTCCCTGATCCGTGTGAGACTGAAGTGTGACTACATGTGTCTGCAGGAGATCCTATGGGTGACTTGCATGTGGGCACGTGTGTGTGTTGCTGGTGGTGGTGGGGAGAGACACAAAATAACCTGGAAACCCCTGAATCCCCCACAGGAGCTGAGATTAGAGGTAAAAATTCTCAAGAGAAACCCTGAGTTCCCAAGCCACGTGCCTGTTTTCAGAAGGATCTGCTTTTAACAAGCCTTGGGCGGTTTCAGCTAGTTTCTATTTGGGACGCTGTCTGGACAGACTCAGAGAAGAGCCCTGTCAGAACTATTTTCTGTCAGTGACTGGTATGAGGCTCTAACAGAGAGCAGGCTGTGTTACAAGGCGGGTCCTGAGGATCTGATCCTGCCGTCCGCTAGCACGTGCACCTGGGTCCCCCATAACACAGTAGGCCTTAGGAGTCCAGCACCCTTTTTACACACGTCCCTCTAGGAGGCCTAGAGACAGCCCCGTAGCCCATGGCAACCAAGGAGCCAATGGGTGGCCAAGAATCTGGCGCTACCATGGCGATGAGCTCCTTTCCCTGGTAATAGAGAGAATGGAGTAGAGTGGATAGGGAAAGGCCTGCACCTGTGAGGGGCCCCCAGAGACCACCTTCCTGCCCCCTTCCCACGCAAGTGGGAAAGTCCAGTCATCCTTGAGATAGACCACAGTGCCTGGCAGCAAAAAGTGATGGGCTTCCCTGCATGTGCCTGGATTCTTGAGTGCTTTTGTGCATGTGAGGGCAGTTCTATGTACCGTGAGCTGGTGTGTGTCTAGGTATAGACCTGCTAGCAAGTAGATTATTCAGTGTCTGAAAAGGATTGAGTAGCACTTCTGAGTGAGAAGCAGGTGTCAGTTATTCTCCAGATACAGCAGGTGGACACGCACAGATATGCAGCATGTGTCTTTGTGAGCCCAAGAATTCTTGTGTGTAGAATATACGGGTGCATGTCCATATGACCACTGGTGTGGTCTTGGTTCAGAATAACTGTCTTCACGGATCCATGCTTTGAGAGTGTGAACGGACCAGCAGGAGCGTCTTTGGCCCAAAGCTCGGACGTCCTGTGGGTGCATGCGTGCAGATGTATGAGCGTGTGCGCGCACCCAACACAGGCGTGTGACTGGGGTGCTGGGCCTAGGAGGGGGCTCAGAGCAGTGTGGGCTCCCTCCGCAGGCGGCCACATGGTGCTGCCTGACCCAACAAGGCCCACACAGGCCCCTTCCAGCAACCCTGGAAGATAAGCGGGTGGAGCGGGGCAGGCGGGATCAGTCCGCAGGGGCCCTCAAAGTTGAGGGAGGAAAGACAAGCGACTCCAACCCGCGCCCCAGTGCTGGGATAGGTGGGGAGGGCAGCGGTGCCCTGCGCCCCGGCCGCGTATCCTTGGCCAGCTCACGTCCCGAGTCGGGGGTGGTGGGCGCCCCAGCCCGGCGCCCGCGTACCTGTAGGGAATCCAGTCGGAATGCGGCTTGGAAGTCATGTCTCTCGGGGGCGGGGCGGTGGCTGCGGCTCTGGAGGCCGGGGCCCGGTGGGGCCAGCGCGGGGGCCCTGCTCAGCTCCCGGGCCGCCCCGGGCCGCATCCTCCCGGGCCGGGGCGTTGGGCCCCGCCGAGGCCCGCGCTGCAAGCCAGGGCCCGGGCTGCTGGCTCTGCGAGCGGCTGCCTGCGCGGCGCGGCGAGATGGGCGAAGCGGCGGGAGTGCGCGGGGCGTGCGCGCGCGTGGAGGCGGGGAGGCCAACCGCACCGTCCCGCGCCCCTCTGGCGCCAAGGCGGGAGCACTGCTTGGCAGCGACCGACCGCCCGCCCCTTCTCCCTCGCCCCGCCCCGCCCTCGGAGACCCCACCCCCCGGCCGGCTCTGGGCCTGCGAAGCGGCCTTGCCTCCTACCGCGAAATCGCCGCGATCCACGCACCGTGCACGTGACCGCGCCAGCGCCCACCTTCGGCTAACGGCGGCGCTGCAGCCAGTCCCCAGGCCTCCCAGCCTCAGTTTCGTCTTCTGTGAAACGGGGATCATTCGAGCACCTCCCTATGTACCTGCCCTACCTATCTCCGCTATGAGATGGGAAACCAATGCGCGGATTTGGTGGGGACAGGGACCTGGCCCGGGGCGGGGATGGAGGAGGAATCCAGTCGTGCAGGAAGAGGCGGGGACCCTCCGGGCCGAAGCGTGGAGGTTGACCTTCCCCCACCCCCACCTCCGAGTTCCCACACCCGCGCCTGGGTAACCCTCTGTCTTTGGGTTAAGGAGGTGTTTCCTCAGCAGCAGCTCCCTCCCATCTAAGCTATAGCGTCAAGGGAAGGGGAGCATTTACTGTCTATTGCATTCCCAGCCCTTGCAAATTTCTAATATGTAATCTCCACAGTAGCCTTGAGAGACAAACACCTTATCCCTATAACCCAGAGAATAGGAATGCTGAGATGCCCAAGGCCGTAAAGCTAGGAAGTGGTGGAGCAGAAACTGTTCTGTGATCTGTGTACTCCAAAGCCCTTCCTAGGGGGCGCAGTTAACCGGAGGCAAAAACCTCTACAAAGATCGTCTGAAAGTCTCTGCGCGCTGAGGAAGTCCTGGCTGTGACTGGGACCAGCTTGAATGCAAGGCATGGCACACTGAGAAGGTAGAGGACCCACAGCAGGGCGAGCGGAAGCAAGGAGCAGTAGGTTGAGGGGTCACCAGGGCCTGCGTGTGGAGCAGGTGATCAGGGAGAGGTCTGCGGAGGGGCACAGCCCCCATACGCCCCGTGGGCGTCCTCATGTGCATCCTGGATTCTGCCCCACCATCTGCGCCATAAGAGTGTTGTGCGGGGATCTTCTGATGATAAACAGGCGGTCAGGACTGCCCCGCAGAGAATGTGAGAACAACCAAGTGGGTTGAGCGAGGGGGCTCATCCTGCTGCCCTGGGGCCACAGGCAGACCCCCACCCCAGGACTCTCCCAGCCCTTCAGCCTTGCCTTCTCTTGCCGAAAATAATTATAAAACAGCCGGGCGCAGTGACTCACGCCTGTAATCCCAGCACTTTGGGAGGTCGAGGCGGGCGGATCACGAGGTCAGGAGATCGAGACCACGGTGAAACCCTGTCTCTACTAAAACTACAAAAAATTAGCTGGGCGTGGTGCCGGGCACCTGTAGTCCCAGCTACGAGAGGGAGGCTGAGGCAAGAGAATGGCGTGAACCCAGAAGGCAGAGCTTGCAGTGAGCCAAGATCGCACCACTGCACTCCAGCTTGGGCGACAGAGCGAGGCTCCGTCTCAAAAAAAAAAAAAAAAAAATATATATATATATATAAAAAACACAGTAACCACTATATTTGGATTTGCTGGGCGTCAGGAGCTGTGTTAGGTGCTACATACATATTATAATTCGTTTAATCCTCACAGCCACCCTAGAAGGTAGGCACCATTATCATACCCATTTTACAGCAAAGGAACTGAGTTACAGAGAAGGCAAGGATCTTACCCAAAGTCACACAGCTGGTCAATGATGAAGCTAGCATTCACACACAAAAGGTCTAGGTCTACAGCACTTACCCTCAATCTCCTTTCGGCCTATCACAGTTCATGCAGTGTACACACACACATACCTACACACATGCATGCACACACACACACACACACACACACACACACACACACACAGCCTCTCTCTCCAGGCTTCTGGAGCTCAGGACAAGTCAGACCCATCTCTGTCTGGGACAACATTGATGCTGTCTGAACACTGTGACCTTTGATTATTTATCATTTATCAACTTCCAAGAGCTATCACTGTCACTGGGGACAGACAGCAGACAAAATAAAACACCTGGGAGTGGGGTGCAGAATGCAGAAAGCAGGGTTGTTTTGTTGCCTGCTGGGACGCTTGGCCTGGACTTTGTTGGCCTCCCAGGAAGGGCAGCAGAGATTGGTCCCTACCCTGGAGACCGCAATGGAGCAGCAAAGCATTGCCCAGAGGCCTCTGTTCTTCAGGACAGAACCTTGCCTCGAGATCAGAAGCTTTGACTCATGGAGGCCCCGCCCTCCAGGCCACCTCTTCCTGAGTTGCAATTAGTAGCTACCATGTCAGAGACAACTAGAGTCTAAAAGACTTTCCCTTCAAGAATTTGAAGCTGTTTTCCTCCCTTTATTCCCAAATTACCTGACACCTTAAAGCAATCAGAATTAAGTTGGAAGGTCTCAGGAGCCTGGAGTAATTGAATCTATTAAATAGACAGTTTAGGCTCTGTCCTAAGGGAGCAAAATCTGGAGGCAGAGTGAGGTGCAGAAATAAGATGGCTTTCCAAGTGTCTTTCTGCAGAAGTTACATATGTACATGGGATGTGGGGGAACTGTGGGACTAAGCGCCAGTGTATGCATGAGTGTGAGTGTGTGTACATGTGAGGGAGCTGAGTGCCAGTGCACACAGTATGTGTGAGTGTGTATGTGTGTGCATTTGCATGTGTGTGCATGGGATATGGGGGAGCCAGTGGGACTGAGTGCCAGTGTATACATGAATATGAGTGTGTATGTGTGTGCATGTGTGTATGCACATAGGTTGTGTGAAAGCCAGTGGGACTGTGTGCCAGTGTATGCATGAATGTGTGTGCATGGGAAGTTGGGGGCAGTGGGACTGTTTCAGTGTATGCAGAAGTGTGTGTATGTGTGTGAGAGATGGCTCTGCAGTCTGAACAGCACTGCACAAGACCATTTGTTGGATGGTACGCGTGCAAGGGAATGATGTGTGTGCTTCTTCGAGTTCTATGGAGTGCATGAGTGTTAACATTCAACTCAGAATGCATGATGGGTTTTTCCACTCAAATGGCTTCCGTGGTTGACATTTTAAGTTTATGCCCTTGGCTTCTATCCAAAAGCTACTCCAGAAAGTCACATAATGAATATTATACTAGGCCACGGTTAAAGTTATATTTTTACAACTGCACTATAACAGTGACCCTTGAAGAAGGGCATAAGCTTTTCAAATTTAGCCCCAGGAGCAAGGTTATCTCGACTGAAACACCACCACACAGCAATCCCAACATGCCTCCCTCACCACCTGCCCAAATCCTGCAAGGGTAAGATATTTGCTATGAATTTAAATCATCCTGTTTGCATTTTAGGCATTTTCAAATGTGGTGATGAAATGTTTGTGAGGGGGAGTGAAGGAATGCATGGGGAGTGAAGTGGCCCAACAGAGACCCTCGCATCTGCCACCTTAGCTTGAGGATCCCAGGGCCACCACCCCCCTCCCCCGCCCGCCCTGCCTCAGCAGGATCAGCTCACCCAGGGAAGAAGGTTAGCATTTTGGCACTTAGCCACCTATGTGGAGTCTTATATGTGCTATACTTAATGTGACTTTTTATTGAATGTGGGCCATCTCTAGTCAATTTTGGAAGCAAAGGGATATGAATGATAAATTATATCCATTCAGATTGAGTCCTGCCTGGTGGCTTGGCATTGTGACCTTGCAGTCTGAGGAAGCCAATTCAAATCAATCAAACATCAACTAGCCCCTCGAAGGCTGATGCAGGGCTGCAGTGGCCTTAGTGGGGGTCAGGTGCATGGCTGCTCTCAGGGAGCTTTCAGTCTGGCAAAGGAGATAGGAAGAAATAATAACTGTACCCCACATTAAGGTGTTGGTGTTACAACACATGTATACAACGTGCTGAGGGTGAGGGGACACAGAAAAGAGGCAGTCAATGAAAGTCCCTAGAAGAGGGGAGGTCAGGTTAGGATAAGCCTTCCCAAGAGTAGAAAAGGATGATGGTTGTGCTGGGCCCTGAAAGATGAATAGGATTTTGATAAGCTGATAACAAAGGAAGGGGGAAACTTAACAGTTACTGAGATTCTACAATTGAGCAGACACTGTCCTAGGGTCTTTCACCAAAGCGCCTTACAGACAGAGAGGATGACATGAGCAAAGATATGGAGACATGAGAGTACATGCCCAATGCACTCGAAAACCAAGGTGCAAACCAGCATGGCAGCATTCAACCAATAGGTGAATGGTTCGGTGTGGGAGGAAATGGGCCTAGGCAGGGCCAGATCATATGTCATCCTGAACATCAAGCTAGGGTGTTTACAATTATCCTATAGTTTGGAAAAATCCTATAGACTCTATTCTAAGGATGTGGTTCCCAATGGGGGACCACTAGAGGGTTTTAAGCCAAGAATAATCTGCCCAGATTTAACCTTTAGAAAGAAATAATTGGGAGCAGAATGGAGGATTGAGGGAGACAAGGCTGGTGGTATGGAAAACTGCTAGACAGCTATGAGTAAAGTCCAGGACAAAGATGAGCCAGCCCTAAAACAGGGTAAAACAGCCATTTTGAAGCTGTGGGTAGACATCATGGCAAGATGGTAGCATAAGTATGGGTGGCCAGATAAAGCCCTCTGTAATTCCCATTTAAATAACTGCAGAATGCACAAAGACCATTGCACTACTGCTGATGATTGAGATAAACAGGCTTACAATGTCTGAAAAAAAAGTAGGTCAACCACTAGTAAAATTAAAAGCAATGTCTATTTTCCAAATCACTGCTGAAAATAATAGCAAATCATTTCCACACACACAAATACACAAAAGCATAATCTGTAGGAAACATAGAACGCATAGGGCATAAAACAAAGTAATAGGAATAAAACCAGATCGAATGGTTATGAGGTAAATGTAACTAGAGAGCCTGTGAGCCTGGATCATACACAGCTATCATTTGTTGAGTGCATGCTCTATGCCAGGTGCTCCTCTGTGTGTTTCATAAAGACAAATATGGCAATGGGAGGATGAGATGGGATGCTTCCAGTCTAGGCTCCACTTGGGGGTCCAAATGAACAGATACCACATTCCAAAGTGAAGTGGGATACACCTCTTGGAAAAGAGGTGGCGAAAACCTGGATCCATGCCGTTAGCTGACACCCATCGCTAATATATACAAAACGGGAGAGAGGTTGAAAAAAGGGTTGTTAGAGGTTTAGAATGAATTTCAGAGAGAGCCTTTGGGGTCAAATGATCCCTAATACATGGGAGGGGTGCAGGGTGCTATCATCTTCACCTCAAAGCCACAGAGTGGGGCCTTGAGGAAACCCCTAAGTCAGTTGATATGTGGCCACAATGGTCTTGGTGCCACAGTGGACAAATCCAAAGAGCAGCAAGAGTGCTGCTGCTTCGGGATCAGCCTGTGCTCCCTGGTTTGCAGGGCAAAGCACACGTGAGTGTCTCTTGTGGACAAAGGTGGGACCCAGCAAGAGAGCTAGATGTGACTGTCTTAGATCCAGGCCAAGAGGGCTCCTCCAAGGGAGGAAGTGACACCGAGGGAGACCGGGTTTCCCAGAGCCTGAGAAAGAAACCATAGGATCGGCTATGGGGAGAAAGTATCACCCTCATCAAGGGAGGTGCAGGATGAGACTCCAGCGATGGGGTGGTCTCCACCAACCTGCAAAAACACCCCAGTGGGAGAGAGGGCCCAGAGAACAACAGGACACCAACTCATCAGAGTACAGTCATTGAAGACCTTTCCCGCCCATCTTGTCTCCTACCTCCCTCCCGCTCCACCTTGGACCCTGGAAAGGGTCAGGACTGTCATGTCCAAGCTCCCCTCAGGCAGCTGGCCTACAGCAGACTGTGCTGGGAAAGAGATGGTGTAACTCTGATGTTTCAAGATTTTTTTTTTATTACAACAGACAGGATGCATTAATTACTGACAAGACAACCTCTGGTTACCTGAAACTGGCCAGAAAAGTCATGGGACTTACCCTAAATTTAATATAATTTTAGAAGGGAAAAGAGCCCTACAGAATAAATTTAAAGAGACTGTGGGGGACAAAAATAAAGTTTGCTTTATGATTACATCTCATGAGTCATGCCTATGCCTATTCAACTTAACAATTACACATGACTTCTCCCATTTAATCCTCAGAGCAACACTACAATGTAGGTACTATTATAATCCCCACTTTACAGATGAAGCAACAAAAAGGTTATATATAATCTGCTGAAAGTCACACTGATAAGAAGTAATAGAGTTCAAATTCAGATTCAGGCAGATTAGCGTTGTAGAGTCCAGAGAACTACCTTCCTCCAGAGAAAACCAGATGATGGGCGCCTTAGCCCTTTGACTCATTAATTCCTGTTCTAGAAAACTAGTCAAAGGAGTTTGAAAATGAAGTCAACAGTTTATATACAAAGATACTGATGGAAACTTTATTGCTAACAGGGGAAATTGGTTGGGGGAAGATAAACAAAATGTCTATTAATTAGGACTCCGTTAAGTAAATAATTCAATGTTCACAGGATGGATCACTAAGCATCCTTTATGGGGAATTTTTGTCTTTAAGAGACAGGGTCGGCCTCGCACGGTGGCTTCCGCCTGTAATCTCAGCACTTTGGGAGGCTGAGGTGGGTGGATCACATGAGGCCAGGAATTTAAGAGCAGCCTGGGCAACATGGCAAACGCTGTCTCTACTAAACTTACAAAAATTAGCTGGGCGTGGTGGCGGGCATCTGTAATCCCAGCTACTTGGGAGGCTGAGGCAGGAGAATCACTTGAAACCAGGAGGTAGAGGTTGTAGTGAGCCAAGATTGCCCCACTGCACTCCAGTCTGGGTGACAGAGCGAGACTCTGTCTCAAAAAAAAGAAAAAAAAAAGAAAGAGATGAGGTCTCACTCTGCACCCAGACTGGAGTATAACTGGCGCTATTGTAGCTCACTGTAGCCTTGTACTCCTGGGCTCAAGTGATCCTCCTGCCTCAGCCTCCAGAGTAGCTGGGACTACAGGTGTGAACCACCACACCTGGCTAATTTTAAAAAATGTTTTGTAGAGATTGAGTATTGCTGTGTCTCCCAGGCTGGTCTTGGACTCCTCAGTCAAACAACCCTTCTGCCTCAGCCTCCCACAGCACTAGGATTACAGGTGTCAGCCATCGCACCCAGCCTTATAGAGAATTTTTAATGACAAAGTAATGGACTTATGAGATGGGGATACAATATTTTAGGCAAGTATAATGCTCTATAAAAAAGCCCCACCAGCCGACACATATATGGTCTCATACAAAGTTGCCTAGAGTGAGGGACACAGTCCATTGTCTCAGCTTTGCCGCCCTAGGGGCCACATCCTCCATTCCAGACGGCCACTTCTTCCAGGTGTTTGGACCTCCTCTTAGCTCCAGCTTTGACCCCTAAGACCTCCTAGTGACCCCTGAACAGCACAGACAACATCCTCACCCCCAATGTTGGAGAAGACAGACAATAAACACACACTATTGGTGCAAAATAGATTAGGTTAAAAAAATTATATATATAGTAATGCCTTACAAGTTGACATATCCTTAGTCGCCTAGTGTCATATGGTGTGTCACTAAGATGAAAGCCAAGTGGCTGCAAGAAACACCTGCAATTCTTAGCCTGGTTATTTATCTTGGAAGGGAGCAGAGGAAGTGCAGGAAGGATGCTGAACTGTAATATCTGTTCTTTACCTATTCTGAGGCATTTGCTGAGTGCTTCCTAGGCAGGGAGACCCAGGGCTGGAGGACAGTGTCCCTGATCCGGGGAAGCTTCTGTTCCCAGCAAGTCCTCTTGCCCACTTGCCCATGGGGCATCTAAGTCTGGGGAGCAGAGGCTGAGATTATAAATAGAAAGAGTGGTTCTGAGGCTGAGTGCTCAGGCCCCTGTGCTCAGCCTCCAGGAGGGGTTTGTTTCACCAGCATTATTGGATTTGCAGATAGGCAACAAGGAATTAAGCTGATCAGGAAGAGACAAAGAGAGCTTTCATTTATTCAAAAATGCAGGATTTATCTAGCAGAGCCCTCTCCTTTGTCAAACAGAGAGCCATTTCCTTTATATCCTCCAGCAAAGAACATTTTATTTTGTAACCTTTCAGAAAAGCCTATGAGTTTGTGTTTTTGACCTGTTTTTCTCCCTGCTCTAAGAAAACCATGATTATTTAAAATGTGAAATGCATATTAAACAATCTTATTCTGAATTCACAAACCAATCTCTCCAGCAAGAGGAATCAGTCCCTGAAATGCAATTTAAACTATTTGAAAAGTTTATTACTCCCAACACACCATCTTTTTGCTCCATGGCCCTTCCCTTTTGCTGCTGCTGATTCTTAAATATCAGACTCTAGAGCCACCACTGAGGAAGCAGAGTCCTAAAAGGTAGTGCTATGGGACTGGAGTTTTCCAGACTCTGAAGTGGGAATAAAAGTTCCAAGACCTTATAGAGGCAGCAGCTATAGAGGAAAGAACGCCAGTGCCAGGTTCCAGTCCTGGCTAAGTTGCTAATATACTGTGTGACCTCAAATGAGGATGTCCCCTCTCTGTGCTTCATGAAAGAGAGTGGGATTATCTCTAAGTCTCCTTTCAGCACTAAACATTCTCTGATATTTTGACTCTTTACAGCAGGGCTGTTAGGAGACAAAAGAAGATGATTATAGTTTGCTCAACTCTGAAATAAGGTGAGAATTCTTGCTTTACTGTTTTTTGTGTTAGCATTCTTGTATTTTATATAAGAAACACAGCCGTGAAAACACATAAGACTTAGGGGAGCTGAATGCCTGTCCTCTCTGTGCTGCTAACTCACTGGGTGACCAGAGACCACTCTCCCCAGGCTCGCCTCAGTTTCCTCATCTGTTAATTAGAGACAACGTATGCCTTGCCTACTGCACATAGTGTGTGAGGCTGAACTGAGAAGGAACGTGTGTCTGTGAATGCTGTGCTAGAAGTCCAAAGTACCACGGAGATGGGACAACATTTAGTACTTAGAGCTCCCACTCACTGAGTCCTCACACAGGGCCAGCACTGTGCTAAGTGCTCACTTGTATTGTCTCATTGATTGCTGGCAGCTCCCTGAGGAGCTATTATACAGAAGGAAGCAGAAGCACTGTGGGTGGTCACAGCAGCAAGGATTTACTCAGCCTCGCCAGGCCTGTGCCATGGGGCCTCCGCCGCCCACCACAGATGAGGGTGAGAACAGGTGGTCCCACCACTGCTGCCCTGCCTGGGCTCTAGAAGGGAGGAAGGGAAGGAAGGAAGAGGGTCCCTTCCCCCTCCACATCTCCAAGCTGAGCTCTGGCTGGAGGAGGTGATGCGCGAAGACTCCTTCTAGCCTTCCTCAGGTGAGATCATGCCCAGGGGTGGTGGGGCTGCGGGGCAGTACCCACCTCCGCCTCCTTCCACCTCTGCATCCTTTGCTTTGCTGTGTCTCTCTCCTGACCCCTTCACAGCCCACCTGCTCTCCATGTCTCTGTGTCTGCTGAGCTGTCACCATCCTCTCTGCTGCTGCAGAGTGGCTCCTTCCTGTACCTCCACCCTGAGGAAGGCATGGGCGGGAGCTCTGAGGATGGGGGCTTAGCTTAGCAGAACGAGGCCCTGGGATTCTGAGCTGGACATCTCATGCCAGGTGGCCCTGTCCCAGCCCTTGCATTTCTGAGGATTTCTGGGGTCTCCCTGGAGACAGGCAAGTAGGGTTGGCCCTCAGATGAACTTCAGAGGTCTCCCTTCCCCCCAGTGGGAGGGGCCTCAGGCCACTGTGTGTTCCTCTAGCTCAGGTCATCCTCTGCTCTGCCCCAGCTACATGGTCCCTGCACCGAACACACCCCAGTTCTCTTTGTCGTACTGTGGCTCCCCGTATCTGCAGCTCAGCCTGCCTGTTCTGAACTGTGTCCCACCCCATCCTGCTGGCTCTGAGAGACAACTGAAGCAGTTTGGTGAAGGACACAAATCTCTTATAAAACTCTCCTTGCTCCTTACAGGTGACCAGACATTTGCTGATGTTGTAGGCCCATGTTCTCACTTGATGTAAAAACACCATTAGTGTCTTGGATGTCAGGAATCCTGAGTTTAGGCCTAAGTCCCCAGCCTCCTATATGACCATAGAGAAATGCCTTCCCAATTTTCTTGGCCTCAGTGTATCAGTGTATAAGATGAGGGAATTGAATTAGATAAGGTCTAAGGCACTCAACATCAGTGGAGCTCCATTATCAAGGGCCCCATCTGAAAATTTACATTAAAAGGATACACATTTCTCACCTCCCACTCCCACTTCCCTGGGACAGCAGCATAGAGAACACTCAGGCTAGACTTACCCCTGTGAAAAATGCATGATGAGCACAGACCCATCCCTCACCCAGTCACACACCCAGAAGACAGATGGCAGCTCGGGATGCACTCCGTAAGTGGGTCTGAAGTCCCTCCCACCCTCTCTGTGAAAAAGAGTCGAGGTGATGAGTGCTTAGGAACAATTCAAACGTGCTCTGCCATGAACCACATGTATGCCTTGGGCCGTCCTGGGGACTTAATAGTTCATATATGTAAACCATTTAAAACAGGCAGTAAGAGTTAGCTGTGGTTACATAATGATCTGCACCCCCTTTCCCTCCAGCCCCCCTGCAGTCTGTTCTCACATGGCAGTGAGTGATTTTTTCATAATGCAAATCTCTCCTTGCACCTGCTGCTTCAAATCCTTCACTCGCTTCCCTTGCTCACAGACCAACATTTTTAAAAGTTCCTACAAAGTAGTCAAGTTTCTGGTCTGCAGCTATACTGGTATGCTTTTAGAGAAGCCAGGTTTTCTCTACCTTTGCAGACTTTTAGGTCTGGAATCCACCTCCCATCCCTGCACCCGAAGGCCAAAGCCCTAAGGCTGAGACTGAAGTCATGGTTCAGTGGGGACCAAGGAGGCCCCAACTACTTGTATTTCTTTAAAATTCCTGAGGGGGGCATTGATGAACAGGCATTAGTCTACTATGTTAGAAAGGAGGACTCATGGTTTATATTATTACAAGTGATCTACTGTACGGGGCCTGAGAAAATGTAAGGGAATCAACAAGAAAACCCCCAGAATCAGAAAGTTCAGTAAAGTTGCCAAATAAGATGGAAAAATAGCCAAGAACATTTCTATAAAAAAATTATCATTTGCAAAATGAAAATGAAAAAGATCTCATTTACAGTGGTACAAGACTACATATGAAAAGTTTTAAAATAATACCAGTGAGACTGATTTGTGATTCATATAAAGAAAATTATAAAATGCAATTGAAATTTATAAAAAGAACTTGAAGAAATGGAGATTCCTAATGTATTTCTGTATGATAGGAAGACTATTTTAAAGACATTCTTCCTAAATGAGATTTCATTTAGTTCGAAGCAAAATTCCAAGGGGATTCTGAAACTTGATAATGTACAGAGATTTTTTATGCTTCCCTGTGGTGATGATTTAAGGAAAGGAGGGTGAGCCCCAAGATAGTTTGTGAACGTGGGTTCTGTGATAAGAAAGCCAATGTGGTCATGTTGACTTGCTGGCTAGTGTCGATCAGCAACGCCAGCTCCACCATCCCGTGACAGCATGCCCACACAGTGCGGGCATCCTGCCCCACATCCCAGGATGGCAGATTAGTGGGCAACAGTGAGAGTTTGGGGTAGTCAGGGCGTTGGTGCCACCACTACTCTCTTTTTTGCCTATTTCTCTCAATCAATGGCCATGTTTTTCCATTTTCAGAGCCATGAATTAAGAGTGCCCAATTCAGCTGACCTGTGTGGATGCCCAGGATTAAGGCAGACTGAGATAAGCTACTCCTCTGCCCCTAATTCCTCTGGATAACCCAGGTATAGATTATCTGGAAGGGAAAAAAAGCAAAAAACAAAAACAAAACAGGTAAGAAAAGTAAAGACAATTCTGATAATGGCTAATGAGAGGAGCACCAATCCCATTAGATACGAAAATAGACAGTGGCAACAACTGAAGCAATGTGATGATGGACAGGAATCTCATGTGAAACTTCAATGGAAGAAAATAAGCAACCCAGAAATATACTCTAAGCACTTAATTTCTCTACAAGAATTTAGGGTTAATTACCCAACCCCCCCCCCCCAATAATACTAAATTTAAAAATGAGAGTATAAAATCATTATGACAAAAGTGTAAAATAAAGTGTCCTGTGGTTATCTGGAAGGGGACAAAGAGAGGTTGCAGAGGTATGAGACTGGGCTGATTTTCAGCATAAGCAATTGTTGTTATTGTAGGAGGTGATTTGTGTAAAGAAAAAGCAAAGAAAAGATGGAATGGTTCAGCAAAGCAGAAAGGACACTGGGCTAGAAGCCAGGGGTCTGAATTCTAACCACAACTCCTCCCTGCGGAGTGATCGTGGGCTACGTCTTTCTCATTTCTGGGCCTCACTCCAACATTTCAAAGATAAAGAATTAACACAAATGACCTGCAGCAGCCCTTCCTGCTCAGCCTTCTGGGATTCAACGATCATTCCCCATTTGTGGTTTCTACAGCAGGACTCAATGGAAGTGCAGAAAGAAACTCAGATCTTTCCTGCCCCAAATCGCAGAATGACCTCGTAGGCCGGGTCTGTTCATTTCAGTACCGAGGCTCTCACTGCACCCAGCCCCATCAGCCACGGGGATCCAGAGATGACTAACACAGGGCACTGGCCTGTGAAGATCATGGGTTACTGGAGGACACAGATGGACACAGACAACAAACAATAATCCCAGGCGGTATGAAGTCAACCCAGCCAGAGGCGAAGACCCATGCGGGCAGAGCAGAGAGAGCCAGAGGAGTCTGGCAGGGGACCAGGCAGGGCTTTGCAGCAGAGACAGCCTTTGAGGCTGGGTATTAAAGGATACAGAGCTCAGTAAAGGTAGATGGGGCGAGGGAGCCACGGGAGTTAGGAAAGCATTGGGGTGGATGGCCTGCCTGGCTGTAACACGTGGGGAACGAGTAGGGAAGAAGGGTCTTGGAGACGTTGTATGGGACTGGGGAAGTTGGTCTGGAACAGGGCCAGGCTGCCTGTAAACAATGGGAAATCGCAGGGGTGCAGGGGTGTGGTGGCGTTGGGGAAGTGATCCTGCCTATGAGGGAGGGGCAGCCTTGGCAGCAGGGTCTGTGGCGAAGCCAGAGGGAAGCAGAGATACCAGTGAGCAGGTTCTTCAATAGCCCAGGGCAGAGCTGGATGCGCCAAGGAGGGGCCTGGGGTGAGTGGTACAGCTGAGGCAAGCCCATGGGACCCGAGGCAGGACAGCACAGCGGCAGGAAAAGCACAACTGAGGCCAGACAGCCTGGGCTCTTCGTCTGGGCTCTGCCTAACTGTGTAACCTGAGGCTGTTTAACCATTTCCATCTCAGTTTTCTTATCTGCAAACAAGTGGAACGCTTTTTAGGGACGTCAAGGGATTCCATGATTTAATAAAAGCTTTTAGCATGGTGCCTGCACTAAGTGCTATTCGTGGTGGGGGCGATGATGATAGAAGAGCTGCATGTTGGAGGAAGAGGGGTCTGGACAGTGACTCCTCAGAGAACCCAGTGGGAATAGCAGGTTTGAGAAGGGGTTGGGCATTGTGAGTTACTGTTCAGATGTGCCAGGTTTGAGTGTCTGCAGGCTAACCCATTGCAAGTGACTGGAAAAGTGCATCTGGAGCTTCGGGAGAAGACATGTGAGGAGAGGGAAATTCAGGGAGTCCTGAGCCCAGGAGGAGACTGAGGCAGAGGCTCAGGGGAAGGTGCAGACTAAGGGAGAAGAGGGCTGACAGCAAAGACTTGAGTGTGTAGCTGTGGAATCCAGCATAGAAGCTCCTTGAGAACAGGAGTTTTCACTGTGTTGCTCCCTGCTGTATCCCTAGTGCCTAGTACAGTGCCTGGAAGAAAACAGGAGTTCAATAAATATTTGTTAAGTGAATACATGAGGAGAATTTTTCCTGTCATTCACTGTAAGTATTTTCTTAGGCACAAAATAGTAACAGTAGCTAACATTTATTAAACGCTTACCCTGTGCCAGGCACCATGCTGAAAGCATATAGAGTCCCATTTCATCTTTACGACAGTCTAGAGAGAAGGTACTATTATTATTTCCAGTTTATAGATCAGGAAGCAGGTCTCAAAAGGTAAAACAACCAGCTGAATTCACACAGCTCGTGAGGAGCAGAGCTAGGGGCCAAACCCGGGGCTGCAGGACTCCCTGTGGGTGCTCTCCTAGACCCTGACTTAGCAAGAAAGGAAATGGAGCAGCAATGCCCTGTGCCGGCTCTCACATGCTCAGTAAAGAGGGACTGTTTTTAAATCTTGCTGGAGGAGGTGGGGAGCCAGAAGAGCTGGAGAAGCCGGACCTCGTTGGTGTCAGACTTACGGAGTGAGGCCATTTCACAGACCAGTATTTGGTGAGGCCAGACTGTGGAAGAATGGGAGCAGATCAGGAGCTAGGAGTGGAGCTGCCTGGAGCGGGAGAGGCAGGATGGAGGTCAGAAACTTACTGAGAGGAAGGAGCTCCATCTGTACACGGTGATGGTTGTGTGTGTGAATGTGTGTGCATTGGGGGAAGGTATTAGGCTGCAAAGGTTGTCCAGAGGATTCAGGCAGGTCCAGAAAGATCCAGGGTTGTCCCAGGGTGACAAGGACTAGAGGTCATTTGCAAAGTACAGGGGCTGCACAGCTGGCAGGCTGAGTTTGTGCAGGTCTTGTCACACCTCTTCAACCTGCTTTCCTAACCAGTGCTGAAGTCCTCGAACACCCGTGGTTACTATACTTTTCCTAGACGTGCGCTCCGAAGAGGGCATGAGGAGCCAGACAGGCTAGGCTTGCCCCAGGTCTTCAGCTCGCAGGCGACAGATTGGGATTCAGAACCCTGGACTCCTCTAGCTCCTGAGCGGTACTGCCCCAAGCAGGCTGGCTGCCCTGGGAAGTCTGGGGCACCTTCGGCCTATCTCTCTCCAGGCTGTCTGGACCCTCTGCACAGCCCTGCTGCCTCCAGAGAACGAGGTTCATCACTCAGTACCCTGTTCACAGTAACTGCCTGGGATTGGGATCAGGGTCAGGGCATAGGCCGCAGAGCTGTACAGGGGCCAGCTCCCTCTGGACTGCACGGAGTTGCTTTTGTCCCCATCCTTGCTCATTCCTGACTCATGCCAGGCCCTTCCAATTCCCTTCACCTCCATGCTTCCTGCCCCTGGTAATGCTCCTGCAGGGGAAAAGGCTGTCATGCTGTGTGCCAAACGGAACTTCATGTCCAGCATCTGAGCAGACCTGTTGGTTCTGGACACTCTCCAAACACCCTGGGGATAGAGGAGAGAACTGCAGAGTGCCCATTCTTCCCCTGGCAGTACCCTTGGAGCCCCTATGGCCTCAGGGGCCCTCAGGGCAGCCTCCCTCTGGGCTCCTTCCTCCTTGGCCAACTCTGGGGTGACATGATTAGCCACTGCCCAAGCACTGACCACCATGCACAACCCGTTTCATGTCTGACCAACCCCAGACTGGACTCTGAGCTCACAGAGAGAAACCCTTCACAGCGATATGACTCTGAGGGCAAGAGGAGGGTCTGCAACCACAGAATCCACACCATCATTTATGTGTGGACCTCCTACTATGTGCAGGAGTAGTGCTAGGGGCTTCCCATGCATTGTCACAAGGCCACACACAACTTACTTTTCAGATAAGGAAACCGAGGCTCAGAAACTTGCCAGGCTTTAACCCCTCCACTTCACCAAATTCATCATTACCCTTGGGTCAGATAAACCCTGAAGCACAGCTGCTCTTCCAGCTCTGCTCCTAGGTTTACCAGAGGGCATGCTGTCCCTTCCTTCACCCTTCACTCCGTCTACAGTGGAGGCCTATTTGGGCCCACAGATACACTCAACTCTGCTCTAGGTACTAGAAGAGGCAAATGGAAGGAAACTGACATTTGTTAACAACTATTCTTGCTGAGTGCTGTCATGTATTATGTTCTCATTCAATCTTCTTAACCACTCTATAAGGAAGGTATGACTATCCCCATTTTAGAGAAAAGAAAGTGAGGCACAGAGAGAACTGAGGTCACACAGTAAGGTATAGGTCTACCTGAATCTAAGACTCACACTTCTACCACATGAAATCACATCTTAACTCTGTCTCACTCCCATTGTGGAACCTGGGGCACATGCCATGTCTCCTCTGTCCATTACCACCTGCCCCAGCACCACCAAAGCCCTGGCCCCATGAGGAGCAGGCCAGGAATGAGAGGGAAAGGGAGTCTGCTTCCTTCCCAAAGCCTGGAGGACCTTAGTGGGCCCAAGACACCTGCTACCCCAGCAACGTACACACTTCCCCCTTAGCCTGATGGCCACGATCCTGGCTTGGCCTCTGCAGAGAGGGGCCCTTCCCAAGTCCAGGTGTGGTCTGGAATGATGATCCCCTGGCAGCTTCCACCAATTCTCCTCCAAGAGGCTGGGCCTTGTTACCTATATTATACATTGGCCCTGTGTCCTCTCGTCCCCTAGAATCCTGCTTCAACATGGAGAGGCCCCTGGGATTCCAAGACCTCTTTTGGTTGCACAAATCACTCTTCTGCTCCTACCAACAATATCCTGAGTATCCATAACTGTCTATTTGTTCCCAAGTTTGTGGAGTCCTCTGACACTATGATTTAAATTGCTGACTTCAAACCCTATGCTAGTTCCTCCTGCCCCACCAGCCATGTCTGCCCTGACTTACTCTCCTCCCTCATCTGGCCTGTCTGCTCTGAGATCCCAGGAGGCCCTGTGGCCCTACCTGCAACAGCCATGGCACCTAGTTTCCATCACTGGGTTTCATGCCCCTGACTCTCACTGTCTCTGCCTTGAGTTCCTGGTATCACTGAGGAGCCCCGTGTCATTATCTACAGGCCACAATTTTTGACCCCACTTAGGTCAATATTCCCTAACACCCTCCTTTTCCACAACTCCCCATGCTTAGACCTCAGCCAAGACATGAGGGCCCAGACCTCAACAAATGTTACTGATCTTAGCCAGCCAGCCCTCTCTAGCCACCATGAGTCCTGGTTTTACAGGCACTGGGTAAACTCTTGGTACAGCTCCTGGATGGTCATTAGGATCAACAGGCAGGTATGCTACAAGCCCCAAATCTGGTTTATCCCCATGGCCACAGTCATAAGCATAATATGGTAATCTGTGAACCCAGAAGGCTACATCTGGGGTAAGAGGCTGTGCAGCCTGTCCAGTGGAGCTCAGGCACAGTCCATCAAGGTGGGGACAAGCATGGGGCCATGGGTTCTCCTTCTCCCCTTCATCTCAGTCTTCTCCCTGGGGCAAGTGATGCTGTTTTAAAACCATATTCATTCAACCTCAGAGCGTTGGAAACTATGGCCCTGATGTACATGCTGGCCTATTGCTGGGAGACTGAGAACTGAGTAAGTCTGAAAACTCAGAGCTATCCATTTTTCCAGTCCTGATCCAGCTCTTAGACTCAGGACCAATCCTGCCATATCCCTGCAGGACAAATGACGCCCATCAGGTTCTCAAAGTCCTTCAGAGAATGTCCAATGTCACCGATCATTGAAACAACGGCATTACAACAACTTGCCGCACCACTCCTGACCAAAATCGCAAAATGAGAAAAAAGAAAGTAAATAAAACAGCTAAAAATAAATTAAAATGATGAACCTTTATACTGCAGGGCTGTGGGGACAGCTATAGATAACTGGTGTCACAGTAAATGGGCTCAATATTTCTGGAGAACCATCTAGTAATATGTGACAAGAGCTATAAAATTGTTCATGCCCTTTAACCTAGTAGTTCCACTTGGGGAATGCTTCCCAGTAAAATACTAAGAAAGTAATTTGTACGGAGATATTCATAGCCATGATATTTATAATAGCAAGAAATTGGAAGGAGCCCAAAGGTTCAGCACTTGGGGATTGACTAAGCAAATTGGGTCGAGTGAACACTCCGGGATGCTTCACAGCCAGGAGGTGTGGACATGTGCAGTCTCAGGCAAAATGAATGTGCATCCTTGGGCCAGCAAGATGGGAAAAAACCGAATCAGATGGCCTCTGACTCCAGCTTCAACCATGGAAGCAAACGTGCAGTCGGCTACTTGGCGCTGTCTTCATGTTCATTCAGTTAAGTCAGTAAACTTCATGTCAGTTATGAGGGTTTTAAAGGTCATTTATTTTACTTTCTTTTTCTAAAGGTCATTTTGAATTAACTGAATTCTTTTTTAAGAAGACATTTAAAATGCTAACAAGGAACTCTGTGGAAGAGATTTCATAACTGTCCTTGTGTACGCTCATCTCCCGGGAGTCCTTTCTGACATCTCATCTCTCTTTCCTCGTGTCCATGCAGGAGGACCCAGGCTCACCCACGTGGCTGGACAGGGGCTGCTGTGGACCGGAGGTGCTGGGCCCTGAGAGAGCTGTGAGGGCCTCAGCAGGCCCAGACACTGTGATGGGGCAGTCCCTGGCCCTGATGCTCCGTCACACCCCTTCCTGAGCCTTCCTTCCTCTGGGGCCCACTCTGTGCTCCATGCTTTCTCCTGTGCCTCAGGAAGAGGTTACTGAAGAGCATGGCGGCCCCTCCTTCCCATGAGAGTGCAGATGACCTGAACACCTTCCAGAGACAATGTCTGAGTGTCTAAGGTGGCCCTGTAGGCAAGGGCCTGGGCTTCCTGGCCTGGGGTAGGTGTCCCCCAAGAGCAGTGGTTTCCTCCCCCAGCTGCAGCCTGTCAGAATCACCCAGGGAGCTTTCTAAAATAAAGATTCCTGGGCCCTGCCCTAGAGTCCCTGTGGGCAAAGCCTGGGAATGTGCGTGTTAAAAATATTCCTAGGGCTTCTCATGATGCAAACCACTGTTCTAGAGTCTTTGATGCCTAAGAAAGAAGGTTGTGAGCCTGCCTTCTTGGGGTCCTGGGTTCAAAAGGCTTTTATTATGAGCCAGCAGCCACGGTAGAAACTGCAACCCCTCATGTGTATGTACACACACACACACACACACACACACACACACACACACACACACACAGACACACACACACCCCTTTCAGAGGAAGGCCCTGCCCAGTAGCCTAGAGCATCTGGGAGAGCCCTCCATAGGCCCCTGACAATGCCTGGCTCCCTAGCTCTCTAGAGGCCAAGAGCCAGCCTCCGCCTCAGCCAACACATGTGTGTCTCCCCGGGACTGCAACCTCCCAAGCTTTCTGGGTTCCCCACGTCCTGTGGCAGGGTCTCCTGCTGCAGGAGCTCTTGGTCCATGCCCGCGGTCCCAGGTGTGGCAGTGGGGGCCTGCGGCCCCACCTGCCCAGGCCATACTTACGGAGTCATTTTATAAAGCTGCGTCCTCCTCTCAAACAGCGACCCTCCCCAGGCCCAGGACCACACCCCGGCCACTGGCGTGGCCTGGGCAGACTCCGTCTCACCGCCCCCCGTCTCCAGGACACTCTTCAGCTTCACAGTGGTGCTTGAGTCCCCCAGCCTGTTGTCAGGAAACACCGAGAGTCGTCACCCTGCCCCACCGACCACCCTGCCAAGTGAGAACGGGCTGAAGCCTCCGTAGTCCTGGGGAACCGAGAACAGAGGAGGAGGAGCAGGAAGGAACTCCAGAGGTGGGGTCTCTTCCCAGCAGTTTTGGAGCAACTTTCTGAGCCCTATCTGGGATGCCGAGGAGGTGATGGGGGGGTCACTTTTGGAGGGGTCACCCCCTCCAAACTGTTCCTGAAGTAGCAAGGGAGCTGGGGGTCCCTGGAGTTCCCCAAAAGCACTATCTCCAAGGCTGGGATCCGGGGGCCCAATGCGGCCTTATTTGGGGATCTGGATCTCTTAGGGGTAGGGGCAGCGACAGGGGGCAGGACAACTTCCAGGTAATGGGAGGGGCCAGTGTACGCAGGGACATGAGTGTGGGCTAAAGAGGCACAGAGCAAACTAGCAAGATCTCTGTCCCCTTTGAGCTGACTGTCCTCATCCTACTCTTGCACCCCAGGATCCCAGGGCAAGGGGTGAGCAAAGCTGCCCCTCCCCAACTCCTAGGCTCTGTTCTGAGGGACAAGGAGGGGAGCCAGGAATCGACTTCTCTGGGATCTGAGGTCACACACGCTTGAAGGGCCCTGGTTTTCCCTGTAGAGGCACCGCAGGGTGTTTCCGCCCCCATCCTGAGGCCAGCTGTCTCATCCTCCTCCCCACAGCACACGCCCCCACACACTGGTCTAGGCCCAGGCTTGCCTCAGTTTACTGAGCGTGCCCAGCTGTCACTGAGGTTTGAGGGAAGCTCTGTGGGGCTGGAGGGAAGCCAGGACACTACCCGCTGAGTCCTCTCCCACACAGGTGGCATCGTTGCTGATGCCAGGCCCAAGGAAGGACGAAATGTGTTGTGTCCTGTTCAGAGACTCTCTGCATTTGTAGAGACAATGACAGAGAGCATCAAGGAACGAGGAGGCCGACCTGTGGCTTCACAGCACTGGGGCAGCAGAGAAGGGCCAGGGCCACACAGGCCCCACACTGGGGCACCCTGAAGGCTGGGGCTGGGGATGAGCCAGCCATCAGGTGGGGGCAAACTGAGCTGCATCCACTGCTGAAATCATGCACAGCTAGGCAGAGTCCAGGCCTACGTAAGCGTGGACATAACCGTGACTGTGCTGTGTGGGTGGCAGGCAGGGAGTTCACATAGTGTCTGTAATGATGATGCTTGGTTTTCTCAGCGTGTGTTATTCCTCAGACTCCATCAGCTTCTATGTTGGCAAGGATTCACAGACCCCAAATACGTACAACAGTATAAGGGATCTTCTGGCCCAGTAGTTTTCAGTTGGAAAACATCCTGTCATGAAGAGGCTAACAGAAAACATAAATGCAAGTGGCTCTGGATGAAGCTGGGGACAGGATGGGACTAGAGTTCCACACTCTCAGCCTCTCCCTCCCTATCACCCTCAACTCCTGCTTCCTGGAGATGCTCTGGGTGACCCTGGGGCTCCAAATGTCATTTGAAAATCAGTGGTATGGTCCAGCTTTCTTATTTTCAGATGAAGAAGCTGAGGCCCAGAGTGGGTAGAGATCTGCCAAAGGTCACACAGCAAGTTGGTAGCAGAGCCAGGGCTGGAGCTAGAACTGAGGCCCCATGACTCCTAACCACTGTGGCCTCCAGCTCCTAAGCCAGAGGTGGCCAGCAACCCCACCCATGGTTCTGACCTCCTCCAACCTTCTCCTGTCCCCTCTCTGGCTCTCCTGCATGGAGGAACCTGGTGTCTGGACCACCCCTTCCAGAAACAAGGTCCAAACAGGCCTGAGTTCTTGGCCCTTCAGCAGTAGATCTGGACCCTTGTGACTGTGTTCTCCACAGGTGACCTCTTCACTTTCTTGGCTTTCCCACCTGTCCACGGGGCTCCCAAATCTACTTCCTGATGGCTCCCCTGAGCTCCAAATGCCTCTGGGCCCCTCCAGGGGCACCTCTAACTCTCCAGGTTCAAAGCAACTCACCTTACTCCAGACCTGCTCTTCCTCCTGATTTTCTGGCCATGTGCATAGTCCTGCCATTCACTCAGTCATCACCCCAGAAACCCAGGCGCCACCCTAACCCTCTTCATCTCACCTGCGGCTCTACCTGTGAAGCCCTCCTATCGGTCCCCTCCCCTGTCCCCAGTGCCTCTGCCCAGATTGAGGCCTCACATGTCCCCAGCCTCCTTCTGGTCTCCTGGACTGCAGTTCTGCCTGCTCCAGGAACATTACACTTTTAAAGGCCAACCTGAGCATGTCACTTGTCTGCTGACAAGGCTCTTTCCACTGCTCCTCATTCCAAAGGATATAAACCAAGCTCTTCCATGAGGCTTGTGAGGCTGCAGGACCTGCCGCCTGACCCCTCTCCTGCCTTGCTCTGCTGTCTCCCCTCCAGACTGGCTTTGCTCCAGCCACTTCTAAACTCCCAGCAGATCTCCCCATAAAACTTTCTCATCTCCTGCCTCAGCACACACCCTCTTGTCTCTTCAGATCAAGGCTTTTCCAAGTGTGCCCTTGGGTACCTGCTTCACCATCCCCTAGCATACTGTCGACTCCTGGGCACCACCCTGCCCGGACCTGCCAAAAGAGAATCTCTGCATTTTTAACACAGATCTGTGGATGCTGCACACTAAATGTTGAGAGGCACTGTTCCACTGAGCAGCTCCTCTTGTCCCAGTCTCCCTCCTGCCTCAGCTGGGCATTTCCTTCCTTTTGGCCCCTGTACTCTCCAGGGTGTGACTAATTGTGACTGGATGTCTCCTCTGCTGGGCTATGAGCTCCATACAGGCAGTGACCATGTCTTCTTCCTCTGACCTGTAAATCCCTGAGCCTGGTACAGAGAAGGGATCAATGAACGGGAGCCCCAGTGCCCCTGGTCGGGAGGAGGTCAAGCTGATCTAGTGATAAGCCACAGTTTGTCTGGAAATCTGAGACACTGCTCCCAGGGTCTTTGCAAGTTACACCTGTCCCTCTACCCCACCCTACCTCACCCTCTGCACAGTAAGGAGATGTGTTGGGACTAAGTGTAATGGAGGGCCTACGGGGTGTTAACAGTGACATTTAACAACAAGCTCTCCAGAAAATGTCTGCATGCATAGACTCAATAAGTGCACTCTAAATTTTACTGACACAAAGGATGTATACCACATAATTTACGAATACTAATGAAATATCCAATATTCTTTATTGTAAATTCCATATAGCCAGATGATTGTCCCAGAAATCAACCCGCTCAATGAGTTTCGCCTAACTCTTTATCTGTAGCCAACCTATGGTTGCAATGACAAATTACTGTAGTTCCAACTTAATGTTGCTTGATATTTTCATTTATGCTAACAAGTAAGTTGAAAGTGAAACAACAAAGACATGTCAGAACTTCACTCCTTCACTGGTGGTCTGAGTGATTTCTTTGCTGAATAGGTTAATAGTTTGGGGACACTGGAAAAATCTTTGTTTTCTGCTATTCACCATGGAGCAGCTATAAACATGATACCCTTTAAAATTTAATCTGCATTAGTAATATTTTTCCCATCACTTTCTTACGTCTAGACAATCAACAAAACAATAAATCTGGTCTTAATGTGCAGCACCTGTTGACTTCCCTGGTCTGGCCACCCTCGCCGTGGCCAATCTGTGATGTGACTGAGCACAGAGGTGGGAGGAGATGCTCAGCAGTGCACAGTCATGTGGCAGTTCCACCCCACAGATACAACAGACAGGTGCAGGGACAGGCAGTAAAATGAATAGGAGGTGGTGAGTTTTCAGTGTATTACCTT
The DNA here is from genome assembly GCF_049350105.2 of Macaca mulatta. Lineage (NCBI taxonomy): Eukaryota > Metazoa > Chordata > Mammalia > Primates > Cercopithecidae > Macaca > Macaca mulatta. The sequence continues at coordinate 57,472,132 of NC_133419.1, forward strand.
TGTAAACATACTTTATTTAACGTTAAATTTATACCGCTTCTTTTTTTTTTTTTTTTAATTTTTGAAAGAGAGGGTCTTGCTCTGTAGCCCAGGCTGGAGTGCAGTGGTGTGATCTGGGCTCACTGTGGCCTTGACCTCCTAGGCTCAAGTGATCCTCTGACCTCAGCCTCCTGAGTAGCTGGGACTATAGGCATGTACCACCATGCCCGGCTAACTTTTGTATTTTTTTGTAGAGATGGGGGTCTCAGCATGTTGCCCAGGCTGGTCTCAAACTCCTGACCTCAAGCAATCCTCCTGCCTCGGCCTCCCAAAGTGCTGGTGTGGCAGGCCAGGTGTCACTAATGCAGGCCTCCGTAACAGCTGTTTCAGTGCTGACCGACTGGTGAAGTTCAATATTAAAAGCTGACAGAAGCAGTGCCCTTACACAAAGGCTGGAATGGAACAAAAGCCTAGCGAGAGTTTTGCCTTAAAGCATGACAGAATAATGAAGGAATTCTTAAAGGACCTGCTTAAGATTAAACAAGTTTTATTGGGGGTCTGAAGAAACTCCCCAAACCTCCGTGACTTAGCAGGGGACAAGATAAGGGTAATCACCCCTGGCACCTGGACCCATTTAGATTAAGTACATTACTGAGGCTCCAGAGGAAGGTCTTCAGGACTCAAATCTTAGTTATAGATGAAAAGAAGTTAATCACTTATGTCTTTGGATGAATGCACACTTACACGCAGACATATAGTTTAGAAGGTATATAAGCTCTGGAAAACTTTGTAATTTTGAGTTGGTCTGGCAATAATTTCCAGGCCTTCTCCCTGTAACCAGTTATAGAAATAAAAATTCCCTTCTCTCCCAGTTCATCTGCATCTGGTTATTGGGCCTTGAGAATAAGCAGCCCACCCTCAGTTTGGTCCAGGAACATTGGGATTACAGGCGCGAGTCACTGTGCCTGGCCAGTTTGATTCTTAATAACAGCTATGTTTAGCAACGGGCTTACAAACATCTTCCTTTACTGCGCAATTGATTCTCATAAGCCGTTTCTGGGCCAGTTCCAGGACAGTCACCCTAAAGAATTGAATGGGACCCCCCATTACTGCCATTACTCAGAGGGCCAGTCCCCTCCCCAGCCCTCTAGAGCCTAGCTTGCGAGCTGCCAGAGGGATCCTGAGAGTCTAACAGTCCCTGCTATGTGACCCAGCCAGCTTGTTTCCACTCTATGGGCCTCAGGTTCCTCAACTTTGAGGGGGAAAATGGCGCCTCCTAACTCGTGAGGTGTGGAGAGAATGAAATGCCCGCTTGCCCTTCCCCCACACACCTGGCCTACATACTGTAGTTCATTCCCATCACTGCCCCCACACCTTATCTGAGACACACCATGCACTTGTTTTGGGGACATGCCTGCACACCCCTCACCCTCCCAAACTGCATCACACACAATAACATGGCACCCCCTATACCACCCAGAGACAAGCTGACCTGTAGACAGCTGCCTCCCACTCATCACCTCAGACACTCCACAGACAGATTTTCCTCCAGCTCTGCCTCACACACAGCCACCTACATATCCAAACCATACCCCACAAAGGCTCCCATGTGCATATGTACCCGAAATTCCTTCGTGTACTTTGTACTCACATGTACTGCGCCAAATACCTTTTCCCTACCCCCAGGCATTTCACACAGAAATGGATGCCCCACCCTGCCCGCCACAACCCACTGACACTCCCGACGTTCCCCCGCCTATCCCTGCCAGCATGAGCATGCACACCACACACATGTGCCCATCATTTAGCTATACTTCTCTCCAAACTCACACGTCACAGCACACACTCACGCCACCCCTACGCAGAGGCATTCCCATATGGTCCTCACACACTCAAGGCATTCCCATATGGCCCCACATTCTAGGACAGGAGACCCCAGCCAGCCCTCTGAGCCCATGCCCTAGATTAAGGAGCAGTGAGGGGCATCCTGGTAGCATGAGGTGGGAAAGCTAGGGTGCACTTCCTCACGGTGACAGCTTGCTTCCCTGGAAGTCAGGCCCTGGCTTGAGGTGCAGGGAGGACTTCAGAGACCTGAGAAGGGATAGGACCAGACTGCTGGCTAAACACCTCCGTGTTCTCCAGACCCAGCCTCAGGCGGCTCCAGCAGCCAGCTCCTACCTGCTTTCCCCAGTACCCTCAACCCAAACAAGGACGCCCATCTGCTTCTGGAAGCTCCTCCCACGCCCTGTGACAGCAGGACTCTTGGGGGCTTGAGGGCCTTGCCCAGGCTGCAGTGAACACTGAGCCCAGGCTCCCCTGGTCACAGGGAGGGATCAGAAAGCACAGGGCCCTGAGCGGAGGGGCTGGTGGGAAAGTGAGCAGGGAGGCCAGGGCTCCCGCTTCCAACTCCACAGGGGCTATCAGGACTCCAAGGTGGTGCCCCTTTCCTATGCCTTGCTAGACTGAAGCGGTGGCATACGCACACACTGTCCTTGGCTGTTCCAACCCTCAGCTCCACCTGAAGGTTGGACCCTATCCTGTCCCCTAATCATTATCCTGTACCCTCGCCCTGTCCTTGCCCTCACCCCCAGCCCATCAACAGCAGAGCTGAGTCCTGGGGTGAGGGGCCTCGGTCTGTCTGCTCCCATCACCTAGCGTCTGTGTGGCCTGGGTAAGGGCCTCCCTCCTGGACCCCCCCATCATCTGAGCAAGGAGGAGCCTGTGTGCAGCAGACGCTGGGTGGGCTCTGGGGCCCATGATGGGCAGATACCAGCATATCTGTCTAGGTGGTCCCAGCACACTCTAAAAGCAGCCTCAGGCCAGACCGGGTCCTGATGGGCACAGGGAAGCCATCTCAGGGGTACACACCTTCTTACAGTGCCACCCAGCAATAATCCAGAGTAATGGCTGAGGCCTTAGAGAGCAATGGTGAGGTATGCATCACCCACTTCAGAAAGCTCACTATCTTGTATTCTCCTCCCACCTCTCTCTCTCTCACACACATGCACACACACAGGCCACTCCAGACTGATCCTACCAGGCTGGTGCAGCCTGTCCTCTCTAGACTCTACATCCTGGTCCTTGCAGAAGATGCTGCCTTCAGATTTCCATGGCAACAACAGACAGCTGCCCTGACTGATGAGTTACAGTAAACCCTCTCTTCTCTGTCTAGCTGAGGGGGTTTCCAGGGGAGACAGGCTGAGCATCTAGGCCTGGGCTCCAGACTTGGGTTAGTAACGACAGAGTAACTCTAGGACAGGCCAGCCTCCACACCCTACCCCTTGCCCAAACCCACCTGCTTTTCACCTTCTGGTCCTTTGAGAGACTGTTTAATATGGTAGAGAATAAGCCATGTAAGCACCAAGGCTGTGCTGAGCTACTCTACCATCCCTTTAGCCAGATGTGCCACATGCCTCCCAGTGACACTTATACAGGCACATACACCCATGTACATGTATGAACACAGGTACAGTACACACAGGAACATGTACACAATATTCACACAAAGTGGAAATCTCCATGGCTGCAGAATACCACGCGTGCATGCATGCTGACACATATATGGAGGAACACATACACACACACATATGCCAGGACACACATCTAGGTGTACACATAGATATGCCAGAACAGACATTCAGGCTGGGAGATGACATGGCATGCAGGTGAGGACACGTCTACAGGCTCAGACATATCCATTCCAATTGATGGAAATGGACGTGGACCCACAACCATTCCCTACTCCCACGTGCGCTTGCTCGCTCTCTCTCGCTTGCTCACGCTCTCTCTCTCTCTCTCCAGCCCTTGCCCCTGCCAGACTCAAGGAGGGCCATGTGGAAAGTCAGAGGACCATAAAAGAGTCAAACCTTTAAGAAAGGGCTGTAATCAAAGATACAAATGAGACTGTACACATCTGAATCTTACTACATTTCTAGACTAATAAATTAAAAATCTCAACACAATGGACTTTCTAGAAAATATAAATCTCTAAACTTAAAAAGAAGTAGAAAAGTTGATTAGATTAATAACCATGGAAGAAACTGGAAATGTTGCTAAAAAGCTCCAGACAAGAAACGTGCCAGACCAAGATGAATTTGGGGACAAGTATTTCAATTTTTTTTTGTTGTTGTTGAAACAGAGTCTCACTCTGTCACCCAGGCTGGAGTGCAGTGGCACGATCTCAGCTCACTGCAAGCTCCGCCTCCCGGGTTCATGCCATTCTCCTGCCTCAGCCTACCAAGTAGCTGGGACTACAGGTGCCCACCACCACGCCTAGCTAATTTTTTTGTATTTTTAGTAGAGACGGGGTTTCACCCTGTTTGCCAGGATGGTCTCCATCTCCTGACCTCGTGATCTGCCTGTCTTGGCCTCCCAAAGTGCTGGGATTACAGGCGCGAGCCACCACGCCTGGCCAAGTATTTCAAACTTTTAAAAACAGACAATTATTGAGTTAGAGGAATCACTCAGCAATACACAAAAAAAGATGAGATGCAACCAACTAATTTTGCAAGGTTAATCAAACCCTGATATAAAAATCTGACTCCCCAGATACCTAAAACTCCACTACTTAACAGCCTTACTTATTAAAAATATATTTAGCATTCTAAATAAAAGATTAACAAATCAAACCTAGAAGTAAGTTGAATGAAAAATATAACATGCACCATATAGAGCTCATTCCATTTCCAGAAACGGAAAGATGGTTTATATATGAGCAACCCTATTTATATAATATATCACATTAATAAGTCTAACGATAAATGTCGTAAGTTTTTAACAGATACCAAAACGGTCTTGGATAAAAGTCACCACTCATTTCTGGTTAAAAGAAATTTATTAGTAAACTAGGAACAGAAGTATAGTTGACAGGATAAAGAATATAACTAAACATTGTTTTATAAGTTCTAGCCAATGCAATAATTTATTTTTTCACATAATTATTAAAGAAGATAAATTGATCATTATTTGCATATCCAACTGTCTACCCAGCAAAATCTAAGAAAATTAACTGAAAAACTATTAGAATTAATAAATAGGTCAGTGGCATTGATTAATACAGAATAACTATCCATAAATAAGTGGCTTTTCTACATATCAGAAACATCCAATTTAAAAATATAATTAAAAAGGTCCGGTCGGGCGCAGCGGCTCACGCCTGTAATCCCAGCACTTTGGGAGGGCAAGGTGGCCGGATCATGAGGTCAGGAGATCGAGACCATCCTGGCTAACACGGTGAAACCCCATCTCTACTACAAATACAAAAACAAAAAATTAGCGGGGAGTGGTGGTGGGTACCTGTAGTCCCAGCTACATGGGAGGCTGAGGCAGGAGAATGGCATGAACTCAGGAGGCAGAGCTTGCAGTAAGCCAAGATTGCGCCACTGCATTCCAGCCTGGGAGACAGAGCGAGACTCCATCTCAAAAAAAAAAAAAAAGAAAGAAAAGAAGAAGGAGAAGGAGAGGGAGAGGGAGAGGGAGAGGGAGAAAAGAAGAAAGGTCCTATTCACACAAGCAGTAGAAAAAATAACCTATCTAGGGAAACTTCACAAGAAATGCCTTGGACATACATGAAAACAAACTACAATTCTATTAATAACAAAGCAACAATTTTACTTATATTAACACCCTTAATAAAAGGAGATGCTTCCCCTGTTCCTGTATGGAACTGCAATTTTGTCAAATAAATTGACAGGTGTGATTCCATTCTAATCATAAATGCAGTAGATTTTTTTTCACCTGGACAAATTTATTCCAAAATTCATCTGGAAAAATAAGCCAATTTTCCAAGTTAGCCAAAACAATTTTGTAACTGTAAAAGAATGAGGAGGCATTTACCATGTCAGTTATCAAACTGTGCTATGAATCTCCAATAATTCATCTGTACTAGGAATCTATACCAAAAACAGTGGTATTGACGTGAGAATGACCAATGGACCAATGCAGTACAGAAATAATTCCATGTATATAGAGGAAATTGGTTTACAATAAAGGTGGGCTTTCAAAACACTGAAGAAACATTGGATTATTTAGTAAGTGGCTTAGAGATCAACTTGCCATCCATTTGGGGCAAATAAAGTTATATCCCTATTTTACATCCCATACAAAAACAAATAACAGAGGATTAAAGGTTTATTATAAAAAAGAAAACTGTAAGTAGAACATGTTAGAGAGTATTCTTCTAGTTATGTGCAGGGAGTGGGGGAGTTTTTCTAAGCATGTTCCTAAATCCAGAAGCCATAAAGGTTTATTAGGTAAAAATCACCATCTTCTATATGGCAAGAGACACTGCAATTGAACTGAGTGCCAAGGTGGCAAATATGCAGTGAGGGTGGCCCTTCAGATACTGTGGGGAGAGAATGGATTGACACCCTTTCTGAAAAGAAATGTGATAATATGAATGTATCAAAGAACTTTAAAGAGATTCATTCTTTTTGAGCTATTAATTTCATTTCTCTGAAGCTAGTCTAAGAAAGTGATCATAAGAGTATAGAGATTTATGTACAAATATATTCATCACTGAGAATTTAGAAATTATGGAAATAACCAAAATAAAGGAATGATTAAATTTCAACAAATCCACAAAAGAGCTATTATATAGCCACTAAAAAGAGTATTTGTCCAATAATATTTAACAATATGGGAAAGTATGTTACACGAAAAATTTAGATGACAAAACAGTTTACACAACGTCGTTAGGATATAGGCACACGCAAACATACATAATTGCCATTTGTGAACAAACTTATACTACACATTTTTTTCAGATAACACCTGAGATCCTTTTCAAAGTAGCACCTAAGAATTTAAGCCCATTTTTTTCAGTAACAGAGCAAAACACAAAACAAATAAAAGAAACAACTTCATTTTCAGCATCCACTCTCAGATGCTCACAACTGCACTCCTTGGGCTCCCCTCCTGACGGTTCCCAGTGGAACAACTAGTCCTGGCCATTAGCTACTTGAAAGCTTCCTGTCTTACCTTGACTTTAAGCTTTCCCTCTGTTTTAATGGTCCTACTAGTCTTTCTTTGGAGAATATGTGTGCCAATTATCTCATAAGATTACATCCCCCAAAAGGATGCAATTTTATTGTGGAACCAGTAAAAGTTAAGAGGTTAGCAAAAGCATAGGAAGAAAGAGCTAAGAGACAGAAGAGCAGAAAACACATTTTCTTTAAGATATTCTAGTTAGATGTCACTTATTTTTAAGATGATAGACTTCGCTGAAGGGAAAAATAAAATAGTACTTTAACCAGGACATTTTACTTATGGAAAGCTTTTTGGCCTTATTCACTTTTTCAAAAAAATGAATTAAGGATTACCAGGAGTGGGTGCATAAGTAAAAGATTAAAAAGAAGTACATGAATGAAAAGATGCTCAACTTCATTATATTCACCTGGAAAATGTAAAGTAAAACCACAAGACCACAGGCAACACACTCACCAGAACAGCTAAAATAAAAAGACAGAGAAGACCAAGTATTGGTGGAGATATGGAACAGCTGGGATTCATATATTGCTGATGAAAGTGTACTGGTACAACCACTCTGGAAAACTTTGGCAGCATCCACTAGAATGGAACATAAGATTCAGCAGTTCCACTCTTAGGTACGTACCTCATGGAAACACATAGACACATACACCAAAAGATGTGTACAAGAATGCTCATAGCAGCACTATTCCTAATTGCCAAATACTTTAAACTTCCCAAATGCCTATGAACAGTAGAATGCATATACAAACTACAATTCACACATTCGAATACTATACAGCAATAATAAATGAACTAGTGTATAACTACATGCCTGACATACATGCATCTTGCAAATTAATACTGAACAAAATAAACCAGCCTCAAAGAGTAGATAATAAATTATCCCACTTATATAAATGTCAAACATAGGCAAAATTAATCTATGATGCTAATAGTCGGGATCACTACTTTGGGAGGGTGCATTTATCAGGAAAGGGCTCAACGCCGGCTTCTAGGGTGCTGGCAATGTTGTGTTTCTTGGTCCAGGTAGTGTTAACATGACTGTCTGTGTTCAGCTGTGCAAATTCATCATAAGCTGTCCACTTAGAATTTGTGTATTTCCATGTATACTATATATACCTCAATTAAAAATTTAAAGATGAAAATTAATCAAAATGTCAGTAGGAATTACCTCTGGGTGCTGGGGCTACAGGTCATCTTATTTTTCTTTCTTATATTGTTTTATGTATTCCAAATTCACTACAATGAATATGTAGTGATTACATACATATTTTGTTATGGTTATATAATAAAATTACATAACAATAAAATTACACAATAAAATTAATGTTATTTTATTTTATGTGTATGTGTATGTGTGTGTGTGTATATGTATATATACACCACATAATGCCACCATGGTTCTAAAAGGTGCTGTGAAGGTGGCCTGGGCAATAAGCCACTACTTCTTTTCCTGAGGAGTATCCATTGTCTCTTTCCTGGGCCTGGGCCAGTGGTTCTCAAATCTGCCTAGACATCAGAATCACCTGGAGAGCTATTTAAAATTCAGATTCTTGGGCCCTACTCTCAGTGACTCTGATTTAGTTGGTCTAGGATGGCCTCCAATATGGCACCCTTCAAGTTCTAAAATAGCAGGACGACACACCACAAGGTCTGAGCTGTGGAAGCCTCAGCTCTTCCTGCTGGATGGGGGTTGGGAGAACCTGTCTGGGGCACTGAAAGTCCCTCTTGGGTTAAGCTGTGAAATGAAGACTATGCCATAGGGTTTGGTAGCTTCCTAGAAGGGTAAGAGTTTGGAAAGCCCAAGGTAGACCATGCTTTGGGCTGATTACAGAAGAGAGGATGGCAAAGCAGGTAAGAGCACAAATATGGAGTCAAATAGACTTGGGTTCAAATCCTGCTCTGCAGTAAGCTCTCTGTCTTTGAGGTTAACCACTTTGAGCCTTAGCTATACCATGGGAATTCACAGGGATTCTCATATCTCTTTGACAGAATTATGACTATTAAATATGATAATTTATGTAAAACAATACAGAGTCTGGCATGCAGTAATGTCAAATGATATATGCTATATGTAATATTATCATACTTAATTGCATATATTTAATCTTACATATAATTACATAACATTACATGTTATATAGAGAAATATATTAATTGATATTGAGTACGAATAGTCCAAATTATGGAAAGTCTGATGCTCTGATGATTGTTTTAAAAAATACAGCCTTCAGCCAGGCATAGTGGCTCATGCCTGTAATTGCAGTACTTTAGGAGGCCAAGTTGGGAGGATTGCTTGAGACCAGAAGTTCTAGACTGGCCTCGGCAACATAATGAGGCCCTGTCTCCACAAAAAAGAAAAAAAAATTAGCTGGGTCTGGCAGCATATTCCTACAGTCCCAGGTACTCAGTAGACTGAGGTGAGAGGATCCCTTTTTGTGGACACTTTAAATTAAAACATTCATTCACTTATTCATTCATTCATCAAACCTTTGAAAGCTTACTGTGACCTCAGGCAATTTAACCACTCTGTGTCTAATTTTTCATCTGCGAAATGAGAATGATAACAGTACTCACCTCATAGGGTTACTGTGACTATTAAATGAGTTAATATGTTTAAATGGCCTAGAATCATGTGTGGTATAAGTCCTCAACATACGTTAGCTATTATTATTCATTTGAAAATTATTTATTGAATGCTCACTGTGTACATTCACTGTAGGCTGAGGACACAACAATGAAAGAAAAAAAAAAAGACACGGTCCTGCCTTCACGGTGCTTGTAATCAAATGACAGTAAAAGATATAAATAATTATTAAAATGGATGAGCAAATGGGACCTTTTCTAGCAGAGTTATATTGCATGTGGCATGTCACAGTCATCAAAGACCTTCATCACATCCTTTTTTCAAGAAATATGTCCTGGGATGCATCAGCCTCTTTGTGACACAGTTTCTAAGCCACATGCAGGAGATGGCCCAGCCACCCCAAGGACCCTCCCTGGGGCTCAGGCTCCACTCAGGTTTGGATGATTCATCAGGGCTCCCTTTGAAACAAAAGGTATAAATGTAGCAACGGCAAGATCCTTAGGTTAGCCCCTGTGCAGTAAAGCAGGGAGGCAGCACAAACTCTCAAGCTCAACACTGAATCTAGGAGGAAGACCCTGCTGCACGGAGCCCTTCTGCTATTGGGACTCCAGGCCACTCGAGGGCATTTGGCCTTGGATCTCATTTCCACCAGCCATGGCTCCACACCTCCATTCCTTCATCCAGTGCACTTATAATGAGTATCTATTCTGTGCATGGCTCTCCACTGAGGGTACTGAGCCAAGTGAGACATGTTCTTACCCTCAGACAGATCACAGCCCAGTAGCAGATTTGGATAGAATCATGATTGATGTAAATTTACTAAGGCTTGTGATAAAGTTTAGCACTGCATATGATTGAGAACATCTGAGTAGGCTTCCTGGAGGAGGTGATACCAAGTCTTGAAGGCCGATGAGAAGTTTACCAGGTGAAGACAGCGAAGAGCACTACAAATGGAAGGAGCTACAGGTGAAACCCAGAAATGGAAAAGAGTACATGAGTTTGGAGAGCTGGTGCAGCTGGCAGTGGGGAGAGGCAGGAGAGGAGACAATGCTGGAGAATGTAACAGGAACCAGATAGTAAAGAGCCTTTTGTCTCCACTAAGAATGCAGGGCTCTGTGCTAAAGCTTCAGAGCAAGCTTGTCCACCCTGCAGCCTGCAGTCTGCACATGGCCCAGAATGGCTGAGTGAGGCCCAACACAAATTTGTAAACTTTCTTAAAATATTATGAAATTTTTTTGCAAATTTTAAAAAAGTGAAGCAGCTGTCGTTAGTGCTAGTGTATTTTATGTGTGGCCCAAGACAATTTTTCTTCTTCCAATGTGGCCCAGGGAAGCCCAAAATTTGGACACCCCTGCTTTAGAGAATCCACTGAAATACATTAAGTGGGGGATGATATGATCCTATCTATGCTTTGGAAAAGTGACTCTGGCTTCAGTGTGGCCCATGGCTTGGAGTAAGATAGGCTGGAGGCAAAGAGGCAGTTTGCAGGCTGCTATATGGTCACTTAGACTGAACACTGTGAGGACCTAGGTGATCTGGTGGCCAGAGAGAAAGAAAGAGATGCACAGATTTGGGACTAACAAAGAATACGAAACCGAAAGGATTTTATCTAAATATCAGGGAATGGTGAAGAAGAGGTCATGGTGGCCTTTAAGATTTGGGGCTGGGTTTTCCCCAGGAGACAGGAAATAGAAGATGAGGGACAGGTTGGTGAGAGAAGATGTTAGTTTGGATGCATTGAGTTGGAGGGGTCTGTGTGATATCCAGTTGGGAATGTAGGGTAAGCACTTAAAATGGTGAGCCTAAAACTAAGGAGAGACTTCTGCCTTCAGTCACAATGGAGTAACAGGGCCTAGATTTACGTCTCTGCCTTAACATTTAAAAACCAGGTGAAACAGATGAAACAACAGTCAGACATTGGACAAAAGGCGGTGCAAGACAATGATCCAGAGGAAAGAAAACAAATAAAGTGAGCCCCGCCAGTGCCCTGATTATTCCCTGGAAAGAGTTTCCACAAGCAAGAGCTAGAGAGTGAGAGAGGAAGAGACTGAGAAAGAGAAGGAGGGATGGAGGGAGGGGAGGGAGAGAATGCACGAATGTGCTTCGGAGGCCTGTAGAGGGCTGCCCTCATCTCTGGCTGAGTACTGCACATGCATGTGAGAAAATGACCCAAGGCTGGGAAATGAACCACAGAGAGAAGTAAGCAGAGCAATCTCAGAAATTCACAGAAGGCTGGAAATACCCTGTGTTCCTACCAGTCCAAGTAGAAAGACCTCCTAATACACAGAACATCAGATCAGGGAGGGTCCTCAGAAGAGCACTCTTTAGTAGTGAGGCCAACTTAGCCCTCAGCCAAGGGCTGCTCTGGACCTGCCCTAACAAAGCCTAAAAGAAAACCCCAGAAGGATCCAACTGATTCCAAGTACAGGTTGAATATCCCTTATCCAAAATGCCTGGGACCAGAAGTGTTTCAGATTTTGGACTTTTTCAAATTTTGGAATCTTTGTATTATACTTACTTGTTCAGCATCCCTAATTTGAAATGCTCCAATGAGCCCTTCCTTTGAGCATCATTTGACTCTCAAAAAGTTTCAGATTTTGGAGTGTTTCAGGTTTCAGATATTCGGGATACTCAACCTGTAACTTAATTGTTTGTCAGAACAAAGCCCAGCATTAACTATTAAAGGATAAAACAAAGCCCAACGTTGTAAAATCTAAAACATTTATCATCTAATCAAAAATTACCCAGGCATTCAAAAAAGGAGGAGAAGAAGATGCATAACTAGAAGAAAAATCAATCACCAGTGCACACAATAAGAAATATATATTTGATCTTTGTCCCCAGTTCTTGACACAGAGCTTCTAAAACCCTTGGAAATTCTTGCATAATAGGAACATCTTTTTTATTCTCAATAAGCCACTTTCAACCATACCTGAGTTTATTCTAATGAGATGACTCTTGGTGGGCTTCTAGATAGCTTAATGATGGGGGCTGGCTGCCAGAGAAACCAACCATGTGATTAGAGGATTAGAACTTGCTGCTCGCCCCTACGCCACTGGGGAAAGGAGAAGGGCTACAGATTGAGTTCACTCACCAATGGTCAATGATTTAATCAACTGTACCTATCTAACAGGACCCCCATAAAACCCTAAATGACAGGGTTTGGAGAGTTCCTGGCAGGTAAACATATCAGGGTGCTGGGGAGGTGGCACACCTGGAGAAGTCATGGAAACTCCACGCCATTGCATACCTTGCCCTAGGCGTCTCTTCCATTTGGCCATTCCTAAGTTGTATCCTTTATAATAAATCAGTAAAGAGTAAATAAAGTGCTTTCTTGAGTTCTGTGAGCCATTCTAGCAAATGTTCATACCTGAGAAGGGGTCCTAGGAGCCCCCAATTTATAGCTGGTTGGCCAGAAGTACAGGTGACAACCTGGGACTTATGAAATGGGGGAAGTCTTGCAGGACTGAACCCTTAATCTGTGGGGTCTGCAATAACTAATTATTATAATTAGTAACAGAATCAAATTAAATTGCTGAACCCTCAGTTGGCATCCAGAGAGTCGCCAAATTGGTTGTTGGTGTGGAAAGAAACCACACATTTAGTGTTAGAAGTGTTGTGGGTAAAAACACTACAAGTAGGAGGATACCTAGAAATGACACAGATGACAGAATTAGCAGACATAAATGTTAAAAGAGCTATTATAAACTTACTCCATGTAAAGAAGGTAGAGGAAAATATGACTATGATGAGGACAGAAATGAAAGATATAATTAAGATGCAAGTCAAGCTTCGAGATGAAAAACATAGTATCTAAAATAAAATATATACTTTATGGAATTAGACACTGCAAAGAAAAGATTTGTAAATTCAAAGGTATAGGTAGAAATATTTCAAAATAAAACACAAACAATACTGAAAAATGAAAACCACAGTATCAATGAACTCTGGAACAACATTAAGCAAATTAACACACATAATTGGCGTTTCAGGGGAAAAGGCAGAAAAAAATAGAAGAAATAATGCCCAATGTTTTTTCAAATATAATGAGCACCATATACTCAAATATCCAAGAAACTCAAAAGACATTCAGTGGAAGAAACATGAAGAAAACTATACCAAGACATCACATAATCATTTGTTGAAAGCCAACGATAAAGAGAAAATCTTAAGAGCAGCCAGAAAAAGGGCGGTGGGGCGGATGCTCATTCTAGACAAATGTATTCAGCATTGTACTGGAGGTTTTAGCCAAGATGATTAGGCAAGAAAATGAAACAAAAGGCATCCAGATTAGAAAGGAACAAGTAAAACTATCTCTACTCATACAAGACATAATATTGTGTAATGAAAATCTAAGTTATCCACTAAAACATCATTGTAACTAATAAACAAGTTCAGCAAGTTTGCAGGATACAAGATCATTACACAAAATCAGTTATACACAGTTCTATACACTTGCATTAAGAAAACAATTCAATTTACAAAAGCATCAAGAAGAATAAAACACTGAGGAATAAACTTTTAAAAAGAAGTGCAGTATTATACACTGAAAACTACAAACTTCTTTGAAAGAAATTAAAGATGACCTAAATAATAAATAAGAAGATATCCTGTGCATACGGATCAAAAGACTATTAAGATGGCAATACTCTCCAGACTGATCTACAGATTGAATCCAATCTCCATTAGAATACTGGCTGGCTTCTTTGTGGAAATTGACAAGCTGATCCTAAAATAAGTAAGAAAAAATTAAGGGATACAGAATAGCCAAACAATCTTGAAAAAGAACAAAGGTAGAGAACTCATCCTGATCTCAAAACTTACCACAAAGCTCCAGTAATCAAGGTAATGTGGTATTGGTATAAAGATAGACATATAGGTCAATGCAGTGGAATTGAGAGCACAGAAATAAACTTGCATTTACAGTCAACTGATTTACAACAGGATAGCAAGACCATTAAATGACGGTAAAACGTTTTTTTCACCAAATGGTGCTGGGACAACTGAATATCCATATTCAAATGAATGAGTTAGGACCCCTACCTCACACCAATAACAAAATTAACTCAAAATGAATCAAAGACCTAAATGAAAGAGCCAAAACTATAAAGCTCTTAGAAGAAAACATAGGCAGAAATCTTCGTTAAGAAATCTTATGGTTTCTCACATGTGACACCAAAAGCACAAGCAACAAAAGGAAACTAGATAAATTAGACTTCATAAAAATGTAAAATATTTGTGTTGCAAAGGACACCATCAAGAAAGTGAAGACAACCACAGAAAAGAATAAAATATCTGCAAACCATATATCTGATAAGCATCTTGTTTGTACCTAGAATATGTAAAGCATGCTTCAACTCAATAATAAAAAGGCAACCCAATTTAAAAAATGGACAAGAGATATGAATAGACATTTTTCCAAGGAAGATATACAAATGGTCCATAAGCACATTGTTCGTCATCATTAGTCATCAGCGAAATGTAAGCCAAAACCACAATGAGATACTACTTCATACTTACTAGGATGACTATACTTAAAATTACAGATAATAACATGTATTGGCAAGAATGTGAAAAAACTCTGAGACTCTCATATACTGCTGGTGGGGATGTAAAATGCAGCAACCACTTGGGAAAACAGTCTGACAGTTCCTCAAAAGGTTGAACATAGATCCTAGGCATATACCCAAGGAGTGAAAACATATGTCCATATAAAAACTTGGTCACAAGAGTTTATATGAGCATTATGTATAATAGCTAAAATGTGGAAACATCCAAACATTCATCAATTGATGAATGGATAAAGAAAATGTGGTATACCCATACAATTGAATATTATTCAGCAATAAAAAGAAATGAAGTATTGATAAATGCTATGACATAGATGAACCTAGAAAATATTATACTAAGGAAAGAAGTCAGTTACAAAAGACCACAAATTATGTGATTCAATTTATATGAAATGTCCAGAATAGGCAAAACTATAAAGACAGAAAATAGATTAGTGGCTGTCTAAGGCTGGGGGGCGTAGGAAAAGGGCGAGACTGCAAATGGGCATGGGTTTTCATTGGGGACAGTAATGGAAATGTTCTAAAATAGATTGTAGTGATGGTCATACAACTTAAAACCATTGAACTGTACACTATAAACAGGCAACTTGTATGGTATATTAATTATATCCCAATAAGGGGGTAATGTGAGAGCTTTGAAATAGTTGTGGAGGAACTGGAGCAGGCCCAGGTCACAGGACTGCTGGGCATTGCTGGGGGCTCGCTGGAGGCCGCAGACCATGAATTTGGACTAATGTCAATTCATGAAGGACTAAAGAAAGCAAGCAGTTACCATGTTCTAAGGTTGAGGTAGGAGACTAAGAGGCCAGGTGGTGAATGGTGGGCAGAAGTGACAAGCAGCAGATCTCAGATAGAATAGGAACAAGAGTTGATTCAGAGTGAGGAGAAAAACTAGGGCTCAAGGGCCTGAGGTCTCTATGAACAGACATGGTGGAGGTATGGGAGATAGAATGCATAAGAGGTACATTCTGAAGATTAGGATTTCACAGGTGGAACAGTTTCAAACGATCCCAAGATGCCAAGTAATGAGTAGATGAAATGGAGATTACATTCTTCAACAAGTTGAAGACAACAAGCCAAGGTTATCTTGCTTTGCTATATCCCTAAGTGGCTGGATCATTAACTGTGCCATTGATTATGACTATCCCAAACCTACGGAGATAGGGTCCTATGAGTCAGCCCTCAACCCCAAAGATGCCTGGCTCCTCATCTCCCTACTTACAGCCCTGTGTCACCATGGGGGAAACATCATGCTTGCTGGCACCATCTTGAACTGTGCAGTTTTACCTGATATTAAGGGATACTGGCAGAGCCTTTCAACAGGGAAGAACCTTTCAACATGAAGTAGAGAGATACCAAACCTGAGAAATGAGTCAGCCCAGAAACCCAGTATAGCCAAGAGTCCCTGCCAGGCAGCCATCAGCTGTAGACACACAGTTCACACTATGCTCAGAACTTCCATTCACATAAGGCAAGGTCATGGCCAAAGGACTACTCACTCCTGAGAAGCCCCTTGACTCCCACACAGTGATGCTGGTTCCCTCTCCTGCAGTACAGAGAAAGAACCATGAGCAGGGGGCCTGTGTTCTAGTTCTGAGTCTACCACAAACTTGCAGTGTGACCTTGGTTCAGAACCTGAGGCCTGTTTTGCCTGTTACACAAGGGGTTGGATGTAGGATCTCAAAAATTTCTTGCAGCCTTGACAGTGGGTTCAGGAAGGAGGGTGTCATCAACTTACATCACTCAAAATACACCAGCTGCACACGACAAATGAGCTGAAGTCTCAAGCCTCATTAACAGTCATCACAGCAGAGTCACCCCTCTGGGGTTCACAACTTGCACCCCTCCTCCTCCTACTGCTCCTTCCCAAGAGCCTGTGAAGTAGGCTCAAGTGATACACCCTCCCCCACACCACTGTCTTTCTCTGCATGAGATTTTCTTTAGGCTAAAAAGTCAACCTGGTTTGAGGCCATGTGTAGAAAAGGAGAGCAATGAGGTCCCTGCCATGAAAGCCTTACCCAAGACCCCTGGCTCTACACAGAGCATCCCTTTAGGGCACCATCATCACAAACCCCATCAGAAACCCAGAACTGACATCTGAGGAGGCAAAGCAGAGCCCCAGGTGCTCCCTGTTTCTCTGGCCTGGTTCCTTGGAAGGACAGGCAGACTTCCCAGGTGTTGGGGACACTCAGCAGACACTCTGCAGCTGGGGACAGGATCCTGTCATTTTGCCTCATCTGTACACAGGACAGCACCCCCTCCTTCACAGGGCAGTTATGACCATCCCATGGGCCAAGAAACATATCCTTGGGACCCCAACATGTGTAAACAACAAATGAGGTCCTGGTTAGGAGCCTTAGGCAAGACCCACCTCCTGACATTAGAAAGCAGGCTTGGGACGGCACCCCTGGGGCAGGGCATCTCCACATCTGGGTGTTTGGGCAATGGGAGGGCAGAGGGGCTGGAGGCTCTGCCACCATGATTCCCTCTGTGGTCCTAAGCTATGGTGCGACCACATGTAGAGGGCACCTCCTTTCTCAGGTGGCCTGGCTAAGAGTCCCTGGACAGGCTGGTGAACAGAGCCCAGGCCTCTGGGCCTGCTCATCAGCACCACCCGGTTACAGTCAGGGCAGAAAGACCACAGGAGGATCCCAGAGGGACAAACCAAGGCCACAACAGTCACACATAGTAAGAGCAGGCTTTGCCCAGTGGTCACACCCTCCCCTAAACCCCATTTCACACACACACCCCCAGGCGCATTATGGGGTTCATGGCCCCTGAGCCACCCACGTCCTCCCGCCACCTCCCTCGCAGTCTCCTGTGGCTGGCCCTTCCCCAGGGCCGGCACGCCCTCCTTCCCTCCAGCTCACCGAGCGATCTCCCTTCCTTCCTTCCAGTACTTCCTCTTGGTTGTTCTCCTGAGGAGGAAAAGAAGGGGTGACTCTCCGCACCCTTGCAGCCTCACCTCATCATCCCTGCCCACTGCCTGGCCAGACCTGGTCACTCAAGGCCTCCTTCAGTGCCCTAGTCTCAGCTGCCTCAGTAGGTGAGTTACGTGACGGATCAGGGTAGAGGGACTTTCACAGAGTGCTCACTCTGTAGGCCCTGGATGGCAGGCAGGCAGGTAGGCAGTCCAGACAAGGGCAGTGATGACCCAAGCTGTGGAAATGAAGCACTGGGGGGTGGGGCGGCAGGCCGAAGCTGGAAGGAAGAGCCCTCCAGAAGAGGCAGAGGGCCGGAGTGTGGAGCTGCCAGAGCCCTGGAGGCTGGGGGAGAGGCCCTTACTCCCGTGGCGGAGGACCCCCCTGAGATCCTGGGCAGCTCCTGGAGTAATGAAGCCTCCCTGATCACCTGTCTGGAGAATGAGGGGTTTCGGGGGATGACCTATGGGGCTCCATGTGGTGATGGGGGAGCAGCGCCATCAGGAAGGGGAGGCCTTGGGACTGTAAAGGATTGAGGTCAGTGAGGGTGGGTGGGTGGAGCTGACGCAGGGGTTGGGCCCATGGGCTGAAGGCAGGATGTTGAAAGCTTACCGATCTCCTCGGTGGCCCCGTTTCAGGGGCCCAGGTTTCCTGTGTTGTTGCTTTGAATGCTGAGGTCCCATGGGCCAGGGATTGCCTCCTGGGAACAAAATCCCTGTCTCGGCAAAGAAAGAAACCCAGAAAGAAGGCAAAGGTGTTCTGGCCCCCATTGTGGCCAGAGGATGGAGCGGGTTTGAAGGATGGCCCCACTTCAGGCTGCACAGTAAGACCTGGAGCCTGTTGAAATTCCCTGTATTCGCCTCAGTACTGAAACCAGCACAAGCCCACTTGGGTGTCTCCCTTCATCACCGTGGCAACAGTCAGACTAACAACCACCATCACCCATTAATTAGGACATGGAAACGTCTTCTGGTCGCAGTCTCCCTCCCAAACCCTTCAGGACCAGACTGAATCCTCAAGGTCTCAGTGGCCATGCCACACAGGGACACTCAATTGCTGGTTTCCATGGCAATGGGGAGGCCAAGTCTCTCTGCATCTGTAGGTTACTATAGCAACCCTGGCAGAGCCAAGTGCACTGAGGACAAAGGCCCCATCTGGAGGAACCACAGAGGACACATTCACCACTGCCCTCTCTGTGGCCAGTTCTGTGCTAGGGCTCAGGTTGTGTGCTGGGAAGGGCACACATCGTGCCTTCTAGGGACTGATGGAAGATCTAGGATTTGCTCATCTGTGTCTTCAGCCTCTTGACCTCTTGCTTCACCTGAAATGCACCTGGGGTGTTCCCATCCACTCACAAGGCCTCATCTCCCACAACTCTTACATTGAGAACATCAAAGGCTGCATCGTGGACCCAGCCCTCTTCTAAACTCTACCTACCTGTTCTCTGGACCCTGCACCCCGGATGTCCCACAGCACCTCACATTGGGGTATGCAGTTTTGGACTTCCTGTGAGTCTGAACATTCACTCTATACATTCTGTCTCTGTGAGTGACATCACTTAGCCCCTTGAGGCACCATTGTAGCTTTCTGCTTTTCCCTGTCCACCTTCCTCAGCAATCCAGACAATCATCAAGCACTGCTGATGCCATCTACTGAGCATCTCTCAATTCTATGCACCTCACCTTCCCTGGAGCCACTTCTGAGCAAGAGCCTTCCTGTCTGTTGCCCAGATCTTGGCATCATGATGGGCATCTATGTCTAACTTGCTCCTCCCAAATCCATCCTGCAACTGACACCAGAGTGAGCTTCCTAAGATCATGTCCTCCCAGCCCACTTACACACTACAGAAGACCCCCACTGCCTCTGGACAGAATCTAAGCTGCTTTAGTCTGCCCAATGATCCTGCCAACTGTCCAGCCTTATCTACTACCAGGCACCGGCTTTAACTCCTAATGACAACATCACCTTCTGTCTCTCCATTTCCTCCCTCCAGCCCCACTACTTCCCCTCTGGGTCCATCCTCGGCCATGCTCTTATAAAAATTACACCCAGATTTTCAACGAGAACTTGGAACAATAATTAGGAATCTTCAGGATCTAATTTCAAATATCAGAAGGAAAAGTGATACCCAGATGCAAAGCTGGACACTGCTGACCCTACCCCAAATGGACCCTGGAAACCCAGACCCCTCATCTGCTAAGCGGACAGACTGTAAGTGGTCATGGAAGAAGAGTGCAAAAGTGAGCACATTCTGTTAACACTCATGGCCTCCAGAAAATACAAGAATCACGGACATCAGCTGAGAAGGGCGTCTCATCCTTCCCCTCCTGTAACACTGTTGGGAAAATTGGGAAAAACACTGTTGTAAAACTCCCAATATGGGGTCTTCCATTCTCTCTGCTTGGACACATGCCTCAAAGCTGCACAGCCAGTCTCAAGGGAGTCAGTGCAAGGGGCACATGCACAGACACCCTGCATGCCAGCACCTTCCAGGTGGGGAAGTGGACGAGTGCATGCACCTGCAACTGGAGACCTCATCCTCAATCTCCCAGAAACTCTCCTTCACGTGTCTTTTGTCTTGCTACAGGTGGAATGGGACCTTCCAGTCAGAGTAGAGGGACATCTCAAAGTCGATGCTCAGGCCAGCACTTTCTCGCGCACAACATCCTCCCTGGTTTCCTTCCTGCCAAAGCTCTCAGGTTTGGTCATAGGGTTAAACCAAGGAAAGTGGACCAGAAAAAAAAGTGAACTTATCAACTGTAGATGAAGCCAGCTTCTTCCAGGGAGGTCCATTCTTACCTTAAGGCTGGACCATGGGGCCCGTGCTACTGAGACTTATGCCATGACCCCCTGGAGGACAACTGAGGAATGATGCTCAAACAGAACCTCACAGCTGGATAAACCCCATCTCTCAAGGGTCATAGCTCCCTGAGGCAGGCAGCCCTTTTGAGGCTAAGCTGCTGGATGGTGATTATGAAACCTCTTCATACACGCTCTGAGCATCAGGGTGCTTGCTCTTGCCAGAGTGGTCCCTCCATCTCTGTAGTTGGCCATTGCTACTTCACCTAAAGCTCAAACACACCTCCCTTCGGTCCTAGTTCTGTCCTCCAGGACCCCACAGAACATGACTCTTCAGTCTGTCACAGTGCTTTGCATTAGTACACTGAATGGTGAATACAACCTTCTAAGAAGGGTGCTATTATTGATATTTCACAAAAGGGGAACCTAGAGCTCAGAGAGGGGAATTCACTTGCCTAGTAAGTGGCAGAGTGCATAGGAGGAATAGGAACCATGTATTCATATCTGCAGGAAAACAGAATGACTTACTACTGCCAGGCTAGATGACCAGCTGGTTCTGCACTACAGTGGGGACTCAGAAGGGAGATCACGGAGTGGAACAGGCAGGGCAGAGGTGCTTCTGATAGATGTCCCCTGAGACCCTCAGGCCTCCCACTGTGACAGGCATCTGAACACTGAGTGACCAGCTGGCCTAGGCCTGGATCTTGACATAACAGTGTCTCAAGTCCCAGATATAATTTGGCATCTTGGGCACCCCTTGAACACTGATCTTTCTGAAATGTCTGTTTACGTTTTAGGCTACTGGAGCACAGCCCGGGGAGGACAGGGAGAGGGTATTCTCTGGTGACAGGTGCACCCCCCGCTGACAGACCCTGCTCAGCAGAACAGAAGCCCTTCAGCGAATCAGACCCACCCTCTGCAGAAGGCTGGTTAGCAAGCATTCATGTCTACTTCAGCCTCTCACCTCCCTGTCACAAACAGATCACCACAGTTTTCCTCCAGCCTCATGCTGTCCTCTCCCTGGAGGAATGCGGGTACATGGAATGTTCTCCACCTCCATACATGTCCAGCGACGTTTTGGATCAGCGTGTCAGGGATACTGTCAGGCGTGCCTGCTTGCACTCATCCAGCCCTGGCTGGATGTGATTCTAGGAGCAGAGCAAGATCAGCATGTTCTGTCCTCCAGTTATCACAGCAGTTACCCTGGCAACCTGTAGGCCCTCCCCGAGGTGTCTGACAGCTGAAGCAGGGTCCAGTGGGATGGAATGGAGGATGGGCACCCTGGAAGGACAGCCCATGGAGGGTCCCTCTGGGTGTCCTGCTGCCCTGGGCACCTGCTAAGAGAGAAGCTGAGCCACCCAGCCTGAGGTAGTAGACAGTGAGAGCTGAAGGGAGCAGGAGATTAGGGCCCAGCGGGAAGTGAGAACAGTGGGGCCAGCGCCAGGGTGAGCTGAATGAAGCTCTTACCTGGGGCGCAGAATTTAAAGATTTGCCAAAAAACTCAGCAGCCAAGAGATTTAATACTTCCATCAAATCAAAGCAAAACTGTCCATGATAAACAAGACTGGAGTTAGGGTAAGCTAAGTGAGGCCAAGGCCTGCAAATCCAGTGTTGTATCTTGTTTTTATTAAAAGTTTGATTTTGTTGTGTATGTTTTGCATTCATTTTGATTTTTTAAAAAACACTATATTGAAATATCATTTATCTTAATCATTGAGCTTGTTCGAGATCCCTTGAATGTTGCACTTAAGGTCAATGCCTCTCTAGCCTCACCCTAGTCTCAGCCCTGGAGGGGAGGGACAGACTGAGTCAGGAGCAGGAACAAACACTGCCATTGAAAACGCATCATGCGACAAGGAGCCGGGAGACATGAGTTCCCGTCTGTCCCCTCCACAGATTCTTCTCAGTTCTGATAGAATCAGATTCGGATTTCACAAGACTGCAACATGCTGGGGAGCACAGGTGCCTAGCGTGCACATGGACCCCTCCACACGGGGTGATAGTGAGTCATAAGGTGGCACCCACCTCCTGCCCTCAGTCAGGTTGTCTGCTAAGGGGAGGAGATGGGAGAAGAAGGGGAGAGGGGAATGGAGGGGGTGGGCAGGGAAGAAGCTGGCAATTTTGCATGACTGGGAGCAGGAATGGCAGATGAGCTATAATTGCCTGAAGCTGAGAGAGGCTGTTGATAAATGTTACTAATAATCAACCTTCAGATCTGACACCCAGCTCAGGCTGGGATTACTGTTTTGAATGGAAATTGAACCCAAACCAATAATTACCCTGGTGAGCGATGCCAGTCTTACTCTGGAGTCTGTTTTTGGCAGGGAAGTGGTACCTGCATGTCAGTACCATCCCATGAGGTAGATGATCCAGCAAAGGACTCCCTCCTGGGCTCACAACAAGAGCACAGACTGGCCTGGACTCTGCCAACACAATGGGCCACAGTCAACAGGAATGCTCACCCTCTTCCTAGAACTCACAGTGGGTGAGGGGCCCCCACCCGTCATTGTCAGTCTTCAAGCAGAGTCCAGACCTCAGCCCCCACTGCCACTGTCCTTCCCCCTTGGGCTTCATGGAAGTCCCTTGTTGACATCATCCTGTGCTGTCAGAGCAGGTGCTTAGGGGGAGGGGTGGCTGTCCCCCAAACACAGGTGCAGTCCTCCAATCCTCTGTCTGGGATACTTGGATAGCCACACATTGCTGTTAGGCTGGGAGGCTCTTGGAATGGCCTGAGCTGGGGCCAGGTGAGAGGGATGAGGTCACAGTAGGCCCCAGAGCCCATCCTAGCCCTTGACTCTGGACCCTGATTGCTCCCAGACAAGGCCGGGTATGTCCCAAAATTCTACCTGGAAACAAACTCCATTCTCCCACCCTCCCTGTATCCCTGCAGTGCCTTTCATCCTGTCTAGAGAACTCCTAGAATGCTGGCAACAGCCAGAACCAGGCTGGAGGGGGAAAGGCTGCAAGGCTGCTCCTCTCTGTGAACCAATCCCTCTCCCCAGGATACATTGTGAGCTTGTCTCTTTATCCCTGGCTTCTCCTTCAGGCAGCTTGATACTAAAAATGCATTCACCAGACAAACTGTAGCGGGATGAATGGCGACAGCAGCACTCTGTACTCTTTACACATCACACCCCACCAAACACCTCTGCCAGCTCTGCCGTGCCAGGCGCTGGGCTGGAGCAGGTGGCCCCGAGGGGAGTAAGCCGGGCCCACTCTCAGGAGTGCCTGGCGGGGAGGAGTATAAGCAGGCAGGTAATCACACTGCAGGCAGTTCCTGAGGGCCCTTTCGGAAGGGGTCAATATGTCCAGAACTACAAAGTCTGAAGAAGTCCATGAGCTGCCTCAGGGGGCAGGCAGAGCTAATGAGGCCTGGCGGGATTCAGAGTGTGTGTGACCACCATCTTCAGGCTGAAACTGGGCCTGTGAAAGGCCAGCAAGTGTCAGAAACTCCCGGAGTTCTCAAATAGGGGCAGACACCTCGAGAGTGCCATCTTGTGGCGGCACAGCAGGAATGCAGCTCTGTCTTCAGGCCCCGGAGTTTCCTTCTGCTCCAGTCCAGGCCCTGAAATGGACCCCTGAACTCAGATGTACAAAAGGGAACCAAGGAAATGACTTTTGTTTTGTTTGCAAAGGCTTGGGGCTTGCAGGAAGTGGGGCACGATGGGCCCCAGGGTGTGGAAGCGGCAGCGAAGCGGGCAGGGAAGGGGCGGTGCCTCTGGAGCTCCCTGTCTCCCAGGATCCCCCCTAGAGCATATTGGCACCCTCTAATTATCTGTTCGGCAGTGTCTCCCCACCACTCTATCGGGACCTCAGTTCTGTCACCAGCCAACAGAGGGAGTGACACAAAGCCCATGCCCAGAACTGGCCTGCTTAGTCTTTCAGGTGACAAAACAGATTTGGGGGTCCAGAGCAGCTGTGCTCATCAGCAGTTAACTCACCTTGCTCCTGTAGCCTAGGGAGGGGCTCACTGACAACTTGGGGTCAGGCAAAGGTCCTCCCTCAGCCCTCGGCTGTCCTGTTAGATTCTGAAATTCTTGTTGCCCCAGTCATTTCCTCTTTTGCCAGAGAGAGGAAGAGTGACGAGATGTGAGGTGAATGGTCCCCAAAGAAATGTTCCCAGGTGTGGAGAGCCTGGCATGATCCAGATGTGCGGGAGATGCAAAGGGAAGAGGGAGGATAGATGCCCAGATGTGGAGGGAGAGGAAGAGAATGGACATGTGTAGGTTAAAGGGAAGTATACCCTGGGGGAATATCTCAGGCATCGGCAAATTTTTTCTTGAAGGGCCAGATCTGAGGCTGTAGTGTGAAAGCAGCCATAGACAACATTTAAACCAATAACTGTGTCTGTTTTCCAACAAACGGGCTTTAAAAACAGGCTGCTGGCCCACTTGCTATGGCTCACTGATCCAATCCAAACTTACTGCCCACAGGAGTGTCCGTCCATGCTGACCACAGAGACCACAGTGCAGTAATAATCTCATCCCAACCACTGCCAACAACTACCAGGTGCTCACCGGCTACCAGCCTACTTCACTGCTGCCTTGTAGGGCAATACTTGGTGGTGGTTGGGGGTTGGGGGTGGCACTTGTGGTGTCACAAGAATATAAGGGTCAGGACTGGAGTAGGAAAGCCCAGGGTGGGGAGAAGCTTGGCCACTGTGGACCCCCAATCTCACTCCTGCGCTCCGGGCCTTTCCCCAGGCACTCGGGGGCGGGGCACTCACCTGCAGTGTGAGGCTCTGCGCAGTCGCGGCTGCTCCCCTTCCTTACCCCAGGGGGTCTCTCTCTGTCCAGCTGCTGCCCCTCCAGCCCCTTCCCGAGCAGGAAACTCCCAGAGCTAGGCAGGGGGATGGGACAGAACTGGCCCAAGGACACGCCGCCAGACAGATGACACCCCGCGGAAGGCGAGGTGGCCCGAAGGGGGAGGGAGAGTAACCCAGCACCGGGACCCAGGGCCGAGCAGAGGCCAGACTGGAATCGACCCTTGCCCTGCGAGACTGGGCCCCGTGGCCCCCACGCCTTTCCGGGACACACCGTGGGCCTGCGCCAGCCTCCCTACCCCAGCTCCTGTCCCCTCGCAGGTGCGCCCACTGCCAGCAGATCGCGCATGGCCGGCTCGGGCTGGTCTCTGGGCTCTCCAGTTACACTAAAAGTGAAACCAAGGAAGATGGTATCGAGGCCGCGCGGGCTCATCCAACATTGATGCGGCCCCGGATTGCCCCACAGCCCCTCACCTCAGGGCAGACTGAGGTCCCCACTCTTAACTCCTGTGGGTTGGGCCTGGCAGGTAGGGAAGGGTCCTCTACCCCACCACAACTCACTGCCCAGGGTCACACAGGGTCTGTTCGGCTCAGTGACCTAAGCGGAGCTCTAGGCACAGGGGCTCCTGCTTAATCCTTGAGGGCTTTTAGGGCTTTTAGAGTTCACCAGTTTCCCAGAAACTGCCCAGGCAGGGTGCCTGTGAAAGCAGGCCTGTGGCCCCCACATTACATGTAATTTTGGGCCCAGGGAAGGGCCAGTGTACCCATCCTCCTTTCACTTCCCAATCCTACCTCTTGACCCCACCAAATGCACGGCAAAAGAGAGGATCCTCCCAGTCCCCAGCCCGTTCACACAGTCAATTCCACCGTACACACCTGCTAACACCAAAGCACACACAACTGGGACACATCTACACGGCTGCCCTTGGTGGCAGGCACACCCCTGTGCACACACCCCACCCAGATACACTCTTACTGATGCACACACTCAGATGCACACACACAAGCCTTCCGTCAGAGGAGCCCAACCCGTCATTGCCTCCGTTCTCTGAACACTTGGTGATGGAGAGGACGGAATAACACCCAAAATGTCAGACTGTGGAGAGAGGGGCCGGTGTCAGGACACAGTGTCCTTTTGGGACACTGTGATGTTCCTGGCATGGTATTTAGTTGGTCTGCAGTGCCTAAGGGGGAACGGAGGCAGAGCCAGGCTGGGATTGAATCTTTGTAGAGGAACGTGACCTTGCAAAGAGATAATCCTAGGCTGCTGTTATCCTGGTGCCAGCCCTCCCTGACTCCAAAGCCTCCCCAGATCCGGGGACCGCTTCCCCCTGACCTCAGCTCTGCGCTCCTCCTTCTGACAGTAGGGTCCCATCTGCTGGCGCAATTCTCCACCATTGTTCACCTGCAGAAATCTGTCTCTCCCCAGGGCAACAGCATGGACAGGCTGTTCCCCAAGGCCTGCTGACTGCTGAACCCCACTCCCCAACATACACACATATCTAGGGTTGTCTTTGTTCATATTCGGATCAGAAGACCAGGACACCTGCCCAAGGATGCAGAGGAACACACACCTGAGCCCGGAGATCTAACTGCTGCACCTTCAGGCCAACCTACATGGCCTAGGATAGACAGCAAAGGTGTGAATCTCCCCCAAGCATACGCTGGGCCAGAATCTCCCAGCTGAGACTCAGGATCAGGATTTTCCAGAGTGAAGGCAGTAAGTATCAACAGATACCTATGAGCCCCTACTTGGCAACTGTTCTCCAGACTGTAGGTTAGAGCTTCCTTCCACCTTTGGCCACAGATACAGTGTCCCTGCCCAAGGTCTTTTTGCATTTGTTGGACTGCATCAAGTGACCCTATCTGGAAAACCACAGTGCCTGATGACATCAAACTTCAGTGTGGGCAAGTCCCAAGGGATCTGAGAAGTCCATGCCCCACCTCCATAACTGACCCCCTCTCCACCACCAATCACTCTGAGCCCCAGTTACACCAGCTGGATGGGAAACAGACCACCCCTACTCACTGCCCTCTAATGCCATTCCTCATTGACCCTCTGTACACTGCCCCCATTTGCCCCATCCAGTCCAGCTGTCTTGGTCCTGTACTGCTATAAATCCATCAAAAGAGAAGTAGCTGCACTTAAAAAGCTCTAGAACAAAGCAGAGCCTCTAGCCCCCTGCCTCTGGTGGCCACCCAACTCCTCTGGCCAGCAACCCCTAAGCTGGCACTGCCATGGCCAGGACCTCCAATCCCAGCTGCCAGCTGTCCTGTTCCCATCCCTCCACCCTGGCCTTTCTAATCACAGAACACACACGGAGGCCATAGGTCATATACTCAAGGAATGTCAGAACTAGAGAGTGCTCAGTCAGGCTGGGTGTGGTGGCTAACGCCTATAATCCCAGCACTTTGGGAGGCCGAGGTGGGCAGATCACCTGAGGTCAGGAGTTTGAGACCAGCCTGACCAAACTGGTGAAAACTCATCTCTACTAAAAATACAAAAATTAGCCAGGTGTGGTGGCACGTACCTGTAAACCTAAGTACGTGGGAGGCTGGGGCAGGAGAATCACTTGAACTGGGGAGGCGGAGGTTGCAGTGAGCCGAGATTGCGCCATTGCACTCCAGCCTGGGTGACAGAGCGAGACTCCATCTCAAAACAAACAACGAGAGTGCTCAGTCAACCAGTCCGGTCCCTTCCGCTTCAGGGAACACAGGCTCAGGAATCCAAGTGACTTGCCCAGAGGCAGATGAGCACTAAGGGGGGAACCAGAAACAAATCCTAAACTCCTGACTCTTTTCACAGTGCTCTTTTTAAGACATCTTCCTGTTTCATAAAACCACTTGTATAGCCAGTGACAGCATCACCTCCTTATCTCACAATAAGTTACTTGTGAGTCTTAATGCCACAGTGCTCAGCCTGGCTGCTCCAGGCCTGGTCTGCTCTGCCACTCCCAATCTCTGCCAGCTTCTCTGCTGATTCTCAGCACCAGGGACTGGAGTTAGCTGGGCTCATGTCCCTATGTGTCTCTCTGTGGTGATCCCTCAACCCTGTCTCTAAAAGAAGAAAAAAAGCAGTAGCCCTCTTAGCCCTCAAAAAAAAAGAAAAAAGAAAAAGAAAAAAAAAAAAAGGCTGAGTATGGTGGCTCATAAATGACCTGTAATCCCAGCACTTTGGGAGGCCGAGGTGGGCTAATCACCTGAGGTCAGGAGTCCGAGACCAGCCTGGCCAACCTGGGGAAACCCTGTCTCTAATAAAAATACAAAACAATAGCCAGGCGTTGTGGTGGGCACCTGTAATCCCAGCTACTCGGGAGGCTGAGGCAGGAGAATTGCTTGAACCCAAGAGGCAAAGGTTACAGCAGTGAGTCGAGGTCGCGCCACTGCACTCCAGCCTGGGAGACAGAGCGAGACTGTCTCAAAAAAAAAAAAAAAAAAAAAAAAAAGGAAAAGGACCTGAGGGCCCAAACTTTAAAAGTGGAAGAAGCACATATTTTGTTAAGTTCTCCCGGAAAGGTAAAGTAAGCCTTAGTACAAAAGGCTATTTTTACAATAAGAATTTGGCTACTTCTTCAACTCAACAGAAACCTAACTGTGCATAGAATATCACCAGCTACTGTATGCTTTGTTTGGGAACCAGGCGCCAGAAGAAAGCCACCAGAAGATATGTTGTAGAGGAGAACAGTGTGGGCCAGAGTCTACCTTTGGTCAGAGATATAGTGTAAAACAAGAGTCAAAAGTCCAGAAATAAACCCATACATTTATGGCTAGTTAATTTTGGGGTTTGTTTGTTGTTGTTGTTGTTGCTGTTTTCTTGAGACAAGGTCTTGGTCTGTTGCCCAGGCTGGAATGCAGTGGTGTGATCACAGCTCACTGCAACCTCGACCTCCTGGGTTCAAGTGATCTTCTCACCTCAGCCTCCCAAGTAGCTGGTACTATAGGCAAGTGCCACAACACCTAGC
This sequence comes from Macaca mulatta, assembly GCF_049350105.2. Taxonomy (NCBI): domain Eukaryota; kingdom Metazoa; phylum Chordata; class Mammalia; order Primates; family Cercopithecidae; genus Macaca; species Macaca mulatta. Next base: position 57,501,702 of record NC_133419.1, read on the forward strand.
TAATTAAAAAATAAATTTTGTAGAGATGGGGTCTTACTATGTTGTCCAGGCTGGTCTCAAACTCCTAGACTCAAGCAATCCTCCTACCTGAGCCTCCCAAAGTGCTAGGATTACAGGTATGAGCCACTGTGCCTGACTCATCAATTGATTTTTGACCAGGATACCAAGTTCATTCAGTGAGAGAAAAAGTAGAAACAAATAGTGCTGAGACAACTGGATTTTCTTTCATGCAAAAGAATGAAATTGGACCACAACTCATACCATATGCAGAAACCAACTCAAAATGTATCACTGACATAGATATAAGCTCTAAAACTACAAAACACTGAAGAAAACAGGTAGATCTTCATGGCCCTGGATTTGGCAATGGAATCTTAGATATGACACTAAAAGCGTAACCAAAAGAAAAAAATCAAATTGGACTTCATCAAAATTAAAACTTGTGCTTCAAAGGACCTTACCAAGAAAGTGAGAAGACAACAATGGGGAAAAATATTTGCAAATCATATATCCGAAAAGAATTTAATATTGAGAATATGTAAGGAACTCCTACAACTCAACAACAAAAAGACAAACAACCAAATTAAAAATGACAAGAACTTACACATTTCTCTAAGATGTAAATGGACAAATAAGCACAAGAAATAATACTAATCATTTGTCATTGAGGAAATGCAAATCAAAACCATGATAAGATGCCACTTCCTAGACTATACTAGGATGACTATAATAATAATTATAATAACAACCCGGAAATTAACAGGTTATTGTTGAGAAGGTGAAGAAATGGGAACCCTTGTACATTGCTGGTGGAAATGTAAAATGGTGCAGTCTTTGTAGGAAACAGTTTCACGGTTTCTCAAAAAGCTAAAGATAGAATTATCATTACCAAACAGCAATTCTACTCCTAGGTCTATACTAGCCAAAAGAATCGAAGACAGACTCAAATAAATATGTGCACACCAATGTTCATTGGAGCATTTTCACGATAGCCAAAAGGTAGAAACAATCCAAGTGTCCATCAACAGATGAATGTATAAACAAAATGCTGGCTGTGCACAGTGGCTCATGCCTGTAATCCCAGCACTTGGGGAGGCTGAGATGCGTGGATCACTTGAGGTCAGGAGTTCAAGACCAGCCTGGCCAACATGGTAAAACCCAATCTCTACTAAAAATACAAAAATTAGTTGGGTGTGGTGGCAGGTGCTTGTAATCCCACATACTCAGGAGGCTGAGACAGGAAAATTGCTTGAACCCAGGAGACAGAAGCTGTGGTAAGCTGAGATAGTGCCACTTCACCCTGGGTGACTCCATCTCAAAAATAAATAAATAAAAATTAAATTAAAAAAATTTAAAACATAAACAGAATGCAGTTTATGCATACAATGGAATTATTCAGCCAAAAATTATATGTTACAACATGAATGAATCTTGAAAACATTATGCTAAGCAAAATAAGCCAGACACAAAAGGAAAAATACTATATGATTTCATTATATGAAACATCTAAAATAGGCAATTTATAGAGACAGAAAGTAGATTAGAGGTTACCAGGGGCCAGGATAGGGATGAATAGGTAGAGAGTTTCAGTTTAGGATAATAAAAAGACTCTGAAAATAGATTGTTGTGATGGTTGCACAATACTGTGAATGTAATTGATGCCACGGACTTGTACACTTAGAAATCATTGAAATAGCTCATTTTATGTTACACACATTTTACCACAATTAAAAATCCCGATACATGCTATACACTAGGAATGAAAAATCAGAAACTGAATTTTATAAACCCATTTATAATTCCATTGAAAAATATGCAGAATTTAGGGATACATCTTATAAAAGAGATGAAAGACCTATACATTGAAAACTACAAATATGACTGAGAGAAATTAAGATGATCTAAATAAACAGATATATATATATACACACCATGTTCATGAATTGGAAGGCCCAATGTTACTAAGATGTAACCCTCCCCAAATTGATCTATAAAGTCAACAAAATCCCAATCAAAGTTCCAGCAGCTTTTTGGGGAGATGGGGGGTAGAACTTGAAAAACTTATTGTTAAATTAATGTGAAATTGAAAAGGCCCTATAATAGTCAAAACAACTTTGTAAAAGAAAGACAAGGTTGAAAGTTCTAAACTGCCAGATTTCAATACTTATAAGTATTTTTTGTTATTGGCATTAATAAAGACACGTAGATTAAGATAACAGAATAGAGAGTATAAACTTACAAACAATAATCAACTGATTTTCCATAAAGGTACAAAGGCAATTTAGCAGAAAAAAGAAAGTCTTTTTCAATGCATGCTGCTGGAACAATTGGATATCCATTTTTTTTAATGAATCTCATACCATATGCAAAAAGTTAAAATGTAGCAAAGATCTAAATTTAAAATGTAAAATTAGAAAATTCCTAGGAGGCCGGGCGCGGTGGCTCAAGCCTGTAATCCCAGCACTTTGGGAGGCTGAGATGGGCGGATCACGAGGTCAGGAGATCGAGACCATCCTGGCTAACACGGTGAAACCCCGTCTCTACTAAAAACTACAAAAAAAAAATTAGCCGGGTGAGGTGGCGGGCGCCTGTAGTCCCAGCTACTCAGGAGGCTGAGGCAGGAGAATGGCGTGAACCCGGGTGGCGGAGCTTGCAGTGAGCTGAGATCCGGCCACTGCACTCCAGCCCGGGTGACAGAGCGAGACTCTGTCTCAAAAAAAAAAAAAAAAAAAAAGAAAATTCCTAGGAAAACCTTTGTCACCTCAAAGCAGGCAATGATTTCTTAGATACAACATCAGAAGAACAATCTATAAAAAATTGATAAACTGGATTTCATCAAAAGCAAAAACTTCTACTTTTGAAAATGAAAAGAAAGCCACAGACTTAGAGAAAATATTGCAAGTCATATGTCTGATAAAGGAGATATGTCCACAGTACACAAAGAATTCTCAAAACTCAAAAAGGAAACAACCCAACTTTAAGATGGGGAAATATTTTAACTGAAACTTCTCCAAAGAAGAGATATGGATGGCAAATAAGCACATGAAAAGATGCTCGACATCATTAGTCATCAAGGAAATGCAAAATGAAACCACAAAGGCATACCACTGCATGCCTGTTAGAATGCTAAAATGAAAAAGACTGGCTGTGCCAACTGTCACAAAAATGCAGAGGAACTGGAACTCTCCTACAATGCTCATGAGAATATAAAATGGTCCAACCACATTGGAAAAGTTGGGCAGTTTCTGAAAAAGTTAAATGTAGACCTATTACATGATTCAGCCATTCCACTGCTTTGTTAGGTATTTGCCTAAGAGAAACAAAAGTATACGTCCATACAAAGACTTGTACATGAATATTCACAAAAGTTTTCTTTGTTTTACAAGCCCAAAAGTGGAAACATCAACAGGTGATGGGATAAACAAACTATGATATATCCATGAATACTACTCAGCAATAAAAGGAAATGCTCTACTAATTCATGCAACAATATTGAAGAATATCACAATAATTACACTGTCTGAAAGAGGCCAAACAATAAAAGGGTTCATACTGATTATTCCATTTATACAAAACTCTAGGAAATGAATCAGATCAGTGGTTCCCTGAGGATGGGTGGAGTGGGTGTGGGGAGTTGGGAGAAGAGCAAGAAGGAAGTTTTACAAAGATGCAGAGGACTCACAGGTTTCCATGCTATTCCCAAGCACACTAGGCACACTCCTATCTCAGGACGTTGTCATTTGCTGCTCCTTTCCATGGAACATTCTTCCCATTAACCACATGACTCATTCCCTCGCCTCTTTCAGCTCTCTGATGAAGTGCCCCCTCCTCAGAGTTTCCCTGACCACACTATATGACACAGCACACTCACCAGCCCCAGCACCCCATGCAGTCAGACTCTCTCCTCCAGACTCTGCTTTTTCTTCTTCGTACTTTATTATTTTATATAAGCCTCTTAGCGCTGATACATTAAATATATTTGTCCGTATCTCCCCCAACTAGATAGTAAGAATTATGAGACCACGGACTTTGTTTCATTCACTGTTCTGTCTCCACTGCCTAAAATGTTGCCTGGCATTTAGAAGGTGCTCACTAAATGCATGTTGAGTGAATGGACCCACCTTAAGAGGTGGCTACATTATTATTGTCTATTTCTTGATGGAGGTTAAGTCACTTGTCTAAAGCCATATAACCAATAATTTAAGAACCTGGGCTTCAAAGCCAGGTCACTTTGACCCCAAAATCCAAGTTCTGAGCAGTGATGCTACTTTGTCTCAGAGTCTGAGAGGTCACACTCACACACACAAACATAATTGTAAAACAATGCAGTCAGTGACTACCTGTGGGAAAAGAAATCAATTCACTCCTCCTGGAGGACAATCTGACAGTAGCCAACATTGGAAACTAACAGTCTTTCTTCAGGAGTTTGTTTTAATTGAATAATCAGACATGAGGGGAGAATGTCACATATACAAGATGTTTAACACACAATTATTTATAATAGCAAAGAATTGGGAAGAACAACAAAGTCCCCACAAGGGAGTGATCGAAGTAGAGTGGAAATGAAGTGGAGTCAGGATGTGACAGAAGATGATGCCTGATGTGATCAATTTTTCTCAAAGGAGCAGGAGGCAGGGCCATTTATGTAACACATGGTGGTGCAGATAAGGGTCAAGCAGAGAGGGGTCTTGAGAGTGCGGAAGGTTTGAAAGGGCTGTTGTGGGCAATGGGAGTAAAGCTCATCAGGGAGAAGCAGAAAGATTGAGAGATGGCATTGGTGGCCTGGCCGAAGATGAAGACCATGAAAGTGGTGACATCCTGCACAGGCATGTCATTTTTGTTGTAGGATTCTAGGTTCATAAGAAGAAAGGGGATGGAGATTCTAGCATGGATCTACGCTGGGCTGGAGTTGTGCCGAGCATATGTGAGGGAATAAAAAGTGCTGGAGTGAGCGACTGAAATAATCTACCATGTGATACAAGCTGGGAAGAGAAGAAGAGAGGCTGGGAAAAGGTTGGTAGGCCAGAAGAAAAAGGCTGGTAGGCCACGAAGGCCGACACCTTCATGGTAGGGCAGGAGCAATGTATAAGGAACATGCCTGAGGTCAGAGAGTTGGCAATTCATGTGTATGAGATTAGAAGTGAAGCAATTCCAGCTGTCATCATCTAGGAATTTATCCTGTGAATAACTGAAGAGAAGTGTCTAGATTGGGAAAGTTCAGAAACTGTGAGTGAAAAGTGCTAGTTTGGTCACTGATAAAGGCACTGAAGCCTTTGAGGATAACGACTGAAGCTTGAGTGGAGACAAAATGGTTAATGGGGTGCCAAGCTGTGGAAAACAATGGACTCGATGATACCTACTTTATGCCAGTCATTTTACATAGATCTTTTGCTTTTATCTTCATAACAATCAGTGGTATAGATAAGATTTGGAGAGTTCAAGGTCAATGTCCAAGTTTTGAGGAGTCCATTTGGCTTGCGGATGCTGGCTAGAGAATACAATTATCAGTGAAGGGTCTGATTTTGAACCTATTGCGTTAAAGCTGTTGGCTGAATATCTAGATGGAGAAGTCTACAGGCATTTAGAGATGTGGGACTAAGTCTTGGCAAAAAGGCTGCAGTTGAAGATATAGATTGCTGTGTTAGAAGCATTGTGTTGATAACTGAGACCAGGGTGTAGCCTGAAAATAGAATGGAACAGAGTGAAATGGAAAAGACGAGCACTTTGGCACGTGCTCAGAGGTGGACAGTGGGGACCTAAGAGGAGCCAGAAATTTAAAAAATGTAGGCATCATATTTTGGTAGGTTGGAAAAGTGGCCATAGGTTTTCAGCTCCTGCCTTCAAGAGGTAAGGCCTATTTCCCCACCCCTGAAATGTGGGCTGGCATTTTGACTTACTTTGACTACTACAATGTGGCGAGTGATGTGCAAGTTCTAAACCTAGGCCTCAAGAGACCCTGCAGCTTCTGCTCTCTCACTGGACTCCCTTCCACCACCATGTGTGCAAACCTGAGTGAGCCTGCTGCAAGAGGAGAAGGCATATAGGGAGAGGGCCCAGCTGCTCTAGGCTTCCCAGCCAGAGCACCAGATATGTGAGCAAGCCCAACCCAGAAAAGCTGAGCCTGGCCCAGACCACAAAACTGCCCAGCTAAGCCCAGCCCAAACTGCTGATCCACAGAATATTGTGCTAACTCAAACAGTTGTTTTTTCTGTTGTTGTTTTGTTTTTGTTTGTGTGTTTTGTGTGTGTGGTTTGTTTTTGAGACAGTGTCTCGCTCTGTTGGCCAGTCTGGAATACAGTGGCATGATCTCTACTACACTCACTGCAACCTCCGCCTCTCGGGTTCCACCAATTCTCCTGCCTCAGCCTCCCAAGTAGCTGGGATTACAGGCGTGTGCCACCACAACCGGCTAAGTTTTGTATTTTTAGTAGAGACGGGGTTTCACCATGTTGGCCAGGCTGGTTTCGAACTCCTGACTTAAGGTAATCTGCCCACTTCAGGCTCCCAAAGTGCTGGGATTACAGGTGTGAGCCACTACGCCCGGCCAAAACAGTTGTTATTTTAAGTCACTAAGTTTAGGAGTGACTTGTTAACATGGCAATAGATAACTGATACACACATGGCCCAGAAGCAAGGGGGACAACAGCTTACATAAACACATGGAGGAGAGGTCAATTTGGATGAGGACTTGAAGGAGAGGTGTTTTCCAGGTTCAAAGATGTGAGGGGGGCAGAAACCAGAGAACAGTGCTGGAAAGTGAAAGTTAACTATTAACAATGATTCCTTGTAGAGTCAGGATGGGGATGAGGGCAGCAGAACACAGATTTTCACTTTTAATACGGTGTACCCAACGTATGTGTTGCTTGTGTAATGGTTTTAACAGCTTGATTATTTTGTAATTGTTTGAATAATTCAATTTTTATGTCTTAAAAAAAAGTACTGATTAGGAAATAGAGGAAGTGGTATGAATGAGTGGTTTTGGAGTGTAGCCAAACCAGCTGCATCACAATCACCTGGGAAGTTTTAAACAAACATTGAGCCCAGGGTTCTACCCCCGGATATTCTGATTCAGTTAGTTTGGACAAGGGCCAGGTGAGTTGTTTTCTTCACACAGCTCCCCAGGTATTGAGATTATCAGAGTGAGAAGAAAAGAGTACTGAAGACAGAAACCCAGAAAATGTCTTTATGTAGGGGTCTGAAAGCAGAAAAATAATTTTCTTTTCTTTCTTTCTTTTTTTTTTTTTTTTTTGAGACAGTCTCGCTCTGTCGCCCAGGCTGGAGTGCAGTGGCGAGATCTCGTCTCACTGCAAGCTCCACCTCCTGGGTTCACGCCATTCTCCTGCCTCAGCCTCCCCAGTAGCTGGGACTACAGGTGTCTGCCACCACACCCAGATAACTTTTTTGTATTTTTAGTAGAGACGGGGTTTCACCGTGTTAGCCAGGATGGTCTCGATCTCCTGTCCTCGTGATCTGCCTGTCTCAGCCTCCCAAAGTGCTGGGATTACAGGCGTGAGCCACTGCATCCAGCCAAGATTTTCAAACTAAGCTTCTATGGAAGACTAGAGTTCCAGAAACGTTTACAATATGCATTAATAAAACAGCAATTTATACCACTTATTGCAAGATTACTAAGTCCCAGGCAATATGATAAGCCCTTTATATTTATTACGTCATTTATTTATTTTTATTTTTGAGTCAGAGTCTAGCTCTGTCGTCCAGGCACAACTTTGGCTCACTGCAACCTCCAGCTCCTGGGCTCAAGCGATCCTTCTGCCTCAGCCTCCCAAGTAGCTGGGATTACAGGTGTGCACCTCCATGCCTGGCTAATGGTTTTTTTTGTATTTTTAGTACACATGGGTTTCACCATGTTGGCCAGGCTGGTCTCAAACTCCTGATCTCAAGCAATCTGCCCATCTTGGCTTCCCAAACTACTAGGATTACAGGCATGAGCCACTGCGCCAGGCCTATTACCTCATTTAATACTCATAACACTTCCCCAAGAAACTGTGGCCCAGGGAGAAATAATTTGTCCAAAGTTAGCTAGGCAGAGTCAGGATTTGAACGCAGGTTATCTAATTCCAAAGTCTTTCTGCTTTTATATGTTTGCTTTTGCAGGGAAAACTTGTTTACTATATGGAATTAGCTCAACTTTAAGTTTTTCTCCCATGTATGTATTAGACCTTTGGAATATGCCACTGTTTTTTGTTTGTTTTTTGTTTTTGTTTTTGTTTTTTGAGACGGAGCTGGAGTGCAGTGGGGCGATCTCGGTTGACTGCAAGCTCTGCCTCCCAGGTTCACGCCATTCTCCTGCCTCAGCCTTCCGAGTAGCTGGGACTACAGGCGCCCACAACCGCGCCCGGCTAATTTTTCGTATTTTTAGTAGAGATGGGGTTTCACCGTGGTCTCCATCTCCTGACCTCATGATCCACCCGCTTCGGCCTCCCAAAGTGCTGGGATTACAGGCGTGAGCGACCGCACCCGGCCCGCTTATTTCTAACAGAATCTAAACTGTGAGCTCATCTCCGGGAGGAAATTTTGTCTTTTTATCGCCTTATTTCCAGGGCCCAGGATATAGTTCGCACTCCATACATGTTTGTTGAATAAATGAATGAATGTGTGGATTTGGGATCTGAACCAAAATGTGTAGGTTTTGTTATTTTAAGTTTAATATTCCAGCAATGTTAGAGTTCTTCTCCGTGGAGAGCACCACTTTTCAAAAAGGGAGGTGCACTGGACTCATGAGGTGGACAGGAGATTTGCTGGGGCTGTGCAAGGAAGGGTTGATGAAGAAACAGAATTAACCAATTCAGACGATATATTTCCCCAAAGAAGGCAATGAAAGGAGAAAAAAACAGACGTGGATCAGTTGGGCCCATCTCGAGGAAGGAGACAAGACAAACCTTAATAAGTTTACAGGCTGAAGAGAGATCACCAGTAAAGAGGTGAAGGTGCAGATGGAGGAGACAGATGGGATTAATACGGGGCGAGACTCAGGGAAGGTGAGGAGGGGTCCTAGGGGAACTAGCCTTAGGCAGAAGGGACACCTGTTCCTCTGAATCTAGGCAAACAAGGGCTGTCAAAGTTGCGGGGAGGTTTTTGGCAGAGTGAAGGGAAGGAGAGCACAGGAACAGGACGTCATGGAGATGAGAGCAGCCCAGTAAATGAAATTTCTCTTCCAGCCCTCACCATCTAGGGTCATGGGTCAGGAAATTTAACTCCAGAATTCTGCAGATCGATATGCGGTACTAAACTTAAAAACAAAGAAAAAAACTACTATCTACTATCATCATGGTTTTATTTTAAATGGAGGGGTGGCATTTAACACACCAACAAAAGGTAGAACGGGCATAACCTAGGAATAAATCTACTCGGCTTTATGACCAACTCACTCCGTTCTTATTTTTTTCATTTCGCCAGGGAGGATGACTCCTTCCTCCAGGACGAGTGCGTGGGGAGCGCAGCTCCAAACCTCCCACGCCGGCAGCCGCTCGCCATTCCCGTGGGGCGGGCGCTGAGCCTGGCAACACGAGGGCGCCGCTCCTGCGCCCCGACAGCCGGCCGGGGCTGCCATCTCGCCCAGCGGAACAGGCAGCGGCTCGCGTGTACCGGGCAGCCAGCGGGGCACTCCGCCCGGGGCCAGCCTCGGTCCCTGCGGAGGGCCAGCCGGACGTAAACCCCGGCGGCCGCATCCCAGAGCCGAAGGCGCCCCTCCTCGCCCCGCCCGCCAGAGGCCCACCCCGGCCCCTGCCCCGTCCCTCCCGGCGCCCCCTTCAGCGCCCTTTCTCGGGGTCCCCCGGCGGAGCGACCCTGGCGGGGCAGCCGGGGTGGGGGCAGAGGTGACAGCTCTCTAGTCCCAGTGGCTGCGTGCCCTCCTCCGACAGCTCTGTCCCGTGGGTGTGGGGACACTACCCTCGTCTGAGCTCCGCTGCACGTACCCGAGGCTCTGGGTCCCGGATGCCCGAGGGTTCGGGTGCCCCAGCCCACCCTGCGAGTCGGGCGCTCGCGCCGGTCCTCGCCCCCGGAGGCCCGCTTCTCCCGCAGGAGAGCGAAGGTCAGCAGGCGCTCACGCAGGGCCACCCTTCGGGCGCCCTACCTGTCATAGCTCCAGCGGCTGTAGGACAGGGTACGGTGGCTGCTGACTCCCTCCATCGCCGCCTCTGGCTCCGCTTGGGACTCCGCGGGCGGCCGCGGCGGCAGCGGCGGAGGCGCTGGGCTCCGGGCTGGCTAGCTAGCTGCGGGCCGGGCCGGGGCGCGGGCGGAGGACTGTACCATTCGCCCCCCGGGGGGTGACCCCCCCCCGGCTCTGCCAATGGCGGGGACGCGCGACTGCGGGGACCCGGGCCCGTGAGGCCCCCTCCCCCACGCTCGGGTCCCGCGGGGGCGCGGCTGCGGCAGCCTGGGCTGCTTATTTATTTATTTCCGAGGTGTGCTCCGCGTCGCCATGACAACCGCTCCTTCTTTTCCGGCGTCACTAGGGCACCGCTTCTTTCAAACCTTCACGGGACAAGGTTTGCTAAGAGGCTGCTCCGGCTCCTGCTAGGTTGGGAGTCCCGGATCTGCTCTCGCCACTCGGGGCCGTTCTGCAGAGGCGCCCTCCTTTCCGGTGTGGGAGTCTTCAGCCGGTCTCCACAATCAAGTTCCCCCCTTCTCAGGAATGGAAATAGCCATCCCCCAGTTTCCTAGATTCTCGCCGTCTCCCCGCCCCTTCTTCCCCAGGGTGGAAGTCTTGAAACCACCGTCCCCTCCTCTCTTCAAACTGCCTCCCTCCTTGCTGAGAATGGAAATCCAGTACTCCCTCCCTCTCTCATGGGTGGATTCCCTCCTCGGCCCTGCTATCTGGTCTATTACGGCCCTCTTGGGTTCCGAAGACCAAGCTCTGTAAACACTCCCATTTCTAGGCCACCTCGTTCTGTTTATGTCCCTTTGTGCTTTCTCTTCATTACTACTGAAAATCCTTTGTGAAACGTCCGGGTGTCTTGGCTCAGCCGGGGGAGAGTTTGTCTGACAGTGACCCAGGGAAGGCTATGGCGAGAAGGCACGCCTGGGTGGGGCGGGGTGGGGCAGGGAGAGCCAGCTCGCACCTTTTTGTCTGCCAGGGGCCCCTAGTCCCTTCCCTTCCCCCACCTTAGGCTGATGGCTTTAGGGATTTACAGGTATAATCTCCTTGCAGAGGTCACAAGAGCCTAAGAAGGACCTTTCGGGCAGTTGCTGTGGGGTGGCTGGCTAACTTCACGCCAGGGTCAGGGTCGGGGTGAAGGTGCCGACGTTCCCAGGAGATTGGAGTGCGAGGAGGGGAAGGTAGGATTTGCGCTACACTAATCCAAGGATCCTGACAACTCCTGTGAACTAGAGTTAACCCTATGGGTTACAGAGGTTGCAACTGGCAGTGCACCTGTTGCATCCAGCCCGCAATCACAGGGGAAAAAAATACTTTTCATTGAATAAATTGACAACACTTAAAAATTGGGAGATTTAATAGAGCTAGCTTTTTATCCTCTCTTGAAAACTAAGAATGTCTGCCAGTGCTGGGCCTGTCTTCAGCATGGCAGGCATAGAGCGCAGAAGTGGCTGTCCTCTGCACCGGGAGCAGGGAATATGTTGTTCTATAAGCCTCTACCCCTAACCGGCCAGCTTTTCTCACTTACATGCCTTATAGCTTTTATGTTTGCCACTTCTGTGCAATACGGCCATATCTATAACCACTAAAGTACTCAACTTGTTCATGGAGCTACTCAAATGCATCATTAACCAATATTTACCAAGGGCCAGTTACTGAGCAAAATGCTTTATGTACCAGGTAGACACTGTTACTGTCTCTTGTGGAGTTTACAGACTGGTGGGCAAGGACTGACTCCCCCAAAAAGCCAGTATTCCTGAACCACATCTTGATGGTGAGGCTCTTGGTACACCCATGACCTCAGCAGTAGTGGATTGGAACTCCAGAATCAACTTACTGCAACTGTGTGAAGCCTTATTTCATTGTTTAGGGGTAGGGGTCAGAGGTAAGCTTCCCCCTCTGGAGAATGTGTGGGAGTTTTCGGGGTCTCCCACAGAAACTGCAGGACCAGAGGCTACTGCTCCTGACCCATATGTCATAAAACAAGTCCTAAGGATGTCCCTTCTCCAAAGGACTGGCTCCCCCACCCCAACCCATGCTGGCTCAGAACCAGCAGTCACAGAGGCCTCCTGAGGCTGACATTTAGGCACTGGCTGCCAGTCCCCTGCAGCCTGCCTTGGTGAGACCACAGTAGCTACAAGAGCCAGTAAACCTGCTACTGTCTCTTATAGCCTCCGCTTCCAAATCCTGATACCCTCTAGAAGTACAAACAAGAAGTCCAAGGCCAGGTGTCCTGAACCAAGGCTGAAAGCTGTAGAGAAGCTACACCCCAGACATCCTTAGGAGAACTCTGGGCTAGGCAGATGGAAGAGCCCAACAAAGCTATAGAGGTAGGACCTTTTGACCCTTATCAATGACAGGAACGGTGCGTCAGCAATCTGTAGGGGGAGGATGTGTGGCACTGTTAAAGCATGGCCACAAAATCTTTGCCATTCCTCTCGTTAAGAAGCAAGATCTGTGTTACCTCCCCTTTAATCTGGATGCTCTGTAACTTCTGAGGTTAAGTAATGAAAGGCCCTTCAACATCCCCTGTTCACTGGACCCCTGAGCTAACATGTTAGAAGTCTGACTACTGTGATGCTGCCATGCTGTGAGAAAGCCCAAGCTACAAGGAAAGGTCATATGTGGGTGCTTCAATTGACAGTCCCAGCTGAGGCCAGCCTTCAAGTCCCCACAGCCAGACACCAGATATAGGACTGAAGAAGCCTTCAGATGATTACAGCCCCTAGCCCTTTAAGTCATCCCCAACTGCTTGAGCCTTCCAGCTGAGCCCTAGACATCACAAAGGACAGACAGCTCATCCTCGCTCTGCCCTGACCTGACCCAGAGAATCTGAACACTATGAAACGGTTGTTGTTTTACACCATAGATAACCAGGCAGGCCGAATTCATCTCAGAGGAACTGGTACTTTTTCCTTGAAAGCTGACTCATGGCCCTTTGGTTATGACAGGAAGGGTCCCAGTTCATCTGCAGAGAAGAGCTGCAACAAGGAAACTGGATTGCTCTGCACAGAGGAGCAACAGGAATTCAGGAGTTATCTTCTTGTAGCTAAATGATGAGTGGTAGGGGTAAGATTGGAACTGGGAGAAGAGAGGATACAGGAGAAAAGCTTGAGTAAGAAGAAGATGAAATGGTAGAAAGCTAGACTCTAAGAAGGAAAGGTGAGAAATTCTGAGGGTAGGAATGGCCAAGGAACTCGAGGAATGGGGATGTCTAATGTTCTATTTTAAGTTGGTTCCTGCTCCTTGGTGCTGCTCTATTACCTCCAAACTTTCAGAAAAAGTCTGGTGTGTATATACCACCACCTCCTATGAATGGTGCTTAGGGTATGCAGAAGGTGGGGCACTGTCCACAGTGGGACACTTTGTGGGATAAAGTGGAGTAGGAGGATGGCAACCCTGGCAGCTTGTTGGAGACTGAGAAGTTAGGAGCAGGAATGCACATGCAGAGGAGACCAGGAGGGCAGGCCCCTTCCCAAGAATCCCTGGGCATGTCAGTGAGCATACTAGACTTCCCCAGATGAACAGAGACAAGCTAGAGATAGTCTATCTGGATTTTAAAGGAAAGTGTAACCTCAGAAGGCTGGAAGCTTCAGATGTGAAGATGTGAGGCCAGTGGTCCTGGAATTAGGGGTCTGGCTACTCTTCAGTAAGCAAACAAGCAATGAAGAAACCCAAAACCAGGACCTAGGACCAAGGACCCACCATGGCAAAATGAGGAAAAGGGACCTGGGAGTCTATGTCCTCAGAGAATGAAACCTGGAAGGAAAAATCCCTTGTTGCAGCAGAGATGGAAAGTTATAAAGAGAAACCACTTCCCAGGCTAAAACATGGTCCATTATCTCCACAGTAAAACTCTGGGGGAAAAAAAATTCTGCTAGCTAGAACGAATGTGCTCCTAAAACCCACCCTTTCCTCTTAGTTTCCATCCCCACTGCCACCACCATGTTTTACCCCAAGGAGCAATGGTTTCCCTTTAATATTCTGTGTTTAACATTCCCTTTAGCATAATCCCTGTGTTCCTCTAGTGCAGCTAGGAAGGGCTAGCTTCATTAATTTTAGAGGAAAGATTCAGGAAAATAAAGAGAGTTGTCACATGAAATGTATAAATGCAGGGCCCGGGACCCTGCACCATTCCACTGGCCATCTGCAGATATCTATACTCTGATTCCAAAATGTGGACTTACTACAGGATTTCTTTCCTAGATATCCTGACAATGCCCAAAGTCAAGAGGTGAAGAAGCTCATTTCTATTCTGAGAGACAAGCTTCATATCCAGATGACTAGCACCTTGAATGGCCTCACCAATTGATGGTCCATCCCTACTCTCACACTCACAGAGGGTGGCTTCATCTTCAGAAGCCCATCTGAATAACCACATTGCAATCTAATCACTCCTGCTATGGACTGAATGTTTGTGTCTCCTCCAGATTAGTATGTTGAAAACTAAATCCCAAAGTGATGGTATTAGGAGGTGGGGCCTTTGGGAGGTGATTAGGTCATGAGGGTGGAAATGGGATTAGCCCCCTTTATAAAAGAGGCCTGAGAAGTGAGGCCTTCCACCAAGTGAGGATACAGTGAGAAGACCAACATCTATGAACTAGGAAGCAGACCTTCACCAGGCACTGAATGGTGCTGGCACCTTGATCTTGGACTGCCTAGTCTCCACACTGTGAGAAGTAAATTTCTGGTTTTTTGTTTTTGTTGTTATTGTTGTTGAGACAGAGTCTCGCTCTTCTCACCCAGGCTGGAGTGCAATGGCGCAATCTCAGTTCACTGCAACCTCTGCCTCCCAGGTTCCAGCAATTCTCCTGCCTCAATCTCCTGAGTAGCTGGGATTACAGGCACCTGCCACCATGCCTGGCTAATTTTTGTATTGTTAGTAGAGACAGGGTTTCACCATGTTGGCCAGGCTGGTCTCGAACTCCTGAGCTCAGGTGATCCGCTTGCCTGGGCCTCCAAAGTGCTTTGTAAGTTGAAATTCTACTATATCTATTTATAGTTGCATGGCTGTATGCTGCAATCTGTATAATCGTAAGAGCTTTTAATTTGATGTATCAATTACTAAGAACTTTTAAACAGTTAAATCTGAAAATAGATGGGCAGTTAATTCAAGTAAGTATTAAGAGAGAGTTACTCAGGTAACTTTAGAAAGAAAATCACGCCGGGCGCGGTGGCTCAAGCCTGTAATCCCAGCACTTTGGGAGGCCGAGATGGGCGGATCACGAGGTCAGGAGATCGAGACCATCCTGGCTAACACGGTGAAACCCCGTCTCTACTAAAAAAATACAAAAAGCTAGCCGGGCGAGGTGGCGGGCGCCTGTAGTCCCAGCTACACAGGAGGCTGAGGCAGGAGAATGGCGTAAACCCGGGAGGCGGAGCTTGCAGTGAGCTGAGATCCGGCCACTGCGCTCCAGCCCTGGCGACAGAGCAAGAGTTCGTCTCAAAAAAAAAAAAAAAAAAAAAAGAAAGAAAATCACATTCTTTCTGAAGCCACAAATATTTATAATGATGTAAATAATAAAAGGCAGCATATAGGAAGAGCTGGGGCAATAGAAGCCCCAGGGAAGTCTGTGGGGGTCCTGCAGGTGCTCTGCTTCCAGCATGGAGCCAGAGGTGGGCCAGTCAACAAACGCTAATGGTCCTAAAGGCAGGGCCCTCACAGCCTTTCATTTCCTTAGCTTGGTGTCAGAAAATGCCATAGAAAGTTCAGGGCTGCCCATGAGGCTGATTAAAGGGATAAGAGGACAGGTGGACCCAAATGGGCTTCAATGTTTGGGTGAGGAAGATGCAAAGTACATGAGCCAGGTGAGTAGAGAGATGACTCCGGGATGGCAAACATGAGTAGAGGTAACGGCATGCCAATGAGGACCAGGTGAGACAAGGTAGTTCTATGGAGAAGATGATCAGGGATCAGATACTTTCCTTTCTCTAGGTAGCAGGATGACACAGAAATCCTTCTTTATCAGCAGTTTAGGAAATGGAGAGTCGGGGGTCCCCCAAACCATCCCTAGATTTGATGATTCACTAGGAGGACTCACAGGGTTCAGCACAGAGTTGTATTTATGACTGTAATTTATTATGGTGAAAGGATTCTGTGTCAGTGTCTCCAAGATCCAGCTCAGTCTCCGTGATTCACTAGAATAACTCACAGGTCTCAGAGATGGCTGTTATACTCACCATTATCTCTTATTACAGTGAAAGGATACAAAGTAAAGTCAGCAAAGAAGAAAGGCTTTGGGGCAAAGCCAGGAGAAACCACAAGCTTCCAGGTGAACCCTCCCAGTGGAGTTGCATGAGGACTCACTTCATTCACCCAGCAACAGTGTGTGACAACACATGGTGGTGTTGCCAGTTGGAGAAGCTCACCCAAGCCTTGGTGTCCAAAGCTCTTAATGAGGAGTCAGTCATGAAGACATGCAAAGCCTGTGTAACTGGCCTCAGCTGCCCCAATAACTCCTTCTCCCCCTACCCCCAGAGCAAAACTAAGAGTTCATCATAAGTCATTTTATTAGGGTAAACTTACCTGGTCAAACTGATACAGCCTCTCCCAAGGACCCAGGCATACAAAAACACTCATCAGTCAGAATATTCCAAGGGCCCCCAAAACTCAAGCACCTGCACCTCTTCTCTGCCTTCACACAGCTGGAACCAATTTTCTCACCTTTAAAAAGAGCCATAGGTACCTAGGATCTACCTCCACGCTGGGATGGCCCTTGCCTAAGCCTGACAGTGCAGGAGCGAGAGAGTGAGGCATTTTTGCCTTGCGTGTAGACAACGTTGAGGTGTAGCTTGTACTCCAGAGTTTCCTTGTAGGATGGTGTTGACTCTAACCTCTATGAGACTTTGCCTGAAATCACTCTCTTGCTTGACTTCCTTTTTTTTCTTGTCCTCCTACACCCACTCCTTTACTTGTCTCCCTAGCAGCATTTCAGTGATGTGCTGACACTGGCCAGTTCCAAGAGTTGATTGTTAGCAACTCTTCCCAACTCCATGTTCAGAGATATCCTGTTGGTAGCTTTAAAGTGGTCATGGTGGAAGTACTCACTATAGAGTATTTGTGGAAATTGTTGAATGCTTGATTTATTTGTCAAGCTTATTTATTTTCTTTCCATAGAGCCAGTTGTTACTCATTTACTATCACACCATTGGGCATTTTCTTAATAAATCACTTGAATATGAATGTTTGTTTCAGTGTCTACTTCTGCAAACCCAACGTAAGAAAGAAACTACCTTGGCAGTTGTTTGAGAGTCAGGAGGCTCAGAGACGTAGGTTGAAATATATTTATTATATGAGGCCAGATGTTATACTATTTATTTAAGTTATAAGTGGACTAAGGCAAGAAAGGCATCTTCAGTGGGATTGAAGCTGAGGTGCTGGCTGCCCCGACTCTTGGGTTTGATGACCTGAAAGTCCAATAGTGCCGGAGGTATCTGTGTTAGATAACAGCCCTGTGCTGAGTCTCTGGAAAGTCACGTGGACCTTTTAGGTTTGGAGCTGGACTCTGCCTTCTGCAGCAGAGAACTACTCGTATTTCCAAAGAGAGAGCTTATAGTATGCTTGTGGGCCCTAAGAGAGCTGGAATACCTGATGTGGGACATCAAGACACTGTGTGACTAGATCTGCCCGTAGGAATCTGGGACACCAGTCATAAATTCACCCAGGCATGAACTGGGCGTTTTATATTTACCAGTTCACCAGTCAGAAACTAGCAATTCATAGTATGATGACAATGACTTGGTGTTGGATACAGACAGGTGCAAAAGGCACAAGTAAACTACATGAAGACACAATTCAAACTCTGTCATCTACCCCTGTTGCTCCAACCTCCTTCCTGTGGGAGTGTCCCATATCACCACTGCTGTAGGAGGAAAAAATCTGAGCTTGATGTACGCAGGAGTTGGCTGGATACGGTGGTGTGAAACAAAAATGAATTCCAGCTGTACTACACACCCACTCAGGAGAGGTTCTTAAGCTGAGTGGAGAGGGAATTCCTCCTAGGGGGAAGACTTGGGCAGTACACTTGGTCATCCACTTTGCATGTAGGGAGGCATGGCCTGAGGCAAGAGTACACATGGACTTCTAGGCACTGGAGAGCAACTCACTTGGGAGGTCACAGGCCTGGGTGAAGCGAGACTGGAATATTGGAGAAGGAAGTATAGGGGAGATGCATGTGGATGGACTAATGGGAGTGGGACTAGACTGTGCAGAGCTTTATGCCTCCTGTCAATGCCCATCAGAGAGCATCTGCTGTGCAGGGGGCACTCAATGAGCAGGTAGGAAGAAGGATTTGTCTGGTGAATATCAGTCAGTTTCAATTCTCAACCAACTAAAAGCTTGGGCCCATGATTGCAGCAGGAACAAGGCAGAGATGAAAGCCCAACCACAGGGACTCCCTCTCACCAAGGCTTATTTACCTGCCACTGCTGCTGAATGCAGCAGAGAGACTGGATCCTGATTATGGTGCCATTCCTTGATGGGACTGCCCTAGCACTTGGTGATAAGTTAATGACATCAGATTCCTTCCACCCTGAGCGCGCAGCAGTTTGTTCTTATTGACAAAGAAAAGATGGACACCTTTTCTGATTTATCTTCATTTCTTGTTGTGCTTCACCAGTGGTTTATAGAGTGTCTAATTTATCAGCATGGGATCCTGCATAATAAACTCTCAGCTCAAGTGTCTATTTTATGATAAAGGATCATGACAATGGTCTTGTAAAAAAAAAAAAAAGGGTCTTCTAATATATTGGATTACTTGTAAACAAGGGGTAGAAAGTGGGAGTGGCTTATTAAAGCCCAGGGAAGGAGCCAGCTTTGGGATGACACCCTGTGGATTGGGTCACTATACTCCAAGATGTAGTGTATGCACTAAACTGTCGGATGATACACAGTGCTGTGTTGGAACACACAGGGCCAGAGTAACCAACAGGTAGAAATAGTACTGGCCCCTTTCATCATCACCCCAGTCAGCTCTTTGGAGAAACTGTGTTTCCCATTTCTGCAGCAGGCTTCATTGCAACAGAGGTCCTGATTCTCAGGGGGCAATCTTCCACTGGTTAACATGAGAAGTTTTCCATTGACTCTATTGCTGGGTTGCTTTGGGCTCCTCCTGCCAGTGGACTATCAGATAAGAAAAGTTACTGTATTGGAGCTGGCAATCAACCCCCATTCTGAGAAGCTAAAGTGGCTGTTGCATAATGAGGCAGGGAGGATTAATCTGAAACTTGGGCGCTGGAGTGTCTCTTGGTGCCTTCATGCTGAGTGATAATGGTGCATAGCCAATCACAGCCAGCAAAGTAGGGTAGTGGCGAGACGGTCAAGGGCCCAGGCTCTCAGGAAGAGCAGTCCAGGCCAACTTTAGCGTTGCCCAGTCATGAAAGAAATCTGGAATTGGTGGGTTGGAGTGGGAGCGGGGAGATGATGAATATTAATTGTGGCTGAGGACCAGCTGCCACAGGGGGCTATAGTTTATTCCACTAATTCTACTCTTGAAAGTCCCTTTTCTTTTTCTAAGAGCTTGCATACTCATAAAGAGTCCACTTAAAGAGTCGGTGATAACGTGGACTTGCTAAGGGGGAGGAGCAGATCTGAGCAGTGTAAGGAGGGTACCCTCTCTAACACTGGGGGTGCCTCCTTGATTTCAGCACCATGGCGGCAGACAGCCCCGCACGCAGGGCTCACATCCACCTCAAGCTCTCCTAATTAGCGAGGGAAGGATGCAGACCTGCTGTTGTTGTAGCCTGTAAGTATGAGGAAGTTAGCCAGCCTCCTAGGAGAATTCTTCAGCCAGTGGGATAACTGGCTAAATGCCCCAGCCTTCCAGTCCCTCAGTGGGAGAATTCTGAGGGGTATGTCACATGGTTCCTTGGAGGTTCCTCAGCGGGACTGAGTCCCTGTTGCTGCAGAAATAACCAGCTTAATACCTTTGGTTGCATTAAGTTCTTCCCATCCTTGTCTCCATTTGCTTTTGCTTCTAAGATCATATTATGGGTTAGTTTTGTCCCCCTCAAAAGATATGTTGGAGTCCTGGCCGGGCGCAGTGGCTTGTGCCTGTAATCCCAGCACTTCGGGAGGCTGAAGCGGGCGGATCACCTGAGGTTGGGAGTTCGAGACCAGCCTGACCAACATGGAGAAACCCCATCCCTACTAAAAATACAAAAAAATTAGCTGGGCGTGGTGGCGCACGCCTGTAATCCCAGCTACTCGGGGGGGCTGAGCCAGGAGAATCGCTTGAACCCAGGAGGCAGAGGTTGTGGTGAGCTGAGATTGTGCCATTGCACTCCAGCCTGGGCAACAAGAGTAAAACTCCGTCTCAAAAAAATAAAAAAAATAAATAAAAAAATAAAATAAAAAAATAAAATATAAAGGCTTTGGGGGCAGTATCAAAGACCCTTCCTTGATCTCAGACTTCCAGCCTCCAAGACTGTGAAAAAATAGATTTCTGTTGTCTTACGCCACCAAGTTTATGATACAACAGCCCTCTCTTATTCATGGTTTTATCCATGATTTTGCTTTCTGCAGTTTCAGTTACATGCAGTACAGTACAGTAAGATATTTTGAGAAGCAGGGGAGAGAGAGAGGGAGAGAGACACTACATCCACATAACTTTTATTACAGTATATTGTTATAATTGTTCTGTTTTATATTAGTTGTTAATCTCTTACTGTGCCTAATTTATAAAGTAAACCTTATCATAGGTATGTATGTTTAGGAAAAAACACAGTATATATAGAGTTTGGTACCATCCATGGCTTCAGGTATCCACTGGAGGTCTTGAAATGCATCCCGCATGGATAAGGGTGAACTGTTGTACTTATTATGGTAACCATAGGGATCGAATGCAGATCACCTCACATGTAAACTATTTTACCCCAAGTCTTTGCCACATGTTCTGTTGTAAGGGGACCCAAACTATGTTTTCCCTCCAGCTGAATTTTTAGATCTAAATCTGGGGCTCCCATTCTCAGCTAACCATTACCTCTGTCTATCCCTTGCACTTTCAATCAACAAAACAATTTTACTGGGACCATTGGACAGGATCCTATCTTGTACCTCTCACTTCTCTAACCTCCAGAATTTGGCAAGAGTCCCTCACTTTCCTGTCCAGAATTCTAGTATCATGTGGAAAGTCCAGGTTCTCTTATAAGTATCACCCTTTCCCTGGAAGGAAAGCTCCAAGAACCTCATTTTGCTTGTCAGGTCCTGAGCTAGGGTTTCTTCTGGGCAACAGCAGCTCCAAAATTTCTGTATACAGGGTTTGTAGATTATAATCTGATTGGAAGGGGAGTGGGCCCTAGTAGATTTACTTGAAACTGTGTTATCAAACCACGTTTAGAAATATGTGTTTATTTGGAGTGATTTTGGCAGTGGGGATAGAGGAGGATGCTTTGGTTTCATCACTCTGTGGCTCAAAGGTGGCCAAGGGAAGCAGCTCCAAAAGCTTTGGTCATTTTTTTGGCATCATCCTGGCCTCTCCAAAGCAGAAGGTGCTTTGTTGGTCAGGCCCTCAGAAAACAGCTCAGGAACTAAGGGAATGCCACTGGCAACCTTTGGCCTTTAAGTGGTGTAAGGGTGTCCTCTAGTGGCCATGACTCAGAAAACCTCTGGCATAGAGCAATGCTCCTGAGACTGGTGGCCTGTTATCATGGTTGGGACCAACACTGTGGGACAGAGACCATTATAAAATTAATGACCATCATCATGGAACAGAAACATAAGCAAAGGGCAGGAAGACCCTAATGAGACAGAAAATACCTTCACAGAACTGACAGACAAGATGGATCAAACAAACTATCATGTGCCAAACATCTAATTCACAGCTTAGATCATTGCCATAGGCAACTGCTTGCCTTCTGGGAGACATTGCTGGTGATAAGGGGGACAAATGGAATTATGACAGCTCACAAGGATTTGCATTACTGAGTATGCATGGATTCCTAGACTTTCCAATGAGAAGCAAGTCAATGCTGGCAATTAGATTTATATATTAAACAACCTGGGTTCTCTTTGAATACGCCTGGAAATGTTGACTATAGCTAGTATGTGGGGAAAATGCTAATTTCTTCATCACATTTGCTCAGAAGCTGAAGTCATAGTTACAGGCTGCAACAAGTAAACTTTCAGTAAGAACTGATTCCTTGATGTTCTAAGGAGAGTGGAGTGAAGCTTGTTGGGGTTAAGTCTGGCTGTTGTTGGCAGCTCTGTGGGTGTTGGGAGGGGAAATGGCCTATCTGGGATGGGTGGGGCAGAACCAGACAAGACACCAATACCCTGCTGAAGCCCTTGTCTCATTACGCTGTCCTGTCTCAGGGCAGGGAAGACTCAGTTTACCTGTTCAATCCTTCTTGCCAGAGCAAAAATCCAGCAAGACTC
Source organism: Macaca mulatta (assembly GCF_049350105.2). Classification (NCBI taxonomy): domain Eukaryota; kingdom Metazoa; phylum Chordata; class Mammalia; order Primates; family Cercopithecidae; genus Macaca; species Macaca mulatta. Next base: position 57,524,192 of record NC_133419.1, read on the forward strand.
CCGCACTTGCTTCCCTTCATGGGTCTACAGATCTCTGTGGACTCTCCTCACTCACGAGGGACAAAACTCTAAAATAATTCTGTCTCTTAGGATTCCAGCAGAGGTCAAGGCCTCACTTGCCTTCAAGCAGCTCACAGGATCAGGAGGGGCCATAGATTGTGGGTGGGAAAAAGGAACTGCAATCAGGTTCCCATGTCCCTAGAATCTCATTTACTCTTCAAAAGTTAATTTGATTGAGTTCATTTTCATGAAGGCTCTGGCTTGGACAATGGAGGAGTGGGGGAGGTTTACAGTTTGGGCCTTGGAGGGCAAAAAGTGGGATAATATTGTCTCTGGTCCCCTCTCAGTTTCCCATGCCCTCCGTCAGTAGTGTCTGAATCCTGTGGAAAGGGGGCATGCAGAGCCAAAGGTGTATTTTCATGATGGTCTCCTTCAAACCCAGAGGTTGAGCAGCACGACGTGGGCTTCTCAGGTCACAAAGTATGACACAGAACTGGGGAGAGAGATTGACCTAAAGAAGCAGAAACTCGGACATTTATGTCTGCACACAGTTGTTGACCATGGAGGATATCTATTAGCACAAAATCAGAAAGCACCCATGTGCCCAACACTAAAAGATCATTGAAGTAGATCATAGTTTACCCATATAATAGGAATCTATAAAACTATTTAAAATAAGGTTTTTGAAGATTTAATGACCTGGATAATATTCATTCTAAAATGTGTAGTTTAAAAAAAGACAAAATACAAAATTTGAAACGTTGTTTTAAAAAAAGTTGTTTGCAGAGAAAAGGGATTGGCAGAACATGTTAACAATAATGATCACTGAGGGCGAATTTGAATTATTTATATTTTCTTCTTTCTCTTTTTTCTATATTTTCCAATCCTTAAAAATAAATGTTACTCATAACAATAAAAATATCATTGTTCATAAAAGGATTGAGATTTTGTGAGATGGTTTGCCCTCCCTGTCTGGCCCTAACAGAGAGCACACCAAAGTCATTGTAAGGTCACACATATCCCTTGTCCCTTGCAGAGGTGGTGAGAATACAGTGCAGTCCCCCGGCAGGACCAATTTAGCAACAGGAACAGGGCGATCCCGTGCCCACCCTCTGCAGAGAGCAAAAAGACAGGCTTACTGTGTGTGCTTCACCCGATCCAGATGGAAGCACCGACCCTGGGATCGCTCCTGAGCTGCCGCTAAGAGGAAAGGGGCCTCAATCCCTCCCTCCTCCCACCATCTGGAGATAGACACAGCCTCCAAAACTGCCTGTTTCCCCTTTTTCTCTGCCTCCCCCCCAGTTACCATAAAGTGTATATTTATTCATTCAATGCTAACATAATATTTGGCAAATAAAAGCAGCCCAGTGAATGCTAAATGAATGAATGTTGCCTATGGAGCAAATGCTGTTAGTGTACCTGGGGTCAGTGGGCCAGCGAGATGCTTTAGGGACTCATTGCCACCTGAGATTAATCTGCTTGCTGGGTCAGGGAGCCCACAGAGACAGAGTCCTTACAGAGCCAGTATGAACAGAGAGTCAGTGTTCCTAGGGATGATGTGTTCCCTCGGGGTTGCCATGTTCCCTTCTCAGTGATCAATGTGCCCCTGAGGTTGGGGTTCCATGGGATCAGTGCATCCATGGGCTTGGTGTCAGGTTGTCCACTGGATAAGGATTTCCCTGAGGTAAAAACGCTCATGGTCTCAGTGTAAATTGAAGCCCATCCAGGAAGGTACAGGAACATACCATTTATGCCTATGAAGCTAATATTCTCTGTCAAAGGAACCGTCCACCAAGTTCATTGCCACTGGGTAACTGGTGCTGAACAGATTCTCAGGGGAAGAGAGAGTAAGTGAGAAATGGTGGGTTGGTGGGCCCATGGCTTAGTAGGGCAGGGTGGTTGGCATGGTATGTGGGACTGGTTGAAAGGATCAATTAATTTAGGTGGCTCTGGTGAGTGGAATGATGTGATATAATTTTAGGAATAAAATGGATTAGTAATTTGAGGGTTCTAGTCAGGAAAATGATTGGCCAGGGAGTTCTTGGGAAGTTGTTTGAAGGACTGGGTAGAAAGAGATTTGGGTAAAATTGTCGACAGCCTCAAAAAGGGAAATTACTGTGGTAGGGTGGACAGGCAGCTGGGGGCGGGGAACTTTGGAACAATACATTAGTTATAGGTGTTGTGGACTTGTTCTAATTTTCCATATACTGTGGAAATTCCACCTCAGCTGTAACTTCCTAACCGCTGTCAATGGTCACTGCTTCCACTTCCTGCTCAGCCTGTACTCCAGGTTGGGCAGGTGGTGGGACAGCCTGTCTCAGGAGTGCTGGGCCACTGTTTCTCTTGTGTGTTTCTGCCTCTCCATTTCCTGGGCCTTATCCCACCCTAGGACACCTTTATGGCTCGTTTGGACGATTCCAATCATCTCTCAGAGTGCCAGTGGTGTGATCACCCTGAAAGGCACCCCTGCCCTCTCTTCTGAAGCTTCTGGATGCTCCCTCAGCTTGGTATCAACATGCCTTCACAGACCACTCTCTCAGTCTCTTCATTGCGTCTGTGCCACAGCTTGCCTCTGCCTTGTTCAGCCTAGTCTCACTTCCAGGTATACCTCTTGGCCATCCTGTAAGCTCTATTCCAGGGCTCTGGTTCCATTTCCTCAGTGAAATGCCTTCTCTAGGCTCTTGTAGCGGTCTACAATCTCAGTTCCAGAAAAGACGTCCTGCTTTCGGCTTTGACTTGAACAAGTTAAGCTTCCTGAGAGGTGGTCAGGGTCTCAGTTCTTCTGTCCTCCACTTCTCAGAAGAGAGTCAAAGCCTCCTGGCTCTGAGAAGCCTCTAAGGAAAGAAGGCAGGGTTGGATTTTGTACTAGGGCCCTGAAATGTTACTCAGGAGGTTGAACAGGGAGTGGAGGAGGCAGGGTAAAGAGCTGTGAAGTGGAGGGGTTGAGGCCTGGGGGCAGCCCCATGATGGAGCACCAGGCACTCTAGAAACAGAGATGAGTTGGGTGACTCCCAGTTCTTGTTTATTTCTGAGCCATTTCACATACAAATGAAAACCCATGTAGAGGCCTAATTTTCTGGGCACATGATAAATTAGTATGTACATCTTCCCAAGATAAAGGTCGAGCCTCTAATTTTTAATGAAATATTATATATTCTTACAGATATAACAAGTACTTATGTACTTAATACTATGTCATATTTACTTTATATCTTATTTTTTACACACAGGGTGTTGCTATGTGGCCTAGGTTGGAGTGCAGTGGCTATTCACAGGCATAATCATTGTGCATCACAGCCTTGAACTCCTGGGCTCAAAGGATCCTCCGTCTTCAGCCTCTCGAGTCGCTGGGAGTACAGGTGTGCACCACTGCTCCTGGCCATATCTTATTTTTTAAAGGAAAGCCACTACAGATATAGTTGAAACCACATCTGTATCCCTTGCCAATACTGTTCCCTCTCTTCCTCTTTTACTCTCCAGAAGTAGTATCTTAAATTTGATTTTATCATTTATTGCATGTTTCCCACTTTTTTTTTGAGATGGAGTCTTGCCCTTGTTGCCTAGGCTGGAGTGCAGTGGTGTGATCTTCGTTCACCACAACCTCCACCTCCTGGGTTCAAGTGATTCTCCTGCCTCAGCCTCCCAAGTAGCTAAGAGTACAGGCATGTGCCACCACACCTGGCTAATTTTTGTATTTTTAGTAGAGACAGGGTTTCTCTATGTTGGTCAGGCTGGTCTCGAACTCCTGATCTCAGGTGGTCCGCCCACCTCTGCCTCCCAATATTTCCTACTTTTTATAGTATATGTAAAAGTATAAGGTATTGTTTTTCATGTTTTTATATTTTTATATATTTTTTGAAAAAGTATTAAACATGGCATAAAATTCAAAAGTTATACAGAAGAAACAATAAAAAGTATATCTTTTGTCCTGTCCTGTGCTCCACCTAGTACCTTCTCTCAAGGCAATCAGTGACAGTAGTTTCTTGGCTGTACCTTCACAAAGATTCTAGGTATTTATTACCACTTATTTTCCTGTACACAACGACAGCGTATTATAGACATTTTCTCCTGGCTTTTTTCACTTACTCTTTATCCATATTGATATGTAGAGGACTGTCTCATTCTGCTTAACAACTGCATAGTATTGTGTTTTGTGGATACATCACGCTTTGTTTTCTGGTAATAGTCATTTGGGTTGATTACCATCTTTATGCTATGATAACCAAATATTTCAGTACTTACGTATGTACTCATTACATTGTGCCATAACGAGATCAGTTTATTTGTAGGATATACAATGAGGAGTGGAATTCCTGGGTTAAGGGTATGCATATTTGTAATTTTGACAAATACGAATTCAAAATGCCTCCATAGAGAGGGCTGTACTAACTTATACGTCTACCAGCAATGTGCGCCTGTATCACGTTTCCTCTTACTCTGGCCATTCCAGCATTAGCAACTTTTAAAATTTGCAAATCTAATTTTTAAAAATGACATCATAGTTTTAATTTACGCTTTACCAGTGAGATCAAGCATCTTTTCACGTTTGTGTGTCTGTGTGTGAGCTGTCTGGTTATATCCTTTACACACTTATGTATCAAATTGGCCTTCAAAAAACCGTAGGAATTCTGGTACAAGAATATTAGCGCTTTGTTTGATATGAACTGCAATTATTTTCCCAGTTTTATATTTGTATTGACTATTTGTGTATTTTGCCACTCAGATTTTTAAAATGTAGCTAAATTTGTCAGTCTTTTAAAATAACTCCTGGATTCTCAGTTCTTAGAAAGTTCTTCCTCACTCATAAATCATTAAAAACTCATTGCTGTGTTTTTTTCCTCATATTTATGTGTTTGGTTTTTTTTCAGATAAGTTTTTATTCCATGAGCAACTTATTTTGGTGCAGGTAATGAAGTAGGAATCCAACATTGTTTCCAAACTACCACTCGTTCGCTCTTAAGTAATCCATCTTTATTTGCTTGAAAACACAATTTTATCATATTCTAGAATTCTGATATCCATCTTTAAATTGACAAAAACTGTATATATTTCATATGTGATGTTTTGATACACGTATATTGTGAAATTGATTACCACAATCAAGCTGGTTACATCCATCACCTCACATACTTATTTCTCCTGGTGAGAACATTTCAAGATCTACTCCTACCAATTTTCAAGTATATAACTAGCCACGCTGCTGCACAATAGGTCTCCAGAACTCACTCGTCCTGTTTAACTGAAACTTTGTACCCTTTAACCAACATCTCCCCATTTATCCCCTCCCTCCAGCCCATGAAACCACCTTTCTACACTCTACTTGCGAGTTCGATTCTGTGATTCCATATCCAAGTGGGATCATGGCTTATTTCACTAGCATAACATCCTCCAGGTCCATCCATGTTGTCATAAATCAGTTATTTCCTTCTTTTAAGGTTAATAACATTCCATTGTGTAGATGTACCATATTTTATCTTTTTTTTTTTGAGATGAAGTCTTACTCTGTCGCTCAGGCTGGAGTGCAGTGGCGGAATCTCGGCTCACTGCAATCTCCACTTCCTGGGTTCAAGCTATTCTCACTTCAGCCCCCGAGTAGGTGGGATTACAGGCGCCCACCAAGATGCCCGGCTAATTTTTGTATTTTTTGTAGAGACGGGGTTTCATCATGTTGGCTAGGCTGGTCAAGAACTTCTGACCTCAAGTGATCCACCTGCCTTGGCCTCCCAAAGTGCTGGGATTACAGGCGTGGGCCACCACGTTCAGCCCTATCTATCTTCTGTTGATGGACACTTAGGTTGATGTCTTGGCTATTGTGAATAATGCTTCAGTGAACGTTTATCTCTTCAACATACTGATTGCATTTCCTTTGGATGTATACCCAGTAATGGGATTGCTGGATCATATGTATTTTTATTGAGGAAACTCCATACTGTTTTCCACAATGTCTGTACTAATTTACATTCACACCGAGTGTATAAGGGTTCCCTTTTCTCCATATCCTCACCAACACTTGCATTTTGAGTCTACTGAACTATTTGGTTTTATGTTCTTTTATGAACCAGTACCATACTGCTTTAATTACACAGTTCTATAATATACTTTATTTCTGGAAGGGCTAGTTTCTGCAGGGACTTTTTGGAAACATTTTTATTTTTCCATATACATTTAGAAACAGCTTGCCCAGTTCCAAAATAGCTCTTTGTATTTTATTGTAATTATGACAAATATGTAATTTGACAGGGAAAATTAACATCTTTTAAAATGTTGAGTCTTCTTATTCAAGAACACGATATGCCTTCAAGTGATTACCTCTCATGTTTCTCATTAGCATTTTCAAGTTTTCAACCATATCAATTTAGTAGTACTAATTTTTAAAAAACCTTCCTCCTTTCCACTTTAATTTTTCTTTTTTCTTGAGAAAGGGTCTCACTCTGTCACCCAGGCTGGAGTGCAGTGGTGCAGTCTCAGCTCCCTGCAACCTCTACCTCCTGGGTTCAAGATTCTCCTGCCTCAGCCTCCCAAGTAGCTGGGACTACAGGTGCGTGCCACCATGCCTGGATAACTTTTGCATTTTTTGTTTTTTTAGTAGGGACAGGGTTTCACCATGTTGGCCAGGCTGGTCGTGATCTCCTGGTCTTGATTCACCCGTCTCGGCTTCCCAAAGCGCTGAGATTACAGGCGTGAGCCACTTTGCCTGGCTCTCCTTTATCTTCAATATCTCTATTTTCTCGTTTAAATACAATGGCTATTAAGTGTAGAATACAGCTAAGTAATAATACCACACTACGGTCATTAGTTCAGGTTGGGCTATTTATAATATAATAAATACCCATGATGAAACACCACTGCCCAACCTCAAACTAGATCATTGCCAATAACAATATTGACGTATTTTACTTGCCAGCCTCTTCTCACCACCAAAGTAAACATTATTGAGAATTTTTATCATTCTTTTGCTTTTTGGTTTTATCATATATATAATATACACACACATTAGTCAATTCTCATTTCTTGCAGATTCCATATTTGTGAATTTACCTCTTGCTAAAATTTATTTCTAACTCCAGTATCAGTACTTGCTGGGCTTTTGTAGCCATTTGTGGACATGGAGCACGTGAAAAAATTTGAATTGCCTACTGTCCATGTTCCCAGATGAGGTGGAACAACACCTTCTTGTTTCAGCTCTCATAAACAAGTATCCTTTTCAGTCTATTTAGTGCCATATCTTTTGCATTTCTGTGGATTTTGCGGCTTCAAGTGGTCCCCAAGCACAGTGCCAAGTGTTCTTAAGTGCAAGAAGATTGTGATGTGCCGCCTGGAGAAACTGAGGTAAGCTTCACTCAGGAATAAGTTAGTGTGGTGGGCTGAGTTCAATGTTAATGGGTCAACCATATATACTAAGGTATCTTCAAACAGAAACACATGTAACAAGTTTATGTACTGATCGGTTGATGAAAATGTGACCAGAGGATCATAGGAACCCAGTCCTGCATTTCCCTTGGGAATAATGGTTCAGTACTCTCTAATTCAGTGTTCATGGTGACTTTATAAAACATAACTACTATAGATAATGAGAATAGACTGTATATATATATATATGCAGTCAACTCTTAGTATTTGTGGAGGATTAGTTCCAGAACCTCCCTTGGATATAGAAATCCTCTGATGCTCAAGTCCCTAATATGCAGTATTTAGATATAACCTGTGCATACCTTCTCATATACTTTTAAGTCATCTCTAGATTACCTAATACATCTAGATACCCAATACAGTATAAACACTATCTAATACTTGAATTGTTTAGGGAAAAATGACAAGGAAAAATGTCTGTACAGGTTTAGTCCAGACACAATTTCCCCCCTCAGTATTTTCAACCTGTAGCTAGTTGAGTCCATAGATGTGGAACCCACATATACAGACAGCCAACTGCATGTCTAAACAAGTTTCACTTGTTTTTGAACTTTTGGAGTATCATAATGTATGTCTTCTGAGACCAGCTTTTTTCATTCAACACGATTAACATTCACCTATGTTGTTACAGCTGGAGGACAACTTATATGTCCTTGTTTTAGATGTGTCTCCTGTAAACAACATACAACTGGGGTTTGCTTTAATATTCAATTTTTCCTCGGGCTAGTTTAATACTTACACATTTATTATAATTACTGATGTATTTGGACTTGTTTTGCCATCTTGTTTTATCCACCTTTTCTATGCTTATTTCTCAAATTTAAAATTTTGTTTCTTGCCTATTATCCCACCATTTCTCATCACTATTCATTTAGGGATTATATATACTTCTAGCAATTAACCTTGGAATTTTATCATGCATACTTAAAAAGACTAAGTTGATATTAACTGGCTACTCCCAAAAATGTAAGAAAACTTTTTTGACTCGATTAACCTTCTTCCCACCATGCTCTCTACTTTTAACCTCACAGTTTGGCCTGTCATTACCATTTTGCCAGTAAGATCTGTTTACACTTCCCTACCTGTAAGAAAGTATCTATCATTACTATCCATACTTTATGACTCCCATAACTTGTATTTCCTAAGGTACATATCTCAGAACTGAATTCCAGGCTGGGGTTCATATTGCTTATTACTTTCAAACTATTCAGCTTTAGGTATCATAGCATCTACCACTTATCTGTGCTTACTACATACCAGGAGCTATTCTCTACAAGTGGTGATTAACCTGACATTTATTAATTCATGGAATCCTCATAATACCCTAATGGACTATGTATGTTTATGATCCATATCTTATGACTTTTATAATAATTTATCTTTCCTAAGGCTACACATACCTCAGAACTAGGATCCAGGCCTTTTTGATTCCCCATTGCCTTCATCCACCTTTTCACTCCAATATGTAATTTCCTGAGTTCTTGAATAATGACTTGTTTCTTTCTAAGACACACAGTGGTGAGGTGGAACTCCAGGATACCAGAGGAAACGGATGTCTGAAGTTACACAGGCAAGTACTCTAGCCTACAAGGCCTCTGGGAAATGCCATCTAGTCTTTGCTCAAATTGAGCCACTGGCAGACCTCAATATAACTGAAGGCTGTACCCTCAAGTTACAGATAGCACCTAAGAATTTTCTGAAGTTTTGGGGAAACCTCTTTAATCTTTAACCCACAGATCTTAATTGTCCCTCCCCAAACTAAAGTGGCAGACAGCTCCATCTTACTATTAATGTATTTTAAGATAGTGACTACACACTCTACTCTTTTAGTTTAGATTAAGCATCCAATTTTCTCAGCTATTTTTTCTCCATGGATTCTTATTTTCATTTCCTACAGAAATCACACGAATCCTCAAGAAAAGGTACAGTTTTGCCAATGGACACCTTTCCATATTGAAAACCAAAAGAACAGTTTGGTAAAACAGTAACCTGCCAAACACATAACCAACTTTTTTACCTACAATATTCACTTCCTGGTTTCTGTGTGATCTAAAACATTTTCCTCCCTTCCACCCGGCAATAAACTCACATAAGATGAAATTAATTTACAAAAGGTAGGCTATGTTTATTAGAGTCACACACAGTTGACTGTCTCAGTGTGACTCAAGACCACAAAAAACCCATTTCTCCTTCACTTCTGAGTCCTGGGTTTAAGACCTATACCAGCAGGCGTACTGCTTGGGGTCCATTCACAGGTTTACAAGTTTTTCATTGAGGGCAATCTGTGACTGTGTGAGGTTGGCCAGGTAGGTCACCATCAGCAGGTCCTGGAAGACAAAGAATACACAATGAGTGGGGGGTTGGGTGGAAAGGGAGCAAAAAGGCTGGCACTGGCTGGCTCTATGGTGGGCACCAGGTATGAGGACAGTTGTGGATAAATGACAGCTGGGAGAGACCGAATAAAAGTCAAAAAGGTAGACGACAGAAAAGAAATGCTTGAGAAGACTTTCTTATCTCTACTGAGACACTTACAGTCTAGGGGTGCCTTAGCTGAAACCCATGGATGGAATATAGGGGGTCCGTGAACTCAGATGGGGAAAACAAGTAATTGCATTTTCCTTAACCTCTGCATTTTAGTGTTTCTTTCTATCACAAATTTAGACAGTAAGTCACAGTAGCATCAGCAGTAAATGAGACAATGTAATCACGGGAGAAGGAAGAAGTCTCCAAACATGCATACCACACCTCTTCCTTCCTCCCAACCTGGACTTCCATGGGGCTATAGGTGAAGCCCTGTCTCTATCCTACTCCAGGCCACCTCACCCAACTCTTCACATTTGAGTGTATGTGCTGAGGTAGGGGAAGAAACCAGGCAAGCAGGGGCTCAGGAAGGGCACTCACATTGATGTTGCTGTTGAGCATGGTCTCGAAGTCATCGGGAACTATTTTGGGTACTTGGTTAACCAGGCTCATCAGGAAGCGGCCCACAGTATTGTCAGCTGACACCTTTCCAGACTGAGCACCAAAACAAAGACTCAATGAGGCAGTTAATTATAACCACTGCGCCCTACCATTTCATCAGCACCTGCCTCAGTAATCCCAGGATGGAGAACTATGTCCTCCCCCTTTGTTTTTTCTTTCCCCTCTCACCAGTACATCCTCTGCATATTGCAACACTGTGCTCAGGGCATCCTGGATGCGAGCTGATGCCCCTCCTACTTGCTGCAAGTCACTTGAGAGTCCAATCACTCTGTTGGGGCTAAAGCAGGTCTTCATGATCAGGTCAACTGTGGAAGTTGGGTGGCAGTGGCAGTGGTGGGCAGTAAGAGAGAGAATTCAGTCATCCCACCAGGAAAGAGATGGCCTTAAAGTCCTGCTAACTCTGTTTCCCACCTCCCCTTAGACAGTCTGCTCAATCACACTCCCTGCTGTGCCCTTATCAGCTTTTCTTCCTCCTAACAGAGCTCAACTCCTTTTACCTGGTATGCTCATCACCGGTTTTGATCTCATATGAATGGTCATGTGGCCTCTGGTGCTGATAATTTCCCACCTTTAACAGTTTCTCAAATAACTCCTTAAATCCCATTTATACAAGAGATGACTGTAACTTCTAGTCTTCACAAACCTTAGATCAATAGTCCCTTTTTAAACCACCCAAGGCCTCCATCCTTGTTGCAGAACAGCAGCCCCCTTCCCTGAAAACGCCTATGACCTCTCAAGAGAGTATGGAAAGGTTACTCACCTCCGATGCGTTCAGTGTCATAGTATGCGTATTTCACTGTCAGAGGTGTGAACATCACTCCCATGGTCCTCCCAGGGACACCCATTAAAGTACTGAGGAAGGAGAAGCCAAGGTAAACAGATGGCCTTGGGAGAGGGTTTCCATGTCTATTCTGGGCTGAGAATGCAGATACAGCAGGAATATGGCTCCCAAGGTTCTAAGACAGGAAGGGTGGGACCAAATGAACCCGAGGTCTCATGGGAGCAAAAGTTACTTTCTCCCCTTAGCTTGTCCCACATACCAAACCTTTGATCTGTAAGAGGGGACGCAACCTTTGCACCTGGCCTGGTCCCTTTAGAGGATTACTTCACACACGGTGCAGTGTCAGTGATGAGAGGACAGGACTCAATTACCCATGGAGTTGGCTGTCTATATAGCTGCCCACCATGGAAAAGAGACAGAGACAAGTCTTTTCTGGGACCAACCCCTTCATCAGCATTGAAAAAGGAAACCAACTCCTGCTCACCAAATCAGATTGGGTGCTATAAGTAATCTCACTAAAGGTATTGTTTTTACTATGTCAATTATATACCTGGATCTATACTTTACTATGTCAACTCTCTATCTATCGTATCTATCGTATCTATCGTATCTATCTATCTATCTATCCATCCATCCATCCATCCATCCATCCATCCATCCATCCACCCACCCACCCATCCATCCAGCTGGATCATATATAGATCATATATATATATATATATATATATATATATATATATACTGGATCTTGAGGAGTCTGAAATACTTGGGAAGGCTAAGAAGTCAGGCAATGGCTAGTGCTTAGTGGTATGCCAACTGGCTCATAAAGACTTGGCATCCACCATCTTTGTCTTACTGTGTAAGAGTTAATTGGCTTTGTCAGTGTCAGACACAGAACCAGCACGAAATCAACAGCCTAACAGATGCACTAACAGCTGCCTTCCCTCTGACTTTCCAACTCCCACAGCTGCTTCCAACTCCCACAGCTGCTTCCTCAGCACACCACCAGGGCCTTTCCCAACATCCCCCTTAACTGGCATTTTAACCACCTGCAAGCTCAATGTGTTCACTGTAATGTCACTGTCATTAAAACTGCACTCAATCCTGGGTTAATTAATGTGTTCAAAATAAGGACAGTCATCCTTTAATACGTACTACCCTGAGTACTGCGCTGAGTTCTAGAGAGGATGACAAACTAATGGGTAATTCAGAAAAGTAATGAATGTGGTGAAGGATCATGACAAGAATACCACATGATGACTGGCTGTAGGAACTATGGAGTCAGGTTCTACAAAAGACGACTTGATAGCTTGCTCAAATACCATGTGATGACTGGCTGTAGGAACTATGGATAATTAGGTTCTACAAAAGATGACTTGATAGCTTGCTCAAATACTTAAAAGGGCAATGAGTAGAAACTGGAGTACAACTAGGATCAGCGGTAGAAATTATAGGAACAGATTCTGTTTCAGAGTGAAACCGTTTGAATAACTGTTGAGAGAGAGGAACACAGCAAGTTACACACGGAAGGAATGAACCTTGCTTGGGGTGGGGGAGGGATGGCATCTAGGCATGGTTTTATGCCCTTGTAGCCCAAGACTGTGGTCACCTGACATAGGCTTTGATGCTCATGCGGCCGTTCTGGAGACTTGTGTCCACAGTGAGGTGGATGGGGTTGGGGGCCTCTCGGCTGTAGTACTCATGGATTAGCACAGAGTGCTCTGTGATGTCATGGCCTGTAGCGTACCTGTGAAATGGAACACAGTTGCAGACTCATGTCTATATGTGACATCAACATCAAACACAACAGTGGCATGGGTGTCTTTAGGGTACCCAATACCTCTATGGTAGGGATACCTAGTGATACCAAATGCCAAGAACAATATATACATTGAAAACTATGTCAAATAAAATCAAAGGCTGACTTAGTGCTGCTGAAAATTCCAAGTCTCTTACAAGGTAATTCAAAATATCCTGGCCCCACAGGATCAGAACCACCAGCAAAACCCACTGAATTCACAGTTCCTACAGGTAACACACTTTCCTTTTTTGTTTTTTAGAGACAGGGTCTCACTCTGTCACTCAGTCTGGAGTGCAGTGGCATGGCATTATTATAGCTCACTGCAGCTTCAAATTCCTGGCCTCAAGTGATTCTCTAGCCTTAGCCTCCTAAGTAGCTAGGACTATAGGTGTGTGTCATCATGTCTGGCTAAGTTTTTAAAACATGTATTTGTAGAGTCAGGGTCTCATTATTTTGCTCAGGCTGATCTTGAACTACTGGGCTCAAGTGATCCTCTTGCCTCAGCCTCCCAGCTGGGATTACAGGCATTGAGCCACTGCTCACAGTCAGTAATACACTTGCAATACTCTTGTCTCCAAAAGGAAGAGGATAAGATCCAATCCAGTAGCAAAAGACACTGGCAATCACGGAGAGATTTTCCATTAGCCCCAACCCCCACCTCCCCAACTTACCAGCCCAGGATGAGCTCATTTGGAGAAACTTTTTTATGCAGTTCATACATGTTCTTAGCAAATTCCATGTCAACAGCCACCTAACAGGGAAGGCAGGAAAGTAAGCTAAGAAGCCAGAAGTCCAAAGAAAAATTGGTTAAAAAGGACAAGAGGCCACCCCCAATAAACAGAAGAAGCCCAGGAAGTACGTACAAATGAGAAGAAGCTCCTTGGCTACAGGAGCTCTAGTTATGAGTGTGGGAGGGGCCGTGAGGGGAGCCTAGCAAATGAACAGCTAAAAACTATAGAGGGACAGCTTGGATTCCTACTCACTTCATCTTCTGACTCATTGTGTGGCACTGAAAAGCAATTGGTGACCTCCACTGAGTGCTTGTCGACAGTTCCTGTGAAAGAGAGAATCGTTCATGTGTTATACAATCCTAGGGCTCCCAACAACCTCCAACTACTTTTGAAATGCTTTTGATGATCTCTTCAATGTCAATGAACACCTAACTGAACTCATTAGCTCCAAGTTTAGTCCGGTGCATCAATGGGACCAGAATTCTCCAGGAACTGAAACTCTGGTGTGATCACCAGCTTATCCCTCTAATCATCACCAAATAGGGTATATTCTTCCTTTACAAGGTCTCCTTTTGCCTGTTACTCTCCACTACTAGCCTATTCCAGACCTTCACTCTATGGCCTTTGTCTTTCAGCCTCTAGACTTTCTCACTGTAATATAATCTGCAGAGGTACCTGGAAGATTTTAATGGCCACATAGACTGCTAACACAGCGGCCACGTTTCAGACACTGAGACATCGGGAGCTTCATCTGTATCTCCCTTTAGCCATCTGGTCCCATGGTCAGTCTTAACCTTATCATCATCCAGAAATCTATCTGCAAACCTTAGATGTCAGTCTTTTACCACAAACTTTTGTTCTAGTTCTGATACCTTTATTCCCATTATATATATATAAATAAAATGGGAATGTGTGTGTGTGTGTGTGTGTGTGTGTGTGTGTATATATATATATATATATATTTTTTTTTTTTCCTGAGACGAACTCTTGCTGTCGCCCAGGCTGGAGTGCAGTGGTGCAATCTCGGCTCACTGCAACCTCTGCCTCCCGGGTTCAAGTGATTCTCCTGCCTCAGCTTCCCAAGTAGCTGGGACTACAGGTGTGCGCCACTACACCCAGTTAATTTTTGTATTTTTAGTAGAGACGGGGTTTCACCATGTTGGCCAGGCTGGTCTTGAACTCCTGACCTCAAGTGATCTGCCCACCTGACCTCAAGTGATCTGCCTGCCTCAGCCTCCCAAAGTGCTGGGATTACAGGTGTGAGCCACCGCGACCAGGCTGTATTTCTTTCTTTTTAAAATTTTTTAAATTTTTTATTACCACTACATTTGTTTCTTGACCTAAGACCATTCGGTTTGAGTTTTCTGTTCTCTTCTAATCTATTGGAACCTCCCAAGGGGTTGAAACCTATTCAAGGGTTTCCCTCTCCACCAGAAATTACAGTGTTGTCTTTATCAGAAACACTCTACCAGTGTTTCTCTAATTCCAACTCCCTATAGTTTCTGCTCCTTTCAATGAAACTATGTCCCTAAACCGAATGTGCATATATCCTTTATCTTATTTGACCTCTCATCAGCATTGAACAGACTTGACCACTTACTTCCCATCTTAACTTTCCTTCCAGTTTTCTTCCTACCTTTCTAATCTTCCTTGTTGGCTACTTCTTCCTGACTTTTTAGGTTTTTAGGGTTTTGTCTTTGTTCTCTTGTCTTTTTACTCAAGGTTCCTTTTCTAGGCCAGGCCCTGATGTAGAAATGTTTTTGGTGAATAAAGTTTACATGCCAACTTTTTTTATGGCTGCTTTCTTGCTATAAAGGCAGAATTAAGTAGTTGTGATAGAGACTGCACACAAAGCCTAAAATATTTACTGTCTGGATCTTTACAGAAAGTTTGCCAATCCCTGCTTTAGGTGATCTCATCCAATTTCATGGGTTCAGTTACCTTCTATATTCCAATGACATAATTCCTAACCTGACATACTTGCCCACATCTCTTTTGCACTCCAGACCTTTATATTCCATTTTCTACTTGACAACTCCACCAGAATGCTCACTGGGCATCTCAAAACAAATACAACCCAGACTGAAGTCAACCCCTACCTTCCCTTTCTTCTTCTACACTTAACCAGAGATATAGAAGTCATCCTTGATATTTTCTTCTAATCCCTCACCTCTGATCACACCAAGTCCTATCAACTCTATTTCCTATCTCTCAACTCACTCACTACAGAGTGATTTTTAATTCCTATTCAGTGTTAGCCGAAATGCTCAGGAGCTTCCCCAGAGAGCTTCAAATGAGGTTAGAGTACCATTTTGTCTTCTCAGGGATCCAGGTAATTCCCTTCACAGCACTTTCACTTGTAATTATTTAATACTTCTTAGGGCTCTGCCCTCTGCTAGCTTCATTTCCTGCTCTACCTCCTGTCAGCTACATTCCTGTAATACTGAATGTTTCAGATAGTGGATTTACCACTTTTTTATACTTCTTGTAGTTGCTTTAATGCCCGGCTCAAACGTCATCTTCTTTGTGAACTCTTCCCCAACCTTCTGAAACAGTTAAGTCTTCTGTATTTCCATGCCACCATGACACCCTTCTATTAGAACATTTATTATATTACATTCTAATTATTTGCATTTAAGAGTATATTTCTACCTTGAGTTTTAAGGTTACAGGAGAGTTCACTTTATTACACTTTGAATTCTAAATTCCTAACTGTTTTATGGTACAAAAAAAGCACCAATGACTTCATTTAGACAAATGAAATGTTTTGTGAATATCTAAGGAAATAAGTTCATAGCAAGCAGAATCTATTCTTTATTCTTAAGTACTGCCTCCATAACACCTATAGCACTGTACCACGATTCCAGTCTGGAAGAGGATATGAGGATGTAGATTAGATTATACCTGGTCTGATAGGATCACTGGAATATTTGGGGCACTAAAGCATAAATCATGGGTAACGAATTGTTTCTTTAAATAGCTCTAGCAAGCTTGGAAAATTAGGAAGTGCAGCCAAAAAAGTATGTATCTGCTGAGTGCCAGGTCAGTGATGTAAAAATAATTTATTACAGAAGCTCAGAGTAGGGCACAGTTACAGAACACCATCATGCTGTGTAAGGTTAAGAATGGAGTGAGGGTCCGGGTATGGGATGGAGGACTGGCACTTAATGTTGTTGCTGGGAACCTGGAAGATAGGTAAAGCTTAAACAAACGAAGGACAGCAGGGAAAACAATTCTGGCAAAGAAAACGCAAAAGCTTGGTCTGAGAAAAGATAAGCAATGTTCAGAAGACATGAATTTAAGTTTCTGTAAAATGCTATACTGTCAAAGATAAAGGAGAGAGAATGTGTGTCTGTAAGCATTGGGGTGGTCCAGGCCTGATGTGGTGAACTGCAACTAACAGCTGTACCTAATGTGTGCTAGCATAGTCAGAAGTTTTTAATTCAGCTCTCACAAAGACTAAGTCTAAAATAGTTCCTGACAGAACAGATTTTAGGCAATTTGCTCCAAGTGACATGACAAATGTTTTGTGAAGTCTGCTTACAAATCTTGTCTGCTTTGCAATATACAATTGTCTTCTATGGTGTAAGAACTAGTACATGTTCAAGAGTATGAAAGAGAAAGGATGCTTGTAAATAAAGTGGATTCACAAAGCTATTTAAAATCTGGCACTAAGATGGAATGGATATGAATTTCACGGGACCAGTATAGTCTCCAGAAAGGAATTTATTATCAACAGTCCCTCTTTAGTGCTTTTCCATTTTACAAACTACTTTAACATAAAATATCTACTCCCCAAATTTGGAACACAGGAAGAGAATGGGTCATTTTTCGACCTGAAGGTTAAGGGCAGAAATATAAACAGATAATACAACTGTTTTTCGTCCAAATGGAAAATGGGGGAACAGGGTTTCTCACATTAGGTACTAACATTAGAGGACACCGAGGGACAGGGAATGATCAGGCTCAGACCTTTAGGACAGCAGAATACTATAAAACCCCAAGTGGGTTCCAGCCAAACCGGTTTACTTGTTGGGAGGAATGCCTTTTTACAAACGTCCCCACTCCTTTGCCAACTGGTTAGAAAACTCTGTCAATACCTGGAAAACAATGACATTTAGTCAGTGGATAAGGGAGAAATACGTGGTCACTGGGATAGGGAGTCAAGGGTTCCGGACTTCCCACTCGGCGTGTGAACTCATCTCTGGCAGATGGGGCTCATCATACTTGCCGTAAACTGCTGTAGGGAACATTAAAAAATGTAAACCACTGGCATAAAATATTCAGTAAATGACACAACTACTCTTTGTGTATCTTGTCGCTCAAAGTGACGGCAATCCGGCAGGAGAAGAGAGGAGAGGTGCAAGTGCTTGAGAAGATAAGTCATAGCAGAAGACAGGATGGAGATATAGATTAAGAGGTCATGGGGATGAGAGGAAAGGACGGTAGGACGCCAGGAATTAAAGAATTAATGAGACAAGGGAGTGAGATAAATGAGAAGCGGGAGAAAGAAAAGAATGTTAACTTCTCTGACCACTCACCCAACAGGGTCCCGATAACTCGGGCAGCACCCTCATTGCGTCTCTCGTAGCTGTCCACAATGGAGGCCAAAATCACTGGGTGCAGCCTGACCACGCGGCCGCCGGGGAAGGGCCCTGGGAGAGCAGGACCAGGCAGAGCGGGCGCTGGGGTCTGCGCTGGAGCTTGCGCCGACGCCGGGGTCTGGCCAGGAGCGGCAGTTGTAGCCGCTGCTGCCGCAGGGTCTGAAGATGCGGCTGGAGCCGCAGCGGGAACCGCAGCCGCAGCCGGTGCTGGCGTTGGCGCTGGGACTGAGGCTGAGGCCGATGCTGGTGCCGCCACCGGGGCTGGGGCTGGCGTGGCCGGAGGACCACTTGCTGATACCACCGGTGTGGCCATCTTGTCGAGAAAGAAGGAGGCAGGAGCGGAAATGACAGCGTTCATGAATATCAGGAGCTTGATAGGCTGAAATACACCACGTGAGCTAGAGCTTTTTGCTTATTGGTTACTGGTGATACTTGCCGGAGAACTGAAATGGTCCGGCTGTTGGTAATTTCTTCCGGAATTTGTGCTCTCTGCTTTTGGCCCGAGGAGCACTGAGGAAGCCCTGGGCTTAATAGTTCCGGATAAACTTGGGAGGGCCTTCGAAGAGAAACACTTTGTGCAGCTGCCGCCAGGTGGAACCAGAAAGCAGCGCGAAGGTCGAAATTCGTGTTTTAGACTTAAATGAGATAATGGATGTCAAAGTGCCTTTAAAAAGGATTTTAAGGCCGGGCGTGGCTCACGCCTGTAATCTCAGCACTTTGGGGGATCGCAGAGGAAGGATCGTTTGAGCCCAGGAGCTCGAGGCTGCAATGAGCGAGAAGGAGAACTTAGCTGGATTTCTCCTGCTGCTTTGAGAATAGTCTGGAGGATGGGGAGAGGTGAGGAGAGGGAGGTGAGAGAGGGAAAAGCAGGGAGACCTGCTGGGAGGCCACTAGGTAATCTAAGTGAGAGATGATGGTGGCTGGGATCAGGCTGGTAGCAGTAGAAGTTCTGAGAAGTGGGAAGATTATGGATATATTTTGAAGGTAGTTTCAATAGGGTTTCCTGAGAAATTGTATATGAGGCGTGAAAGAGAGGAGTCATGGAGGACTGCAATATTTTTTTTGTACTGAGCGATTAGTAGGATGAAGTCACCATCAATTGAGATAGCAAAAGCTGTAGGTAGAGCAGGTTTGAGGGAAAATATCCTGATTTCATTTCTGGATGTGTCACCTTTGAGATGTCCATTAGACATTCAAGTGGAGTTGTATAAGTTGTGTAAACTAGTCTGTACTTCAGGAGAGGATTATATGAGGTACTGCCTTGTAAAGCTCTCAGCACATGCCTGATATATGGTAGTTATTAAGTCAAAGCTATTATCACTGGGTGATGGAGGGAGCTCTGACTGTAACCCACTGTGTAACTTGGGGCAATCTACAAGTTTTTTTCTGAGCCTCAATTTCCTTCTTGGTATAATGGGGATGATAACATCTGCCTGTAAAGACAAAACAAAACAAAAAACAAACAAACAAAAAAAACCAAAAACAAAAAACCATCGACTCCCTTAATTAGGTCAAGTCCTAGTGTCCAGCTGGCAAGTGGATAGGTGAGGTTGAACTTCTTATCCCTGATTCTATGCCCAAAAGCTGATTTATCCTTGGAGAAATCGTCCATTATTAGAATTCACATGATCCTGCTCCCCTGTCAATACTCTGTGTAGACATGCATTCTTTCTTTTAGTTCCCCAAAACACAGGTGAACAGCCAATCAGAAGAAGATTGAAAAGTAACTCTTGGATTTGATGACCTGGAGTTTTTAGCAACCCTAGTAGAGCAACGTCAGTGGCACTGAGGGTGGGGTGAGCACAGAAACTAGAAATCTGGTGTGAGAGAATGGCCAGTCTGAGCTGAAAGCAGCAAGTGCCAGCTTTTCTTTCAGGAAGTTGTCTGGGAAGGAAAGGGGACATTTAAGGAAATAGCCAGGGAAACAGCAGGATTGAGAGGCAGACAGTTTAGGATAGAAGTGTTTCAAGTATATTTTAGACTGAGGATAACGATATAGAGGAGAGAGAAATATTAAATATACAAGTACAAGTGTGAAAAAATATCTAATGAAACAGGGCAAAAGGTGGATCCACATCGAGAAGCCTAGATGGTCTTGCACAGGCTGAAGGGCACGCTGGAGAGACTGCCCTGGGCCTGGCCTCCCTTCTGGGTGCTTAGTAGGCGTGTGCCTGAGTCAAGGACAGTCCACTGAGATCATCTCATGGGAAAAAGGCCAGAGGACAGAACCCAGTTGAAGAAGTGTTGCTGCCTCTAACTGACCATGCACACCTTTGAGACATCCTATCTATGTGTTGATCTGGGTTGGTGTGGACACTTTGCCTTCAAGAACTTTGCCTTTATATCTGTCAGGCCTCTGAGCCCAAGCTAAGCCATCATATCCCCAGTGACCTGCATGTATACATCCAGATGACCTGAAGCAACTGAAGATCCACAAAAGTGAAAATAGCCTTAACTGATATTCCACCATTGTGATTTGTTTCTGCCCCAACCTAACTGATCAGTGTACTTTGTAATCTCCCCCACCCTTAAGAAGGTTCTTTAAAATTCTCCCCACCCTTGAGAATGTACTTTGTGAGATCTACCCCCTGCCCCCAAAATATTGCTCTTACCCCACCGCCTATCCCAAAACCTATAAGAACTAATGATAATCCACCACCCTTTGCTGACTCTCTTTTTGGACTCAGCCCGCCTGCACCCAGGTGAAATAAACAGCCATGTTGCTCACACAAAGCCTGTTTGGTGGTCTCTTCACACGGACGCATGAAACAATACCAATGTCTTAAAGACCTTTCTCTCTGGGAGGAAAGAGAAGGAGATGGATGAAGAAGCAGAGACAAATTGAGTTGGGGAGAGGAGGGAAGTTGCAGAACCTCCTGCAAATGACGTTTTTCTCAGGTAAGTTGAGGCAAGGTGATCTTGCCGCAAATGGCAGTGCAAGGGCAGGGATAAGCCTTGGGGGAATGGACAGTGTTAGGAGGAGGGTCTGAGAGTGAGCTATTGAAGGCATTGATCAATTATGGGAGCACCCACTGAGCCTGGAGAGCTTGAGAATCTGGCCAGCTCTTGTGATTTTTCTCCAGCAACATAGCCCAGGAGCAGGAGAGTACAGATGGTTGGTGTGGTCTTTCTGGGAGGCTGACTGGCCAGGATGAGAGTGCGTATATCCCAAATGCCGGCTTTTCAGTGGCTGGATGAGAGATCTCTGGGGCCTGGGTTCATCAGGAAAAGGGCAGAGGTATGGGAAGAGAGAAAATAGACTGTCCCCATGTAGATGGGCAATGTATTGTACGAGTGTATTAGTCAGGGTTCTACAGAAAAACAAAACCAACAGGATATATATAGAAAGAGATTTATTATAAGGAATTGGCTTTTGTAATTATGGAAGAAGTCTCAAGATCTGCAGTGAGCAATCTGGAGACCCAGAAGAGCCAGCGGTATAAGTTCCAGACTGAAAGCTGACAGGCTTGAGAGCCCAAGAAGAGCTGATGTTTCCATTCAAGTCAAAAAGCTGGAAAAGACCTGTGTCCTAGTTTGAAGCAGTTAGGCAAGAGGAGGTCTCTGTTATTCACAGGAGTGTCAGCCTTTTTGTTCTATTCAGGTTCTGAACAGATTGGATGAACCCACTCTTAGGGAAGGCAGTCGCTTTACCCAGTCTATTCATTCAAATGTGAATCTCATCTCCAAATACCCTCACAATCCCAGAATAATATTTGACTAAATGTCTGGGCACCCCGTGGCCCAGTCAAGTTGACCCATAGGATTAACCATCACATGTGGGTTCCTGGTTGTCCTGGCAACATGATTGACAGTCCTGCCTGAAAAGACCAGGGCCGTATATGCCAGGGCCATATTAAAGTTAGGACCTGTAGTTTGATGTATCTATCCCATCTCCTCAGTGACCATCTGGCATGAAAGGAGCTCAACTACAGCTTAAACTGTGGGGGGACCACCATGGGGAGCCCACACTACCACAACTCTGCAGCAAGTGTCAATTGGGACTTACTAAGGCTTCCCTCAGGGGGCGGAGCTGGCCCATGCCCTGTGATGCTGCCACCCCATCCTTCTGCAGATGGCCTGGCATGGGCAGGCTTGTGGGCTGCCTCCCACAGTTTCTCTCTGCCAATGTTAGCTGTTTACAGGAAGCTGAGCACCTTACTTAGGCTTTGTGAGTCTCATTCCTTTTCGATGTGGACTTTAGCACAATTAAGGCCCCTCTGCCTGGAGGCTCTTTCAGACTGGGGTGGTAAGGAATGCTGCCACACAGCTTGAAAGCAATAGCGTCACAGACCTCAAACTTCAGACCTGCTTTCTGCATGGTATATGTTATCAAGGGAACCTGGCCCCACCAACTAGTTGGCCACCCTGTCCGACACCCCTTTTGAGGGAGCCAACCTGACCAGGTGACCTATCACATGTAGCATCTGTCTGTCTCCAGGGCTCCCAAGGGCCAGGATCCCCAAGACCACTGTCATTCTGGCTGACTTAACATGAGATTCCCTTCTCTCAGCTCTCTGATTTCTGACCTCCACATCTTCATTTCTACACCCACCTCTAGCCTTTCCTCCTTTTCCCTTGTTTTGGTAGTCGGTGCTGCTTCTTTCTCTGGCTTGCTAACTTTAGTCCATCCCTAACTCCTTCCCCTTCAGGTTCCTTCCATTCTAACAGCAGCAGGCCTGGCCAACCTCCTTGACTTTATGCCAGGGTGGGGCGGAAAACAATGTGAGTTACTGGTGTTAGCTACCCCTCTTGCCTGAGCTACTTTAGAGGCTGGACCCAGTTTGGCTCAAGAACCACGACCACATGGTGGGTGCTGATAGTGTGGCCCCAGCTCCTTCTGTGCCTGTCGCATGGGTCATACCATCCACTTTTTCTGGCCTAGAGCTTGATCATTGAGAGGCTTGCTTGGTGAGGGAGCCAAGGAGACTCACCTGCATGGGACTGGATGGGCCCATCCTCTCGTTCCTGGAAGCTGGTGTGTTGCTCTCTGAGAGTGGGATAGTACCTTCCAGGTATATACTAACCTCATTTATCAGTAGAGATTCTTTTGACGCTTGATATCCCCCAGATGGAGGAACGTAATGCTTTTTTTGTTTTTTCCCTACCATAGGTGCACACAATTGTAACAATCATACACCTTGGTTCACAATATGCTCACTTTTTGGGTCCACTCATGAACCTCTTTGTTTTCATTCATTCATTCTTTTTAAATGATATAATGAACATACATTACTAACTAAACTAAGAACTATAACCCTTGTTCATTTAAAAAACAATGAACAGAACCTACTACCCAAACCAAGGACTAGAACACTAGCAACAGCTTACATTCAGTGGTATGCTAGTAAATGTTTAACAACTAGCCTCTTGGTTCCAGTATTCGCCAATTTCCATGGGTAAATACTCCCACCATAGCTGATTTCAAGCTACCAGTGGTTTAACAATGGGCTCTCAAAAGTCCTAAAAATTTAACAATTGGCTTTTGAGACAATATGAGTTATAACCACCAATATTTCACTGCCTTACTGCCCCACCCTTAGAAATAAGTACTCACCTGAATTTTGTATCTATCATTTGCATAAAGTGATAGTTTTATTTCAAATATATATGTATGACTAAACAATACATTGTTGAATTTTGCTAGTTTTTGAGCTCAATATAAAGCATATCATACTGAAAGTTGTAATCTTTTGAACTTACTGATGTGTATTCATGTTGTTGCATAGAACTGCAGCTCATTCTTCATTTTCACTGATGTATGACAGTATTTTGTATAAGTATACCAAAATTTATTTTCTATTTTATTGTTGGTGGACATATGGCTTGCTTAAATTTGTTGATATTATGAAAATTGGTGCTTTAAACATCCTTTTATGTATGTGTTCTTGGGCACCTGGGAGTCAGTGGTATGGGCTGAATTTTGTCTCCTTAAAATTCTGTGTTGAGTTCTAACCCCCAATATGACTATATCTGAGATAGGGTCTTAGGAGGTAATTAAGGTTAAATGAGGTTGTTAAGAGTGGGGCCCTAATCCAATAAGCCTGTGGCCTTATACAAAGAGTCTTTCTCTGTGTCTCATGTGAGGACACAACGAGAAGGTGTCCATGTGCAAGGCAGGAACAGAGCCCTCACCAAACCTGACCATGCTGTTACCTGCTGTCAGACTTGCAACTTCCAGAACTGTGGGAAAATAAACTTCTGTTGTTTAAACCACCCAGTCAGTGATATTTTGTGTCTCATTTCAATGTGTGGGTCTGAACAGACTAAGACAGCTGGGTTGTAAGATATGTGAATATTCATACTTACAAGATAACGCAAACTTGTTTTCCAAAAAGGCTGTTCCAATTTACACGTTTTTCTAACAGTATATAAAAATTCCCATTGATGAATAAACTGTCATGTTTTAGTTTTTCCCTCAACTGGGAAAAATGGATGGATAGTTAATGGTATCTATTTGTGTGTTTAATTTCCATTTTCCTGATTACTAATTAGGTTGAAATCTCTTCATATGTTTAGTGGCCATATATATTTGAATCCTATTTAAAAAATCTCTCTGTATGCTTTACTATTAGGTTGTTTTCTACTAGGTTCTATAAGTTGTTTTCTATTTATTATTTATTTTTGAGAGGGAATTCTTTATTTTTTTTTAAAAGGACTTCAGTACATATTTTTATACTAATCCCTTATCAGTCATAAATGTTACAAATATGTCCTCTAACTTTTCAGCTTTTCCTTTCA
This sequence comes from Macaca mulatta, assembly GCF_049350105.2. Classification (NCBI taxonomy): domain Eukaryota; kingdom Metazoa; phylum Chordata; class Mammalia; order Primates; family Cercopithecidae; genus Macaca; species Macaca mulatta. Next base: position 57,549,239 of record NC_133419.1, read on the forward strand.
CATTCCTTAAGGTGTCTTTTGAAGAACAGATCTTAATTTTAATGTAGTTAAATTTATCAATACTTTATCTTATGGCTAGGACTTTTTTGAGTCTGATTTAAGAAATTCTTCCTATTTGAATATCAGAGACAGGCATTTTGTCTACATATTTTTGATGTTTTTTAAAGTATTGTTTTAATCCTTCAACCTATGTGGGATTTTTAAATTCTGTTTTTTGGATTGTCCTTCCTTTCCCTATTCATCTACTGTGCCATTAAAAGAGAAATACAATTGTTCACCACATAGTGATGTTTAGGTCAATGATGGACCACATATAGACAGTGGTCCCACAAGATTATACTGGAGCTGAAAAATTCCTATTTCCCAGTGGTGTTGTAGTCATGGTAACATCGTGATGCAATACATTACTCACATGTTCGTGGTGATGCTAGTGTAAACAAATGTACTGTGCTGTGAGTTGCATAAAAGCATAGCACATCCAGTTAGCTATAGTACATAACACTTGATAATAATAATAAACAACTATGTTTCTAGTTTATGTATTTACTCTACTATACTTTTTATCATTATTTTTTACAGAATATGCCTTTTACTTATATATAATAAATTTAACTGTAAAACAGCCTCAGGCAGGTCCTTCAGGAGGTGTTCCAGAAGATGGGATTGTTATCCAAGGAGATGACAGCTCCGTGAACGTTACTGCCCCGAAGACCTTCCAGAGGGACAGAATGTGGAGGTGGAAGGCAGTGATACTGAGGATCCTAACCCTGAGTAGGCCTAGGTTAATGTGTTTGTGTCTTAAACCAAAAAGTTTAAAAAGTTAAAAAAAAATTAAAAATTTTAAAATAGAAAAGAGCTTATTGAATAAGGAGATAAAGAAAATATTTTTGTGTAGTTGTACATCGTGTGTTTTAAGCTAGATGTTTTTATGAAAGAGTCAAAAAGTTAAAAAAATTATTAAAAAGTTTATAAAGTAAAAAAGTTATAGTAAGCTAAAACCTAATTTATTATTGAAGAAAAAAATAAAAAAAAAAATAGTGTGGCCTAAGTGACCAGTGTTTATAAAGTCTACAGTAGCATACAATAATGTCCCAGGCCTTTACATTCACTTACCACTCACTCACTGACTCACCCTGAGCAACTTCCAGTCCTGCAAGCTTCATTCATGGTAAATGCCCTATACATTTGCACCATTTTAAAAAACTTTTATACCATGTTTTTATTGTACCTTTTCTATGTTTAGGTACACAAATACCATTGTGTTATAATTGCCTGCAGTATTCAGTACAGTAACATGCCGTACAGGTTTGTAGCGTGGCAGCAATAGGCTATGCCATAAAGTCTAGGTGTGTGGTAGGCTATACCATCTAGGTTTGCGAAAGTACTCTATGATGTTCACACATCAACAAAATTATCTAGCAATATCTCAGAATGTGTCGCCATCTCTAGTTTTAGAATTAGTTTTGAAACCCGGTAGAGCAGGTCCAATATTATGTTATCTTAATTACTTTAGTTTTAGAATATATCCAGGGCAGCCTCTCCCTTTTGTCGGCCATCTTTTTCTTCAAGTATTTTGGTTAGGCCGGGCGGTGGCTCACACCTGTAATCCCAACACTTTCGGAGGCCAAGTAGGGTGGATCACAAGGTCAGGAGATCGAGACCATCCTGGCTAACACAGTGAAACCCCGTCTGTACTAAAAATACAAAAAATTAGCCGGGCGAGGTGGCGGGCGCCTGTAGTCCCAGCTACTCAGGAGGCTGAGGCAGGAGAATGGCGTGAACCCGGGAGGAGCTTGCAGTGAGCTGAGATCGTGCCACTGCACTCCAGCCTGGATGACAGAGCGAGACTCTGTCTCAAAAAAAAAAAAAAGTCTTGGTTATTCTTTACCCTTTGCTCTTTCCTGTACATTTTAGGATAAGTTCGTGAAACCTGATGGATTAGATTGCATTGACGCTAAAGACTTACTGAGCTGAATGATGTTTTTGTGATACTCAGTTTTCTATTCATAAACAAAAGCTATAATTCATCTTTATCTTTTTATTAATAACTTCCAATTTAATTTTGGATTTTTTTCAGAGAATATATCTATACAATACCTATTTTTAAAAATTAATTGTGTCTTACTTTATAGCCAAGTGTGTTATCAAGTGGTCCAGGTGTACCTTAGAAGAATGTTTATCATTTAAATTTAGGACACAGAACTCTATAAGTCTGTTATGTAAAGCTTGCTAATTCTGATCTTTAGCCTATATATAATTGATCTTTTTTATTTGTTTGACAGCAACAATTGAGAGAGGAAGGTTAGTATCTTCTTAATGTAATGATGGAGTTGTTAGTTTCTCTCTGTAACTTTGTCAATTTTTTTTTTTTTTTTTTTTTACCACATATTGAGTACTTTGAATCTAATTAGGTTATTATATGCTTAGAATTGTTAAAATTTTCTAGTGAATTGGACCTTTACCATTACATATTGATTGTCTTCAACCCTAATGATGCTTTTGCCTTTTTTTTTTTTTGAGAGGGAGTCTTGCTTCGTCACCCAGGCTGGAGTGCAGTGGCACGATCTCGGCTCACTGCAACGTCTGCCTCTCGGATTCAAGCAATTCTCCTGCCTCAGCCTCCTGAGTAGCTGGGATTACAGGCGCATGCCACCACACCTGGCTAATTTTTTGTCTTTTTAGTAGAGATGGGGTTTCACCGTGTTAGCCAGGATGGTCTCGATCTCCTGACCTCGTGATCTGCCCCGCCTCGGCCTCCCAAAATGCTGGGATTACAGGCATGAGCCATTGCGCCCGGCCGATACTTTTGTCTTAAAGTCTATTTTGCTGAAATTAATATAGCTACATCATAGTCACATGTAGTAGTGTGTACCTGTAGACCCAGCTACTCAGAGGCTGAGGTGGAAGGAGGGCTTGAGCCTAGGTGTTTGAGGCTGCAGTGAGCTATGATTGCACCACTGCACTCCAGCCTGGGCAACAGGGTTAGCCTGTCTTGAAAAATAAATAAAAATAAACTGGTTATATTTCAGGACTATACTTTCTTCCTAAAATGTGAATTTCCTCTTTTGTCTGCTTCTAAAGTGGGATAAATGATCTGTTTCTTTGTTTGTTATCCTTACTAAACTCTACATCTTTTCAGGCAAGGATCACGTTGTTTTCATATTTGACCTTCTAGTACCTACCTCATAGTTTATTTATTTAAAAATAAATAAATAAAAATATATATAGCTACACTAGATTCCCTTTGATTAGAATTTCCTCACATATATTTTCCTCATTTTTTTGCTTTCAACCATTCCATATCTTTATGCTTGAGGTGTAACTCTTATAAACACATATAACTAAATATTTAAACTATTTGATCTGTTTCTCTCTTTGCTTTGGCAAGTCTAGTCCATTTGCATTTCCTATGTTGAGTATTTGGACTAATTTCTTACATTTAATTTTTTTTTTTTTTTGAGACAGAATCTCGATCTGTAGCCCAGGCTGGAGTGTAGTGGCGTGATCTCGGCTCACTGCAAGCTCTGCCTCCCGGGTTCACGCTATTCTCCTGGCTCAGCCTCCCGAGTAGCTGGGACTACAGGCGCCCACCACCACACCCAGCTAATTTTTTGTATTTTTAGTAGAGATGGGGTTTAACTGTGTTAGCCAGGATGGTCTCGATCTCCTGACCTCGTGATCTGCCCATCTCGGCCTCCCAAAGTGCTAGGATTACAGGTGTGAGCCACCGCGCCTGGCCAGTAAAACTCACTCATTTAATTTTTGATTTTTATTTGGTTCACTTTTCTGTGTTCTCTCTTATTTTTTATTTTTGTATTTTTAGTAGAGACATGGTTTCACCATGTTGTCCAGGCTGGTCTTGAACTCCCGACCCCAAGTGATCCACCCAACTTGGCCTCCCAAAATGCTGGGATTACAGATGTGAGCCACTGTGCCCAGCCTCTGTGTTGTCTTCATTCCTTATATTTGGCCTTTAAATGGGGTTATTGGTTCATTGCATTTTCTTATTCTTCCTGTTTACTACTTAGGAAGCACGTATTCCAATTTTAGTGTTTTAATTATAGCTCTTGACTGTATCATGCATTTTTTCATATTTGTTAATTGTTTATTTGTCAAAACAAACTATTCATTTGCCCACATATTCATGTTTCACAGTTCATGAACATAGGCTAGTGACAAACTCCCATGGAACACAATCCACAGAAATTCTTTACATTCCAATATCACTTTGCATTCTGAAAGATACCAGCCTTTTTCATCTCTTCAAAATCGTTCGTAGAATTACAATTTCTGCAGAAATCTGTATATGCCTTATTTCTTCGTTTAGCCACAACAAACTTATGATAGTTGCAACTCCTAGGACACAACAAATGCTGCAACAATATGAAATGGCAGATGCTTGGCCAAAAGGCCAAAAACCTTGAGGTTTCATCAAGGCACTGGAAGCTATGATAGTGATGGTGTTGCATCATCCTCTACAAGTTCTTTCCAGACGATAGAGAAATAGGCATTGCTATTGCACCAGCTGCATGCAGGTGCAGAAGTTATTATGCATTTTTAATGCATTAACTCTGTTTAAAGGACTGCACCAATTATGTTACAAGGGCTTTAACATGCTTTCACTTTGGTATTTCCCATTCTGATTTATACGCTGTTGTTCATTATTTCCCCTGGGTGGAGGAACTAGCCACATGATGTAAACACTATTACTATTCTTTTTATAAGGCTAACACCCAGTATGTTTCAATCTGCTTACATGTTTACCACTTTCTCTGTACACTGTTTCTTCTTGTCTTTCTAGGACAAGACTTTATTCTAAGACTTTTTTTTTTTTTTTTTTTTTTGAGATGGAGTCTCACCCTGTCACTAGGCTGGAGTGGAGTGGTGTGATCTCGGCTCACTGCAACCTCAGTCTTCTGGGTTCAAGCCATTCTCATGCCTCAGCCTCCTGAGTAGCTGGGACTGCAGGTGCACACCACCATGCTCAGCTAATTTGTTTTTTAAAATTGTTTTAGTAGAGACGGGGTTTCACCATGTTGACCAGGATAGTCTCAATCTCCTGACCTCATGATCTGCCCACCTCAGCCTCCCAAAGTGCTGGGATTACAGGTGTGAGCCACCACGTACGGCCTGTTCTAAGACTTTCTTCTGAAATGTTTTCACCTACTTGAAGTACAGCTTTTTGTATTTTCTTTAGAGCAGTTCCCTTGGTAGTCCACATTTTTAAAAACTGTGAATGTGGTTTGCTTTCATTCATTCATTCAGTTTTGTTTTTTTTTAAGGACAAGTTTTCGCTGTATTGCCTGGGCTCAAGGGAACCTTCCACCCCAGCCTCCTGAGTAGCTGGAATTGCAGGCACATGCCAACGTGCCTGGCTTGATTTCATTTTTGAAAAATAGTTTTCCTGGATGTACAATTCTAAATTAGCAGTTGTAATATCTTAGTACTTTCAAAACATTCTGCCATCTCTGGCTTCTTTTTTGCCTTGTTGTTTCTTGGTGGTCCTTTCTTTCTGGATGCTTCAAGATCTCTTGGTCTTTAGAGTCTACAGTTCCATTGTGATGTATTTTAAGGTGGCTTTCTTTCTATGTATTCTGCTTGGGATAAATTGTTCTTTCTGGATCTGTAGGTTTATGGGTTTTTTTTTTTTTTTTTTTGTGAGACAGAGTTTCTGTTGCCCAGGCTGGAGTACAGTGGTACGATCTTGGCTCACTGCAACCTCCGCCCCCTGGGTTCAAGCTAGTCTCCCACCTCAGTCTCCCGAGTAGCTGGGATTACAGACATGCGCCACCATGCCTGGCTAATTTTTGTACTTTTAGTAGAGACAGGGTTTAGCCATGTTGGCCAAGCTGGTCTCGAACTTCTGACCTCGGGTGATCCGCCCACCTTGGCCTCCCAGAGTGCTGGGATTACAGGCATCAGCCATTGCACCCGGCCCATTTGCTCTTAATATTGCCTGTCCTGACCTTATTCTCCATGTCTTTTAAGCTTTCATATTTTCAATCTCCTATCCGTTTATGCTGCTGTCTGGATAAATTCTTTGGCCATAGCTTCAGCTCTCTAATTCTGACTTCAGCTGCTATCTATTCTGTATATTGAATTTTAGATTTCAATAATTATATTCTTCATCTGTAGAAGTTCTATTTTATGTTTTTTGTTTTTATATAAAAGGATTTTTTAAAAAAAATCTTTCTATTTTTTCTTGTTTCTTATAAGCTTATTTTCGTAATTACATCCTTAAATTTTAAAAACATTTTCATGTAACATCTATAATTCTTAGTGGTCTGAATCTGTGTCTCTTCTTTCTTTTTTTTTTTTTTTGAGACAGGGTTTCACTCTTGCCCAGGCTGGAGTGCAGTGGCATGATCTCAGCTCACTGTAGCCTGGACCTCCCAGGCTCAAGTCACCTTCTCACCTCAGCCTCCCGAGTAGCTGAGACTACAGGCATGTGTCATCACACCTGGCTAATTTTTGTAGAGATGAGGCTTCACCATGTTGCCCAGGCTGGTCTTGAACTCCTGAGCTTAAGCAATCCACCTGCTTTGGCCTCCCAAAATGCTGGGATTACAGGCATGAGCCACCTTGCCTGGCCTGAATCTATGTTTCTTGTTTTTATGTATTTTTACTCAGATTTTCAAGGCTATGAGTTCATTGCTTGGTTTATGAGTGGTAGTTGTTGAGGCCTAAATTGGGGAGGCTTTCCCCCAGAGACAGTTTGCTTCTCTTTCTTCTCTTGGATGGAGTCACTTTAGATTTTTAGAAGACTTTGACTAAGAAAGGGTGGTCATGTAGCTTTACCACCTCTCTGCAGTTCTGAAGTTCTGATACTCACATCAGTGTTACTAGAGAACTCTGGCCTCAGGCACACCTCTTCTCTCCCTTCTTCCCTCCCTGCAAAGCTGGCTGCCTGCTACCCGTTTTTCAGCCCCCAGGTGCCCCCTCTGCAGGCTCAGCTCCTGGCCACCTCACCCTGGCAATGACATTCCTTCCCAGGCTCCTTTGTGGTCCCTCCCTGATTCCTATCCATAAAGAGGTGTGTCTCCTCCCTACTGGCCTTGGACATTCCGGGACTAGCTCACGATGATCTGTTTGGTTGCTGGAGTAAGTGGTCCTTGCAGACTTCTCTTAGGTTTGTAAGATTAACAGTTTAGTTATCAGAGCTCATTCTTTCTTTAATTAATCAACATTACTGAGGTATAATTTATAATACAACAAACTGCCTCCATTTAAAGTGTATAGTTCAGCCCGGGTGTGGTGGTTTACGCCTGTAATCCCAGCACTTTGGGAGGCCAAGGCAGGCAGATTACCTGAGGTCAGGAATTTGAGACCAGCCTGGCCAACATGGTGAAACCCTGTCTCTACTAAAAATACAAAAATTTAGTCGGGTGTGGTGGCACATGCCTATAATCCTAGCTACTTGGGAGGCTGAGGCAGGAGAATCACTTCAACCTGGGAGATGAAGGTTGCAGTGAGCCGAGATTGTGCCATTGCACTCCAACTTGGGTGACAGAGTGAGACTCTGTCTCAAAAAAAAAAAAAAAAGGAAAAAAAGTGTATGTTTAGTGAGTTTTGAGAAAGTCTTGGCCTATGTATCCACCACCACAGTCAAGACATGGAACATTTCCTCACTTCAAAAGTGCCATGGGCCCTTTTGTAGTACTCCATGTCATATCTGGCCATGGGCAACCACTGCTCTGCATTATGACAGACTAGTTTTCGCATCGTAGAATTTCATATAAATGGAATAACAAAATCTGAATTCTTTTTTTTTATTTTTTATTTTTTTTACAACCAGTAGCTAAGAAACAACTTGAATTCTTTGTGTCTGCTCCTTTCACACAGTACAATTGTAAAATTTATCAATGCATTGTGTCTATCAATTGTTCATTGCTGAGTAATATTTTATTGTATGAATGTACTATAACTTGTTTATCCAGTCACTTGTTGATAGATACTTGATTTGTTTCAGATTTTTGACTATTGTGAATAATGTTCTTTGGAACATTTGTGTAGAAGTCTTTGTGAAGACATGTTTTCTTTCTTCTGAGGTAAATACCTAGGAGTGGAATGGCTAAGTCATAGGATAGGGAGTGCTTAACTTTGCAAGAAACTGTCAGATCAATTAGCTCAGTGTGATGGTGCATGCCTGTAGTTTCAGCTACTTGGGAAGCTGAAGCAGGAATATGGCTTGAGCCCAGGAGCTGGAAGCTGCAGTGAGCTATGATTGCACCACTGCACTCCACCCCGGGCAACAGAACAAGACTCTGTCTTTAAAATAATAATAATAATAATAAACTGGTTGTCATATTTTTACATTCTCACCAAAAGTGAATGAGAGTTCTGTATAGAACTCATTCTTGAGATTGAAAGGCATCTGAACATGCCACACCAAAATATGCCACTTAAGCATGCTGATTACTTTGATCTGAAGGGAACTGAAAAACAGCAGATTCAGAAAGGGTTGTCTGCTCTTCCCATTTCTACCTAAAAGCAGGGCATAAATTTCCCATGAGAAAGGTTTTCCTAGGAAGTAGAGAACATTCTTATCACTGGAGATGGGAAGTCAATGCTGAGATATGTTTGCCAAGCAATCCTTCCTGAAGTAACCCTTATTTTTCATTAGTTTTCCCCATATACTCGCTAGTTACTTTCCCACAACTTGCTACCCCTAGAATTCCATACATTTTTCCTTTGCCTTGTCACTTCTCCAAACATTTACAGCCCTTGGTTAAAATGGTATATAAGCCTTTGGGTCTAACCACTTCTTTGGAGTTTTCACTTCTTGTCTGTGAAGTCCTTGATGCTATGTAAAATTGTTAACATCAAAGAAAATTTGTATGATTTCTCCTGTTAATCTGTTTTTTGTCAATTTGATTTGTAGGTCTTAGTTAAAGAACCTAAGAGGGTAGAGGAGAAGTTTTCCTTTCCCTACAAGGTAAAAAAATAAAAAAAGTTTAGAGAATGATGGCTTTTGCCATGATTGCCACAAGGAGAATGCTGGGCTGGAGAGATGATACGGTGTCTGGAATCACAGTGCTATATAGTATTCCTTTATCTTTCTCTCCTGCTGGGCAACCCCCAAGATTTAATTACCACGGGGCTTCTTGCTCATGTGTACTGTGCACTTGGATGCAATAAACCATTCACTTACAACCTTACATCACAATGTGGCTCTGATGGATCCTGGCCAACACTTCCTAATCTCTGCTTTCTATCCCTGGGGAAACTGACTTCTTTTCCTCCAACTTCAATTCCATTTCTCATTTATAGATGTTGCCTTTCATGTCAGAATCTTGCTCTAACTTCCAACCTCTCTGACCAGATTTCATGGTCCTCTTCCTCTATTTGGCTTCTTTGGGTAATCCCTCCCTGGTTTCATCTCACCATAGGCCCTTTTATTGCAGTGCAGGCTGCACCCTCATCAAATTTCCCTCAGTCCTGTGATCAAGCCCTAGGAAAGCAGTCCCAAGCAGGCCACAGCACCACCCTCCAGCCTGAACACTGAGATGGATCTGAGGGCCGAAGCCTTATCTTTCACCCCAGGGACTTAGGAACATGCTATAGAAAGCAGCCATCAGAACTGTCCAGATGACCACTGTAATTTTTTTATGTGCTTTGCTAGCCTGCCTGTTCTCCTTACTGCCATCTTGCTAGCACTGGCTATGCCACTGGGGGAGTTTGAAGGCCTCCTTCTTCTTGAAGGTGTGAAAGGAAAATAAAGGTATTAGAAAACTGCATTCAAGAACACCTGTCAGAGTCCTATAGCTGATTATAAAAAACATCTTTTGAAAAGGATAAAAGTAAAACAACTGTGGATGACAAGTCTTAGAACAGTCATAAAGACACAATTGACAAGGAAATTTGGTTGCTTTGGTGGCATACAACAATTTTACATAATAGTCATAATTGCTACTGATAACGTATGCTAAGACATATCAGAATCACAGGAATTTCATACAATTCAGGAACACATACTAATAACATGTTTATATAAATATATTTCTAATAACTTTGGAGACGCTAGAATAGAGGGAAAACTTCCAAGACTCCCATGGAGAGCTTAAATGTTCATGAGTATCAAACAGAATAGGAGTTAACTCCATGGACTGAACTAATAGAAGACTAAAATAATCCTTTTATGACATTTTGTTTAAAACGTTGCTGATTCTTTGTTTTTCAGCACCAAGAAACTTTTCTTTTGCACTTTTTACAGCTTTTAACAATTGAGTAAACTCCTATAAACAAAATTTGGACATATTTGTCCCTACCTGATTTCTCAAAAATTTGGAAACTACTTGTGAATATTTTTAACTTATGGCAATATAGTCATTTGCATAAGTGCAATAAGAATCTGTTTTCTTTTGTAACAGGACAAAATTGGAGACACAGGTTATTTTACCAAGGTTTTGACTGGAATGGTATGCTTTCAGATACAGATGCCTTTAAGGAATCAAAGTTGACTTACAGAGCCAATGAGAGCCCCTTGGGAAACTGGCCCCATACCTTGTCTACACAGCCCCTGTACAGGTTCATAACCTTTTGAAACCACCTTTGCAAAAGTTGTATCAGTGAGAAAAGTATAACGGTAAGCTAAACTAACCCAACCCCCATCTTACCTTTCCCTTAATTATTCCTGGGCTATTGGGCCAAGCTAACTTTGGAAGACATTTAGGCTATAGTTACATGGTAATAGGCCTTGCCCCAAACTCAACTGCTTTTGTAACACTAATGAGATGCCGTCAGGCTGGGAGAAGGAGAGGAACCTAAGTCCTGCTAAGGTGCAGACATAAATAATTGTTAGCCATTATTCTGGAAGTTATAAGATATGCTACTTCTCCAGTTACTGCTGCAGATAACACCATTATTGTAGATTGGCCTTTTGAGATACGTTTCCAGATTTTTTTGCATGTCTGATAACCATGGCTCCACCTGGACCAACAAACTCACTCCTGTGGCTGCACCCAGAAGCAATTTGGTGGGCAGGAGGACAGCTTTGACCTCTTGTGATTTTGTCTCCACCCCAACAAATCAGCAGCAAGTACCTGTTACCTGGCCACCCCCACCCCTTCTCCAAAACTGCTTTTGAAAAACCTGTAACCTTACAAGCTTTGAATGAGATGATTTGAGTACAAACTTCATCTCCCACCTGGTGTGGCTGGCCTTGTGTCTGTTAAACTCTTTTTTTACTACAGTGCCATGGTCTTTCTTTATACAGTGGGCAGGAAGAACCCCTCAGGCAGTTATACTGTGGTAAGCAAAGAATATCACTTTCTGATAGTCCCAGGAGCCCCAAGTTTTCTTGGGAACTCAAGGTGAGGAATTCACCCAATTAATACAGGTATTTGCAGGCAGAGGCTAGACTCAAGCCATTAAAGTCGAATCTGATATTCCTTATGGAATAAAGTTCCAGCAATGCCAATTAAAAAAAGAGGAGCCCATATGGCAAATAATTAGTCTTTCTGACTTTATGAAAATATCCCAGCCGAGTGTGATAAGATTAAAACTTATTTTGCAAATGAATTTGTCTTATGACTTGTCTTTAGTGAAAATAGGACTGGAGAGAGAAAAATTATGTTTCAAAATAAACTATAGTACACCTGTTAGAGTCTAGTCTTGCCTAACTTTTTTTGATTTTTATTATTTTCTACAGTTTGGACAGAATTTTAAAATTTTCCTGGCTACAAGTCTCTAAAACAATGTTTTCAATATTTTTTCTCCTTTTTTTTCCCTTTCCCCCCATTTTTCCTGATTTGAAATCACTAAAAATTAAGCCGTGCTTTCTTAGAGCTCTGTGAACAACTTCAGAAGAAAATAATGGCAGCCTATTTACATACCTAAACCACTTTCATACCTGCCTACTGATGTATGGCCTTCAGAGTAATATGGCCTATATCAATTTTTGAGGATTGTTCTTCACTGTTTGTTTGTTGTTGTTTTTCTTCCTTCCTCCCCCTATTTTCTCTTTGTAGGATGTGTGACTTTACAACCTGCTTGTTTCACATATCCATGTGAAGAGATCACCAAACAGGCTTTGTGTGAGCAACATGGCTGTTTATTTCACCTGGGTGCAGGCGGGCATGAGCCCGAAAAAGGAGGCAGCAAAGGGTGGTGGGATTGTCATTGGTTCTTATAGGTTTTGGGATAGGTGGTGAAGTTAAGAGCAATGTTTTGGGGGCAGGGGGTGGATCACACAAAGTACATTCTCAAGGGTGGGGAGAATTATAAAGAACCTTCTTAAGGGTGGGGGAGATTACAAAGTTCATTGATCAGTTAGGGCAGGGCAGAGACAAATCACAATGGTGGAATGTCATCAGTTAAGGCTATTTTCACTTTTGTGGATCTTCAGTTGCTTCAGGCCATCTGGATGTACAAATGCAGGTCACTGGGGATATGATGGCTTAGCTTGGGCTCAGAGGCCTGACATTCCTGTCTTATTATATTAATAAGAAAAATAAAACAAAATAGTGGTAAAGTGTTGGGGCAGCAAAAATTTTTGGGGGTGGTGTGGAGAGATAATGGGCAATGTTTCTCAGGGCTGCTTCGAGTGGGATTAGGGGTGGCGTGGGAATCTAGAGTGGGAGAGATTCAACTGAAGAAAGATTTGGGTGATATTGTGGAGTTGTTAGAAGGAGGATTTTTCATATGGAATTATTGGTGATGGCCTGGATGCAGTTTTGTATGAATTGAGAAACTAAATGAAAGACACAAGGTCTGAATAAGAGAAGGAGAAAAACAGATATTAAAGGACTAAGAATTGGGAGTACCCAGGACATCCAATTACAGAGTGTCAAAGGGGGTTCAGTGTAATTATTTACTTGGTTGGTGAGTTTTTGGGCTCTATCCTTGAGTTGTTTTTTATGTTGTCGTATACCTGGACAGATTGATTTAGGTAAAAACAACATTCTTCGTTTGAAAATAAACAGATTCTTCCCCCCCTTTTTTTTCTTTTTCTTTTAAAAAAATTTTTTTTTAAAGCAGAGAGTAAGTCAGGGCCTCCTTGAATTTGGAGGAAAGAGAAATGCAAAGCCAGCAATTGTTTGTTAAAGAAGGATTAGAAATGGCTAGGAGAGAGTGAGTGAGATTGATAGTGTGGTGGAGATAGCTGGGGAGAGGTAGAGGGAACGAGAATAAGAGTAAATATAAAAGTAAAGAATAGGACTTCATCAGGGTGAAAGTATTGGAGTGTACTTTGTCACTGAAGATATTCTATCCACTTAAAGAGAGACTTAAGGGTGGCAGTTTGAGGTAAAACCAGGAGCCACTAAATACCAAGAGCCTGAGAAACTGCTTGGGTGATTTGACTAATAAAGGCTGGTCCATTATCAGACTGTATAGAGGTGGGAAGACCAAACTGAGGAATTATGTCTGACGGAAGGGAATAAATGACCGTGGTGGCCTTTTCAGACCCTGTGGGAAATGTCTCTACCCTTCCGGTGAAAGTGTCTACCCAGACATGTTTCCTGACTGAGGCATGTAAATAAAGTCAATTTGCCAGTCCTGGGCAGGGTCAAATCTCCGAGCTTGATGTGTAGGGAAGGGAGGGGGCCTGAACAATCCCTGAGGAGTAGTAGAATAGCAGATGGAACACTGAGAAGTGATTTCCTTAAGGATAGATTTCCACAATGGAAAGGAAATGAGAGGTTCTAAGAGGTGGGCTAGCAGCTTGTAACCTACATGGAAGAGGTTATGAAATGACAATAGGATAGAATGGGCCTGTGAGGCTGGAAGGAGATATTTTCCTTGGTCCAAGAACCATTTGCCTTGTGTGGGAAGAGATTGATAGGTGGAAGTTTCAGTGGAAGAGTAAGCGGGAGTGACCGATGAGAAGGAGAAAAACTGACCGTGAGGGATAGAAGTTGGAATGCTAGCTGCTTCTCTAGCTACCTTATCAGCATAAGCATTGTCCTGACCAATGGGATCTGATGCCTTTCGATGGCCCTTGCAGTGAATGATTCCAGCTTCCTTTGGAAGTAAAGCGGCTTTGAGAACAGTTTTTATTAAAGAGGCATTAATGATGGAGGACCCTTGTGTGGTGAGGAAACCTTTCAGCTCATAAAACAGCATGGTGGTGAAGGATATGGGGTCAGTATAAATATTGACACATAGTCCCTTTACAAGAGTGAGGCCCTGAATTAAGGCAATGAGTTCGGCTTGCTCAGAGGTAGCAGAGGGGGGCAGAGCAGTAGCCTCAATGATAGATGTGGAAGATACTATAGCATAGCCTGCCTTTGCTGGTGTGTGGCGATTAGGCCTGGTGGAACTGCCATCAATAAACCAAGTGTGAAAAGGGTGAGGAACAGGAAAGAAGGAAATATGGGGAAATAGAGTGAATGTCAGGTGAATCAGAGAGATACAGTCATGGGGGTCAGGTGTGGTATCCGGAATAATGTGGGAGGCTGGATTGAAGTCTGGGCCAGGAACAATGGTAATTGTGGGAGACTCAACAAAGAGTGAGTATAGCCGAAGGAGCTGGGGAGCAGAAAGTATATGTGTAAGGTATGAGGAAGAAAATAGATTTTGGAAGTTACGAGAACTGTAGAGAGTGAGTTGAGCATAGTTTGTGATTTTGAGGGCCTCTAAAAGTATTAGGGTGGCAGCAACCACCACACGCAGACATAAAGGCTAGGCTAAAACAGTAAGGTCAAGTTGTTTGGACAGAAAGACTACAGGGTGCGGTCCTGGCTCTTGTGTAAGAATTCCAACCGGTTGCAGGGCCTGCACTTTGGCTGTGTGTAATGAAAAGGGTTGGGATGAGTTAGGGAGAGCTAGTGTGGGGGCAGCTTCTAGGGCTGTTTTTAAGGAACGGAAAGAGGAGTGGGGGAAGGATTTAGGATCTATGGGATCAGCTAGGTTTGCTTTTGTGAGTTTATATAATGGTTTAGTCGGGATGGTAAAAGTAGGTATCCAAAGGCGGAAGTACCTAACCATGCCTAGGAAGGAAAGGAGTCCATCAGGGTTATCTGAGAATTTACCTAGGTCTATTTTAATTTGTTTTAAGTCTGAGAGAGAAAATGGTACATGCACTCTGGCCAGGCCGAATTCTCCTCCTCCCACTGCTTGGAGGGGGCATAATCAGGGAATATTGGCACTCTTTGGTTCATTGTTTATCCCTTGGTCTATCTCCTTTTGGACCGAATGGGTTGAAGGGGGCCACTTATTAGTTGGGGAAGGAGTTGGGGGGCACTGGGGTAGGGAGGTAGACTCTGAGGGCTTCCTGTAGGGCATAAATCACACTTTTTACATACTTGCGAGTTGTGTCTTAATGAAAAGAAAGTTTGTACATATGGCACTTCACTCCATTTGACTTCTTTTCTACGAAAGAGGTCTAGCTGTAAGATGGTGTTATAATTTATACTTCCCTCAGATGGCTAGGTTTCTCCCCCTTGAAGAGGATTTCATGAAGGCCTGGAAGCAAGAGGATGAAGACTTGTGTTCAGCTTTGCCTTGGGACCTGCCTCCATAGCTAGGGAAAGAGTGTAATGAATGTGGGAACACTGCAGCTTGATTGAGAAACTCCAGTTGCTTCACACGTTTTTCTCGTTGCCCTTGTTTCTAAGAGTTTGCTGTGAAGAAACACTGTGTATAGAGTGTGTAAGTATGTGTGTGTGTGTGTGTGTGTGTGTGTGTATGAGAAAGAGAGAGACTCATACCTACCAGCTGGCTTCATCTCTCTCTCTCACTCTCTCTGACTTTCTATTTTGTTGTCTCATTTTTCTGATACCTCTCTGTATCTCTTCTCTGACTCTTTACTCTTTTGATCTCTTGCTATTCCCACCCTTGGTTTCTCTTTCTTTCATCTCCTCCCCTTCCCTTTTTTGGGACTCAGTTGCTCAGTTGCAATTGTCAGTGTTGTCTGCAGCCAGGCCAGGGGGGACAGGCAGGGAGGACTCATTTCATTTCTTGCCTCCACCCTCCAGTTATAGTTGGTTCCATGCATCTCATTCCTTCTTCCTTCAGGTGTGATTCTGAATCTGGCACAGTGGTCTCCAGACCTGGTGCCTTCGCAGTAAGTGGCCTTTCTGCTCTCTGTCACCCCTGCTACATAACTGTGTCTCACTCTTTTATCTTCCCATCTTTGTCTCTGGTCCTGGTTCTTGGCAGTCTTGTTTTTGTTGCTAGCCTTAGCTTGGTCAAGGCACTGGGAAAGGCCAGTCCCATTCCTGCCTGTTCCCCTGGACTCTGGGGTACTCCCTGAGCAATGGGCACAGGAGGCCTTGGAGGAGGAGGAGAGGTGCCCAGGAGGGAAGGCTTGCAGTGGCCTCCTCAAGGCATCTCCCCTCCTCAACCACCCCTGCCCTCTCACTCATGGGAAATGCTCTTACACGTACTTCACAGAGCATATTGAGACTCAGACATGACCACGCTTATCTTCTGACCACAAAACCCACACACCTGGCTTTCTCTGCCAAGCAACCTCTCTCACTTTCCTCAGGAATGAATGGATGTTGTTCCTTCCAGCCTCCTGTCAAAGGCCGATCTTTTGCCTTTGCTTCGAATCCTGCCCCAATCCCCATTCTCCATTCCCTCCTCTGGTGCTTGCCTTTCTCTTCTGCATCTCTAACCTGACCGCTCTATGGGAGGCTTTGTGTCAGCATCCAGGTACATTCCGCCCTTTCCCATGTTAAAGCAAACAAAACCTTCTCTGGACTTCTCATTTTCCATTTTACCTCAGGACCTTTCTCATCACTTTTGTTACCAAGCTTCCAGAGAGATTTGTCCATGCATGTTAACTCCATGTCTTTACCTCTTACTGTTTCTTTGCTAAGTTAATTTTTATCTTGTCAAAGTAATACATGATTATGGTTTCTAAAATCAACAGGCACTAAAAAGCTTATGCCCTGGAACAGTAGTCCATTCCTCTCCTGATGCCCAGTCTCTTTTCCCTGAAACAATTATTAATACATTAGATTTTAACTATTTCTTCTTACATCTCTGCATTTTGAAGTAATACATGTACTGTATATCACTACCTTTTGATTCAACATTTTAGGCATTATCTATTGACTTCCTCTTCTAGTACATTCCATGGACCACCATCCTTTCAATATAATTATATTTTAAATTTTAGTTGGAGCAATGTTCAGTGATTACACTATGATTTCTATGCAAACATTATTCACACTTGAGTGTTGTAGTTTACTGTTATATTTCCAATTTTATTTTTTTGTTTCTCCTCTTGCTAGCAATTTCCTTATTTTACTTTCATTTATCTGGTTTTCTTGGAAGTTACTGCTAGCTTTTTCCACCTTCTAATAGCCTCCAAGTAGGCTCTTTTAGAAAGCCAGTAGCATCGCTAATCTAGCAAGTCTTTTTTCTTTTTTCTTGGAGACATTGTTTTTGGAGAAACCTGTTCTCTTTCTGCCTGGACTTTCGGGGATCCTCAGCTCTCTAGGTCAGAGAACCAGCTGCCTTCTGGGAATTTGTTTTTCTCCTTTTCTTTTTTTCTTTTTTTTTTGAGACGAACTCTCACTTTGTTGCGCAGGTTGGAGTGCAGTGGTGCAATCTCAGCTCACTGCAACCTCTGCCTCCTGGGTTCAAGCAATTCTCCTGCCTCACCTTCCCGAGTAGCTGAGATTACAGGCGTTCATCACGATTCCCAGCTAATTGTGTATTTTTAGTAGAGACAGGGTTTCACCACGTTGATCAAGCTGGTCTCAAACTCCTGACATCAAATGATCCACCCACCTCAGCCTCCGAAAGTGCTGGGATTACAGGCATGAGTCACTGTTCCTGGCCTGTTTTTCTCCTTGTTTGAATTCCTATTTCATGGAGCTCCTATCTTCTTCCTTTTTCATTCTCCAGTGATTTCAACAACTTAGAGAAATGGTGACAGTGCTTCAATTCTTTTGTCTCTCTGGTCAAACTGCACCAGCCTAGGCTGGGGTTAAGTGGTAGAGGAGGGGTGTGGGTTTCAGGGAGGGACGTGGGAAGTCTCCTGGGCTCTTTTTCTCTTGGTGACAGAATAGTTGATGCCTTCCACCTCTCCCTTGTTTCTCAACTTCAACATTTGAAAAAATGAGGCCAAGTTTTCCACTGGTGAGCAATTGCCCGTCCCATTGACAGTCATCCCACTGACAGTCAGTGGGTGGTTCTGCTTCACAGAGGCTTGGGGCAGGTGGGGAGGGGCCCTTCTGTTCCAGGCCTACATATACTAGGAACTGTTAGGTATCGAGCTGTAGCTGGTAGGTACCAGTACCACCAAACAGAAGTTAACTAGTGAGTATGGGTTAAGAGAGCCCAGACTTGGACCTGTAGAGCTGTCTGACCAGGAAAGGGGATCTGTTTCATCTCAGTCCCCAGGCTTTGCTTACTGGGCTCCTGGATCAGGGAGCTGAGTTCTCCCTGCCTCACCTCCAGCTCCCCAAGTCTGAACTGTGGTGAGCAGCCTAGACTAGTCATCTTCTTGGCAGGTCTAGTGTTGTCTTTTCTTTCCTGAATTATTAAATAGCTTTACCAACATCAGAAATTTGCAGGGAAGCCCTGAGTCTTCCCATGCAGCCTGAAGCTTTGCTGTAAATTAATACTGCTTTCACAGGCCTGCTTTTCCAAACTGGCCTATGACAACCAAAGTCCCATGTATCCTAACATGTTCCAAACATTTTCTTTCTCTGTCGGAATGTAGTCAAAATGTTGGTATTTGAATCGCAACAACTCTCTGTGTTCCCAAATTCTCTTTTGAACACTCTCAATGATGAACGTGACATTGTACTACTGAGATGGGTTCACTATGGGCCTTAGGTCACAGGTGTATTTCTGGATTCTGAAGGCTTTCTATTAATTGTTGCTTTTCTTTTCCAAAGACTGCCACCTGGACTACATTTTAGTTCTGCATTAGAAACACAACTCAAAATCCTGCTTGCCCTTCCCTGCTACTTTAGTATTTACATATGTCTCCAGTTTCTGGTAACATTTAGCCTAACTTCCTGGTTCCTGATTCTGTCTTCTATGTCTTTATCTTTTGAGTTTTTTCTGTCTCTCTTTTCCACCCAGGGCATAGACCACAGTTTAAATCCTGCCTCTTTGCCCAGTGGCCTAGCTCTGGAAAACTCTGAAAATACATTTTTCTCTGACTGCCAAATTTCTCATGTGGATTAGTACCTGAGATGATTTCTGAGATGATCAAAAAGGATATGTAAATCACCTGGCACAAAGTGATTTACATGTGACGGTTCCTCTTCGTATCATTATCTGGATTTGTTTCCTTATCTGAATTAGGAGACTTCTAGCTTTCCAATCCATGTGTGATTGAGGCCAGCAGGCTGACGTGTGAGCCTTTGAGCCATTGAGTGTAGATTTTTTTTTACCTTCTTGCCGTACCACAGCACTTCCAGCAAATGTGCTCCAGCTCTCTATAGATTCACACAGCCAGGGACAGGCTCACTTTTAAAACTTAAAACTTGGCCAGGCACAGTAGCTCATCCAAGGTGGGTGGATCACCTGAGGTCAGGAGTTTGAGACTAGCCTGGCCCACATGGTGAAACCCCATCTCTACTAAAAATATAAAAATGAGCTGGGCGTGGTGGCGGGCGCCTGTAATTCCAGCTACTTGGGAGCCTGAGGCAGGAGAATTGCTTGAACGCGGGATATGGAGGTTGCAGTGAGCCGAGGTCATGTCACTACTCCCTAGCCTGGGCAACAGAAGGAGACTCTGTCTCCAAAAAAATAAAATAAATAAAAACTTAAAGTTTTTTTTTTCTTAATCCATCTATCTAAGGAGGCATACAGAGCCTAATAAAGAATGTGTGTGAGAAGGAAAGAGGAAGGGAGCGGGGACAGAGAGAGAGAGAGACAGAGCGTCTGAGAAAGAGAGAGAGAGAGAGATTGAGAGATTAACACACCCACATACCTTCCTACCCATTTGCCAACACAGTCACGTGTCACCTGACAAAAAGGCAGTGGGGAATGACTAGGAAAATTCCCGTGCTCTTTCATCTGCTTGTCTTTCTTGGAGCTTTGCGCATGTATCTCGTCTTTCCCTGGCCTCCGCTCTGCAGCTTGCCAAGCCCCCAGAAAGCAAGGTGGGCCTCTCAGCAGTGGACCTCTCCTTTTGCCTCCTTCTCCAGGTGACTGGTCTGCTGGTCTGGACTTGATCCTTTCCCCAGATCACCATGGCCATGACCAAGGCCAGAAACCCCCGGGAGGCATTGCTGTGGGCCTTGAGTGACCTTGAGGAGAATGATTTCAAGAAGTTAAAGTTCTACTTACGGGATATGACCCTGTCTGAGGGCCAGCCCCGACTGGCCAGAGGGGAGTTGGAGGGCCTGATTCCAGTGGACCTGGCAGAATTACTGATTTCAAAGTATGGAGAAAAGGAGGCTGTGAAAGTTGTCCTCAAGGGCTTGAGGGTCATGAACCTGTTGGAACTTGTGGACCAGCTCAGCCACGTTTGTCTGCATGGTGAGTGTGGACCGGGGAAGGGGAGGGCAGGATGGCACTGGGACTCCCCTCCCCCCACGGCATTTGCAGAGCTGCCTGTAGCCTGTAACTTATGCCTTCTGTCACCTTGCCCTCTAGTCCCCAGTGCCCCAGAGTCCTTGGTGGTCTCCACCTGAGGGTTCCAACAACTGTCAGGAGGGGGATTGAGCCAAAGCTGGGGATTTAAGAAAATACTAGTCTTTCTTCCCCACCGCCTACCTCCAGTTGCAGTGGCAGAGAAGGAGAGTCTGAAGAAAGGGGCTTAGAGACTGGGAGGGTGTTGGTAAAGGGATTTCCACTAACCAGAAGAAATAGCATCAGGATGTAGGAGTCAGACCTGTCCCTAGCTGCTTCCTGGCAAGCAGCTCAGGCTGCTTCTAAGTCTTCTGTGCCCCTGATCTCTCAAGGAACCACACTACAGAATGGGTGGGTGTGGAACCTCATGGCCTCCTGGTTCTTCCTGTGGGTGCCTGGGGGGAGGGAGGGATCTTTTGGTGCCTGTGCTCCCTCCCATAGGCTCCTTTCATGCCTGAAAGCTCCTCTGCTACATACAAATGGGAGGGTTTCATGGACCCAGAGTCATGGCTCTTGCTGAGAAGCTGGTTTATCTTTAGTATTTGGCTTGTCCTTTCCCAAGAACAGGCTTATTTTAGTCCCTTTTGTGTTGCTATAAAGCAATACATGAGACTGGGTAATTTATAAAGAAAAGAGATTTATTTGGCTTATGGTTTGGCAGGTGGTACAAGAGGCATATTGTCAACATTGGCTTCTGGTGACGCCTCAGGAAGCTTTCAGTTATGGAAGAAGGCAAGGTCAGAGCTGGTGTGTCACATGGCAAGAGAGGGAGGAAGAGAGAGGGGAGGAGGTGCCAGGCCCTTTTAAACCACCAGCTCTTGTGTAGCTAATAGAGCAAGAACTCACTCATTACTGTGGGGAGAGCCCCAAGACATTCATGAGGGATTTGCCCCTATGACAAAAACAACTCCCACTAGGCCCTACCTCCAACATTGGGGATCACATTTCAACCTGAAATTTGGAGGGGACAAACATCCAAACTATATCAAGTCTCCTATCACTTCACCATCCTCAGACATCCCTTTCCTTTCCCCTCTCTTTGTCCTCACCTCTTCACATGGAGACATTTCACATGAACACTCAGACATTCATGCATTCTCACACAGGCATTTTGCACTTACATGTATTCTTACACACACTTGCTGATGCACACTGACATACCTTCCCTGCACAACAGTACATGAAGGTCCATGAACACATTCCATGAGCACATGTGGATACCAGCATTCATGCACAAATATCTACACACAGAACACACCCTTGCACACTCAGATGTGTATGTGCATACTATGCCTGCACACACACACTCATGCACACATACAGTGGCCCTTCCCCATGAAGCCAGAACTATAATCTCAGGGAGATCCAAGTTGGAGACATAGAAGAAGACTAATGAGCAGAGTCAGTTTGGAGGGGCCATTCTGCCTTTTAAAATTCCCATTTCACCACCTAACATCCCATTTGTTTGGCTCAGATTACAGAGAAATATACCGAGAGCATGTGCGCTGCCTAGAGGAGTGGCAGGAAGCAGGAGTCAATGGCAGATTCAATCAGGTGCTCCTGGTGGCCAAGTCCAGCTCAGAGAGCCCAGAATCACCTGCTCACCCTATCCGGGAGCAGGAGCTGGACTCTGTCATGGTGGAGGCTCTATTTGATTCAGGGGAAAAGCCCTCCCTGGCCCCATCCTTAGTTGTGCTACAGGGGTCTGCTGGCACTGGAAAGACCACTCTCGCCAGAAAAATGGTGTTGGACTGGGCCACTGGTAGTCTGTACCCAGGCCGGTTTGATTATGTCTTTTATGTAAGCTGCAAAGAAGTGGTCCTGCTGCTGGAGAGCAAACTGGAGCAGCTCCTTTTCTGGTGCTGCGGGGACAATCAAGCCCCTGTCACAGAGATTCTGAGGCAGCCAGAGCGGCTCCTATTCATCCTGGATGGCTTTGATGAGCTGCAGAGGCCCTTTGAAGAAAAGTTAAAGAAGAGGGGTTTGAGTCCCAAGGAGAGCCTGCTGCACCTTCTAATTAGGAGACATACACTCCCCACGTGCTCCCTTCTCATCACCACCCGGCCCCTGGCTTTGAGGAATCTGGAGCCCTTGCTGAAACAAGCACGCCATGTCCATATCTTAGGCTTCTCTGAGGAGGAGAGGGCGAGGTACTTCAGCTCCTATTTCACGGATGAGAAGAAAGCTGACAGTGCCTTCGACATTGTACAGAAAAATGACATTCTCTACAAAGCGTGTCAGGTTCCAGGCATTTGCTGGGTGGTCTGCTCCTGGCTGAAGGGGCAGATGGAGAGAGGCAAAGCTGTCTTAGAGACACCTAGAAACAGCACTGACATCTTCATGGCTTACGTCTCCACCTTCCTGCCGCCCGTTGATGATGGGGGCTGCTCCGAGTTTTCCCGGCACAGGGTCCTGAGGAGTCTGTGCTCCCTGGCCGCTGAAGGGATTCAGAACCAGAGGTTCCTATTTGAAGAAGCTGAGCTCA
Source organism: Macaca mulatta (assembly GCF_049350105.2). Taxonomy (NCBI): domain Eukaryota; kingdom Metazoa; phylum Chordata; class Mammalia; order Primates; family Cercopithecidae; genus Macaca; species Macaca mulatta. Next base: position 57,572,214 of record NC_133419.1, read on the forward strand.
GGAAACATAATTTAGATGGCCCCAGGCTTGCCGCTTTCCTGAGTAGTAACGACTACCAATTGGGACTTGCCATCAAGAAGTTCTACAGCTTCCGTCACATCAGCTTCCAGGACTTTTTCCATGCCATGTCCTACCTGGTGAAAGAGGACCAAAGCCGGCTGGGGAAAGAGTCCCGCAGAGAAGTGCAAAGGCTGCTGGAGGCAAAGGAGCAGGAAGGGAATGATGAGATGACCCTCACTATGCAGTTTTTGTTGGACATATTGAAAAAAGACAGCTTCTTGAACTTGGAGCTCAAGTTCTGCTTCAGAATTTCTCCCTGTTTAGCGCAGGATCTGAAGCATTTTAAAGAGCAGATGGAATCTATGAAGCACAACAGGACTTGGGATTTGGAATTCTCCCTCTATGAAGCTAAAATAAAGAATCTGGTAAAAGGTATTCAGATGAACGATGTATCGTTCAAGATAAAACATTCAAATGAAAAGAAATCCCAGAGCCAGAATTCATTTTCTGTCAAAAGCAGCTTGAGTCATGGACCTAAGGAGAAGCAAAAACATCCTTCTGTCCATGGACAGAAGGAGGGCAAAGATAACATAGCAGGAACACACAAGGAGGCTTCTACTGGAAAAGGCAGAGGGACAGAGGAAACAGACGAGGAAGTTAGGTGCAGTGGGATGGGAAGCAGAGAAATGGCGACAATCACGCTGAAGGATTGGAGGAATGAAGGGGTGAAGGGACAGACATGAATATGGGGAAAGACAGAGTTAAAAAGGATGGAGAGAAGAGAACAAGACTAATGGGTACTAGAAGGAGTGAAGGACAAAGGAATGATTAGAAAAGAGAATTAGATTCGAGAAGATCAGAAGATATAAACATAGGACCTGGGCAAATGTGTAATGAGTCCTTAGGAACAGCCCCACGCACCACCAAGGTCTCTAGTACCCTCCCCAGAGGCTGTTTATAACTTCCTACAGTATAGTGTACAGTTTCCATAGCTCCTCTTATATATTAAAGTTGATGACCAAGCATTTGATTCTGACATTTGACTCTTTCCTAGACAATAAACTATTTCCTGCTTATTTCAGAGAAGGCTTCTGGAAACATTTCCAGGAATTGTTTTTACAGCCTAAAGCTATAGGGATACAGACATGTAAGAAAGGCAAGGATTATACATTTCGAATTCATCATGCTGTGTCCAGACCTGTGCAAAATCCTGGCATAGAATAGTGTGTAGTAAAGGTTTATTGAACATATGTCTAGGGATCTCTTTGTCCTTAATCTGAAATTAAGATAAGTTTATATAATTAAAGATTTTGATACATGGATGTTGGTATTTGGGAGAAGGAAAGGATAAATTTGGAGTTACATACCAAGGCTCCACCAGATGAAAATAGTGCCTGACTGTGGGTTTCACAGGCAACAAAAGCAAATGTAACACAAGAACTTATATTGGTGCTATAAGCATGTCAAAATTATGCAAGAGATAATATAACATTTATGGGCTAGAAATAATAAATATAAATTACTTACAGTCATTATTGCTAGTTGAATATGCATATAATATCATTGATGTGAGAATCAGTGTGTTTTACTGGAAAGATTAGGAACACTGGTTCTAATAAACCTGGTTCTAAATATTGGATCTAAATACTGGATCTGCCATTTTCCAGTTATGTACCTTTGCTCAATTACTTATCTTTTCCAAGCATCAGTTTTTAAAAATTTATAAAATAAGAATTGTAATATTTATAATTTGGGAAAATATAAGGTTTAGACCTACTGCTGCTACTGCTACTAGAGTAGCAGAAACAATGATGATAATAAAAGTTAGCACATTTTAGAGCTCTTCTTGTGTGCCAGGCTTTGGGCAAGCATTTACATACACATACAGTTTAGTTTTCTCCCATTTTAAAAATGTACATAAATGTTCTATTGTGTCTTGGCCTCTTTCTCTCAACGTCTAGTTTTTATATGTTACATATAATGTTTCCATAATCATTTTGAATGCCTTTTTCTGCACATATATATTCATTTGTGTTGGATATACCTAGAACTGGAATTTCTGGGTCAAAGGATATGTATGTCTTTGGCTATAGAAGATAAAAGTGAACAATTTTTCAAAGTGATTGTATTAATCTTCTTTAATAAATAGTGTGTAAGAGTTACCACTATTCCAAATCCTTGTCAACACTTAGTATTGTCAATCTTTTCATTTTAGCTATTCTTGTGGTTATGTAATGGCCTCTAACCATGACTTTAATTTGCATTTTTCCTATGAGTAATGAGGTTGTCTATGCAAACCTTTATTGGCTATTTAGATATACCCTTTGGTGAAATGACTATTAATGTTTTTTATTCATTTAAAAATGTTAACAATATCTTTCATGAGCATATATGCAAAAATCCTCAGCCAAATATAAGCAAATTGAATCCAACAGTGTATAAAAAGAATTACATATTATGACCAAGTGAGATTTATTTCAGGTATATAAGGCTAGATCAGTATTTTAAAATTAATGTAATTTATCACATCAACAGGCTAAAGAAGTAAAATCATATGATCATATCAATAGATGCAGAAAAACATTTCCAACATCTATTCATGATAAAAATTCTCAACAAATTAGGAATAGAGGGGAACTTCTTCAGTTTGATAAACAACATCTACGAAAGCCCTATGGCTAAAATTATACTTAATTGTGAGAAAGTAGATGCTTTCTCCATAAGATTGGGAACAAGGCAAAGATGCCTTTTCTCACTGCTCCTATTCAACTTTGTGCTGGACATCCTAGCAATGCAATGAAAGAAGAAAAGGATGCAGCCATAAAAAGGAATGAGATCATGTCCTTTGCAGGGACATGAATAGAGCTGGAGGCCATTATCTGTGGCAAATTAATGCAGGAATAGGCAACCAAATACCACATGTTCTCACTTATAAGTGGGGGTTAAATGATGAGAACACATGGACACATAGAGGGGAACAACACACATTGGGGCCTATTGAAGGCTGAAGTTTGGGAGGATCAGGAAAAATAACTAATGGGTAGCAGGCTCAATACCTGGCTGATGAAATAATGTGTACAACAAACCCCCGACACAAGTTTACCTATGTAACAAACCTGCACATGTGCCCCTGAACTAAAAATAAAAGTTAAAAAAAGAAGAAAAGGAAATAGAAGATATAGTGATTGGGAGGGAAGAAATAACCTGTCTTTGTTCACAGATGACAAAATTGCCTATGTAGAAAATGTCAAAGAATTTATCTTTTTAAACCCTCTGGAACTAATAAGTAATTATAGTAAGATTGAAGGATACAAGGCAATATGCAAAATTCTATTGCTTTCTTAAATACCAGCAATGAACACAACACCATCTACCTTAGCACCAAAAAATACTTACATATACACCTAATTAAATATGTGCAAGATATCTATGAGGAAAATGACAACACTCTGAGGAAATAAATCAAAGAAGCTGTAAATGAATGGGAAGATTTTCCATGTTCATGGATAGAAAGACTCAATATTGTTAAGATGTCAGTTTTCCCCAACTTGATCTGTAGATTCAATGCAATCCCTATCAAAATTCCAGCAAATAACTTTGTGGACACTGATAAGCTGATTCTAATGTTTATGTGCAAAGGCAAAAGACTCAGAACAGCCAATAAAATATTGAAGAAGAACAAAGTTGGAGGAGTGCTGCTATCCAACTTCTTCCTACTATAAAGCTACAGTAATCAAGACAGTATGGTATTGTTAAAATAATAGAGAAATCAATGGAGTGGAATAGAGAACCAGAAACAAACCTACACAAAAATAGTCAATCGATCTTAGACAAAGGAGCAAAAGCAATTTAATGGAGAAAGTTTACTCTTTTCAACAAACGGTGCTGAAACAACTGGACATCCACATGTAAAAAAATGAATCTAGATGTAAAATACAAAAGTACTAATATAAACTGCTAGAAGACAATATGGGAGAAAATATAGGTGACCTTGGGTTTGATGATGCCTTTTAAGATATAAGACCAAAAGCATGAATCATTAAAAAAAGAATTAGTTGGCTTCATTAAAATTAAAAACTTTTGCTCTGTGAAAGACACTGTTAAGAGAATGAAAAGATAAGCCAAAGACTGGGAGAAAATACTTGCAAACACATATCTGATAAAAGACTGTGTAAAAAAATATGCAAATAGCTCTTAAAACTCAATAATAAACAGTCTACTTAAAAAGTAAGAGGCTGAGGCTGGTGGATCACGAGGTCAAGAGATTGAGACCATCCTGGTCAACATGGTGAAACCCCATCTTTACCAAAAATCCAAAAATTAGCCAGGCGTGGTGGTGCGCACCTGTGGTTCCAGCTACTCGGGAGGCTGAGGCAGGAGAATTGCTTGAATCCAGGAGGCAGAGGTTGCAGTGAGCCAAGATTGCGCCACTGCACTCCAGCCTGGCAATAGAGCGAGACTCTGTCTCAAGAAAAAAAAAAAAGTGAGTAAAAAGATTGGAACAGATAGCTTATTAAAGAAGATACACAGATAGCAAATAAATATTTGAAAAGATGTTCAACATCATATGTCATTAGGGAATTGCAAACTAAAACCACGATAAGATACCATGACACCCTTGTTAGAATGGCTAACATCCCAAATCCTGGCTACACTAAATGCTTTTTAGGATGTGGAGTAATGGGAGCTTTATTCATAGCTGCTCAGAATGCGAAATGGTACAGCCATTTTGAAAGACAGTTTGGCAGTTTCCTACAAAGCTAAACATAGTTTTATCATATGTAAGATCTAGCAATTATGCTCCTAGATATTTACCCAAGTGAGTTGGAAATGTATGTCCACATAAAAACCTGCAGATGAATATTTATAGCAGCTTTATTCATAATTACCCAAATTTGGAAGCAACCAAGATGTCCTTCAATAGGTGATGGATAAGCAAACTGTGATACATGAACATAATGGAATAGTATTCAGTGATTAAAAAATAAATGAGCAATTAAGGCATGAAAAGATATGGAGGAGCCTTAAATGCAACTACTAAGTGAAAGAAGCCAGTCTGAAAAGGCTATGTACTGTATAATTCCAAATATATGATCTTATGAAAAATGAAAAACTATGGAGACAATAAAAAAATCAGTGGTTGCCAGGGGTTCAAAGAGAGTCAGGGAGAGATAAGTAGGTGGAGGCACAGGCACTTTAGGATAGTAAAACTACTCTGTGTGATATTGTAATGATGGAGTCATGACATAAATTTTTCAAAACCCATAGAGCTGTACAATACAAAGAACGAATCCTAATGTAAACTATGGCTTGTAGTTAATAATTGGTTCATCAATGATCACAAATGTGTCACACTAATGCAAGATGTTAATAAGAGAAACTTTGTGAGGGAGTGGTGGTGGTGGAGAGGGTATATAGGAACTTTCTGTACTAAAAACAAGTTTTATTGAAGTATAATTGGTTTAATACAATATATTGTGCATATTTAATGCATAAAATCTGACGAATTTGTACATACACATATATCTGTGAAACCATGACTATAATCAAGGTAAAAGACATAACAATCACCTCCAAAAATTTTCCCGTGTCCTTTTTTCTTTTTTGTGTGTTAAAAACACAATAAGAAATTTACCCTCGTATACATTTTTAAGCACATAATACAGCACTGTTGACTATATGTGGGAATTCTGTACTTTCTGCTCAATTTTTCTTTAAGCCTAAATTGCTCTTAAAAAACTAAGGAAATCGGGGCGGGGCGCAGTGGCTCACGCCTGTAATCCCAGCACTTTGGGAGGCCGAGGCGGGGCAGATCACGAGGTCAGGAGATAGAGACCATTCTGGCCAACACGGTGAAACCCGGTCTCTACTAAAAATACAAAAAATTAGCCGGGCGTGGTGGCGGGCGCCTGTAGTCCCAGCTACTCGGGAAGCTGAGGCAGGAGAATGGCGGGAACCTGGGAGGCGGAGCTTGCAGTGAGCCGAGTTCTCACCACTGCACTCCAGCCTGGGCAACACAGCGAGACTCTGTCTCAAAAAAAAAAAAAAAAAAAAAAAACAAACTAAGGAAATCGGAATAAAGTATGGACTTTAGTTAACAAAAATGTGGTTAACTTTACTGATATATAGGATATTAAAAAATATTCTAGGTATTAGGTCATTTATCAGTTAATATGTGTTACACATATCTCTTCTTATTTTTTTGGCTTGTTTTTTCAGTCTCTTGATGCCTTTCGATAAAGGAGTTCTTAATTTACTCATTTTTTCTTTTGTGATTAATAATTTTATTTTCTGTTTAAGACATTTCCTATCCTGAGAATATAAAATAATCTCCAATATAAATTCCCAGAAACTTTATTGCTTTACTTAACATATTTAGTCTCGTAAACCACTAGGAAGTAATTTTTGTGTATGGTGTGAGATAAGTTTTATTTTTTCCCAGTGATGATAATCAGGTGACCTAATACTATTTATTCAAGAGATCAACCTTTCTCCACAGATCTGCAGTATCATCTTCATCATAAATCAAGTGTACATAAATCTCTTCTAATCTCTCTATTCTTTTCCATTGATCTATCTGTAGATTCTCATGGCAAACACCAAGCAGTTTTTATTATGGTAGCTTTGTAATAAGTCTTGCCACCTGGTAGTGGAAGAACAACAATTTTTCTTCTGGATTTTCGTGGCTATTTTAGGTCCTTTGCATCTATGCTTAAATTTTAGAAGCAATTTGTCAATTTCTAAGAAAAACATTAGGATTTTAGGGTTTTGATCGACATTGCACGCAATCTATAGATCAAATTTGGGAGGACGGACAATTTTATAATATTGATCCTTCTAATCCATGTACATTGATTGCATATAGCTCTACTTTTTATATACATTTGATGTCTCACAGCAATATTTTGTAGTTCATATCTTTCGATGGAATTTAATACAATTCTAAGTATGATTCTTAAATTTTTATTTTCTAATTGTTTTTACAATTAGCTTTTTATCAATCTAACTTTTTTGTACATTGATCTTGTATACCATCATTTTCCCAAATTTACTTATTTTTTAATAGTTTAAGAGCAGACTTTTTGGACCTTATATTGACACATTATGTTGTCTGCAAATAATGACAGTTTAATTTCTTCATTTCTAATCACTGTACCTTTAACTTATTTTTGGTGCAAATTTTGTTTATCTGTAGATTCTGGTCTTATTTCATTAGACTTTTCTTGAAAAATTTTTTTTTTTTTGAGACAGAGTTTTGCTCTTGTCACCCAGGCTGGAGTGCAGTGGCGTGATCTTGGCTCACTGCAACCTCTGCCTCCCAGGTTCAAACAATTCTCCTGCCTCAGCCTCCTGAGTAGCTGGGATTACAGGCAACTGCCACCATGCCCAGCTCATTTTTGTATTTTTTAGAAGAGATGGGGTTTCACCATGTTGGTCAGGCTGGTCTTGAACTCCTGAGTTCAGGTGATCCACCCGCCTTGGCCTCCCAAAGTGCTGGGATTACAGATGTGAGCCACCACGCTCGGCCTTCTTGAATTTTAAAAAATAATTTTGCTGGGTGTGGTGGCACACACCTGTAATCCCAGCACTCTGGAGGCTAAAGTGGGAGGATTACCTGAGTTTAGGAGTTGGAAGACAGCCCGAGCAACATAGCAAGAGCCTGTCTTTAAAAAATAAATGTATACATACATGTATAATTCTGTATTTCTTCTTTAAAGAGATCAATTATATACATTGGATTTTCTTGGTTTGCTTTCCAAGTCTAAAACTCTTTTGTAGTCATTTAAACCTTTTATTTTCTGTTTTATTTTTCTTGATTCTATTTTCTATTTATTGCTATGTTTTGGCAAAGAGAAGTTATCACTAAAATGGTGTCCCTATTAGAACGATTAAAGAGGAGTATGTAGGAAACATAGGTAGGACATCTGTTTCAACCTGTGCATTGGTGACCAGTCTCTGAGTTGTGCGTTTGTATCGCCCCTGTATTTGTGTACTTTAACAATTGTGTAAATAATAACTTCATAATGTCTTCTAAAAAAAAGTCTGTTTTCCTCTTTAATGGTTCTGATAGGGGCAGCATTGTAGTAATAATTTCATTTGTTATTCAATATCCTTTATGAACTCTGGTAGCTAGTATTTTATAACTTTCATTTTTTAAACTATGTATTTCCTTAATGCTTATATTTGTGCTTTGTACTCTTGTTTTAGAGGAGCAGTTTCTTCATAAGTATTTAAAATTATTGGCTTTTCTTTTTGGCCACAATTTTTATTGGCTTCATAGCAACATTTTTATAGTCACTGTTCTTAATATGCTATTTCCTCCCTGAAACTTTTTTTTCTTATAGTTTCTGCTTCAATATCATGCTGTTTCTCTTTTGATTATTTCTCACATTTGAACAAGTTAAGTTCTTTCTGTACTTTTTTTTGCAAAAAGGTTTTCTGGAGGAAGGGCTAGGGTCATTCAAACCAGCAGGGATTCTCTTGGTTAACACTAAAGTTCTTTAGAAGTTTGCTACTCAATATGTGGTTTGTGGCCCAGCCGCCCTGGCATCATCTGGGGGCCTGCTAAAAATGCAGACTCTCAAGGCCCACTCCAGATCTACTGAATTTGAATCTTCATTTTCAAAAGATCCTCTGGTGATTCACAGGCTCATTGAAGTGTGAGAAGAAAGAGGGCTTTCTTTTTTGTCCTTAATAATTCTTAATCTTAGGTGAATGCTATGACTTTGAGTCTCAGGAGTGAGGCCTTTTCAGTGATTTTACTTCTCTCCTACCAACAGATTTCTTTTGCTTATTACTTGGTGTTTCTTAGACTGATTGGGGGTGGGAAAAAGGCTTTTTTGGTTGTTTTTATGCATTATTAGTCTTAGGCAGGTGTTATCACCCTGAGTCTCAGGAGTAGGGGTTACCTTGACCCTGCCCTAAGAATAGGAGACATCTAATAGTATTGGTATGTGATCCTGGGCCCAGAACTTTTTCCTTCCCCTATTCCAGGGGATAGAAGATATTTTTTCTTTTACTTTTCCTTGGACTGCAATGTATCTTTACTTGTGCCCTAGGGTGACAGTTATATATAGTAATACATATAAATGGCTATTACTAAAAAGTTAAAACACAACAGATGCTGGCAAGGCTGTAATGAAAAAGGAACACGTATATGCTGTTGGTGGGAATGCAAATTGGTTTAGCCCCAGTGGAAAGCAGTTTATAGATTTGTCAAAGAAATAAAAATGAACTACCATTCCACCCAGAAATCTCATTTCTGGGTATGTACCCAAAGGAAAAGAAATCATTCTACCAAAAAGACACCTGTACTCATATGTTTATTGCAGCACTATTCCAATATCAAGACATGGAAACAACCTAGGTACCCATCAATGATGCATTGATAAAGAAAATGTGGTACATATACACCATGGAATACTACACAGCCATAAAAAGAATAAAATCATGTTTTTGGCAACAAAATGAATGCAACTGGAGGCCATTATCCTAAGTAAATTAATGCAGAAACAGAAAACCAAATATTGCATGTTCTCACTTATAAGCGGGAGCTAAACCCTGGATGCACACGGACACAAAGATGGGAACAACACACACTGGGACTCCAAAAAGACGAAAGGAGAGAGGGGGGCCAGGGCTGAAAAACTTCCTATAAGGTGCTATGCTCACTATCTGGGTGACAGGATCAATAGAAGCTGAAACTTCAGCATCACGCAATATACTCTTATAACAAATTTGCATGCATTTCCCCTGAATCTAAAATAAAAATTAAAATGAAAAAGAAATGTATGAGAGTTCTAGTTGTTCCACATCTTTCCTAAAAGATGGTAAGATAAGTGTCTAGGGAACATACTCTGCTTCCACTATCCCAACTTGCATCACTCTAGTATATATTTGGGGTGGGAAGAAGAAGAATTTGAATAAGGTATTAGGTTGGATTTTTTTTTTTAAATTTAATTTGAAATGGAGTCTTACTCTGTCACCCAGGCTGGAGTGCAGTGGCGTGATCTCAGCTCACTGCAAGCTCCGCCTCCCAGGTTCATGCCATTCTCCTGCCTCAGCCTCCCGAGAAGCTGGGATTACAGGCACATGCCACCACGCCTGGCTAATTTTTTTCTATTTTGAGTAGAGACAAGGTTTCACCGTGTTAGCAGGATGGTCTTGATCTCCTGACCTCGTGATCTGCCTGCCTCCGCCTCCCAAAGGGCTGGGATTACAGGCGTGAACCACTGCACCCGGTCAAGGTTGGATTTTTAAAGAGATTAAATTCTTAATAGTAGAATGAAACTAGTCTAACAACTAACTAGCTGAAAATATACATAAGTCTGCCCAAGATGTCATCAAGAGAAATACTATGCAATGGGAAAAGGATTTTTTAAATGATCTAGTTGGTAATAGTTATTGGAAGAAACAAAACCACCTCATGCTCCAACAAGTTAGAATTTCTTGGTAAAAATTGCCTGTAGTTGTTGAGTCTTCTAGTTTTTAAGTCTTGCATTTTTTTTCTAATAGTTTCTTTGTCTTTCTGTGTTGCATTTTGGGGATACAAACTTAATTTTTGCTATTGTGGCTGTAATGAAATTAACGGTCCTTATTGTGAAATCTCACCAATGCCAGAGCTTATATACATGAAATCTTCATTTATGGGCATCATTCTAAATCTTGTGATTTTTTTCTTGCTAAAATTCTTATCATATAATTGTCTTGTATGGGTACAACCAATATCACTTATTACAAGTGAAATCTGGCTACTCCTTAGAAAATAAGAAACTTAAATCTCTGGCCTACTTTCTGCTCATATCTCTGCTGAATCTGTTGAACCACAGCTTGAGATCTAAAGGGTACTTAGGAAACTGGAGAAGAAAGTGGTTTTACACACACTGTGGTGTTATTTGGTTGTAGGCCACTGCACACAATTTGAATTTGTAAAGATAGAAAGGACTGTGTATTTTGGCAATACCATATATCATAGACATTTCTCCAGGTTAGATCATTTGGTCTAGTTCATCCTTTTAAGTCACTGTGTAATACTGGGTATCACACTATTTATACAACAACACAGTATTTGTTGGCTATCAGTTTCAATTTTTTTGCCACAACAAACTATGATGCAATAAACAGCTGTATGCATATATGTCCCAAGGGGTAGAGCTGGATCAAGGAGTAAATATACTTTTAATTTTAACAGATATAGTATTAATTTTAACAGATATATAATTCACATTACTTTCTGAAAAGTTTCTACTTTACATAAGCCTGAAGATATACTCAATGCCACCGTCTTGGGAAAGGACCCAGATACTGCTAAATAGAGACACAGGATTTTCATTTCTGTAGCTAGAAACTTATCTGTGGATGAGTTGGGAAAATTGGTTCAAATTTGGGAGGGCCAAACTGGGAACCATCAGATTCTAAACTCCAAATGGGAATACACTCAGCCATTTAAGGGAATAATTCAATTTGCTTTGTATAACCTGAGAATATGTTAAAAAAGAAAATTTTATGGGACATCTTTTTGTTGTCAATACACTGGATGCTCACTGGAGATCCATTTCACATGATGCTAAGTCACATAGACTCAAATTAATTCAAATCAACTAATTGTGCTTTTTGTTGTTGTTCATTTATATCTCTGTTCAATTAATAAATCTACTGACTGCCTAATTACCTTCCACCAACACAAGATAGGCATAGGGGCTTCAAAACTGAATAACCCCTGCCCTTGAGGGACTCACAGTCTGTTGTAATCACGGGATCTAAATGGCCACTGAATCCAAAGTTTTACATGTATCTACTTTTACCTGTATCTAAGACCAGGCTGATAAAAATAAGTTTGAGCTGTCAACAAATGCTTGACTATGGGATGATTTAACAGGTGTATTGATCCATTCAGTCTTGTAGCCAGTCCAAATGGAATGAATTTATGACTTTGCCAGATTGCCTGGGCAGGTGGATAGTGTTCTTGACCAGATTGGCTCTAATCACACCTTTGCTCATTAGACCCACTTTTTTGTTGAAACAGCTTGAAGTCAATTTTCCTTCATTTTGAAGATGACATTATCATTTCCATAGGAGTAGGGATAATTATGAGACATTTATTTCAATCAAAATCAATTCATTTTAACACCTAGCACAATAAAAAGAGTAGTAATTTTGAAACACAACTCTGACAGTTTTATCTGTGGAAAATATTTAAAAACCTATTATAATTGGGGAAAAAATCCTAATGAACCTACCAGGCTTGCATGCACACCTCTCCTAATCATCTCTGCCACTCTCTTCCTCACTCTTTGCTCTTTGGTTTTTGTAATGCATTAAGCCCTTTCTTCTTCATGTTATTTTATCTCTCTTGTTCTCTTTCTTTTGTTATTATCATAATGAACAGAAAAATGAAATAGAATAGCATTCTAGAAGTGGATACGAGCCTAAAGAGTGTTAATCTAATTTGTCTGCTTTTGTAGACAAGGGAACTAAGGCACAGGAACTTCAGCTGTACTTCAAGGTGCTATCTTTGGTGAGAGAGGTGCTTCCGGGGTTTTAGCGGTTATGTTTAAAGCAAAGGTGCAGAGTCCCACAAACCCCCTATGCAGGGGCTTCAGTGCCTGCTGGTGTTGCCGGGAGCCAAGCATTCATATTTTTTTAACTGTTGTAGATTAGGTTCTGCAGGAAACACTGCAATAGAGATTAGTGTGCAATAGGATCAACAACTGTGGAAGAGAAGGAAAGAAGGGCAGGATTTAGCAAAGAAAGAAGCTGAGTTGTGAGGCAGACTCCCTGAAGGCTTCAATGGACTGAAGGCGGGGATGACCCTTCAGAGATGTCCTGACCTTCAGAGTGGGGGCCAAGCCCTTATCCTCTGCCACTGATCAGTTAGTAGATACAGCTGCCCCAGGTGAAGCAGTCCTTTTAGGGGCTAACAGCTCAGGGCTTTCTGGCAACAGCACTCCCAAAATCTTCATTCCTGAAAATTCTTCATTCTTGAAGGTAGATCTGGACAGCTTAACACATAGGTCACCAAACTGAGGTTTTCTTAGAAACTCTACATCCCCAGGGATGTTAGAGATGACCTCTCCTTCACAAATTGATTTGCCTGTTCTTTGAAGGCAGTCCCTTATCTTAAGATTCTGCCATTAAGCCTCCTTAAGATGAGGACACAGATTATGCTCAGAATCTCAGTCTTACTGCTGTGGCCCTGTTCCCATCTTCCCACATATTCTGGCTCCTCACTATTCTCAATTTTCAAAGCTTTAGCCTTCTGTTTTCTTCTTTCAGGACTACTTTTTCCCCTGAAGTCTCCTCTGTCCTTCAAATAAGTTGTTTCTGAATGTATCAGCTCTAGCAGCTGTCAGTGATTCCCAGACTGGTCTGAATACAAAGGTGAACCAAGCTTAGAACCATCAAAACGTACTGCTTTACTCTGCCTTCTCTCCTGTCACCACAGATGAGATCTTTGCACTTCTGTTCAAGACAGAAGAGCTCCAGATCTTATCCCTTTATACCTACTCAATCTATTCCCTTCCTTTCTTTTTGTTATTTTCCAGCTTTATTGTGGTGTGATTGATGAATAAAAATTGTGAGGGTAGTATATCCTGCTGCCTACTGGACTTTTCTACTTGGTTGACCTCAAACTCACATGTTTCAGATTGAACTCATCATCCAATCCTCTATTTTGTCTTTCAAATTTTGCTCAGTTGCTTATGCCAAAACTTAGTTGTCACTCTTCCCTTATTCTCTTCTCCCAGATTTCCATCAATCACCAATCCAATTGCCTATACCACTTAATTTTTCCGAAGCTTACCCACTGATCACCTGGTTAACTTTAACAGCCTCCTCAAATCCATTCTCCCTACTGCTTCCACAGTCAAGTTCCTAAAAGACAAATTTGAGGAAGGAATGAAAGAAACTCTGCCCTAAGCATGAAGTTTTGCAATACCAGGCTGACGCTTAGAGGTTACTGGGGGTTGGTTCTCTGGGGAGAGGTCCCTTAGGGTCCCTATGGTTTTAGGGATGCTACCTTAGGGACCCTCAATTGTGATGTTCCTGGAGGATTTTATAACAGAAATTTACATTCTTCTTGGCAGTGATAGATATATTTATATTTCCATGCAAAAGAAAAGAGGGACTCTGTCAGAGAATATAAAGCATAAGCTTCTTTCTCTACCCTGGGGGATAGGAAATATTTAAAGGACATGTATAACTATAGAGACTTTCATGTCTAAAATATTAACTGCTTATGTATTATACTACTCCTGTGATGACCCTTACCATCCTGCTCTCCAAAGTATAAATCATATTACAGTGTCTGAAGGGAATCCTGAAAGGCAAGAGCATTGGGTATGCCTCTTCCTGGTAGAATACTTCATCAATTGTATTTTTAAAAATATTATATATATTTGGATTTTGATGACAGCAAGATAGCCCTCTAGAAGTCCATAGTGCTTGTCCTCCCCATCCCCCACAAAGACAGCCAAAGCAATAATTAAACCACTATAAACCACTATATTTTGATAAAAATAACTAAAGGAGAGCACCAAAGTTTATCAAAGGAGCCACAGAAACCCTGGGTGGGCACAGAAACTCAGGAGAGCCACACAGAGAACAGAAGGAAACACCTGGCCCCCATCACCCCATTCGCCAGCTGGGATCAGCTTGGAACCAGTAAGGACTTCTCCTTGCAGGGAAAAGGCAAGCAAGGTCACCTCAAAAGCCCTCATCAACACCTTGGACACCTATAGTCCTCACTGTTGCAGACCCCTGCAGTCCTCACAGGCACTAAGCCCAGCTAAGAGAGCTGCCTGGAGTCTATAGCTATACCTGTGCTCCCCTCTGTCACCAGTGGAGTTGACACTGTGCCCTGTGTCCCAGCCCCTGTCTCAGCCCCTGACTATGGCGCATGCAGCTACGCATTACAATGCTGTGTTGAACCTGGGAATACTGCTGGAGTGTGTTTTGCTTTGGGGGTGAGTGACCACAGCATCCATTAACCTCTGGGGCTCCAAACTACCCCTACCCAGTGGCCCAACCTCTCTAACTGGTGAGCAGCTGTACCTACCCTTCCCATTTGCTGCTACACCTCACCCCTTCAGGCTGGAGTTGAAGCTGCATACTCCTCCCCACGGAAACAGTGCTTTGGCAGACCTGCTCTATCTACCCTTCCCAGTCGCTGCTGCACCTTCCCCCTAGGAGCCTGAGCTAAAGCTGCTCGCTCACTCCTGAGGAAACGTTGCCTCTACAGAGCTGCTCCAAAAACCTCTCCAGTTACTGTCTTGCTCTGCTCCACAGGACTTGAGCTGAAGCTATGTACTACCTCCCAGGGAAACAGTGCTTTGGTGAAGTCGTTCCGTATACCCTTCCCAGTTGCTGCTGTGCTCTGCCCCTCTGTGTGTGAGCTGAAGCAGTAAACTGCTTCCTGGAAAAACAGTACCTTGACTGCTCAGAGCAGTCATGCCTCTCTGGAGCCTAAGCAGAAGCATGCCCTGCATCACAGGGAAATGGTGCCTGGACCACCCAGAGTGGTCAAGCCCCCCATTCCTTAGTTGAAATGACACATTGCCCCTGAGGAATTGGTGCCTAGGCTGAGTAGCTGTACATATCAAGGCTTAGCTATATTAGTACCCTGCATCCCAGGGGAACAGAGCAGTGCCTGAGCTTAGACACTATGTTCTAGAGACCAAACAACTCAAGTAACCTGCTTCCCTGGAGCTGGACTAGCCTCCTAGGGCATGAGCTGCTGAGACACCCCTCATTCCCAGGAAGTTGAGTCATCACTGTGCTGCTCCCTATCTGCCGGGTCCCATACAACAGCTGTGATCCACCATTCTGGAGTCTGTGCTGTCACTACACCTGCCTCACAGAGTCTGGGATACTCCCACCTTTCCAAGGTCTAGAATCACCACCACATGATTTCTCATCCCTTGGGACCTGAGTTGCCACTGAACCTTATTGGTTCTGGTTCCCAAATTGCAGCTGGACCTTGTTCCCTGGACCAAAACCTCTGAAGCACCCCTTCTTCCCCAGAACTAAGCCAGTGTTATGTCCTAATCTCCAGAGTCAGAGTCATAGATACAACCTGGCTTTCTAGGCCTGAGCTGCTAGGGGGTGCTTCAGAGTCACAGATACTGTTGGTAGTCTATATCCAACCCCACTACAGAGGGTGAACCTGCACACCAAAACCCGAGTTGGTTGCACAATAGATTCCTGAGACCCTGAGCTTAGTACTCCAGCTCCACAGATGCTCTGAGCACATGCAACTGGAACCGAGCACTGCTACAGCTGCTTGTAGGCCATGTCAGACCTGACACCAGGAGGAGATACTTCAGCTACCTCTCCCCATTATGGGAAAAATGAGAAAAGGAGGCCCTCCAAAGCCCTTGATACAGAGTACCTTAAGTGCTTAAGTAAGTAACCCATGCCACCATTGCCACTGCCACAAGCTTCTACAGGCCACATCACTGAGGCACCCACAGTTATTGCTGATGTTGATTGCAGTTGAACAAATTGCACAGAGACTACACCACCTACATTTACTCAGAACCAGAGTCACCACACCTTTCTCAATAGCCACACAAAGACACAACTGCAGGTGAAAGTCCTTTTCTATGAAAGCCCCTCTATAAAGTTTGGAAGATGCAATTTTTCCACCAGATACAGAGACACAAAAGACATGAAAAAATAAGGAAATATGAGACCACCAAAGGAACACAATAACTTTTTAATAACAGGCCTCACAGGAAAAAAGATCTATGAATTGCCAGAAAAGGAATTCAAAATAACGATCTTAAGGAAACTCAGTGAAATACAAGAGAATACATATAGAAGATTCAACAAAATCAAGAAAACAATTCATGATATGAATGAGAAATTTAACACAGTGACAGATATCATAAACAGAAATCCTGCAGCTGATGGATTCAATGAATGAAATAAAAAGTACAACAGAGAACTTCAATAGCCAGACTAGATCAAACAGGAGATTGAATATTGAACTCGAAGATCAGTTATTTGAAATTTCTCAGTGAGTGAAAATAAAAATAAAAAAATAAAAAAGAATGAAAAAGGCCTATAGGACTTATGTGACACCATTAAGCAAACAGACATTTATATTATGAGAGATCTGAAAGAGATGGGAAAATGCATAGAAAACCTATTTAACAAAATAACAGTTAAAAGCTTTTGAAGTCTTGGGAGAGATATGAAGACCCAGATCCAGTAAGCTCAATTGCCCAAACATATTTAACCCCAAAAGATCCTTCCTGAGGCACATTATAGTCAAACTGTTAAAAGTCAAAGATAAAAAGAGAATTATAAAAACATCAAGAGAAAAGCATCAAGTCACACATAAGGGAATCCTCATTAGACTTACAGCAGGTTTCTCTGCAGAAACTCTACAAGCAAAGAGACAGTCATATTTTCACAGTGCTGAAAGAAAATAATTGGTGGCCAAGAATACTCTACCAAGAAAAGCTATCCTTCAGAAGTGAAGGAGAAATAAAGTTTTTCCAGACAAGCAAAAACTGAGGGAATTCATCACCACCAGACTGACCTTTCAAGAAATGCTCAAGGGAATCCTACAAACATTGATAGGTCCAACAATACCACCATCATAACACCCTCCCCCCTCCCCCCCACCAAATCGTTGCTGACAAATTGTTGCTGATCCCATTGCCTGCTGATGACACTTACTCTGTTGCTTTGCTTCTTAGGTAACAGACTCATAGGAAAAAAGATAATTTCTGTATATCACACTTTCCATTTCCCACTTCAAGGGTTTCAGTGGATTTTTTTTTTCTTTTTTGCATGACTCAGGGGACTGGGACGTCTGTGTAGGCTTATAACAATGCCTTTACAGTCAGGTTCTCAGCTTGTTCAATGAAGGGATTGTCAGTTCTGAGAAGACTTATTCATTAATAGAGTGTGTGACTATTTACTCCTTGACTTATTTTAAGAGGGTAAGTATATCCCTTTTCCCCTCACTCTTGGACTCAGGAATCAGTTCCAAAGGTATGCAAAGCCCTTGAAGTGATTTATTTATGGACTTCCCTGTCCATGTTTCTATTTATTCATCCTCTCTTTCACAAACATTTGAAATCCTGTCTCATTTATGTGACACATTCATGTCCAGGACTATATATAACTATTTATCCTCTACAATATTTATGATTTTGCTCCATTCATTACATCCTAGTTCTACTTCTGTCCAGTCCATCTTGCAAAAATAAGTAATGTAACTTTATTGTTTCTCAGCTTTCATCTCACCTCCTTGTATTCATATAATAATTTAAAGTATAGCATGCTTTATGTATAGAGCATTTGTGTGTTGAATCACCATCATTCTTTGACCTCCTTCTCCTATAAACAGTACCTTCATTTCCCTTGGGGAATTTTTTTTAATTAAACATTTTCAGGTATGCATAGTTAGAATTGATGCTGTACCTGCTTATAGTATAGGATGCCATGAAAATTGCATATTAGGTAGCATTTCTCATCTCATTCACAGCCACAGTGTCTGGTTTATAGGTAGATACTCATGTAATCCCACCATAGTAAATGATATAGGAGGGGTTCTTGGATTAGTTTTTGCAAATGAAAACCCTTTCCTCTGGATAACTGGTACATTGCCCACTGGATACAGAGAAGATCTATTCCTAAGTGTTGTTAGCAGCCTTATTGCCACTAAGGGGAAAATATTCATTGAGAATAGGACCTACTCTAGGAAAGCAGAGATGAGAAATATAGAAATAAAGAAATCCAGGTCCTGGCAACATTATCTGAGTTCTGGATAAAGCCAAGCCTGCAGATTCATTCATCCCTATACTTTGCTGGAACTGAGCTAATAGTTTTATTGATTGCTCAAATCAGTGTGAACTTAACTCTGAGTCCTCTGATTGTTACATATACCTTGTGAAGTTAATAACATTATCTTGATTTTATTAAAAAATAGAGCCAGAGAAGAGACATGATGCTCAAAGTCATATTAGTTCAGATGTTTTGACTTCAAGTTAAAAAGTTTCAACTATAAAATTATCTGAAAGACTTTCCCTCCAAATTTAGTATTTCTATATTACTACTAGAAAATTTAAGTTTTGGTATCTCCAGACTTTCCACAAAGTAACTTCAATTTACTTGCCACAACACATTTCCTACCATTGTGCAAGCTGTCTGTCTTGTCCAATCAGATTCTCTGTCCAAATCACTCTGCCTTTACTCACGCTCACATTCTTTTCTCCCTTCTCAATTTGTGCCTATTTATTAACATTTATTCAGTCTCTGCTTTCATTTCTTAATGGGGAAGATCTTGGTGGAATTGGGTCTCCCGTGTGAAGAGGTGTTAATTCCCAATGGAAATCTGGAAGAGCCGTATTCCAAGTTTGTGCAGTGGAGCTTCCTTATCCCCATACAAGAGAGTCTGTATAAATTGTGTGTAAGTTCTCCAGAGAAGATTTATCTCAGGGCACACAATTTAATGCAGTATAATCTAAAATCAATGCATTGAATCACTAAGTTGTATTTATGGAAGTGCTTTTTAATTGAAGAGGTAACACATAAATGGGATGAAAATCAGGGACAGTGAATAGAAAAGGATCTGAAGATTCTGCTTTGGTACTTGTTGGTGAGTTTGCCATCTGTAGTTATCCTCACTGTTAATTGGAGGTACTTTTCAAGTGATAACTCAATGCTCAGGTAAG
The DNA here is from genome assembly GCF_049350105.2 of Macaca mulatta. Taxonomy (NCBI): domain Eukaryota; kingdom Metazoa; phylum Chordata; class Mammalia; order Primates; family Cercopithecidae; genus Macaca; species Macaca mulatta. Next base: position 57,591,902 of record NC_133419.1, read on the forward strand.
AAAGTCAATTGCTGTGCCCTTCATATTCACATAAAAGTTTGGACAGTAATTAGATCTATAAACGGTTTGCTTGCACAAATCATCAATTCTTAAAGGTATGTAGTTGAGGGAGTGGGGTGAAGGTGGTCAGAAATAAGTCTAATTGGGTAGAAAGACGAAACCCTGATGAGGGAAATATTTGCCCAAGATCATACAGAAAGTTAATGCCAGAGCCAGTAGAACATGTCAGTGAGGTAGCTAAATTAGCATTATGTTGTTTTATGTTAAAGGGAAAAGATGGAGCATTTCAGCTCAGCTTAAAAAAATTACTCATGAAGGCAGTAATTAAAATTTGTTTTTTTTATTTTTTTATTTTTATTTTTTTTTACATTTTTTAAAAATTTATTTATTATTATTATACTTTAAGTTGTAGGGTACATGTGCATAATGTGCAGGTTTGTTACATATGTATACTTGTGCCATGTTGGTGTGCTGCACCCATCAACTCGTCATTTACATCAAGTATAACTCCCAATGCAATCCCTCCCCCCTTCCCCCTCCCCATGATAGGCCCCGGTGTGTGATGTTCCCCTTCCTGAGTCCAAGTGATCTCATTGTTCAGTTCCCACCTATGAGTGAGAACATGCGGTGTTTGGTTTTCTGTTCTTGTGATAATTTGCTAAGAATGATGGTTTCCAGCTGCATCCATGTCCCTACAAAGGACACAAACTCATCCTTTTTTATGGCTGCATAGTATTCCATGGTGTATATGTGCCACATTTTCTTAATCCAATCTGTCACTGATGGACATTTGGGTTGATTCCAAGTCTTTGCTATTGTGAATAGTGCTGCAATAAACATACGTGTGCAGGTGTCTTTAGAGCAGCATGATTTATAATCCTTTGGGTATATACCCAGTAATGGGATGGCTGGGTCATATGGTACTTCTAGTTCTAGATCCTTGAGGAATCGCCATACTGTTTTCCATAATGGTTGAACTAGTTTACAATCCCACCAACAGTGTAAAAGTGTTCCTATTTCTCCACATCCTCTCCAGCACCTGTTGTTTCCTGACTTTTTAATGATCGCCATTCTAACTGGTGTGAGATGGTATCTCATTGTGGTTTTGATTTGCATTTCTCTGATGGCCAGTGATGATGAGCATTTTTTCATGTGTCTGTTGGCTGTATGAATGTCTTCTTTTGAGAAATGTCTGTTCATATCCTTTGCCCACTTTTTGATGGGGTTGTTTGTTTTTTTCTTGTAAATTTGTTTGAGTTCTTTGTAGGTTCTGGATATTAGCCCTTTGTCAGATGAGTAGATTGCAAAAATTTTCTCCCATTCTGTAGGTTGCCTGTTCACTCTGATGGTAGTTTCTTTTGCTGTGCAGAAGCTCTTTAGTTTAATTAGATCCCATTTGTCAATTTTGGCTTTTGCTGCTGTTGCTTTTGGTGTTTTAGACATGAAGTCTTTGCCCATGCCTATGTCCTGAATGGTACTACCTAGGTTTTCCTCTAGGATTTTTATGGTATTAGGTCTAACATTTAAGTCTCTAATCCATCTTGAATTAATTTTCGTATAAGGAGTAAGGAAAGGATCCAGTTTCAGCTTTCTACTTATGGCTAGCCAATTTTCCCAGCACCATTTATTAAATAGGGAATCCTTTCCCCATTTCTTGTTTCTCTCAGGTTTGTCAAAGATCAGATGGCTGTAGATGTGTGGTATTATTTCTGAGGACTCTGTTCTGTTCCATTGGTCTATATCTCTGTTTTGGTACCAGTACCATGCTGTTTTGGTTACTGTAGCCTTGTAGTATAGTTTGAAGTCAGGTAGCGTGATGCCTCCAGCATTGTTCTTTTGACTTAGGATTGTCTTGGAGATGCGGGCTCTTTTTTGGTTCCATATGAACTTTAAAGCAGTTTTTTCCAATTCTGTGAAGAAACTCATTGGTAGCTTGATGGGGATGGCATTGAATCTATAAATTACCTTGGGCAGTATGGCCATTTTCACGATATTGATTCTTCCTATCCATCAGCATGGTATGTTCTTCCATTTGTTTGTGTCCTCTTTTATTTCACTGAGCAGTGGTTTGTAGTTCTCCTTGAAGAGGTCCTTTACATCCCTTGTAAGTTGGATTCCTAGATATTTTATTCTCTTTGAAGGAATTGTGAATGGAAGTTCATTCCTGATTTGGCTCTCTGTTTGTCTGTTACTGGTGTATAAGAATGCTTGTGATTTTTGCACATTAATTTTGTATCCTGAGACTTTGCTGAAGTTGCTTATCAGCTTAAGGAGATTTTGGGCTGAGACGATGGGGTTTTCTAAATATACAATCATGTCATCTGCAAACAGGGACAATTTGACTTCTTCTTTTCCTAACTGAATACCCTTGATTTCTTTCTCTTGCCTAATTGCCCTAGCCAGAACTTCCAACACTATGTTGACTAGGAGTGGTGAGAGAGGGCATCCCTGTCTTGTGCCAGTTTTCAAAGGGAATTTTTCCAGTTTTTGCCCATTCAGTATGATATTGGCTGTGGGTTTGTCATAAATAGCTCTTATTATTTTGAGGTACGTTTCATCAACACCTAATTTATTGAGCGTTTTTAGCATGAAGGGCTGTTGAATTTTGTCAAAAGCCTTTTCTGCATCTATTGAGATAATCATGTGGTTCTTGTCTTTGGTTCTGTTTATATGCTGGATTATGTTTATTGATTTGTGAATGTTGAACCAGCCTTGCATCCCAGGGATGAAGCCCACTTGATCATGTTGGATAAGCTTTTTGATGTGTTGCTGAATCAGATTTGCCAGTATTTTATTGAGGATTTTTGCATCGATGTTCATCAGGGATAGTGGTCTAAAATTCTCTTTTTTTGTTGTGTCTCTGCCAGGCTTTGGTATCAGGATGATGTTGGACTCATAAAATGAGTTAGGGAGGATTCCCTCTTTTTCTATTGATTGGAATAGTTTCAGAAGGAATGGTCCCAACTCCTCCTTGTACCTCTGGTAGAATTCAGCTGTGAATCCATCTGGTCCTGGACTTTTTTTCGTTGGTAGGCTATTAATTATTGCCTCAATTTCAGAGCCTGCTATTGGTCTATTCAGGGATTCAACTTCTTCCTGGTTTAGTCTTGGAAGAGTGTAAGTGTCCAGGAAATTATCCATTTCTTCTAGATTTTCCAGTTTATTTGCGTAGAGGTGTTTATAGTATTCTCTGATGGTAGTTTGTATTTCTGTGGGGTCAGTGGTGATATCCCCTTTATCATTTTTAATTGCGTCGATTTGATTCTTCTCTCTTTTCTTCTTTATTAGTCTTGCTAGCGGTCTGTCAATTTTGTTGATCTTTTCAAAAAACCAACTCCTGGATTCATTGATTTTTTGGAGGGTTTTTTGTGTCTCTATCTCCTTCAGTTCTGCTGTGATCTTAGTGATTTCTTGCCTTCTGCTAGCTTTCAAATGTGTTTGCTCTTGCTTCTCTAGTTCTTTTAATTGCGATGTTAGAGTGTCAATTTTAGATCTTTCCTGCTTTCTCTTGTGGGCATTTAGTGTAGTGCTATAAATTTCCCTCTACACACTGCTTTAAATGTGTCCCAGAGATTCTGGTATGTTGTATCTTTGTTCTCATTGGTTTCAAAGAACATCTTTATTTCTGCCTTCATTTTGTTATGTACCCAGTAGTCATTCGGGGGCAGGTTGTTCAGTTTCCATGTAGTTGAGCGGTTTTGATTGAGTTTCTTAGTCCTGAGTTCTAGTTTGATTGCACTGTGGTCTGAGAGACAGTTTGTTATAATTTCTGTTCTTGTACATTTGCTGAGGAGTGCTTTACTTCCAATTACGTGGTCGATTTTGGAGTAAGTATGATGTGGTGCTGAGAAGAATGTATATTCTGTTGATTTGGGGTCGAGAGTTCTATAGATGTCTATTAGGTCTGCTTGCTGCAGAGATGAGTTCAATTCCTGGATATCCTTGTTAACTTTCTGTCTCGTTGATCTGTCTAATGTTGACAGTGGAGTGTTGAAGTCTCTCATTATTATTGTATGGGAGTCTAAGTCTCTTTGTAAGTCTCTAAGGACTTGCTTGATGAATCTGGGTGCTCCTGTATTGGGTGCATATATATTTAGGATAGTTAGCTCTTCCTGTTGAATTGATCCCTTTACCATTATGTAATGGCCTTCTTTGTCTCTTTTGATCATTGATGGTTTAAAGTCTGTTTTATCGGAGACTAGTATTGCAACCCCCGCTTTTTTTTGTTCTCCATTTGCTTGGTAAATCTTCCTCCATCCCTTTATTTTGAGCCTATGTATGTCTCTGCGTGTGAGATGGGTCTCCTGAATACAGCAGACTGATGGGTCTTGACTCTTTATCCAGTTTTCCAGTCTGTGTCTTTTAATTGGAGCATTTAGTCCATTTACATTTGAGGTTAAGATTGTTATGTGTGAACTTGATCCTGCCATTATGATATTAACTGGTTATTTTGCTCGTTAGTTGATGCAGTTTCTTCCTAGCCTCGATGGTCTTTACATTTTGGCATGTTTTTGTAAGGGCTGGTACCGGTTGTTCCTTTCCATGTTTATTGCTTCCTTCAGGGTCTCTTGTAAGGCAGGCCTAGTGGTGACAAAATCTCTAAGCATTTGCTTATCTGTAAAGGATTTTATTTCTCCTTCACTGATGAAACTTAGTTTGGCTGGATATGAAATTCTGGGTTTAAAATTCTTTTCTTTAAGAATGTTGAATATTGGCCCCCACTCTCTTCTGGCTTGTAGAGTTTCTGCCGAGAGATCTGCTGTTAGTCTGATGGGCTTCCCTTTGTAGGTAACCCGACCTTTCTCTCTGGCTGCCCTTAAGATTTTTTCCTTCATTTCAACTTTGGTGAATCTGGCAATTATGTGTCTTGGAGTTGCTCTTCTCGAGGAGTATCTTTGTGGCATTCTCTGTATTTCCTGGATTTGAATGTTGGCCTGCCCTACTAGGTTGGGGAAGTTCTCCTGGATGATATCCTGAAGAGTGTTTTCCAACTTGGTTCCATTTTCCCCCTCACTTTCAGGTACCCCAATCAGATGTAGATTTGGTCTTTTTACATAATCCCATACTCCTTGCAGGCTTTGTTCATTTCTTTTTCTTCTTTTTTCTTTTGGTTTCTCTTCTCGCTTCATTTCATTCATTTGATCCTCAATCGCAGATACTCTTTCTTCCAGTTGATCGAGTCGGTTACTGAAGCTTGTGCATTTGTCACGTATTTCTCGTGTCATGGTTTTCATCTCTTTCATTTCGTTTATGACCTTCTCTGCATTAATTACTCTAGCCATCAATTCTTCCACTTTTTTTTCAAGATTTTTAGTTTCTTTGCGCTGGGTACGTAATTCCTCCTTTAGCTCTGAGAAATTTGATGGACTGAAGCCTTCTTCTCTCATCTCATCAAAGTCATTCTCCGTCCAGCTTTGATCCGTTGCTGGCGATGAGCTGCGCTCCTTTGCTGGGGGAGATGTGCTCTTATTTTTTGAATTTCCAGCTTTTCTGCCCTGCTTTTTCCCCGTCTTTGTGGTTTTATCTGCCTCTGGTCTTTGATGATGGTGATGTACTGATGGGGTTTTGGTGTAGGTGTCCTTCCTGTTTGATAGTTTTCCTTCTAACAGTCAGGACCCTCAGCTGTAGGTCTGTTGGAGATTGCTTGAGGTCCACTCCAGACCCTGTTTGCCTGGGTATCAGCAGCAGAGGCTGCAGAAGATAGAATATTTCTGAACAGCGAGTGTACCTGTCTGATTCTTGCTTTGGAAGCTTCCTCTCAGGGGTGTACTCCTCCCTGTGAGGTGTGGGGTGTCAGACTGCCCCTAGTGGGGGATGTCTCCCAGTTAGGCTACTCAGGGGTCAGGGACCCACTTGAGCAGGGAGTCTGTCCCTTCTCAGATCTCAACCTCCATGTTGGGAGATCCACTGCTCTCTTCAAAGCTGTCAGACAGAGTCGTTTGCGTCTGCAGAGGTTTCGGCTGTGTTTGTTATTGCCCTGTCCCCAGAGGTGGAGTCTACAGAGACAGGCAGGTTTCCTTGAGCTGCTGTGAGCTCCACCCAGTTCGAGCTTCCCAGCAGCTTTGTTTACCTACTTAAGCCTCAGCAATGGCGGGAGCCCCTCCCCCAGCCTCGCTGCTGCCTTGCCGGTAGATCACAGACTGGTGTGCTAGCAATGAGGGAGGCTCCGTGGGTGTGGGACCCTCCCGGCCAGGTGTGGGATATGATCTCCTGGTGTGCCTGTTTGCTTAAAGCACAGTATTGGGGTGGGAGTTACCCGATTTTCCAGGTGTTGTGTGTCTCAGTTCCCCTGGCTAGGAAAAGGGATTCCCTTCCCCCTTGCGCTTCCCAGGTGAGGCAATGCCTCGCCCTGCTTCAGCTCTCGCTGGTCGGGCTGCAGCAGCTGACCAGCACCGATCGTCTGGCACTCCCCAGTGAGATGAACCCAGTACCTCAGTTGAAAATGCAGAAATCACCGGTCTTCTGTGTCACTTGCGCTGGGAGTTGGAGACTGGAGCTGTTTCTATTCGGCCATCTTTCTCCACCGACCCTTTTTGGTGTAATTTCTATGAGGACAATGCCATCTTTACCTTGCAATTTAAAAATCTGAATTTCCCCTTCCTTCTGCTAATTTTGGGTTTGGTTTGTTCTTGCTTTTCTACTTCTTTAAGGTATATGGTTAGGTTGTTATCTGAAGTCTTTAACAATAATTTATTGTATATTTCTTTTTATTTGAGACAGAGCCTCACTCTGTTTCCCTTTGATCAACATCTCCCCTTTACATCTTCCCTCCATGCACCCCTTTCAGTCTCTAATAACAACCTTTCTACTCTGTTTCTATGAGATCAAATTTTTTAGTTTCTACATGTAAATGAGATCATACAGTATTTGTCTTTCTGTGCCTGGATTATTGTACTTAACATAATCTCCTCCAGGTTCATCCATGTCATCACAAATGACAGGATTTCCTTCTTTTTAAAGGCCATATTGTATTTCATTGTGTATACATATATATTGTGTATACATTGTATGTGTGTATGTATACATTGTATAGTCTCCCATTATCTGCAGTTTTGTTTTCTGAGGTTTCAGTTACCTGTGGTGAGCCAGTCTGCATGTAATGAACGGAAAATTCCAGAAATAAATAATTTATAAGTTTTAAATTGAGTGCTATTCTGAGTAGCATGATAAAATCTTGCACCTTCCTGCTCTATCATTTCATCTCATCACATAGGCATTTTATCATCTCACCTCATCACTAGAAGAAGGGGGAATACAGTACAATAAGATATTTTGAGAGAGAGACCATATTCACACAACTTTCATTATAGTATATTGTTATAATTTCTCTATTTATTATTAGTTTTTGTTGTTAGTCTCTACTGTGCCCAATTTATAAATTAAACTTTATCATAGATATATATGTATAGGATAAAATAGTATATATATGGTTTGGTACTATCTATGGTTTCAGGCATTTACTGAGGTCTTAGAATGTATACCCATTAGATAAGAGGGGACTACTGTATCACATTTTTCTTTATCCATTCATCTTTTGATAGATACACGTTGCTTTCATGTCTTGCCTATCATAAATAATACTACAATGATCTATGAACGAACATGGGAATATAGATATCTGTATATTCTTCAAAGAGATATGTAGATATCTCTTTGATATACTGATTTTAATTCTTTTTTATATATATAGCCATGCCAGATCACATGGTAATTATACTTTTAGTTTTCTGTGAAATCCTCATACTATTTTCTAAAATGGCTGTACTAACTTACATTCCCACTAACAGTGTACAAGTTTCATTTTCTCCATATCCTCACCAATACTTGTTATTATTGTCTTTTTGATAACAGCCATTCTAATAGGTACCAGGTGATATCTCACTGTGGTTTTAATTTGCATTTCCCTGATGATTAGAGATGTTGCACATCGTTTTCATATATCTATTGGCCACTCATATGTCTTCAGAAATGTGTGTTCAGGTCATTTGACCATTTTAAAATCAGGTCATTTGTTATTTTGGCTAAATTGTTTTATTTCTTTACATATTTTGGATATTAGTCCCTTGTCAGACATATGGTTTGCAAGTATTTTTCATAGAAATCTAAAATACCTAAAATGTACAAATCATGACTCTACATCTTTATGACTTTTCACAAACTATGCATTACCTGTGACACAATCACTGACATCACCACATAGAACCAACCAGTGCAACAGAAGCCTCCATGGGATGTCATGAGGTAGCACATGTTAGGCAGCTTTTCCCATCTCTGGGCCACAGGGCTGATTCATGAATGGACATGCAATCCCACCATGGTGACTGATATGGGAGAAGTTCTTGGATTAGATTTTGTGAATGAGACACTCCTTTCCTCAGGATTGCTGGGACATTTCCCACTGGACATGGATTGGGGAGAATGTATCCCTCAGTCTTGTTGGCAGCTTTATTGCTGCCAGGAAGAGCAAGCTTTCTTGAGAACAGAACCTACTCTGTGAAAGCAGAGATGAGAAGAAGAAGAGGAGCCTCCATTTGAGTGCATATTCTGGATAAAGCCAAGCCTGTAGATTCATTCCTCCATTTTCTCTGCTATGACAGAGCCTACAGTCTTTTTCATTGTTTAAACTGTTTAGACTGAGCTCTGAGTCTCCTGCTTCTCACATACACCCTATGAGATTAATATCATTATCTTTATTTTACAGAGAAAGTAATAGATCCAGAAAGTTGAGTGATGTGCTCAAAATTATACAAGCCATTCAGGAAATATTGACTCCAAGTTAAAAAGCTCCATGTATGAAATTAACTGTAATGACTTTTTTTCTTCAAAAATTTCAGTGACTCTATACTTTTTCTCAAAAAGATAAAAGTTCTTGGGTTGGGGGTGGCATCCAGGCTTTCTACAAAGCACCTTTAATCTACTTGTTGTGTCTCCCATGGTTGCACAAACTGAGCATCATGTCCACGCAAATCCTCTAGCCCTAAGTCACCTGCCTTTGCTCACACCCTCACTCCACCCCTCCCTTCTTTCCCTATTGACAACATTCATTCAGCCTCTCCTCTCACCTCCTACTGGGAGGTGTCAGAGTGGAATTGAGTCTCTTGTGGGAAGAGGTGCTCATTCCCCATAGACATATGAAGGAGTGCTGCTCCACATTTGTGCTCTTGAGCTTTCTCACCTGAGGGGGCAAGTTTAAGCCTCTTTAGTTATCACACAAAAATACAGAAAGGTCTCTAAGGACTGCATGTTCTCCAGGGAGGAATTCTCCAGGCCATATAATTCTATACCATATAACATTATGGAATCAATACGCTGAATCACTCAGTTGTGTTTATGAATAGGTGGCTTTTGACTACAGGTGAATCTTCTGATAAAGTAGTATGAAAATTAAAGAGACAGAGTCAACAGGTAAGAAAATGCAGATTCTGCTCCTGTGCGTTTTGGTGGGACTTCTGTTTATAGTTGTCCTCTTTGATAGTTGGAGATGCTGTTGAAGTGATGTCTCAGTGCTCAGGAGTCACTAGGCTCAGCTCAAACATTTGAATTAGTAGACTTTTTGGTTTGATGCTAGTCAATTTCTTTTTCCTTTCAGAGAAAAGTTCAGGCAATAAGTAGAAGTGTAATTGCTTTGTGTGCATAAATCATCATATTCTGGAGTTTGCAACTAGAAGAGAACTTGGTCAGTAAGTCCAACACTTACCTCTATCCATTGGCAGGCCAAAGCCTTGGGAAGGGAATGATCTGTGTAAGTATTACTTGTCAGTGATCTATCCAAGACACCATGAAGGTCTTCTAAGGTATAAAGATTTTCTATTTTTTATAGCATTCTATAAATTTTCTAATTTTTAAAACCAATCTACTTTTACATAGTTGGAACTGAATACATGTTCTTTTTTTTGCCATTAGAAATGTATTTTAAATGTTTGGTCTCACGGAGTCTGGTTTTAATAATTGCAGGAGCTTTCTTGACTTGCAAAATACAGTATAATTTTTGTGGTTAAATATAGTCATTTGATTTTAATACATGACTATGGACAAATTCAGAAATAAAGTAACTTGTCTTCTCCTGTCTGCTAATGTCCTACAGGTCTGCACTCAAGACAACACTGTATGCTTTCAACTTGATGTGTCCATCTGTCTTCCTCATTTCTCACAGTGAATTTCTTTTGGTTTTCAAAACATCACACAAAAGGCAGTGGGTCTCCATTGTAGTTTGATGGTGTCATCAAGTGCCTCCTGACTTGAGCAAGTCAGTCTTCCTCCTCCCACCACCCTCCTCCCACCTAATGGCTTTCCATTCATGACATCCTGTGATTGTGCTTGTTCATCCTCCCTCCCCTTTCAAATGTCATCATCCCTCACTTAAATTTCTACAGCACGTGTTATTAATTCTCAATTGTGTTGTGTGCTGACTTCTCTTAGGCACTCTATTCCTTAAAAATAGAGTCTATATTTGTCTTATTTTAAAATTAATTTATTCAAAAATGTTGGTTTAACACCTATTATGAGCCAGGGAGTGTTGTAGGCACTGCGTGTAGAGCAAAGAAGCAAACAAAATCTTTGCCCTCTGGGAGCTAAGCTCTAGTGAGGGATTTTATATATACACACACACACACACACACACACACACACCTCGCTAGAGCTTATATATATATAAAATATATAAAATAATCCATTCATGTTTATATAAATATATACATTTTACACATATTTATTTAAAAAAGATATATAGAGAATATATTCTATGCCATATAATGTTATAAAATCAATGCACTGAATCACGCAGTTGTGTATATATGTGTGTGTGTGTGTGTGTATATATATATATATATATATGGAGAGAGAGAGAGAGAGAGAGAAAGAGAAAGTCGTGGGGTATGTGGTACGGGGAGTTACTAGTTTATGCAGCATACTGGTTAAGGGGTTAGAAGCTATTTTATGTAGTGTGCTTAGCTCTCTGTTGAGCTCTGGATTCACATGTATTCCTGAGGGTGCAGAGCCTAGAAAATGGTAGCTGGTTAATCAGTGCTTGCTGAATAATTAATGATTAAATGAATTTTTTGATGACGACTATACTGGGAAGAGAGAAGAGAGAAAAGGAGAGAGAGAGTGAAATCTTTTAAATTACACAATGATACCCCAAATGGATTTTTCTTAAGTCATCATGGTCAGAGGATAGACCTTAGAGATGTGGCCCCCAAAATTTCACATCCAGGTAAATCCCAATATAATTGGCCAGATCCAGGATGGGCAGAAATCTGTAAGCTTGAAGCTAATTCACAGAGTCTATAGGTCACCTAATATGGCTGTGTTGAAAATGCAAATCCCCTTTGTTTCCACGGAATGTTGTTTTCTTTACCCAAGTCATATACAGGCACTTTGAAACTAATTAATATTTTAAATAAGTTTATATCAAATTTGCTATAACATTGGATTATTAGGTTATTATCAAACTTGTTGGGATATCTTTTTCAATCTACCTACTTTTTTATATTTTATTTTTTGTGGTCTTAAGTTTTGCATTTACGTAAAATTCAGTTAAATAAAGAACACTTGCAGCAATGTTATGGGATTGGAACCTAAGGTATAAAGTATTTCTATTTCCTTTAAGGCTATGTTTAATTTTCAAATAATATCAAATAAATTTGATGTTATTTCATGCTTTTCAGACAAGATCTCTGAGCCAGAGTTCTTCATTTCTCTTTTTTACATTTGGAATATAATCCAAGTATTTGGTCATTGTCTAAAATTGCCAAAGAAAATTTCTGTCAGGATAGGCTCCTCTTTTCATCTTCTGCCAGAATTTCTGGGGTGAATGCAGACTGGAACTCTTAGCTAATGGACTGACTTTATTCTTTATATACTATGTCCATAAAATCAATGCATGACTTCATTACTGAAAATGAAAAGACAAAATCAAAGCTCTGTGGTTGAATTCATCCTCTTGGGTTTTTCTAACTTTCCTGAGCTCCAGGGACAGCTCTTTGGGGTTTTCCTGGTTATTTATCTGGCGACCCTGATAGGAAATGCCATCATTATAGTCATCATCTCCCTAGACCAGAACCTCCATGTTCCCATGTACCTGTTCCTCCTGAACTTATCTGTGGTGGACCTGAGTTTCAGTACAGTTATTATGCCTGAAATGCTGGTGGTCCTCTCTACTGAAAAAACTACAATTTCTTTTGGGGGCTGTTTTGCACAGATGTATTTCATCCTTCTTTTTGGTGGGGCTGAATGTTTTCTCCTGGGAGCAATGGCTTATGACCGATTTACTGCAATTTGTCATCCTCTCAACTACCAAATGATTATGAATAAAGGAGTTTTTATGAAATTAGTTATATTTTCATGGGCCTTAGGTTTTATGTTAGGTACTGTGCAAACGTCATGGGTATCTAGTTTTCCCTTTTGTGGCCTTAATGAAATTAACCATATATCTTGTGAAACCCCAGCAGTGTTAGAACTTGCATGTGCAGACACGTTTTTGTTTGAAATCTATGCATTCACAGGCACCTTTTTGATTATTTTGGTTCCTTTCTTGTTGATACTCCTGTCTTACATTCGAATTCTTTTTGCCATCCTGAAGATTCCATCAACTACTGGGAGACAAAAGGCCTTTTCAACCTGTGCCTCTCACCTCACATCTGTGACCCTGTTCTACGGCACAGCCAATATGACTTATTTACAGCCCAAATCTGGCTACTCACCAGAAACCAGGAAACTGATGTCACTGTCTTATTCACTTCTGACACCTCTGCTGAATCCACTTATCTACAGTCTGCAAAACAGTGAGATGAAGAGGGCTTTGATGAAACTATGGCGAAGGCGAGTGGTTTTACACACAATCTGACTGTGTTGAGAAGCCATGTAAGATTTAGTCACTGCCTGAATGTACTCAATCTAAATTTAATAAATGGTGAAAAAGTTTGCATTTTTTGGCATGAGGATGATTAATTTCTTGAGTTCTCCAAGTTTGATTGTATATCAGGAGCATCTTTATATGTTAACGTTTTTAGTTTTTTTCACCAATGCATAATATTCCTTAATATTGAATATAACACAATTTCAACAATTTGTTTAGCAATAGCCCTACTAATGGTTATTTTTTTGGTCACAATAGATAATACTAAAACAACCTGTTTTTATATATTCATAAATTCTGGTGCTTTAATTTTTACAGAATAGCTTTCACAAAGTAGGTTCGAAGGGTCAAAACAAATGTGAGTTTGCAAGTTTTCATAGGTATTACTGAGTTACTTTTCTAAATGATTTTAACGACTTCAGACTGACCTGAGCACCCATCCTACCCCACTGTCTATGTTGAATGCCAAGAAGCCTACAATAACGAGATGAGATTTTTTGCTTCTGTAGTGAAAATCCGTTCCATAAATAAGTAGGAAAGAGCAGTTATTTATTGAGAGGGACACAATGTCTCTACTCAGGGACTCAGAGAGGCTATAATTCAAAACTAGTTTTCTTCTGGTTATTTTAGAATATATATTCATCCAGTGTTTTGAGTAGAGAACATCATGTGATCATTTTTGAAGGTCATTTAAAGTATGGCTGTCCTTTCCACTTATAAACTATATTTTTTGAAACTTGATCAAATTTCTTCCATAAGGCAAAAATGCACCTTATACAGGCCAAACAATGTATAATTGCGTTTTTTTCTTGTGGGACATAAATATGATTACCTCATTGTGCCGATTTTTCTATTATCCTTGAGTCACATCAATATTCATGTGCATCTTTCCAACATAAAATAATCATATAATAGTCTTTCTAGTTATACATAAAGATGAATAATTAGACAGATTGCAACATTGAAATGTAACATTTCATTCTTGCTTCCTATTTTAATATTGCTATAATAAATAGAAAGGGTTCTACTCATTAAATCTATATCAAAGGAGTTGACAACACCCTTCATTTCTGCTCTGGGGGTGGAGGTGGGGTAATAAAGCAGTTAGAACACTTCTACGAAGCAATCATTCATTTGATGGAAAACCCTCTTTTTCTTCACATCTACTTCTGCCAAAAATAAAGGTGAAGGTGCAAATACATTGGAATTTCAAAAAAAAAAAAAAAAGGAGAGAGAAATTTCATGAGAAGAAGGCTGAAACCTTGTAGGTGGTGATGCAGGACTTTTCTTCTCAGTCACTTTGGAAGCTGGAGACCCCTGGCTGGCAACACCCAACCTGGGCCTTGCTCAGCCATGCTGGCATGCCCCAGCTCGCCCGTGTTATAGCTTGTACCTGCATTCAGCAGTTCCCAAGCTGTTTTTATCACACCCAAGAAGAATGAGGATATGCTGGACATTGAAGGGTAAGGATGGGGGAGAATAATTTTACTGAAGGACAGAACAACTGTCAGCAGAGAGGGGATGTGCCGGGTGGTTCCCCTACTCGAAGGCAGGAAAGTCCCACCATGGTGGCTGGGTCCAGGGCCTTTTAGGGACTCAAAATGGGAAGTGCATGCTGGTTTGTGAGTATGCAAAAAAGTTAAAGTGAAGACACCACTCAAAAGTGGGCACGACAGTGTAGGAAAACCAATTAGGAAAGGGTAGGTATATGTAAAATAGGTGAAGAGTGGGGACCAATCAGAGGAAAGTATGTGAAATGGGAAGATAAGTCCTCAATCAGGTCCTAGGGTTTAACCTGTAGCTTGGCTTTCAGGCTTTAAACTGTCTTCCACTTAGAGGCGGGTTTCACTGGGACCCACCCCATCTGCCTAGGCATTTGGCTGCCTCCTGTCACTATCAGTAATATCTGAATGTTGTATAATATTGTTTTCATTTGGGCATCAAACAGCCATCAGCAAAAGCGTTTGATTGGATCCCATCTCTTGATATACTGAAATTTCCTTCTGATAGCTTTTAAAAGAACCAATTAAGTAAGGCTTATGTAAAATGAACAAATCAACAAAGAAGCAAAGGAAGCCAAATACAGAAAGTCTTTTTAGCCATTCTTCAGTTCATTTTGTAAACCAATTTTTTTTAAAAAAATTATTTATAGGCCGGGCACGGTGGCTCATGCCTGTAATCCCAGCACTTTGGGAGACTGAGGCGGGTGGATCATGAGGTCAGGAGATTGAGACCATCCTGGCTAACACGGTGAAACCCCGTCTATACTGAAAACACAAAAAATTAGCCGGGCATGGTGGCGGGAACCTGCAGTCCCAGCTACTCGGGAGGCTGAGGCAGGAGAATGGCGTGAACCTGGGAGGCGGAGCTTGCAGTGAGCCGAGATCACGCCACTGCACTCCAATCTGGGTGAAAGAGTGAGACGCCATCTCAAAAAAAAAAAAAAAAAAAATTCTTTATAAAAATGTCTTAAGAGCACTAAATCTCATGAAATAGTCTCTGCTCTTGAAGGATTTACAATGTATTGGTCATTAGATGCTGGAAGCTCACTATATTCAACCCTTTCCTCTTTCATTGCCTTTGTGATAAATAAAAGCCTGCATTGGCAAGATGTTTATGAAATTACAATAAGAAATTAGGTCACTCTAATTCTAAATTTGTACGTGTGTGTGTGTGTGTGTATGAATCCAAGTATATGCTGGGAATTCATACATTTGTCATGTTATGTGAGGAGATAGAAATAATCACTAGTAAATTTAGTCATAGTTTAAAATTTTTATGTTATTCTGATGAATAGAAATTGTTAGTATGCTTCACACATAATAGCCTAATCATATCATTTCTGCATACTATTCTTCATGGTGATTTTTAGTTATAGTCACTGTGGCTACTACTGCTGCTGGTTTCCTAGTTTATGCCCATTCTCCTTTTTCTTTAATAGAAAAAATCCCATTTTTGTTCTTTAAGTAGAAATAAAACCAAGTCTCTTAAGGGCAGTAATGTATCCAGTTAATAACCAATTTCCCAGTTTCTCTTTTGAACAAGGGTGGTTTGTGACACAGTTCTGACTAGTGATATGTAGGTGGACATCCTTGAGTAGGGTGTCTATGAAAACTCTTTAAAAATGTGACTTAGTTAGTAAGGACTTTTTGCTCTTCAACCTCCTCCTTCCTTCTACCTGAAACAAGCCATGAGGCTAGAGATAGAGCAGTTATCTTGCAGCGAAAGTTAAAGCATGACTAGAAAAGCCAGGCCCTACAGAGGCCAAGTGGAAAGCTAGAGGGCCCCTCAGTCTATGATGGCATTGCGTAGCGACCTGAACATTCCTCTCCTGCCTATTTCTTTACTGACTGTTACTTCAGAGAAATAAACCTTGTCTTTGTTTAATCTAGTATTTGCTAGGTTTTCTGTTATAGCACAACCCGATCCAGACTATTATTGTTACAAAAAAAAAAAAAGAAATTTAAGAAAACTTAACATGTAGTGGATAATTTGGCATTTTTCTCCACAACATATTTAAGCTTAAGGTTAGAAAATTTTAAATTATATTTTTTTCTGTTTAGATCTGAAAAAGAAATTATGGAACTGTAATACTGGTAGGCATGAATAAAGTTTGACAAGAAAAATGATATCCTAGAAGTGAAATAGAGTTATGGTTTTCTTCCAGAAAATCCAGGCAAACAGCAACCAATAATATGGACAGAGATAAAGGTTTTACAACCCCCTTCGCCAAAGAGGCTTAGAGGTGGCTGATGTCCCAAGTAAACTTGAAACAGAAAGCAAATCACGCAAGCTTGCTTCAAATATAAAAGTTAATACTTTTTTCCAATATATGCTTCTCAAAAGCAGAAAAGAAAAAAATGTTTCTACCATGAAAAGCTGAACATAATTTTGTTGAGTTCCAAGTGTTTTTTTTCTTGAAGATATATCTTGCTTTTTATATAACTTGGATCATAGGATTATTCAAGTGTGTGTTTTATTTGTTTTATTTATTTACACATTGTTTATGTTATCACAAAGTTTTCATAAACATAATTTTTCATCAGAACATGGAAAATAATTTATTTGCTCATTCCCTATTTTTGGATGTTTAAAGTGTTTTGAATTTTATCAAGTCATAAAAAGCACTGCTATTTATATGCACAGCATTTTTTGCTACAAAAAGAATTATTTAAAAATTTTTCTGCAGTAAAATTATTTAACTGTTTAAAATTAATTCCTTTAGACTAGATTTTGGAAAAAGGATTGTTGGGTTGAAGGTTTTGAACATTGTTTAGATGCTTGATGCATGTTGTCAAATTGCCAGTAAGGAAGGTTGTATTGTTTGACCTACTCTACCATAGCATTCCAGAGTGTCTGTTTTGTTTTGTGACCTGTGATCTAGTATTATTTGTTTTTTATTTTTTTAAATTTGCATTTTTTTTGTTTTTCACTAATCAAAAGAAAGTTAGAAATATTATTTATTTTTAAAGAAAATATTGCTAATTATGTATTTTTAAATGCTATTATGCTGTATTACTTTATTAATTTTAATTTACTTTAAATATTTATGATAAGTTTTAATCACAAAAGTAATACATGCTTATTTTAAAATTTTACATAAATACAGAAGTAAGTAAAATAACTTTTTTTCCGAACACCAGCCTTCAGTGCAATCAACAGCCTAAACAATATTCAAAACTGTTTAATGCATGGCACACAGAGGTAAGTAAACAAGAAGGCATTTGGGGACATCTTTATGATGAAAAAAGTATTTTATTTTATATGCCATAATTATAAGAAAGATTAGCAAAGTGTTAGATAAGACATTAAATATTAAATTTGTATACTTCTAATAAAGTGTTTTCAGAAATTAGGAGAAGGAATTTGAGGTTGTTTCCACAAGTAAAGTTTTCTAATATCAGTTTCTATGCTTGAAACTGCAACTTGCAATTTCTGATCAAGACATCTTAGGGATGTTCCCTTCACATTTTGCTAGTTGTCATTGATACAAAACTGGCCAGGCATGGTGGCTCATGCCTGTAATCCCAGCACTTTGAGAGGCTGGGCTGGGAGGGTCACTTAAGCCAAGGAGTGTGAGACCAGCCTAGGCAACATAAGGAGACCCTGTTTCTACAGAAATAAAAATAAAAACTAGCCAGGCATGGTGGCATGTCCCTGTGGTCCCAGCTACTTGGGAGGCTGAGGCAGGAGGATCACTTGAGCCTGGGAGGCCAAGGCAGTGGGTGAGCTGTGATCATGCCACTGTACTCCAGCTTGGGTGACAGAGTGAGACCCTGTCTCTGAAACAAAACAAAACAAACCATTCTGAGAAGGTAGTTGATAAAATTTGTTGATGAAAAAGTCAAACTCTGTAAAATATTTGCAGAGATTTATTGTGAGCCAAATGTGATGACCATGACCCATAACATAGCCCCAGGAGATCCTGAGAACATGTGTCCAAGGTAGTTAGGTTATGGCTGGATTTTATATATTAAAGTTACAGGCAAACATCAATCAATATGTGTAAAGTGTACAGTGTTTCTCTCCAGAAACATGGGATAACATGAAGTGGGAGCTTCCAGGTCACAGGTGGATTCAAAGATTTTCTGATTAGCAATTGATTGAAAGAGTTATTATCTAAAGACCTGGAATCAATCAAAAGGGGTGTTCAGGTTAAGATAAGAAGTTGTGGAGATCAAGATTTTTATTATGTAGATGAAGCCCCCAGGTAGCAGGCTTCAGAGCTCTTATCAGACCTAAAAAGGTTCCATACTTTTAGCTAATTCTCTTCTGGATCAGAGAAAAGATATGGAAAGGGAAGAGGATTCTCTACAGAATGTGGATTTTCCACACGAAAGATAGCTTTGCAGGGCCATACCATTTAAGAACATGTCAAAGAAATATATTTTGGGGAAAAAAAATTTCGATTTCTTTCAGGACCTACTATCTGTCACGAATTACCATACTAGAGTCAGGTTTGAATTTGGTATCTTACTGTTACAAAGAGTCTATTTCTGTCTTAAGATCTCTATTTTAATGGTAGTGCTGGCCAGTTGTGTCCGAATTCCAAAGGGAGGAAGTTATAATGACACATGTCTAACCTACCCCTTCCCGTCATGGTCTGAACTAGTTTTTCAGGTTTACTTTGGAATGCCAGTGGCTGAGAGGGGAGTCCGTCAGTAGGTTGGGGGCCTTAGAATTTTATTTTTGGTTTATGAATCTTAAAAATCTAACACTTTCTTTTTTTTTCATTGCCAAGTGTAATGTTACAATTTATTATGATAATGAGAATGGATTTCATAACTATTTCAATTTTTTTCATGTTGAATATTTCAAAATGATAATGCTAAAAGAATCTAATTGGCAGGCCATTACAACAAGGTGGCTTTGGCACTCTAAATTCCTATGTGAACCAACCACAGTCCAGTCTAATCAGTAAATCGAAACTAGAAACAGCACCAATCAGAAACCACCAACTAATTTCTAACCAATCAAAATTATTTTCTTTGTCTTGCTTTTGCAAAATCTTTATAAAGTTTCCCTTCTTGCCTTTCCTGATGGAGTGAGAGCCCCTTGTGGTCTGGTGCTGCCCCAATTCTTGAAAATCTGAATGCTCAGAAAAACTCTTTAAAATTGAAATGTACTTAAGTTTCTCTTTCATCATAAGGAAGTGCTATTCTGTAGCACGCACAGGCAAAGCAAGAGCAGTTACTACCAGGTAGTTAAGATGGAAATGAGCATAAGACTATGTAAGGGCAGAGATTTGGGGCACCTTGTAGAGCTGTGCCCACCAGAGGCCCTTACTGGATAATTGCCCACTCTGATTCTCTGAATGAGCTACATTATTGCTTGTATGCTGCACTCCTTTGGGCACCTGGAAACTCTTAGCCACCAAGGCAGCAGCACATTGTTTAAAGCATCTCCTAGGCTTCACTCAGTGGCTTCCAGCAGAGTGCTCCAGACAGTGCTCACTGTCTGTGGGGAACACAGGGTCCCATCAGACACACATCCATTTCAGCCAGTTTCTGAGAAGCCCACAAAGAGGCCAGTGACAATGTTTTGGTACTCTGGTTGCTTCAGGTATTGCCTGGGCTCTCAGAAGTCTAAGATCAATATCTCCTGATAAACTTTTAATGCATTTGAAATATACCAGTTCATCTTAGCACATTAACTGAGAAGAGGTGTGCTTCTTAAATTTTAGGGTGCAAAAGCATCACCTGGAGAGCTGATTAAAACACAGATTCATGGACACCTCCCCAGAGATTTGGATTCAGTTGGTCTGAGGTGGGGCCCAGAAACTTGCATTTCTAACAAGCTCTTAGGTCTTGCTGATCCAGAATTACACTTGCAGTAGCCATGCCCTACAGGATAGTTTAAATATTTGAGACTTATTAAAGGAGTTATTTAACAATAAATGTAAAGTGCTTAGAGCTATGCTTGGCATGTGATAATCACTTAAATGTTGAGTTTGAACATTTGCTATTTTGTGGTTCATCTGGGTTGGAGAGCAGAACCTTAATGTAATTCCTTTAATTGGTAAGGCTTTAAGCAAGCATTTTCTTGTTTTCCCAGCTATCATTCCCAGGTTTGTGAAAATAATCAGATATTTTAGTATAATACTGTTGTGATTTTTTTCCTATTATACTTCTTTTCATAGCCTTTCATTTATTATTACATTATATGTTGTTATACTTGACCAAAATTATTTTAAAATTGAACTATAAGATTTTCTGATTTAAAAATGGCTTATCATTTTTGTATCCTACATGTTACCTTTTCTTAAGCTGTTTTTTTCAGATGAACTTTTATTTGGTTTCAGTTTCTCCAACGTTATTTTTTTCAAACATTGTATAATTGTTATACATCCTGCATCCTTGCATGTCTAAAACAGTTTTCCATTTGCCTTTGTTAAATAAAATTTACAGGAGGCTATTGATTTAGACTGAGCTCCTGCATTGTGCCCCAGTAGATTAAACCAAAAGGGAGTTGTCAGAGGCATTTAAACCAGAGAGACTCCATCTTGTATGGAGGCTGGGTAAAATAAGGATGGAACTTACTGAGCTGCATTCCCAGGAGGTTAAGGCATTCTTAGTCACAGCATGAGATAAGAGATTGGCAGGAGATACAGGTCATAAAGACCTGGCAGATAAAATAGGTTACAGTAAAGAAGTTGGCCAAAACTCACCAAAACCACAATGGCAACAAGAGTGACTTCTGGGCATCCTCACAGCTCATTATATGCTACTTATAATTCATTAGCATGTGGAAAGACACTCCCAC
Organism: Macaca mulatta; assembly: GCF_049350105.2. Taxonomy (NCBI): domain Eukaryota; kingdom Metazoa; phylum Chordata; class Mammalia; order Primates; family Cercopithecidae; genus Macaca; species Macaca mulatta. Next base: position 57,613,020 of record NC_133419.1, read on the forward strand.
CAGTGCCATAAAAGTTTACAAATGCCAAGGCAATGTCAGGGAATTACCCTATTTGGTCTAAAAAGGGGAGGAACCCTTAGTTCCAGGAATTGTCCACTCCTTTCCTGGAAAACTCATGAGTAATCCACCCCTTATTTAGCATATAATCAAGAAATAACCATAAAAATGGGCAACCAGTAGTCCTCTCTGAAGGTTTGCTGAAAATCAACTCACAAGGCAAATCAATAGGAAAAAAGGCATGCAAAATTTTATTTTAAGTGTATAGCCTGGGGGAATTGCAGGAGAATGATTATCCAATAACCCAATGGGACACAGAAACTTATACACCCTTTTCATAGGGGAGGAAGGAGATGGGGAATGTAGACAATTCTTTTGAGGGGTAGCAAATGATTATTAGGGGAAGCAAATGGACAGAAATTAACTTGTAAATGATTCTCTTTGGAATTTGAATGAACCTGAGAGACGGTCATTTTCTTGTGAAAAAGTCCTTCCAGGTGAGGTTGGATTCCTGTCTTCTTTTTTTGTGATACATAATGAGATTTCAGGAAGGAGAAGAAAGGCAATTGCATTATTTTTGGAAAGAAGCTTTCCGGGACAGATAAGAAAATCCCAGAGACAGCCCCTTCCTGCACTGCAGGTGTGTGTCTAGGGGTAAGACAAGGTTAGAGGGACCTTGATTCTGAGGCAGCTTCTAGGCCTCTCAGCATATCAAAGTGCCAGTCTTTGGGGCAACACTTCCTGAGCCCCAATACCTGATTCATGATATTGTTCTTTGCTCAGATAAATTCTGTTACATTTATTTTGTCTAAAGCTTTTATTTTAAAATAATTTTTCTATATGCCACAGGTTTGGTTGGCTATATAATTCCTGGGTTTCAATAGTTATGCTTTAAGAAATTCTAAACAGGCTGGGATCGGTGGCTCACGCCTGTAATCCCAGCACTTTGGGAGGCCGAGGTGGGTGGATCACCTGAGGTCAGGAGTTCCAGACCAGCCTAGCCAACATTGTGAAACCCCATCTCCACTAAAAATACCAAAATTAGCTGGGTGTGGTGGCAGGCACCTGTAATCCCAGCTACTCAGGGGGTCGAGGCAGGAGAATCACTTGAACCCAGGAGGCAGAGGTTGCAGTGAGCCAAGATCGTGCCATCGCACTCCAGCTTGGGGGACAAGGGGGACAAGAGGGAGACTTTGTCTCAAAAAACAAAAACAAAAACAAAAAAACTCTAAACATTATTTCACTGTTTTCTAGTTCCAGGGTAGCAAAAAAGAGATTTGCTTTTATTTCTGCTTTTTTAAATTTTTGGGTATAGATTCCATCCTACTTCTGCTTTCTTAATCTAAACTCCTGAGTATTGGAGCCATCAGATCAATTCTCCACATCTCCTATCTTTTTCATGACAATTTTTACTTCTCATTAATTTTATGTGAATTTCAATCAAATTCATTCTGTGAATTCTAACTCATCATTCAGTGTTATCTATTTTGTTACTCCATTTCTCCATACAGTTATTTTTAAAACCATTTTACGATTTCCCCTATATTGTTTTAAAATTGATCTTTTTTTTGAGAATATGCTTTTTAAAAAATCATTGAGTCTCTCTACAATGATAATGCATATTTTCAAGTTTTCTTCTCTTTCTTGCATTTAATCTGTTTCAGTCTACGAACATTTGCTCTGGTCCCTTGCATTGATATGTCAACTGAAAGAAGAAAAAAATCGAGGCAAACAATGTAAGTAGAGAGTTCATTTGGACCAGGCTTGAACACTGCAACTCAGGAGCATAGATGCAAGTTACCCTGAATATACACCCCTATTAGTTACAAGTGGGTTTTTAAATGAAACAAAGAGGCAGTTCCCAAGTTGTTTACCAAGAATTTACATTAAAATAACAGAATCTAGCCGGGCGTGGTGGCTCAAGCCTGTAATCCCAGCACTTTGGGAGGCTGAGACGGGCGGATCACAAGGTCAGGAGATCGAGACCATCCTGGCTAACCCGGTAAAACCCCGTCTCTACAAAAAAATACAAAAAACTAGCCAGGCGAGGTGGCGGGCGCCTGTAGTCCCAGCTACTCGGGAGGCTGAGGCAGGAGAATGGCGTGAACCCGGGAGGCGGAGCTTGCAGTGAGCTGAGATCCGGCCACTGCACTCCAGTCTGGGCGACAGCGTGAGACTCCGTCTCAAAACAACAACAACAACAACAACAAAAAAACCCAGAATCTATTGATTGGTTATACATTATTCTTTGTATCACAAACTCTAGGAACATGAAGATAATGGGCAAAGTAACTAGTCAGGAACAAAATGTCTTTAAACAGTTGCCCCTGAGTATGGGTGTGAGAGGTGTGATTGAGGTCCCATAGCCATACTATGTCTCTCTGGGCCTGACAAATTTTGCATGCTTCACATAACTTAGATGGCTCTGAGCAATTTTTTTTCTCATTTCCCACCTGTTGATCAAAAATCTTTCCAGGGAAGCAGTAATGATCAATTTCTGCTTAGGTTAGAGTGATAAATATCCTTCCTCCTTCAGTCTGAGAAGGCTCATGACGGTGATGTCTCACATGGGAAGGAGAGGTGAGGAAATGTTTCAATGAGGAATTTTAAGAGTGTCAAAAGCCAAATTGAGATGGATCACAGGTGGCAAAAATGGCACCTCAAAGCCAAATTGAGATGGTATCACAGGTGGCAAAAATGGCACCTCAGTCAAGTACGTAGTTGCTGTTGCTTGTTGAATCATTGTTAGTTTTCAGAATATCATGAGTTTAGTCTTCGTGGAAGAAGTAAAACAAGAGATATATGTAATGCACATAGGAATTATAATTAAAAAAAGAATTTGTGTACCAGAAGAACAACAACAAAACCTATTCTATTGGGGAGTCAACTAAAAATATCATGAAGGAAATTAAATCCAATTTCTTCTTTAGAGGATTGTTAGACCTGGGAAATTATTCAGAATTCAGTCTAAATTGTAGAAAAATAGTAAAAACTAAAAAACAATGGTCAGGGCTAGAATTTTATAAGATGGATGGTATAGTTTCCTTCTAAAACAATTTTTTCTCCCCCCAGTTCCCCATTCCTACCAAATATAAGTGTTAGTAGGACCAATTTGTTGGCTAAATAAGTTTTGGTATTATACTTGGTCTGATTATTTGCAAAATGTGCAACAATAAGAATGGTTAGCCATATAGGCTCTTTTACATTGACTTTGCAGAACTTTTTCATAAGAAATCTCAGATTACACTTTTGAACCCTCTCAAGATTAGTAAGCCAAGCCAGGGATTCACCATGGGACTGCTTGTAACATATGTATAAATTGAGTGAATTCCTATCTTCTCAATGACCCAAAATATCTTGTGGTTCCTGGGTGCATCAGAAAATGACAGTCTTTACTTACTGCAAGCTGAGGAACCTTGTAAGGGAACCATGTGGGCAAGGCATGAGGCCAGTCTTTCCCATGTCTATTGGCTTTATAAAGTCAGCCTCAATTCCTCAAAGCAGTATGGTCACATTCAAAAATGTAACATTCCAGCCAAAGCCTTGGTAAAATAGCCAGTGTATCCAATGTGTTCTGCTACAAAAGAAAACAGACTCTTATCGATTACACGCAAATAACCATATTGCCACAAAATACAAATACTCATGAATAGTTTCCAAATTTTAGAGAAATCAGATAGAGAGAAAGGCAGATGTTTTAATGTTGCTCACAAAAGGTTACCCAGTCGCTGTAAGCTATAATTAGCTAAAAAGATACATTTTCTTAACTCTGGAAAACCAAACATAGAAGAATCAGCAATGTTTCGAACAGAAAAGTTAAAGAAAGCATTTCCATCCTCCGTCAGGCTAGCCCCATGTATTTAATTATTATTCAGCTGGATGTTAGGTTAGTAATCTTCATGAATGCATTCATTTTTAAAATTAGACTTCTAAATGTTTTCACTCAGTCCAATGATATGATGGGTGGAATCTAGCCACTGGGAGCATTTCCTTTCTGTGTGTGCTGCCAGTAGATGGAAGTGCAACTAAAGCCTGGCTGCCTCCCTGCACCCCCGGCAGAGATGCCTGGGCTTCTGAGTGTAAAAAGTAAAGTAGAGGTTCCTCTTCAAAGAGACTTTCCTCCCCATCTAATTAGGAATAAATAGTAACTTCTTTGAGAAACAAAATGTATTCAAAGACCTGTGCTAACATTCTTAGATATCTGCTATCTGTAATACAGAAATCAATGTACTTTGTGTTCTTAGCTCCCACAATTTAGCCTAAATATTTGCCCTGGCATGCTTACACTGGTCCAAGCAAGCATTAAGTCATGGTCTGTTCCTCTTCCTTATTTGGAGGTGTTTTTACCTTTCTCAGCATTCCACAAGTTACTTCCTCCTTTGTTTGTTCTTCTCTGCCTTTGCCTCTTTTAAGAAGTTCTAAGTTGCTAGCCAATCAGGACAAATACAGAATGTTAGGTGCAGGGAGCTGAAGGACTGTGGGATGTGACCAACTCAGCATTTCGTTGGAAGCTATATGATCAAACAGCAAACTGTATATCATGAATGCAGGATGCGGGCAAACTCACACTGCCCTGCCACGAAAAGGTTTGCTGAGGGCCTCGCTCCCTGGCACTGGGCTCCTTGAAGTTGTCTATTGAGAAATCTAGAGCCTAAGGATGCAGTCTTGCAAGTGTGCTGTGAATCAAGCTGCTGACCAACAACCATTCCCCCCTTCTCGCTCTCTCTATTGCCTAATAAATATGGAGGGCAGTGTAAAGCTCAGGGCCCTTGTCCACTAGAGACAAGGTGCCCTCTGACCCCTTCTTCCAAATATACTCTTTGGTCTCTTGTCTTTTATTCCCATGTTTGCCCCCTTTATTCAGTCCCCCTAGGTCCATGTGGGTTACATAGTGGTGCCCTGAACAGTGACAGAATTGGGTCCTCAACAAGTGGGACCCAGAACAGGGACTCCAAGGATGCCAACAAGTGGTGTCCAAACACGGCACTTCGAGGACATGAACAAAAAGGTCTGCTGGAGCAGAGAAACTGAAATTGACAAGGCAAACAGGGACCCCAGGATGGGTCTGCCGGCAGCATATATAAGGTCAGTGCCCTAAAGAGGCACTGGGAGCAGTGCTTTAAAGAAGTACCGGGAATGAGAAGCTTTCTGAATCAGGGTAACAAGGGCAATAATTTGTCTGTTGAAAAAAAACATTATGTGCAGTTGCTTAAAGTTCTGTTGAGACAGTCTGGAGCTCAGGTTAATTTGCAGACACTCACTAACCTCCTGCAGAAGTCACAAAAAGTTATTATGCATAACTCATGGTTTCCACAGGCAGGCACTCTTGTGGAAAATTGGGATAGAGCAGGAGAAGGATTAAAACAGGCTCATCAAAAAAGGTTTTAAAGTTAAGTCTTCTGTTTTCTCCACTTGGAGTTTAGTTCATACTGTACTTCTGCCATTATCTCATTATTCTGTGGGACAACAGGCTGAATATAAAAATCTGAAAGAATCTCTTGTTCCACCCATAGCTCCAGTTGAAAATAAAAAACAGGAGAGGGAGGATAAAAATTGGCCTATACTGCCTTCTCCAGTTGCAGAAACATCTGTACTGCCTCCTTCGGTGGCAACAATAGAGACCCCCATACAAAGAATTTTACACTCTGCTGCCATAGCTGGAGAGCCCTTAGGACCTCGTGCTTTTCCTATTTCCGTAAAACCCAATCCTAAAAATGCACGGTAGGTTATTCATGAACACACTTCACTAGATTTTTAACTTGTTAAAGGAATTAAAAGTGAGTGTGGTAAATAATGGCGTACAAAATCCATTCACCTTAGGATTGCTGGAATCTGTGTTTGGTGCTATGTGTCTTTTACTCTTTAATGTGAAACACTTGGCGTGAACTTGCTTGTTGGCTAGTGCATACCTGACATGGAATTTAAATTGGCAAGAAATGTGTGCAGACCAGCCTAGGCAGAACCGTGCTGCTGGAAACAGACATTACAGAGGATATGCTATTAGGTAATGGCCCTTATTCAGAGTTGGAACCTCAAATGGTACTCCCAGACGCTACTTATTGGCAATGTGCACAGGCCACTAAATGCACCTGGGCCACAATTCCTGAAGAAGGAGTCCCAGTACAATCGTTTTTATATATCATGCAAGGGTCACAGGAACCCTATGCACAATTTCTTGAACCATTACAAGAGGCAGTGAAGCATCAGATTCCTCACACCGCGGCTGCAGAAATGCTAACCTTAACTCTAGCTTTTGAGAATGCAAACGCGGATTGTAAATGTGCACTGGCACTGGTGATGTGTACAAAAAACTTAGGAAATTTTCTCAGAGCTTGTCAAGATGTAGGAACTGAGCTTCATCACTCTGCAATGTTAGCACAAGCAATAGCTAATTTATCAATTGACAAATCTAAAAGGAGCCAAGGGTCAAACCCCAAAATGGGAAAGTATTACAATTGTGGGAAAACTGGACATTTTAAAAAGGAATGCTGCCAGATCTCAGGACAGAAAAGACCTTACAGTGCAGTGCCCCACTCAGTGGAAAAAACACCAGGACTTTGTCCTCACTGTAACAAAATCACTGGGCTAATCAGTGCCACTCAAAATTTCATCAGAATGGCAGCACCCTGCTGGGAAATGAGACGCGGCCCTGGCTCGGGGCCCCACAAACAATAAGGGCATTCCCAGTCCAGACCTCAACCCATTTCAGGGGTGGGTTCCCAGAGGCACATTGATTCCCTCACCCCAGGAACACTAGGAAGTACAGGATTAGATCTACCTGCCAAAGAATCATGTTAGTTGGTGGAGACAAACCTATCAAAGTTCCCACTGGCATTTGGGGACCTTTACCAGCAGGATATATGAGACTAATTTTAGGCAAAAGTCACCTTAACTTGCAAGGCATTACTGTAGTGATTAGCTCCGATTATGAAGGAGAAATTCAAGTAGTTTTAGTGTCACAAGATCTTTGGGTTTTTGAACTGGGTGAATATATTGTTCAATTATTGCTTATCCCCTGCAAATTAAATCCTTCTCCACAAAAGGAGAAATGAGGAAATAAAGGGTTTGGGAGCACAACTACACGGGAAATCTATCTATCCCAACCCATAGCCTCTAATAGACCCACCTGTGTAGTACAAATTAAAGGACAGACATTTTATGGGCTTATGGATATGGGAGCTGATGTATCAGCAATATGTAAAGACAATTGGCCCCCATCCTGGCCTTTGCAATTAATTTCTATGTCCCTAGTGGGAGCAGGAAGAGCTGAAAGTGTTCAACAGTGTGCTGACATTTTATCTTGTCTTGGTCCAAATGGGCAGTCATGTACTTTTCAGCTTTATGTTGCAACTTATGGGGTCAAGACTTACAGCATGAAATATGAGACATACAAAGGAAACCTTTGATAATCCAGAATTTAAAATGTTAAAGATCATGGGATATCAGAAGGGAAAAGGTTTAGGAAAATTTCTTCAGGGAAATCCTAACCCAATATCAGTAACTATGAAAACAGGTAGCAAAGGGCTAGAGCATCAGGATTTCTGATGGGGGTCATTGATATTTCTCCTCTGCCCACTGCCTTACCATTAGAATGGCTCAGTGACAAACCCATATGGGTGGATCAATGGCCCCTATCTCAGGAGAAGCTGACACAACTTCAACAGCTAGTAAAAGAACAGTAGGACTCCAGACACACAGAGGAGTCAGTTAGTCCCTGGAATTCTCCAGTGTTTGTTATTCCAAAAAAGTACAGAAGATGGTGACTGCTACATGATTTAAGAGGTATTAATACACATATAAAATGGATAGGTGCCTTACAGAAAGGTTTACCATCTCCAGTGGCTATTCCAAGAGACTGACCTTTTGTAGTAATAGATCTTAAGGACTGTTTCTTTACTATACCCTTATACCAGAAGGATAGCCTTGATTCACCTCTGTGCCTTCTATTAATCAAAGAGAACCTGTTTCTCATTATCAATGGAGAGTTTTACCCCAAGGTATGCTTAACAGTCCTACACTGTCAACATTTTATAGGACAGGCATTAAAGGATCCTCGGAATATGTTTCCTACTGTTTACATCATTCATTTTTGGATGATATTCTTTTGGCCGCTCCTACAGATCAAATCCTACATCAGTTATTCAGAGAAACAAAGCAAGCTTTGACTAAATGGAATCTCAAATAGCTCCAGAAAAGGTACAAAGAACTTCCCTATACCAATACTTAGGAATTATTGTTACAGAGAGAAGTGTACGTCCTCAGAAAGTAGTTCTCTGTAAAGACAGGTTACAGACTTTACATGATTTTCAACAATTATTAGGAGATATTAATTGACTACGGCCAATGTTAGGTATTGCTACCTATCAGCTTACATATCTTTACCAAACCCTGCAAGGAGATTCTACTTTAAATTCCCCACGGCAACTAACTAAAGAGGCAGAAGCCGGCTTCTAGAGCAAATGTTACAGCAGAGACATGCCTCACAGCTACAACTGCAAAAACCTTTGCTCTTGTTTATTCTTCCTACCCTCTACTCTCCAACAGGACTTTTGGGCCAGTTCATGACAAGTCTGCAACAGTAATAGAAAGGCTCTTTCTACCTAATCAAACAGTCAACACCTTGCAAGTTTATCTTTCTTTAATTACACAAATTGTGACTCTGGGCAGGAATAGGTCAAAAATGCTTACGGGATATGACCCTGACAAAATTATTGTTCCTTTAGACTCCAAGCAACAAGCAGCTTGGGAAATGTTGACTGCTTGGCAAATGGCTTTTGCAGATTTCATGGGTGCTATAGATAACCACTACCCCTCAGACAAAATTTTACAGTTTTATAAAATCCATTCTTTCACTCTTTCTGTGATTACTCATCACAAGCCTATTCCATGTGGACAGACTTATTTTACTGATGGCTCTTCCAGAGGTTGTGCTGCTATCTATGGACCTAAACATACTAAAAAAATAATGACCTCTGGGGCTTCAGCTCAATGCTCAGAGCTAATTGCAGTCACTCAGGTTTTACAGCTCACAACTTCAGATCCTATCAACATTGTCTGTGGTTCAGCTTACATTGTAAATGTAGCCAGTAGCATAGAAACTGCTACAATTAAAAGTACACTAGACCCAGAACTGTTTATTTTTAAGATTTCAACAAGTTATTCATTCTCATGCAACTTCTTTTCATATTTCTCATATTCGTTCTCATACACAACTTCCTGGACCATTTTCCCTAGGGAATGATAAAACAGAGAAATTGATTGGTTCTGTGTTTCAGCAAGCTCAAACATCTCATGTGCTTCTGCACCAAAATACTTCCACCCTTACTTGCATGTTCCATTTATCTTGGAGCCAAGCTAGGGCTACAATACAAGCCTGTCCTACTTGCCAGCGTGTCCCTGGAGCCACACCTGTAGAAGTCTGTAACTCACGAGGTATGGCTCCAAATGAAGTTTGGCAAATGGATGTTACACACATAGCTACCTTTGGTAAGCTTAGCTATGTTCATGTGACTATAGATGCTGCATGCTACATACCAAATAGGTGAGATAGCTGGTCATGTACAGTGACATTGTCATCATTTGCTCATATGGGGATAACTAAACAATTAAAAACTGATAATGGACTTGCTTATACTAGTCATGCTTTTTAAAATTTCTTACAGCTTTGGGCTATAACCCATAAAACAGGAATTCCTTATAATGCTAGAGGACAAGGCATTATAGAGTGGGCACATCAAACATTACAATGCATGTTGAAAAAGAAAAAAGGGGATATAAGAGGCCAACTACCACCTTGATCAAAACTACATTTGACCTTATTTACTTTAAATTTTTTGACTCCTCGTATGGATGGTAAGACTCTAGTAGAAAGACATTGGCAAGTGTTAGAGGAAAAGAGGAAAGTTTATCTGAAAGTGTTATGGAAATCCCTGGAAGAAGGACAATGGAAAGGTCTGGTGGATTTACTGACATGCGGAAGAGGATACACTAGTGTTTTTACAGGAGATGGACAAACCCTGTGGGGGCCCTCAAGATGTGTACGATCATGGAACGGGAGACTGGAGGAACCCAGGGTGGCCAATCATGGGTCTCGTCCTTCTGGTATGAACCACGAGCTGGCTAAGCCTGAGTCCAAAGACAGAGAGAAGGCTGGCCAGAGTCATGACACTGTTCTAATGCTACATTTTCTGTAAAATTGGATGGACTGCCAATCAGAGAATGAGAGCTACCCAGTCTGGTCTTACATTCTTTCAATTAATACATAAACAAAAAGGTGGATATGCAGGGAGCTGAAGACCCATGGGACATGACCAATTTAGTATTCCACTGGAGGCTATATAATCAAACAGCAAACTGTTTATCATGAATACAGGATGTGGGCAAACTCACACTGCCCTGCCACCAAAAGGTTTGCTGAGGGCCTCACTTCCTGGTGCCAGGCTCCCTGAAGTTATCTATTGAGAGATCTAGCACCTATTGTTCTAAGAATGAAGTCTTGCCAGTCTGCTGTGAATCAAGATGCCAGCCAACAAACATTCCCTCCTTCTCCCTATCTCTATTGCCTAATAAATACGGAGGGCTATGTAAAGCTCAGGGCCCTTGTCACAGGCAAGGTGCCCTCTAATCCCTTCTTCCAAAATACTCTTTCATCTCTTGTCTTTTATTGCAGTGCTTGCCCCCTTTGTTCAGTTCCCCTAGGTCCGTGTGGGTTACAGTGAGGTCCCATTCCAGCCAATGGAAACCGGACACAGCAGTAGGGTGGATGTGTCAGGTTATAAATTACCCTGTCTCCTTTGTTCGGTGTACTCTCATGGCAAAACTGCTGGCGAGTGTACCCTTTCTGCAGAGAACAAAAATGGGCCTTGCTGAGAAAATTAAATTTATGTTCAAGTGCTATTTCTTTGTGGCACTGGGGAACAAGCATTTCAAACATGAGTGACAGGCAAGTCTCACTTTTAGTCATGTTCTGCATTATGGGCTGAACTGTGTCTCCTGACATTCATATGTTAAAGTCCTAACTTTCAGAATGTGACTATATTTAGAGCTAGCATCTTTAAAGTGGTGATTAAGATAAAATAAGGTCACTAGGGCTGGCCTTAATCCAAAAAATCTGGTGTCCTTATAAAAAGAGGAGATTAGAACACAGACATACGCAGACTGAAGGACGGCCATGTAAGGACACAGTGAGAAGATGGCAATTTGCTAGCTGAGAAAAGTAGCTCATAGCAGTCTGAAGAATGGGATGTATGCAGAGTTTATCAGGCCCAGACAGACATGAGTGAGTCTTCAGTCATATCCCTCACACCCAAGTCCAGAGTTAATAATTTAAAGGCAGAGTTATCATCAATAGCAATAAATGTCTTTGCCGCACTGCTATTAATTACAGATGAGGAAACAGGGTCAGTCAAATTAAGTAAATTCTTCAGGGCCACAATTATTATTATTTTTTTTGGAGATGGAGTCTCACTCTGTCGACCAGGCTAGAGTGCAGTGGTGCAATCTTGGCTCACTGCAAGCTCTGCCTCCTAGGTTCATGCCATTCTCCTGCCTCAGCCTCCCCAGTAGCTGGGACTACAGGTGCCCGCCACCACACCTGGCTAATTTTTTATATTTTTTAGTAGAGGCGGGTTTCATTGTGTTAGCCAGGATGGTCTCGATCTCCTGACTTCATGATCTGCCCGCCTTGGCCTCCCAAAGTGCTGGGATTACAGGCGTGAGCCACAACGCCTGGCCCAGAGCCACATAATTTATTAAATGTATGTGAAATTTATCGTCTGTCATAATTATTTCCAAAGAATATAATAAAAAGCCTATACTTTGAATGTCTCATGTGGTAAAAAGCCAGCAAAGATGTCTCAAATGCTTATCCTAATGAAATGTAACCAGAATGGAGGATTAACAAGCTGGCTCCCAAGAACTTGTTAAGAAGGGAAAGACTGTCATTTGAGAGTTTAACTAATTAAATCCATACTTTGTGGATTAATAACTTGACCATAGAGTATACATTGGTGTGATTTTCACTGCCACTGACCCAACATCTCTATCAAAGCCCCCCACCCTTTCCTGTGCCTATGATTACACTCTGTAGGTCATGTCTTTATTTTTATTTTGAAAATATAGCATACATACAAAAACGTATATGGAAACATGTATGTATAACTTAACGTGAGTAATTAATATTCATGTACCTACTAATGAGCCAAGTGTTTGAACTTATATACCTCAGAATCCCTGGATACATTTTTGCTGGATTGCATGCCAATCATTCATTTCCAGAAGAAATTACTATCTGGAACTTGTGTTAATAACTCCCTTAGTTTTCTTTATTGTTTTTACCACCTAGTAACATGTCCCTAAATAATAGAGTGCTAAGTTTTGCCTGTTTTTAATCTTTATATAAAGGGATTTATTCTGCATATGCTCTTCCTTGGCTTGAAATTCATCCATATGGATGTATGTAGCTGTAGTTTAATTTTCATTGCTTTGTAGTATTCCATTTTATGAATGTACCATAAGTTATTAATAAATTCTACCCTGAGGGAAAAAAAAGGCAGGGTTATATGCTCATCAATGAAATAACCCCAGAGGAGTGACTGAGAATGTCAACACAAGTTGTACAATGTGACCCTCACCCATTATCTTCATGTTTCTGGAATTTGTGATGTAAAGAACAATGTATAGTCAATTAGTAGCTTATATTATTTTAACACAAATTTTTAGTAAACAACTTAGTAATTGCCCCTTCTTTTTTCCTTTAAAACCCCTTGTATAGGGCTAGGCACAGTGACTCATGCCTGTAATCCCAGCACTTTGGCAGACCAAAGTGGGAGGATCCCTTCAGGCCAAGAGTTTGAGATGAGACTGGGTAACATAGGGAGACCTCATTTCTACAAAAACAAACAAGAAGCAAACCAACAAAAAACTCCACATATGACTGCTGTTAACCAGATCACATATACAGCGAAACTTGAATCTGTGTTTTCTGGGTTGCAGTCCTTAAACTTGGCCCCAAATAAACTCTCTGCTTATATTTACTTTGCCTCAGTTTCTTCTTTTTGGTCAACAAAGCCAATGAGAAAGGCCTCAGGAGAAATAAAATCTATTGATACTTTAATCTTGGGCTTCTAGCATCCAGAACTGTGAGAAATACATTTCTGTCTAAGCCACCAGTCTGTGATATCTTGCTATGGTAGCCATAGCAAACTAATATAGCCTGTGACACGCGAAGGCTGGGGTCAAATTCTGCAGCCAACTTCTTCACACAAGGAGCCTTTTGGGTTTCTGAAGTCCCTTCATTTGCTCACTGCTAACAGCTCACAGGCCTGTCCTTTCCCTTGCATAGTTACAACTGGCCATGCTCCCAGTATCTATTTTCTTTTTCTTTTTTTCTGAGACAGAGTCTGACCCTGTTGCCCAGGCTGGAGTGCAGTGGCACCATCCCAACTCACTGCAGACTTGACCTCCCAGGCTCAAGCAATCCTCCTACATAACTGGAATTACAGGTGTGCATCACCACACCCAGCTGATTTTTTAATTTTTTGTACAGACAGAGTCTCTCTATGTTGCCCAAGTTGGTCTTGAACTCCTGGGCTTAAGCAATCCTCCCACCTTGGCTTCCTAAAGTGCTAGGATTATAGGTGGGTGTGAGCCACCATGCCTGGCCCTAGTATCTATTACTATACTTTTATATCTTCTTGGGAAAAGGAGCATCTGAAAGAGGTCAGAATTAATTAAGTGAAGGCATTACCTGACATTTCTTCACTGGGCTGTTTCCACCTATTTCCCAATTCAAATTACATATAGACACATTATTCAAACTAACTCACCAAAAGCTTGTGCAATAAGGACAACAGCACAATGTAGCCCAAATAATGCAGTGCAGAAATAGAGAAATTCCTTCAATTTAAATATCAGGAAAGCTTTGATCAAGATGGCCTTCAACATTCCCCTCAGCTTGAGTAAACTTAAGACAGGTTATTATTTTTTTTTTTTCTTCCTGACTATAGGTCCCTGACCTCCCTTTTCTTAAATCACTTGAGAAAACTTGTAATTGCAAATTTTTTCTCTGCCTCCTTTGAAATGTATGTAAATCTGCTTAGAAGCCTCTTACTAGTTTTAAATGTAAACATCAAAAGAAATAGCTCCTTATCTTACAGTCTCCATGGGAGTCTAGGAGCCTAACTTCAGTAGACATTTTGCTCCAAGTTACCTCCTGTTATAAGCAGAGAAAGTTTGCTTTGGGTAAGGCCAATTAGTGAACACCATTGTCTTATGATTCCCTCTACTCCAGCTGTTAAAGGCCTTTGTTTTAGCTGAGTTGAGTTTAATTTCTCTCCCTTGTTGCAATAGTCTTGAATAAAGTATCTCTTGCCTGTTCCACTTTGCCCAGTGCAACTTTTATTTTGACTGTTCTTTTAATATTAATTCGTATAGAACGAAAACTGTAGGGACCCAAACTACCAAACCCATATAACTTACCATCTACATTAAGATTACTTTATCATTTCATTGTTTTCATTAACATAACTTTGCTATTCCAGGAGACCCCTGACCAGGCTTGAGGCAAATAACTTAGTTGTTCATTACAGTAATGAACTGTTGAGAAGACCTAGCAAGTCTTTAGTAGGGATCATCAACAGAAAATTTACACACAAACTCTCCCAACCCCTCCTTTTAAAAATGACACATACTGTGGTGAGTGTTTGAATATTCTGGTAGCTGCCAGGGACTCAAGGTCTGATCCAAGAAATTGGAGCAATGTCAGTTCCACAGTATTCTGTTGATCAGGCAAAAAATTTTTTTGATTTAACAAAAAAGGTAAAATTTTTTGATTTAACAAAAAAGATGGAGTTCTTTTTTGTTAAAGGTTTTTCTAAGGTCTTAATAAAGGGTCAAACTCCCTGAATTTGATCTTTGCCCCCAAACCATTTCTTTCTTTTAAAATCATTCACTGGAAGAGACTGGGAATGAAGGACATATTTATTTTGAATATAGCAAGTTCTGGATCCTTTATATTTTCTCTATACTCTTTTAAAAAACTTAACAGTTTGTTCTTTAGCTTATTTTTCTCTTCTAGTATTTTATTATATGCAGCTAAAAGAAATCAGCACTTATGATATTCTGCCTGGGAATATCCTTAGGCAGATTTGCCATTTTATTGGTATATTTTTTATTTTATACATTGGTGCAGTGATGATTTTGTTAACTGTTTGGCCAAGGCATCTTTTGGGTATCCTTTAATCCAGCATCTGATAACATTTTCCTCACTGCAAGTTCTACATCAACAATCTCCTCGAAGCTCTTCAAACTTTCATCAGCAATATCCTCAAGATGCTTCCTGATTCTGCCCTTTCTCCCATCCCAAAGACAATGTCTATTTTTAGTTTTTTTCTTATGGTTGCATTGTTGATGTGATATTTGAATTAAGTAGTGAAGGATATGAGTGTTATTTGTATAGAGACTATATTTGTGTGTATGTCTCTCTTTCTCTCTCTCTCTCTCTCTCTATGTGTGTGTGTGTGTGTGTGTGTATTGGGCTGTTACTTTCTAGCAGTTTCTTCCAAGACACTGTGAAAGTGAGAATGGTCAGTTTGAGAGAAAAAAAGCCATTTAATCTTTAACCAACAATGTTTGTTGAACAATTTTTATGTACTAGGCACTGTGCCAGGTGCTGGGAATACAAAGATAAGCAAGCTAGTCTAATGAAAGAGACGATTATTAGATAAATACATAATAAAACATAATTATAATTGTGATAACTGTTATAAAGAAAAAACACAAAATACCTTGAGATTATAATAGGAAGACCTTATCTAACCTGGAGGGGTGGCAGGGAGAGGAGTGGTGCTGGTAAAAGGGAAGGCCTCCCTGAGAAAGTAACACTTAAATGGAGTCTTAAAGGATGATGGGAGTTAGCCAGGCCCACCTGTGGAGGAGGCAGCAGTTTGTCTGGAAGAAATAAAGTGTTTGAAGGCATGAATGTCAAGGAGCTTGATGCCACTTCAGGAACGGGAGAAGGCTGGAGAGGGAGAGGGAGGAGTAGGATGTAGCGATAAGCTGAAGGCAGACTGTGCAAAGCCTTGTAGGTACAATAAGAACTTCGAACTTCACCTACTAGCAATAGGTGGCCAGGGAATGGTTTAACATTGAGTAGTCACATGGCCATATTTGCATTTTAAAACATCATTCTGGCTGCTGAGAAGATAATAGGCAAGGCAGTGGCAATTGCTGTGGCCCAGCTGAGAGTGGGACTTTCACCTTAGCTTAGCTTGAACTAAGCCTTCCCTTCCAGTGTTCCTTACCTTGACAAACGGAACCGCCATCCACTCTGTGCTCCAACCAGAAAGGTGGGCTTGTCCCTAACACCTCTGCAGTGGAAAGGCAGCAATGTGAATGTTTCTACCCATATTTAAGAAACCAAATTGACAGGACTTGGTAAGGATTTTATGTGGGGAGAGGGTAGGAGAGAGAGGTGTCAGAGATAAGCCTACCTTTCTGGTTGGGGGAGAGAGTGGATGGGGGTTCCATTTGTTGAGATATGGATCACTGGAAGGGAAGGCTTTTTGGGGTGAAATCCAGTTTTGAATAAGTAAGGTGTCAGATGCCTGTATGAAATCAGTCAATAGGTGGGGTATATAGGTCAGGCTCAAAATGGAGTCTGAATTGTGGGGACAGAGTTACAAAGCAATACCTAGAGAGGGCTGCCTGGTCCAGGGAGGATCTTCTTAAGCTAGAGAGACTTCAGAATGTTTGAAGTCTCATGAAAAAAAATCCAATAGAAGAGAGAGATTGAATCAGTGTGGCACAGGCCTGTGCTGATGTGGTTTGTATCTGAGGAAGAGACAGACACAAATGGATGAAGTAGGATGTGTAAAACAGAGGGAAGGGTAGAGACCCATGATGTTACAGGGCTTCCAGGGACCAAGCAGTTCAAATTAAGAGACCAGAGGACAGGGTGGCAAGGACAAAGGAAGTGGATCTAAGAAGAAGCTTGAGGGTGAAGCCTCCAAGCCCTAGACGAATAAAAGCTCCAGGAAGTAGTTGGTTCTTTATGCTAAAAGACAGACTAAATTCTTACTGCCATCTAATGGCTAAAGTGTGTAATTGTTGTACTCTCACTGCTGAAAATCCAGGGAATTAAACTTGCTTATGGTTTACCAACGTTTATCTCATATCAGCTCACAAAAAGCAATAGTATCAATCACATCAATTCTGGGAACAACAAATTTGGGTAGGTAATAAATGTAGTGGAAAATTTCATGTCCCTAATTGGTGTAGGTGTATCTTTTCCTAGGCTTAGGAGCAGAAGGGCTGATGTGCATCCTCAGTTCCCTTCCCTCTGTCCCAGTATTGCTTTTTTTTTTTTTTTAACCACGTCTATCACCATCACCACCACCACTACCACCACTATCACCACCACCTCCACCACCAGGATTGCCACTGCTACCACTATTACCACCACTATCACCATCACTACCACCATAATCATAACAGCCACTATCACCACCACCACTATCACTATTATTACCATCACCACCACCATAATTATAACTGCCACCATCACTACCACCATCACCGCCATCATTAACATCACCATTACCTCCATTGCCATCACCACCATCATCACCACCACCATAATCATAACTGCCACCATCACCACCACCACCATATCACCACTACCATCACTACCACCATCAACACCACCACCACCATCACTACCAGCAGCAGCACCACCATCACCACTACTATCACCACCACCACCAGTACCACCATCACCACCACTACTACCACCACCAACACCACCCATATCACGACCATGATCATAATTATAAATCCTAAACCCCACATAGTACACATTCACAATAATGGATTATGTCTGTTATCTAATTTGAGTATGTGTTCATAAGTTGAAAACCACTTATTGGGTGCCTACCATGTGCTGGTTGCTGTGCTAGATGTTAGGCACAAAGATCAGGCACAATCACTCATTTCTAGGAGCTTACAATTGAATGCCTGAAGTAGATACCGAAAGTATTACAACGCATTGTGTTGAGTGTTAAAACTGTCATTAACACTTGTGTTATGAGACTTCCCAAATCGATCACTTAAGGGTAGGAGTCAAAAGAATTTGGGGATAGGAGGTAGGATTAGTTTGCAGCTCCCACTGAGACAGACAGAGCAGCATGTGGAGACTCACCTTGTGAACTTTTGCTCCAAGAACTACCACAGGACATACCAGGAAAGCTGAGAAAATCCACAGATGCTTTGAAGGAACTGGATGGGTCCTGCAGGCTCCCTGAGATATCAGAAAACTCTGAGTCAGCTTGCTTCCTCAGTAGGGAGGCTGGTGGTCTGGGGCACTAGCTGCCTGGAAATAGGCTTGGTGCTGTTGGGGGGCATGAGGGAGTGAGACTAGCCTTTAGGACTGTGGGCTGCATGGGAGCAGGGCTAGGCCTGTGACTGCTGGCCTTCCCCAACTTCCCTGGCAACCTGTATGACTTAGCAGAGGCAGTCATAATCCCCATGGGAACACAGCTTCATTGACCTGGGAACCATACCCCTATGACCCACAGCAGCCAAAGCAAGCCCCACCGAAGGAGAGGCTGAGCTCAGACACACCTATCTCTGCTCCCACCAGGTGGTCTTTCTCTACCTACCCTGGTTGCCAAAGACAAAGGACATATCTCTTGGGAGCTTTATGGCCCTGCCCATGGCTTGAGAAATCTGAATACTTAACCATGTGACCCAAGGGCAAGTTTGCATCCTTCCCGTAGTACTGCAGCTGATGCGTTCTTGAAAGTGCCACCTCCTGGCTGGAGGTCAAGCAACACAAAACCAGCACACTAAACAAAAATACAAGCAAGGACCCTCACAAAGTCCACTTCGCTCCCTTTCTACCTCCACTGCAGCAGGTGCTGGTATCCATGGCTGCAAGACCTGAAGATGGATCACATCAGAGGACTCTGCAGACACTCCCCAGTACCAGCCTGCAGCCCAGTAACTCTGCTGGTGGCTAGACCCAGAAGAGCAAAAACAATCACTGCAGTTTGGCTTTTAGGAAGCCCCATCCCTAGGGGAAGTGGGGGAGCACCCCATGGACAAAAGAATCTGAAAGCAGCCCTTGAGTCCCAGATCTTCCCTTTGACATAGTCTACCAGAATGAGAAGGAACCAGAAAAAACATTCTGGTAATATGACAAAACAAGGTTCTTTAACACCTCCAAAAGATCACACCAGCTTACCAGCAATGAATCCAAACCAAGGTGAAATATTCTGAATTGCCAGAAAAAGAATTTGGAAGGTTATTAAGCTAATCAAGGAGGCACCAGAGAAAGGTGAAATCCAACTTAAAGAAATAAAAAAAACATGATAAAGGATATGAAAAGAAAAATCCTCAGTGAAATAGCATAAATAAAAAAAATCACAACTTCTGGAAATGAAGGACACACTTAGAGAAATGCAAAATGCAATGGAAAGTCTCAGCAATATAATCAAACAAGCAGATGAAAGAACTTCAGAGCTCAAAGACAAGATTTTTCAAATTAATCCCATTCATCAAAGACAAAGAAGGAAGAATTTAAAAAAAATGAACAAAGCATCCAAGAAGTTCGGTACTATGTTAAGTGTCCAAACCTAAGAATAATTGGTGTTCCCAAGGAAGAAAAGAAATCTAAAAGTTTGGCAAACATATTTGAGAGAATAATTGAGGCAAACTTCACTGGCCTTGCTAGAGGTCTAGATATCGAAAGAGAAGCTCAAAGAACACCTGGAAAAATCATTGCAAAAATATCGTCGCCTAGGCACATATTCACCAGGTTATCTAAAGTCAAGATGAAGGAAAGAATCTTAAGCGCAGTTAGGCAAAAGCATCAGGTAACCTATAAAGGATAGCCTATCAGAGTAACAGCAAATTTCTCAGCAGAAACCCTACAGGCTAGAAAGCATTGGGGTCCTAGTTTTAGCCTCCTTAAGCTAAATAATTATCAGCTAAGACTTTTGTATCCAGTGAAACTAAGTTTCATAAATGAAGGAAAGAAACAGTCTTTTTCAGACAAACAAATGCTGAGAGAATTCACCACTACCAAGCAAGAATTACAAGAACTTGTAAAAGGAGCCCTAAATCTTGAAACAAATCCTTGAAATACACCCAAATAGAACCTCCTTAAAGCATAAATCTCACAGGACAATATATAACAAGAACACAGTGAAAAAAAACCAAGGTATTCAGGCAACAAACAGCATGATAAATAGAATAACACCTCACATCTCAATACTAACATTCAATGTAAATGACCTAAATGCTCCACTTAAAAGATACAGAATGGCGGCTGGGCACGGTGGCTCACGTCTGTAATCCCAGCACTTTGGGAGGCTGAGGCAGGTGGATCATGAGGTCAGAAGATCAAGACCATCCTGGGTAACACGGTGAAACCCATCTCTACTGAAAATACAAAAAATTAGCCGGGTGTGGTGGCAAGCGCCTGTAGTCCCAGCTACTCGGGAGGCTGAGGCAGGAGAATGGCATGAACCCGGGAGGCAGAGCTTGCAGTGAGCCGAGATCACGCCACTGCACTCCAACCTGGGCAACAGAATGAGACTCCAACTCAAAAAAAAAAAAAAAAAAAAAAAAAAAAAAAAAAAAAAGAGATACAGTATGGCAGAATGAACAAGAATTCACCAATCAAGTTTCTACTGTCTTTGGGAGACTCACCTAACACATAAGGACTCACATAAACTTAAGGTAAAGGGGTGGAAAAAGATATTCCATGCAAATGGACACCGAAAGTGAGCAGGAGTAGCTACTCTTGTATCAGATAAAATAAACTTTAAAGCATCAGCTGTTAAAAAAGACAAAGAGGGAGTCCAACAGGAAAATATCACAATTCTAAATATATTTGCACCTAAAATTGGAGCTCCTGAATTTATAACACAATTACCACTAGATCTAAGAAATGAGATAGATGGCAACACAATAATAGTGGGAGATTTTAATACTCCACTGACAGCACTAGACAGGTCATCAAGACAGAAAATCAACAAAGAAAGGATGTGCTTAAAATATACCCTGCAACTCAAACTATACCCTGCAATAAATGGACTTAACAAATATTGTACTTACAGAACATTACAGTACTTACAGGTAATGTATTTACAGAACATTCTACCCAGCAACTACAGAATATACATTCTATTAATCAGCACATGGAACATTTTCCAAGATAGAACATATAATAGGTCACAAGACAAGTTTCAGTAAATTTAAGAAAACTGAAATTATATCAAGTACTCTCTCAGGCCACGGTGGAATAAAACTGGAAATCAACTCCAAAAGAAACCCTCAAAACCATGCAAATATATGGAAATTAAATAACCTGCTCCTGAATGATCATCGGGTCAACAACGAAATCAACATGGAAATTAAAAAATTATTTGAACTGAATGATAATAGTGACACAACCTACCAAAACTTCTGCAATACAGCAAAAGCACTGCTAAGAGGAAAGTTCATAGCATTAAATACTTCCATCAAAAAGTGTGAAAGAGCACAAATAGACAATCTAAGGTTATCTCTCATGGAACTGGAAAAGCAAGAACATGCCAAATCCAAACCCAGCAGAAGAAAAGAAATAATGAAGATCAGAGCAGAACTAAATGAAATTAAAATAAAAAAATACAAAAGATAAATGAAACAAAAAGCTAGTTCTTTGTAAAGATAAATAAAATTAATAGACCATTAGTGAGATTAACCAAGAAAAGAAGAGAGAAGATCCAAATAAGCTCAATTAGAAATGAAACAGGAGATATTACTACTGATACTACAGAAATACAAAAGATTATTCAAAGCTACTTTGAACACCTTTATGTGCATAAATTACAAAACCTAGAGGAGATGGATAAATTCCTGGAAATATACAACCTGCCGAGGTTAAACCAGGAAGATATAGAAACTCTGAACAGGCCAATAACAAGCAGAGAGATTGAAATAGTAATTAAAAAATTGGCAACAAAAAAAAGTCCAGGACTAGATAGATTCACAGCTGAATTCTATCAGACATTCAAAGAATTGGTAGGAATCCTATTGATGCTCTTCCACAGGACAGAGAGAGAGGGAATCCTCCCTAAATCATTCTATGAAGCCAGTATCACCCTAATACCAAAACCAGAGAAGGACATAACAAAAAAAGAAAACAACAGACCAATATCCCTGAAGAACATACATGCAAAAATCCTCGAAAAAAATACCAGCTAGCCAAATCCAACAGCATATTAAAAAAAATCCACCATGATCAAGTGGGTTTCATACCAGGGATGCATGGATTGTTTAACATCTGCAAGTCAATAAATGTGATACACCACATAAACAGAATTAAAAACAAAAATTACATGATCATCTCAATAGATGCAGAAAAGGCATTTGACAAAATCCAGTAACCCTTTATAATTAAAACCCTCAGCAAAATTGGCATAGAAGGGACATACGTTAAGGTAATAAAAGCCATCTGTAACAAACCCACGGCCAATACTGAGTGGGGAAAAGTTGAAGACATTCCCCCTGAGGACTGGAACAAGACAAGGATGTCCACTTTCACCATATCTATTCAACATGGTACTGGAAGTCCTAGCCAGAGCAATCAGACAAGAGAAAGAAATAAAGGGCATCCAAATCAGTAAAGAGAAAATCAGACTGTTGCTGTTTGCTGATAATATGATTATATATCTAGAAAACCCTAAAGACTCAGCCTAAAACCTCCTAGAACTGGTAAATGAATTCAGCAAAGTGTCAGGATACAAAATTAATGTACACAAATCAGTAGTTCTGCTATACACCAGCAGCGACCAAGCTGATAATCAAATAGAGAACCCCTTTTACAAGAACTGCAAAAAATATATTTAGGAATATACCTAACCAGTTGGGAAAAGACTTCTACAAGGAGAACTACAAAACACTGCTGAAAGACATCATATATGACACAAACAAATGGGAAAATAGCTCATGTTCATGGACGGGAAGAAGTAATATGTGAAAATGATCATATTGCCGAAAGCAATCTACAAATTCAATGCAATTCCCATCAAAATATCACCATCATTTTTCTAGAAAAAACAACTAGAAAAAACAATCCTCAAATTCATATGGAACCAAAAAATAGCATGCATAGCCAAAGCAAGACTAAGCAAAAAGAACAAATCTGTAGGCATCACATTACATGACTTAGAACTATACTGTAAGGCCATAGTCACCAAAACAGCATGGTACCGGTATAAAGATAGGCTCATAGACCAATGAAACAGAATGGAGAACCCAGAAATAAAGTCAAACACTTACAGTCAACTGATTTTCAACAAAGGAAACAAAAATTTGAAGTGGGGAAAGGAAACCCCATTCAACAAATGGTGCTGTGATAACTGGCAAGCCACATGTAGAAGAGGGAAACTGGATCCTGATCTCTCATCTTATACAAAAATCAACTCAAGATGAATCAAAGACTTAAATCTAAGACCTAAAACCATAAAATTCTAGAAGATAACATCAGAAAAGTCCTTCTAGACACTGGCTTAGGCAAAGACTTCATAACCAAAAGCAAATGTAACAGAAACAAAGATAAATAGATGAGACTTAGTTAAACTAAAAAGTTTCTGCACAGCAAAGACATAATCAGTAGAGTTAACAGACAATACACAGAGTGGGAGAAAAGTATTCATAATCTATACATCTGGCAAAGGATTAATATTCAGATTCTACAAAGAACTCAAATCAGCAAGATAAAAACAATCAATCCCATCAAAAAGAGGGTTAAGGACATGAATAGACAATTCTTAAAAGAAGATACACAAATGGCCAACAAATATATTAAAAAATGCTCAACATTACTAATGATCAGGGCAATAAAAATCAAAACCACAATGTAATACCACCTTACTCGTGCAAGAATGACCTTAATAAAAAAAAAATGGATGTTGGTATGGATGTGGTGAAAAGGGAATACTTTTATACTGTTGGTGGGAATGTAAACTAGTACAACCACTACAAAAAACAGTGTGGGAGATTCTTTAAATAATGAAAAGTAGACCTACCATTTGATCCAGCAATATCACTACTAGGTATCTTCCTAGAGGAAAAACAATCATTATATGAAAAAGTTACTTGCACATGCATGTTTATAGCAGTGCAATTTGCAAATGCAATTACAAAAATTTGGAACCAGCACAAATGCCCATCAGTCAATGAGTGGATAAAGAAAATGTGGTATATATATACCATGGAATACTACTTAGCCATAAAAAGGACAAAACAATGGTATTCGCAGCAACCTGGATGGAACTGGCGACTATTATTCTAAGCGAAGTAACTCAGGAATGGAAAACCGAACATTGTATGTTCTCACTCATAAGAGGGAGCTAAGCTATGAGGATGCAAAGGCATACGAAGGATACAGTGGACACTGGCGACTTGGGGGAGAGGGTGGAGAAGGGTGAGGACTAAAAGACTACACACTGGGTACAGTGTATACTGCATGGGTGATGGGTGCACCAAAATCTCAGAAATCGCCATTAAAGAATGTATTCATGTAACCAAACACCACCCATTCCCTCCAAAATCTATTGAAATATAAAATAATGCCGGGCGCAGTGGCTCACGCCTGTAATCCCAGCACTTTGGGAGGCCGAGGCGGGCAGATCACGAGGTCAGGAGATCGAGACCATCCTGGCTAACACGGTGAAACCCCATCTCTACTGAAAATACAAAAAATCATATGGGCGTGGTGGCGGGCGCCTGTAGTCCCAGCTACTCAGGAGGCTGAGGCAGGAGAATGGCGTGAACCCGGGAGGTGGAGCTTGCAGTGAGCTGAGATCGCGCCACTGTACTCCAGCCTGGGTGACAGAGCGAGACTCTGTCTCAAAAAAAAAAAAAAAAAAAAAAAAAAAAAGAAAGAAATATAAAATAAATTTTAAAAATTGAAAAAAAAAGAATTTGTCCAAAATAATAAAAAAAAAGGCAAGGGTCAGGAAAGGCTTCATGATAGGGATAATTATGGTCATGTTTTATAAGACCAGTAAGAGTTAGTTATATGGGAAAAACAAGAAAGAGGACTCTACATCTATGTTAAGGCTGGTGTTTGGAAAGCATGAGGGAGTTTAAGGTCTCTGAGTAGAACTGTGTGACATCTGCATACAACGCTGGTAGTGGTGGTGGCAGCAGGAAGTGATGCCACACCATAAAAATGTTATGACTTAAGAAAAAGAGATTCAACTCAATTTAAAAAGGTATGGGGAGTCACTGAAGAAAGTAACACACGGGCAAAACAAAATAAAATTTGTATTTTAATAATAGCTAGTATAGGCTGTGCATGGTGGCTCATGCCTATGATCCCAGCACTTTTGGAGGCTGAGGCGGGAGGATCTTTTGAGCCCAGAAGTTCCAGACCAGCACGGGCAACATAAGGATTCCCCGTCCCTTAAAAAAATAGCTAGTATTTATTGAATACTCTATATCTTACTAAGTGTCTTACATGTATGAACTCATTTAATCTTCACAACAATACCATTTGACAAAGGAGCTGAAAGATACTAAATAATTTGTCCAAATATTCAAAATTATTTTGTGACAGGGTAGGACTAGAACACAGGTTTCTTGGACTTCAGAGTTTGTGCTTTTGACTAGTAGGTGTATTCTACTGCCTCTCATGTGATAAAAGAACAGGAACTGAAAGTACCCTCACGTTGGGCTTTAGTGCCCCAGGCATTGCGTTAGTGGCTGTGCACTAAGATCTTGTCTCCAATGTGTAGCCCAGGCTCAAACAGCCTTACAGAGGTGGCCAGATTGGGTAGAACTGTATGGCTGGAATAATAGGTCTTAAGCAGAGACCTATTATGTAGGTCAGAGTTGTTCAAATCAATACTGGCTATTCTTGGAGGTCTGACACACCACTCGAGATCATCATGTGTCCTTGTGCAACTCTTTTGGCATCCAAAGAATCCCATCAGTATATGCAATTTGGGCATAAGATATAGTCAATTTTGGGAAGTACATAAGGGCAATTCTTTTTAGAAAGTTCGTGTTTCCCATATCTTTTGGCTTCTCAGACAGGCCTTTATAAAGGTGGGGAAAACCAGGCGTTTATTACAAATGAAAATTCGTTCAGTCTCTGTGATTATTGCTGCCAAATATTACCTGCTTTTTCCTAACATTGTAGCCTTTGCTTAAAAACTCTATGGACTGCTGATACTTGGCAGTTTATAGAATTTCAAGTCACTGTTTCAAAAGAAAATTGCAGCAAACCTATGTTTGGTGTTAGGGCCAGATGTCATTATAAGGATGTCTGGACAGGAGGTTGGAAGTTCCTGTAGGTCAGGATGGCCAAAAGTAGCAGAAATATGAAGAGCAGAGCACAGATGCTCCCACCTTCATAATTGAAAACTTGTCTCTCGGTCAATTGCTTTGCTTTGTGTTTCATTCAGATAAAGCTATCAATGACCATCTTTTAGTGCAGCTTTGTTTAGAATAGTGGCCCTCAAAGTTGGTTTTGGAGCCTCTGGGAAATGAGTGCTGTGAGATCAAAATTATTTTCATAGTAATTTAAAAATGTTATTTGCCTTTTCTCTCTCATTTGCCCAAGAATGTACAGTAGAGTTTTCCAGAAGCTACATGATGCATTATATCACAACAGATTTGAATGCAGAAACAGAGAATTCAGTTGTGTTCTAAGCCAGATATTAAAGAGATTTGCGAAAAGTAAAACAATAACATCTTTTAAATATTTTTGATCAAAATTGTTATTTCTGTGTCAACATGTAACAGAGTTATTATTTTTGAATGAGTTAAATGTTTTTAAAAGTCTTAGTTTTAATATTGAATATAGTAAATATGAATTGCTATAATCTACATAAACAAAAATTCTTTGGGGTTTTCTAGAAATTGTAGAAGTATAAGGAGTCTTGAGAACAAAAATTTCAGAATGTTGGCTTGGAGAATTCACAATAGTCGATTTCTCAATGACTTTGAGAGGGAGGATGTATGTCCTGATTCCCCCCACCTCAGGAAACAAGAGGTGGCAGGAAATACATGTATTTACAGGTCCCTGGTCTCCTTGTGTCAAACATCGCTCTCTGCACTGTTGATCTGTTTCCTTGGTAACCTAACTGCAGCTGCCACTTGTGGCCTATTAACAGCCTCCCCTGGCCAGTTGGATTCTACAGGGCAATGACTGGGGATAATTAGGAAACTTGGTAAGGAAGGTTCCTTGAGCAGGAAATTGGTTTCTCTGGAACTTGTTAGGAATTAACTCTACAGCCAAGACCATGAAAACATTTACTGAAATTAGCGATAGTGTGCAGATCCTCAGGGAGCACTTCTTCAGGGAAACTAGAGTCAGGAATCAGGGACTATGAGTTTATTCTTAAAGGCTTAGGTGTCCCTTTTAAGCTATAAGAGAGCAATTAGGTTAAAATGACTCCTGAGTTTCGAATGGAGTCACAGTTTTAAGCTTCTCCCTGGGGTTAAACATTGGTCTAGAGCAGGGGTGTGAGATGTAATTAAAGTTTACTTTAAATCCAGACATTTCCCTTCACGAGCCCCTTTGCCACCACAGACTTTAGTAATAGTTACAAAATCTTGCCGAACCTAGAGAAGTTGACCAAACTTAAGACAGCCTCAGCCAGGCGTGGATTTTTGATAGCTTGATCAGTCTCAACTCAATAAAAAGCAATACATTTTTCCTTGGATAACACGTGGAGGCTTTAAGATTTGTCCAATATAAGCACATGAATCTGAAGTAAAAATAAAACAAAACAAATCTACGAGAAAAACACAGTCATGTTTTCCCTGAAGAAAAATAAAAACCAAGGATTCAACAGAGCAAAAGGAAAAACAAGGGGCCCAGCCCAGAGGTCTCTATGTCGGGTGGGTTCCCTGCAGCCTGTGGAACCCCAGGTCTGTGCCAGGCTAACCCAGCCCCTCACAGAGAGTGACACATCTGACAGATTAATGGCAGCGCCATCATCTCCTCCTCCTATCGTTCAAATGCTCTACAGATGGCCTGAAATGGAAAGCAGTTTCAGTTCGACACAAAAGATAAACACATTACAATCAGAAGAGCATAAGCAGAGAGGGGGAACATGCCAGTGTGAAAATTTTGTAACAAAAGAAGAAAAATACAGAAGTATGAAAATATAATGAATAATGATTTGAGTGTCTACTATGAGCCGGGTACGCTGCTGAGCTTTCTCATTTAATGCTGTTAATGGTCCTATAGCAGGGGTACTACTATTACCTTCATTTTACTCATGAAGAAACCTAGCTGGGAAGGCTTAACTGCATTGTCCAAAGCTAAGTGGCAGAAGAGGCAATGGAATACCTTTCCCTTTAACTCCAGGTTCTAAGTTTTGACCACATCCTAGGCACAGCATGTCCCTTTTTTTCTTCATTCAACTCACACGCACATTGTCCAAAGCTAAGTGGCAGGAGAGGCAATAGAATACCTTTCCCTTTAACTCCAGGTTCTGAGTTTTGACCATATCCTAGGCACAGCATGTCTCTTTTCTTCTTCATTCAATTCACACTTACCAAGGGGTCACTCCATGCTAGACTTGAAAATAAGGAACCGAAACAGACATTGTTCCTGCCCATATGGGGCCTATAGTAAATGGCAAAATACATACATAAAAGAATTTCATAAATCAGCACATTCTCACAAGTCAATAGGTGTTTGGAGGAATATGTAATGCAAACCAATAAGACCATCTATCTATCAATCATCTCTCTATTGATCTATCTATCTTGACCTAGGCTGGATAGGTTAAGAAAGACATCTCCAAGAAAGTGATATTTACATTTAAATCTGAAGTTTAAATAGGAATTAACCAGGGAGTTTATAGAGAGTAGGTGGCAGAGAGAGCCATGGGCAGAAACAACAAAAGCTCTGTGGCAAAAAGAAATCTCAAAGAACTCAAAGAAGTATGAGAAGTATTAATATCATAACTGAGGAGGTCTTAGGTTTAGACATATAGTGCTCACTTTGGGAGCACATGTACTAGAATTGGATACAGAGAAGATTAGCATGGCCCATGAGCAAGGATTGGACATAGGAAACTTCAATACTTCATTAAGGATGCAATTGAAAAATCTCTGTTGCTATGTTTTGATTTTGATTTTTTGTTTGTTTTGAACTTTTGGCTGTTTTTCTCATGTGAGAAATGTTTCATATATAGATGACAGAGACTAATGTAATAAATATTCATGTAACTACTACGAACTTAAATGGAATACGATAATTGGATAATGCATTTAAATAATATGACCTCGATTATAATTGAAGTCTCTTGTATATACCTAATGACATCAAAAAGTTTTAAGCCAAGAGCAGACATGAACAGATTTGCATTTTGAGAAGATCTTTGAGAAGTTGCAGTGTAGGCAATGGGAAACAGACATTGATACAGGGATTCCAGTTGGCTGACTATTGAGGCTGTCCAGGTAAGAGGTGTGATGGGCTGAACTGTGGTGGTTTCAAAAGAGACAGATAGACTGGGGAGGTATTGGGATGAAACTGGCATGACCATTAGTGATGGACTGGTTAAGGCGAGTGAGAGGGTGCCATAGGGGCTGAAGATAACTTTTGAAATAATCTCTCATGAAGTGAAACAGTATTTCTAGGGGTAAAAGTATCTATCCTTAGTGATTGTCTCAAGAATTAAGAACAAAGTACAACCAAATTAAAATAGAAACACAATTTTAAAGAATTTTAAAATTACAATTAAGGAATTTTAATTTTTTTTTTTTTTTTTTTTGAGATGGAGTCTCCTTCTGTTGCCCAGGCTGGAGTGCTGTGGCGCGATCTTGGCTCACTGCAAGCTTTGCCTTCACTGCAAGCTCCGCCTTCCGGGTTCACGCCATTCTCCTGCCTCAGCCTCCCAAGTAGCTGGGACTACAGGTGCTCGCCACCAAGCCTGGCTAATTTTTTGTATTTTTAGTACAGACGGGGTTTCACTGTGTTAGCCAGGATAGTCTGTATCTCCTGACCTCATTATCTGCCCGCCTTGGCCTCCCAAAGTGCTGAGATTACAGGAGTGAGCCACTGCACCCGGCCAAGGAATTTTAATTTTAAGAATTTTGATTTTTAAATATTTTAGGTTGATTTATATAATTAGTCAATATATCTATTCACTATATCCTTTTCCCTAAGCAAGATTAAAACTTCAGGTCAGGCACGGTGGCTCACGCCTGTAATCCCAAAATTTTGGAAGGCCAAGGTGGGCAGATCACCTGAGACAAGGAGTTCGAGACCAGCCTGGCCAACATGCTGAAACCCTGTCTCTACTAAAAATACAAAAATTAACTGGGTGTGGTGGCTCGTGCCTGTAGTCCCAGCTACTTGGGAGGCTGAGGCATGGGAATTGCTTGAACTCAGGAGGTGGGGGTTGCAGTGAACTGCAGTCCAGCCTGGGCAACAGAGTGAGACGCAGTCTCAAAAAAAAAAAAGTAAAACTTCAGTACACTTTTACTTTCTTCTCCCCCAAACCCACTCTCTTGCCTTGTATTATTATCTCTCATGTTGACACTGAGATTTCTTTCCAAACTCATTTTTTTTGCAGCCTGCATCAATAATTATTTGAGTTTAATTATATGATTTCCTTGAGTTTTACATCATCACTTGTGTGTGTGTGTGTGTGTGTGTGTGTGTGTGATTTCCCTGTGACCTGAATTCATTTTTTTTTTTTTTTTGCTGGAATAGATCCTTGAATAGTTCTTTCAGAGAGAACCTGAGAGCAATAAACTTCCTGAAATCTTGCATGTTTGAAATGCTTTGTTTTGTACTTCATCTCAATGCTGGTTTGACTAGATGTAGTTAAGGTTCAAAATAAACTTTTCTTAGAACTTTGAGGAAATTCTATTGCATTCTATCACAAAGTGTTGCTAAAGAAAATCATGGGATTAGTCTTTTTATTTCTTTAGAGTCAAATTATGTTCTCCCCCTGTGCCCAAAATCTGTAATATTACACCCCATTCTTGATGCTCTGAAACTTACCATGGGAGGAATCTGGATTTGTGCCTCTTTAACATTCACCATGCTTGTCACTCAACGGGACTTTTAAATCTGAAGACTTTTGTGTTTCTTAAGCTGTGTGAAATGTTCTTAAAGTCATCTTTGTTTTCTCTCCTCCATTCTTTCTATTTTCTCCTTTTGGAACTCTATTTAAATAAATAGGGGTTGAGTTTCTGAATATATCTTTTGCATGTCCACTTTTCTCTTTTATTTTCCAAATCTTTCCTTTTTGTTCTGCTTTTAGATGGTAAAAACAAAGTTTAGTTTTCTAGCCCATCAGTCTCTTCTTCAATCATGTCTATTCCCTTTTTAAGCCCATTTTTTATCTAATAAGTTTCAAGGGGGCGGAGCAAGATGGCCGAATAGGAACAGCTCCAGTCTCCAACTCCCAGCACGAGCAACACAGAAGACAGGTGATTTCTGCATTTTCAACTGAGGTACCGGGTTTATCTCACTAGGGAGTGCCTGACAATCAGTGCTGGTCAGCCGCTACAGCCCGACCAGCAAGAGCTGAAGCAGGGTGAGGCATCGCCTCCCCTGGGAAGCGCAAGGGGGAAGGGAATCCCTTTTCCTAGCCAGGGAAACTGAGACACACAACACCTGGAAAATCAGGTAACTCCCACCCCAATACTGTGCTTTACCAAGGATCTTAGCAAACGGGCACACCAGGAGACTATATCCCACACCTGGCCGGGAGGGTCCCACGCCCACGGAGCATCTTTCATTGCTAGCACAGCAGTCTGCGATCTCCCGGCAAGGCAGCAGTGAGGCTTGGGAGGGGGGCGCCCGCCATTGCTGAGGCTTAAGTAGATAAACAAAGAGGCTGGGAAGCTCGAACTGGGTGGAGCTCACAGCAGCTCAAGCAGTCCTGCCTGTCTCTGTAGACTCCACCTCTGGGGACAGGGCACAGCTAAACAACAACAACAACAACAACAACAAAAAGCAGCTTAAACCTCTGCAGACTCAAACGACTCTGTCTGACAGCTTTGAAGAGAGCAGTGGATCTCCCAACACGGAGCTTGAGATCTGAGAACGGACAGACTGCCTGCTCAAGTGGGTCCCTGACCCCTGAGTAGCCTAACTGGGAGACATCCCCCACTAGGGGCAAACCGACACCCCACACCTCACACGGTGGAGTACACCCCTGAGAGGAAGCTTCCAAAGCAAGAATCAGACAGGTACACTCGCTGTTCAGCACTATTCTACCTTCTGCAGCCTCTGCTGCTGATACCCAGGCAAACAGGGTCTGGAGTGGACCTCAAGCAATCTCCAACAGACCTACAGCTGAGGCTCCTGACTGTTAGAAGGAAAACTAACAAACAGGAAGGACACCCACACCAAAACCCCATCAGTACATCACCATCAGCAAAGACCAGAGGCAGATAAAACCACAAAGATGGGGAAAAAGCAGGGCAGAAAAGCTGGAAATTCAAAAAATAAGAGCGCATCTCCCCCTGCAAAGGAACGCAGCTCATCGCCAGCAATGGATCAAAGCTGGACGGAGAATGACTTTGACGAGAAGAGAGGAGAAGGCTCCAGTCCATCAAATTCTCAGAGCTAAAGGAGGAATTATGTACACAGTGCAAAGAAACTAAAAATCTTGAAAAAAGAGTGGAAGAATTGATAACTAAAATAATTAATGCAGAGAAGGCCATAAACGAATGGACAGAGATGAAAACCATGACACGAGAAATACGTGACAAATGCACAAGCTTCAGTAACCGACTCGATCAACTGGAAGAAAGAGTATCAGCGATTGAGGATCAAATGAATGAAATGAAGCGAGAAGAGAAACCTAAAGAAAAAAGAAGAAAAAGAAATGAACAAAGCCTGCAGCCTGCAAGAAGCATGGGATTATGTAAAAAGACCAAATCTACGTCTGATTGGGGTGCCTGAAAGTGAGGGGGAAAATGGAACCAAGTTGGAAAACACTCTTCAGGATATCATCCAGGAGAACTTCCCCAACCTAGTAAGGCAGGCCAACATTCAAATTCAGGAAATACAGAGAACGCCACAAAGATACTCCTCGAGAAGAGCAACTCCAAGACACATAATTGCCAGATTCACCAAAGTTGAAATGAAGGAAAAAATGTTAAGGGCAGCCAGAGAGAAAGGTCGGGTTACCCACAAAGGGAAGCCCATCAGACTAACAGCAGATCTCTCGGCAGAAACTCTACAAGCCAGAAGAGAGTGGGGGCCAATATTCAACATTCTTAAAGAAAAGAATTTTCAACCCAGAATTTCATATCCAGCCAAACTAAGTTTCATAAGTGAAGGAGAAATAAAATCCTTTACAGATATGCAAATGCTTAGAGATTTTGTCACCAGCAGGCCTGCCTTACAAGAGACCCTGAAGGAAGCACTAAACATGGAAAGGAACAACTGGTACCAGCCATTGCAAAAACACGCCAAAATGTAAAGACCATCAAGGCTAGGAAGAAACTGCATCAACTAACGAGCAAAATAACCAGTTAATATCATAATGGCAGGATCAAGTTCACACATAACAGTATTAACCTTAAATGTAAATGGACTAAATGCTCCAATTAAAAGACACAGACTGGAAAACTGGATAAAGAGTCAAGACCCATCAGTTTGCTGTATTCAGGAGACCCATCTCACATGCAGAGACATACATAGACTCAAAATAAAGGAATGGAGGAAGATCTACCAAGCAAATGGAGAACAAAAAAAAGCCAGGGTTGCAATACTAGTCTCTGATAAAACAGACTTTAAACCATCAAAGATCAAAAGAGACAAAGAAGGCCATTACATAATGGTAAAGGGATCAATTCAACAGGAAGAGCTAACTATCCTAAATATATATGCACCCAATACAGGAGCACCCAGATTCATCAAGCAAGTCCTTAGAGACTTACAAAGAGACTTAGACTCCCATACAATAATAATGGGAGACTTCAACACTCCACTGTCAACATTAGACAGATCAATGAGACAGAAAGTTAACAAGGATATCCAGGAATTGAACTCATCTCTGCAGCAAGCAGACCTAATAGACATCTATAGAACTCTCCACCCCAAATCAACAGAATATACATTCTACTCAGCCCCACATCACACTTATTCCAAAATTGACCACATAATTGGAAGTAAAGCACTCCTCAGCAAATGTACAAGAACAGAAATTATAACAAACTGTCTCTCAGACCACAGTGCAATCAAACTAGAACTCAGGACTAAGAAACTCAATCAAAACCGCTCAACTACATGGAAACTGAATAACCTGCTCCTGAATGACTACTGGGTACATAACGAAATGAAGGCAGAAATAAAGATGTTCTTTGAAACCAATGAGAACAAAGATACAACATACCAGAATCTCTGGGACACATTTAAAGCAGTGTGTAGAGGGAAATTTATAGCACTAAATGCCCACAAGAGAAAGCTGGAAAGATCTAAAAGTGACAACCTAACATCACAATTAAAAGAACTAGAGAAGCAAGAACAAACACATTCAAAAGCTAGCAGAAAGCAAGAAATAACTAAGATCAGAGCAGAACTGAGGGAGATAGAGACACAAAAAACCATCCAAAAAATCAATGAATCCAGGAGTTGGTTTTTTGAAAAGATCAACAAAATTGATGGACCACTAGCAAGACTAATAAAGAAGAAAAGAGAGAAGAATCAAATCGACGCAATTAAAAATGATAAAGGGGATATCACCACCGACCCCACAGAATTACAAACTACCATCAGAGAATACTATAAACACCTCTATGCAAATAAACTAGAAAATCTAGAAGAAATGGATAATTTCCTGGACACTTACACTCTCCCAAGACTAAACCAGGAAGAAGCTGAATTCCTGAATAGACCAATAGCAGGCTCTGAAATTGAGGCAATAATTAATAGCCTACCAACGAAAAAAAGTTCAGGACCAGATGGATTCACAGCTGAATTCTACCAGAGGTACAAGGAGGAGCTGGTACCATTCCTTCTGAAACTATTCCAATCAATAGAAAAAGAGGGAATCCTCCCTAACTCATTTTATGAGGCCAACATCATCCTGATACCAAAGCCTGGCAGAGACGCAACAAAAAAAGAGAATTTTAGACCAATATCCCTGATGAACATCGATGCAAAAATCCTCAATAAAATACTGGCAAACCGGATCCAGCAGCACATCAAAAAGCTTATCCACCACGATCAAGTGGGCTTCATTCCTGGGATGCAAGTCTGGTTCAACATACGCAAATCAATAAACATAATCCAGCATATAAAAAGAACCAAAGACAAAAACCACATGATTATCTCAATAGATGCAGAAAAGGCCTCTGACAAAATTCAACAGCCCTTCGTGCTAAAAACGCTCAATAAATTCGGTATTGATGGAACATATCTCAAAATCATAAGAGCTATTTATGACAAACCCACAGCCAATATCATACTGAATGGGCAAAAACTGGAAAAATTCCCTTTGAAAACTGGCACAAGACAGGGATGCCCTCTCTCACCACTCCCATTCAACATAGTGTTGGAAGTTCTGGCTAGGGCAACCAGGCAAGAGAAAGAAATAAAGGGTATTCAGTTAGGAAAAGAAGTCATATTGTCCCTGTTTACAGATGGCATGATTGTATATTTAGAAAACCCCATCGTCTCAGCCCAAAATCTCCTTAAGCTGATAAGCAACTTCAGCAAAGTCTCAGGATACAAAATTAATGTGCAAAAATCACAAGCATTCTTATACACCAGTAACAGACAAACAGAGAGCCAAATCATGAATGAACTTCCATTCACAATTGCTTCAAAGAGAATGAAATACCTAGGAATCCAACTTACAAGGGATGTAAAGGACCACTTCAAGGAGAACTACAAACCACTGCTCAGTGAAATCAAAGAGGACACAAACAAATGGAAGAACATACCATGCTCATGTGTAGGAAGAATCAATATCGTGAAAATGGCCATACTGCCCAAGGTAATTTG
This sequence comes from Macaca mulatta, assembly GCF_049350105.2. Lineage (NCBI taxonomy): Eukaryota > Metazoa > Chordata > Mammalia > Primates > Cercopithecidae > Macaca > Macaca mulatta. Next base: position 57,649,006 of record NC_133419.1, read on the forward strand.
TAGATTCAATGCCATCCCCATCAAGCTACCAATGAGTTTCTTCACAGAATTGGAAAAAACTGCTTTAAAGTTCATATGGAACCAAAAAAGACCCCACATTGCCAAGACAATCCTAAGTCAAAAGAACAATGCTGGAGGCATCACGCTACCTGACTTCAAACTATACTACAAGGCTACAGTAACCAAAACGGCATGGTACTGGTACCAAAACAGAGATATAGACCAATGGAACAGAACAGAGTCCTCAGAAATAATACCACACATCTACAGCCATCTGATCTTTGATAAACCTGATAAAAACAAGAAATGGGGAAAGGATTCCCTATTTAATAAATGGTGCTGGGAAAATTGGCTAGCCATAAGTAGAAAGCTGAACCTGGATCTTTTCCTTACTCCTTATACGAAAATTAATTCAAGATGGATTATAGACTTAAATGTTAGACATAATACCATAAAAACCCTAGAAGAAAACCTAGGTAATACCATTCAGGACATAGGCATGGGCAAGGACTTCATGACTAAAACACCAAAAGCAACAGCAACAAAAGCCAAAATTGACAAATGGGATCTAATTAAACTAAAGAGCTTCTGCACAGCAAAAGAAACTACCATCAGAGTGAACAGGCAACCTACAGAATGGGAGAAAATTTTTGCAATCTACTCATCTGACAAAGGGCTAATATCCAGAACCTACAAAGAACTCAAACAAATTTACCAGAAAAAAACAAACAACCCCATCAAAAAGTGGGCAAAGGATATGAACAGACATTTCTCAAAAGAAGACATTCATACAGCCAACAGACACATGAAAAAATGCTCATCATCACTGGCCATCAGAGAAATGCAAATCAAAACCACAATGAGATACCATCTCACACCAGTTAGAATGGCGATCATTAAAAAGTCAGGAAACAACAGGTGCTGGAGAGGATGTGGAGAAATAGGAACACTTTTACACTGTTGGTGGGATTGTAAACTAGTTCAACCATTATGGAAAACAGTATGGCGATTCCTCAAGGATCTAGAACTAGAAGGACCATATGACCCAGCCATCCCATTACTGGGTATATACCCAAAGGATTATAAATCACGCTGCTCTAAAGACACATGCACACGTATGTTTATTGCAGCACTATTCACAATAGCAAAGACTTGGAATCAACCCAAATGTCCATCAGTGACAGACTGGATTAAGAAAATGTGGCACATATACACCATGGAATACTATGCAGCCATAAAAAAGGATGAGTTTGTGTCCTTTGTAGGGACATGGATGCAGCTGGAAACCATCATTCACAGCAAACTATCACAAGAACAGAAAACCAAACACCGCATGTTCTCACTCATAGGTGGGAACTGAACAATGAGATCAGTTGGACTCAGGAAGTGGAACATCACACACCGGGGCCTATCACAGGGAGGGGGGAGGGGGCAGGGATTGCATTGGGAGTTATACCTGATGTAAATGACAAGTTGATGGGTGCTGACGAGTTGATGGGTGCAGCACACCAACATGGCACAAGTATACATATGTAACAAACCTGCACGTTATCCACATGTACCGTAGAACTTAAAGTATAATTAAAAAAAAAAGTTTCAAATATTTTTCAGTCACCACAATTTAAAGTATTTACAGTACATAATTAACTAATCATCTTAGTAATGTGTGTTTCTATTAATTGAAGTAATTTTAACATTTTTTGTTTTGGTTTTGTGATCTGTTTTATTAGGTATTATCTCTTGTTAATGAAATTAAGTTTCTTTCTTTCTTTCTTTTTTCTTTCTTTTTGAGACAGGGTTTCACTCTATCACCCAGGCTGGAGTGCAGTGGTGCAATCACGGTTCACTGCAGCCTCAACCTGCTGGGCCAAGAGATCCTCCTGCCTCAGCCTCCTGAGTAGCTGAGGCTCGTACCACCATGCCTGCTAATTAAAAAAAAATTTTCTGTAGAGACAGAGTCTCGTCACGTTTCCCAGGTTGGTCTGGAACTCTTGGGCTCAACTGATGGTCCTGCCTTGGCCTCCCAGAGTGTTGAGATTACAGGCATGAGCCATTGCACCTGTCCAGTTTCTCTCTTTTAAGGCATACAATTTCCTCAAATGCTTGGTGGTTTTTGATTGCCATCTCACCTTTTGATTGGTAATTTCCCTGTATTTACCTATGTATGTGGTTTCTGATCAGCCTTCCTTTATCATTTGGAGGAGTAGAACATGCCATGTGGGTATGTCGATAATTAAAAAATATTTTTTTGATTGTTGGTGCAATCCATTCATCTTGGTTTGCCCACCCTACCTGGAAAATTACCCTGAGTCTCTGTTCCTAGGGTCCACACTCACTACTTTAATTTCACAGGGAATGAGCTTGTGCTCAGCATAAGCAGAGGAAAAGGGATTGGTCAACCATTGGCAATACCTTATTTAATCATTTTGATGACTATCTCTAACGCCTCTTCCTTTTGCTTGTATCTACTGATTCTGAACTTAGAGTTCCACTTCTAACTCTTCTGATATGATTTTATGTTGAGGTTTTCCCTATTTTTTTCTCTATCAATTTAATTACATAATAATATCTGCAAAAAATCATACTTTTTGATGATTTTGTTTCTTCATTTTAGCATTTTCTTCCTTATTGTCTCCTCCTAATCTTAGCATATTGCCTAGACTAGGACTTTTAGAATACAACTTCCAACCAGCCTGCCATAAGTGGGTAACAGATGTGCTGAGATGGCCAGAATTTTAATGCCTATTGCTTCTAGGCACAAGTAAAATTTTTCTTTCACACTACTGTGCCATGCAACATTATCATTTTCCAAGTATTCTATGGTGTGAAAAATATTGGGAAGTATTACTCTATAACAGTTGGGAAAACAATTCCTTCATTTAGCTTTTTCAAATTATTTGTTATACAATGGTTATAGTATCAAGCTGAACCTAGCGAATTACTTTAATTTGTGGTTGTACATCTTTTCCTTATTTTAATTTTATGTTTTTTTCCTTTCTCTTTTTATATCTCTTTTCTTTCTTTTTCTTTTCTCCCTTGGATAGACTTATCCAGGATGTGCCAAGTATTGGTTATTGCAAAGAAGTAGATATTTCCTCATTAAATCAAGTATACTGGTTTTCTGTAATTTATTTAATTCATGCTTTTATATGTGTTAATTCATTTCTACCACTTTTTGCTTTATGATTAGTGATATTTTTCTAGCCCCCTTGATTGAATGTTTCATTTTATAAATCACTCTAACTCTAAATTAAATAGTGTTAAGGCTACAAATTTTCTGCAATTTACCACTTTGGACAAATAGTGATATACAATGCATTCCTTTGATGATAGTGATCCATTTCCAGTTATGCCATAAAAGGAATATATTTAAAAACTCAAGATATTTATGAGAGGCATTCATTTTCAAGTACTTAGAATTTTTTTCTATTTTCTGTTATCAATTTTCAGTTTTAATTTATTTTGATAAACACTGTGCTCTATATGACTTCTATCTTTAGAAATTTATTAAAAACTTCTTTGCAGCCAAATCTGTGGTCAATTTGTGTGTGTCATAAGCATTTGAAAGGAACATGTGTTCCTACTGGGATCTAAAGTTAAGCACACACTCACCCACATGCATTCACACAAACACATCTAGTGTTTTCTGCTTCATTTTAATGTCCATGAGTCAGTTCACTTGATCATTTACCTGCTGCCACCTGCTGGTCCAGTGGAGCTCAGAAGCCCCTGTCCCAGTGGGCTCTTCAGGCAGCCTGTCTGCTCATCTTGGCTGACTCATGGGTCGCTGCCATGACAAAGAGGCCTTGACTGCTGTTGACCCTGGATAGTCTGGGCAGTCAAAATAAAAATGGAGTCAGATGGAAAGTTTCAAGAAATATCAGATAGAATTGCTCACTTAGTGATTGATAGGTCATGGTGATGGCAGCAGCAGGGAGGCATTGCCAGGGCTGCATGCTCCATGGAGCTGGTGGGATCCTTGGACAAGCGGGAGCCCTACCTGTTCTGAGTTGGGGTTGGAGCTCCCAGGGTGCCCCTGCAGCCACCCACACTACAGCTGTAGACCGGAGCCTCCTGCTCCATGGAGCAGGCAGGAGCCCTGCCCTACCAGGTGCAGCTGCAGCAACCAGACCTGTGGCTACAGATCCAGGCCTCCCACTTCATGGAGCAGGAGCAGGAGCCAGACCCTCCCCCTTTCCTGGCATCCCTGAACTGTTGGGGGCTGGGAAGGCCCCCCTGCCCTTGTAGACTCAGAAGTGCCTGCTCCCACTGCCTGCCTGGCTTCTCCCTGCTGTTGGTGCCTGCTCAGTTCTCAGGGAAGTCTGGGTGAGCCTTGGCACCATGAATGGCAGCAGGAGGCAAACAGTTTCCTGGGCAGAAGAGGGCAGTCCCAGTAAGGCCCCACCTTCAGGCGAGGGAGGGCCTGAATTCTGGGGTCTGGGCTGCCAGTCCCGCAAACTGGAGTGGGGGCTTGTGGTGCCTTTTCCAGGACCTGCCACCCATGGCTGCCCATGGACCAATCAGCACACACTTCCTTCCCTCTGAGGCCCATAAAAGCCACGGGCTCAGCCAGGGCCCAGAGAGGATGGAGAGAGGACTGATGATCAGCTGCAGAGAGGAGATACCCTCTCTGCTGAGAGTTGGAGATAATGAGATGACTAGCTGCAGAGGAGCTACCCTCTCTTCTGAGAGCTGTAGAGACCACAGGATGTCCTGCCAGCAGAGAGGAGCCACTCTCTCCAGGGCCTCCTCTCTGCTGAGAGCTGCAGACATCAGGATGACCAGTTGCAGAGAGGAGCTACCTTCTCCAGGCCCTCCTCTCTGCTGAGAGCTGAACACTTGACAGGACTACCTGCCTACAGAGAGGAGCTACCCTCTGTGGGTCTCCTCTGAGCTGTCATAACACTCAGTACGCTCCTCTTCATCTTGTTCAACTTCCACTGGTTTGCGTACCTCATTCTTTCTGGACATAGGACAAGAACTCGGGCAAAGGTGTCACCAGCCAGCCACAGAAGTTTCTGGCCAGAAAAGTGACACCCCAAAGATCCCATTGCAATGGGACATTAGGAAGAGGGAAAAATCAAGAATAAAAAATAATTTATGACAAATATGGAACCAGTCAGCTATGGAATAATTATTTATACATAGTATTCTTTTTAGCTGATTTTCTCGGGCTTCATAAGCATCATCAGGAAGTAATGATAATTTACCTGTTTTGTTCCAATATTTATAGTCTCATAAGTCTGACAGTGGCTAAAATTTCACAGAGTTTTCTAGGTCTTAAGGAGTTAGAAAAGCCTGTTGAAATCTGAGTTATAACAACAAGCCCCCTACGACTCCCAGGGCTTCCAGTGCATTGGCATCATAGAGAATTACAAGAGTTTAGGGTCATCCAGATACAGCTGGAACTCAGTGACCTACTTCCTCTGAGTTCACCTGAAGGAGATATAAATAGGGAGATGTGTCATCTTAATGGGGATCATTCTGATTAGGCATAAAATCTTACTAAGCCAACCCAGAGGAGGTTGCAGGTCCTTGCTAATTTTTGATAGCATTGTGTTCATCCACTTTCTCAGGCAGGGACTACAGGAAATGAAGGTCAACTTGTGGGGACTTTGGAGAGAATTTAATGAAGAGGCTTTGTACCAAGGTGTGGGCAGAGTTAAGGGGAATCATAAGGGATGTTGAGGCACTCAGAGACTAGTAACAACATTAACTAAAAATAAACCCATTAAGACCTTAGGCTTGAAGTGGTGATAAGGAATTAGTGTCACTGAATGGTGGATGTGTGGCAGGGGATTGCCTGGTTAGAGCACTAATGGTAGAGGGACCAGACACTGCCAGAACCACAGTGCAAGGGGGAGCAGGGAGGAAGGCAGAGACTACATCCCCGAACCTATCTTCCCACACTTCCAACCTTTCGCTGGTGCCTTCAATTGGCTAGACCCAACCAGAATGCAGAGATCTAAGAGCCTGTGTGGTGCAGAGTGTGTGTGTGTGTGTGTGTGTGTGTGTGTGTGTGTGTGTGTGTGTGTGCATGCATGCATGTGTGCAGCCCTCTGGGACACAGAGCAGACTGGATCAGAGAAGGGCAAGAAAAGATTGTTACCAAGTCAGAAAAAGGATAACCAGAGCATACACTGGTGCTTGTTCCAGTCAGTTGGGACCAGGATACAGGGCGTATTTTATATGCAATATATTGAAAATTGTAGTACCTGAGACAGAAGAATCAACTCAGGATTGCTGTTTTCTGATGTGGACTGTGGATGTGAAAAACACCAGCCAGTAGAGATATAATCATAGCTACATTTTTATTCTGTGAAAACTATATGTTATGAGCATTTGTGTTTTTCATTTATTAACAAATATTTTTCAAAATTTTCATTTTATTTTTGATTTGGCTATATTTTAAATACATAGAACATGTTATTTATTTATTTATTTATTTACTGAGACAGGATCTTTCTCTGTCTTCAAAGCTGGAGTGCAATGGTGCAATTAGGGCTCACTACAGCCTCGACCTCCTGGGCTCAAGCGATCTTCCTACTACAGCTTCATGAGTAACTGGGACTACAGGCGTGTGCCACCATGACTGGCCAATTCTTTACTTTTTGTAGAGATGGGTCTTTCTATATTGCCAAGCTGGTCTCAAACTCTTGGGCTCAAGCAATCCTCCCGCCTTGGCCTCCCAAAGTACTGGAATTTCACAGTGAGCCACTGTGTCCGGACATAGATAGTTTTAAATTGTGCATTAAATCTGTTTTACCTTTGTGATTCTGCCTTTGATACCATGCTTAAAAAGCATTTTCCTACCCCTAAGCATTTATAAATTTCACGTAAATTTCTGGTACTTCATGACTTTTCCAAAAAACCCCTACATTTATTGCACAACTTATTGAAATATCCACATATTTTTAAAATATATTCATCTATATGAGTTTATAAATATTTATATCATATTTCTTATCCTTTATGTGCTTATTATTTTCCTGGGCCAGTGCACTACACTGTTTTAGTTATTACTTTGTTATTGTTGGAATACATTTTAAATCCAGCAAAGAAAAGTTTCTTTCTTTGCTCTTTTTCCTATTTAAAATTTTTATTTTGGAAAATTAACAGAGAAATAAATGCTTTAAAAGGCTAGAAAATACAGACAAGCAATAAAAACAAGGAGAATATCCATATTCCCACTGACTTAGAGAAATGTTGATAATATTTAGTTGTACACTCTCCCAATTTCCTTTTTTTGGTTATAGTCCTTCCAAATTTTATGCATACATATTTTTACTTATAGAAATTGAATTATCTTATATATGTTTGAATCCCTTTATTTGTAATTTAATAGAAGACCATGGGTATTTATTTCTATGCAACTACAGATAGTATCCCATGATATGAATAGCCCTGGATATACTTACACATCCTCCTTTTGATGAGCAATTAAGTTGTTTCCAATTTTTTCCACTATTACACAGAATACTAAAGTGAATATCCTTGCACTTAAATGAATTTTTTTTCTTAAAATCCATTCTTACAAGTGCAATTCTTTGTATAAAAGAAAATTATATTTTTAACTTCTATAAATGTTGCCACATTTCCCTCCAGAAACATTTTACCCCTACTATGTATGAAATTTCCCTTTCCTTCTTAGCCTTACTAGCATGGGGGGTTTTTATGCTTACATTTTAAATCTTGGCTAACCTGATAGGTAAAATTAATATATCAGTATTATTTTGTTTGCATTATTTTGATCATGAATAAAGTTGAGCCTTTTATCCTATATGTATTTTGCTTTAAATGAATGTATGTATATATACACACACAATTAAAAAAATCCTATATTTATATATTTATTTTATATAATAATATATAATATTTAAATATATTTTAAATTGGATGCTTTTTTAGGTTTGTGAGTAATTTTTATACAATATAAATATTAGATTCAATTGAATAGATTTCAAGTACTTTTTAGTTGCCTTAACAGTTTCTTTCCAATATCTCATACAAATATTTAAAACATATATGGGATCAAATATGTCATCATTTTCATTTTGAATCTTGTTCTTGGTGTCATCTCAAGAAAAATCTATCCAAACTAAAGTTCATTAAAACACATTTTTCAATTTTTCCCATAGACACATTTACATTTGGCTATTATGAGCTAGGTATCTAGTATTTTTTTCCCACAAGAATAGTCTAGTCTTATACCACTTTTGAATAACATCTTTTCTGCTGTAACTTCAAATATTTCTTTTATCTTATTTTTAGCTCCCAGCTATACTTTGCTCTTTGCTCTGTTGTCTGGGTCTGTTCTGTTTCATTGATCTATTTTTCTATTTCTAGGTGGCTTCCACAAAAAGTTGTTTTTTGAGGCAGTTCATTGGCTAGCCAGAAATCCTAAAACACAAACCCATTCTGATTAGTTAGTTAATTAGGATAATCCCAGCTGAGAGATGTTGAAGGGCTGCAGACACTGAATTCAGTTGTTATCCAAGTCAGCTGGAATATCCTGTAATCCTTTAGCAGTGTGAGTGCAATCCTCTCACAATCTCCTGTCTCCACTTTAAAGTCTTAGCCTTAATTACTTCATTTTCTTTCACATGGTGAGAATTTTGTACTGCTTTGCCCTCGCTCCTGTAATACTTTTATTTTTCTTGTAAAGAAACCTCATGGCAATAGTGGAGATTTGCACAGGCCCTAAGAGCCATTGATAACAATATCATTCTTCGACACTGTATCGTTACAGATCTCTGTACCTCCCTGACTTTCATCTCCACAGAAAGTAAAATTTTCACAGTGATAGACATTTGTAATGCTTTTTAAAGGCACTGGTTCTGGTGGACACCGAGAGTCAATTTTTGTTTGCTGCTCATGGAAAGGACAACAACATACCTGGACAGAAATGCCTCGAGGATGTACTGAAGGCCCCTCTCACTTTTCATAGGTACTGAAGGCAGATTTAACAGACATTTATTTCCCCCAAGGGTCGACTCTCTTGCAGTATGTTGATAACCTTCTTTGTTCTCCTTGTAAAGAGGCTTCTGAACATGATAGTGTTTATATCCTTAAAATCCTAGCAGACAAAAGCCATAAAGTTTCCAGAGAAAATTTCAATTTACCAAGGCATGTCAAATATTTCAGATACTTGATATTAAACTAGGGACCTCTCTTGGATCCTGATAGACTTAAAAGCTTACATGGTTTGGATCTGTGTCCCACAAAATCTCATGTCAAATTGTAATCCCCAATGTTGGTGGTAGAGCCTGGTGGGAGGTGATTGGATAATAGGGGTGGGATTTTTCATGACTGGTTTAGCACCATCCTCTTGATACTGTCCTCGGGATAGTGAGTGAGTCTTCATAAGATCTGGTTGTTTAAAAAAGTGTGTAGCACCTTCCTGTCTGCTGCCCCCCTTCCTCCTGCTCTGCCCAGGTGACATGCCTGCTCCCTCTTTGCCTTCCGCCATAGTTGTAAGTTTCCTGAGGCCTCTCCAGAAGCCAAGCAGATGTCGCTATGCTTCCTGAACAGCCCACAGAACTGTGAGTCAATTAAGCCTCTTTTCTTTGTAAATTACTCTGTCTCAGGTATTTCTTTGTAGCAATGTGAGAAGGGACTAATACAAAAGCATTTTAAGATTTCCTCAACCTCAGACTAAGAGACAGTCACAAGGGTTTTTGGGCCTGGCAGAGTACTGTTGAAACTGGATATCTAATTTTTCTTAATAGCTCAATCATTATATATCCTTCTGAAACTTAATAAGCTAGAGCCTCTGGACTGGGAAGAGAATGCTTGTATAGTCACCTTTCAATTAAAATAAGGACTTCTAGGTCGTCCTGCCTTAGCGCATCCCAATTATCAGCTCCCCTTCCTCCTTTCTAGTGAATGAAAGAGAAGAAAATGCATTAGGGGTTCTTAACTGAAAACATGGAGATTAACACACACCCCTTGGATGTTACAGCCAGCAGTTAGATTCAGTAGCTAAGGGACTCCCTTCCTGCATGGGAGCTGTATTAGGCACTGTGGCTTTAACTAAATCTATGTTCCTCACGCTGTAGAAGCTTTAATCAATTCTCTTAATACTCAATATCTTTCTGCAAGCAGAGTCACTTTTTATGAGATCTTGCTGTTGACTTCTTATAGTATTATTTCTCATTTCAATAATCATAATTCAGCAACTTGCCATCTCTTATTCAATGACGAGACACCTCATAACTGATTAAATCTAACTGACCAGCTACTAAAACCTAGAGCTGATTTACAGGAAACACCTACACCAAATGCAGAATTTTCATAGTTTACTGATGGATCATATATGTCAGTTAATGAAGGAAAGTATCTTGCTGGATGTACTATTATCATCACCCTTCTTAAGCAATTGAAGCAGCCGTGTTGTCAGTGGCTACTTCAGCCCAGCAAGCAGAACTTTATCCCCTAACTGGGGCTTGTATCCTGGTGAAAGGTAAACCTGAAAATCTTCACAGAGCCAGCTGTTATGCCTTGGGGTTGTTTAAGATTTTGGTTGCTTCAGATGCAAAGAGGATTTCTAACTTCTGAAGGGAATCAAATTAAAAATGGAGCTTTTGTCAAAAATTTATTAAATTCAACTCAACTTCTCTTTGCCTTGGCCATAATCACAATTCTTGGGCACTGAAAATTGGAATCTCTTGAGGATAAAGGAAACAACTTGGCTGCTCACGCACCACAAAATGGCTATGTTGAGTTCCACTAAGACTGAAAACCTTATTTATAGTGAATATTAATTATTTCCCCCAAAAGAATGTAAATAATGTTGTTAAAGTGGCTCAGTCTCAAGCCCCACATAAATAACATTATTTTGGGATTAAAAACAATTGCATTTTTTTGCCCAACAAATTTATGATATGGTCCAATGATAAACCAGTATGATGAGAATCTATAAAAAATTCCTACCTGAAATGACACATCAGATGACTTACTGAACAACTGATAGACTTACAAGTTTTATGAAACTGTATTGGTGGGGAAACGTTTTAGGATCGCCAAAGGGGTACAACTGACTTGTACTGCTTTGCCAAAATTCAATCCAGGGAAACAGTTCAGAGTTCCAGTCATTTTGACCTGCCTAATTGACCCTTTTTTCTTTGGAAAATGGATTTCATTCAGTTACTTCCTTCTCAAGGTTATAAATATGTTCTCAGTATAATTTGTATGTTTTCTCACTGGGTTGAAACATTTCCTTGCCAACCTGCCACTACCTCAGCTGTTACAAAACAGTTATTAGAAAAGATTATTCCTACATGGGGTATACTATTAGAGTTACATAGTGACTGATAATCTCACTTCATTGGCCATATTACAAAACAAATTTGCAAAGTTTGGCCCATATTACAATACTTGCATTGGGTTTACCGTCCACAATCTTTCAGACTGGTGGAAAGAGCAAATGACATTATCAAAACTTAGCTGTCAAAATTTGTGGAAACATTAAAATTTCTCTGGCCAAAGGCACTTTATCTAGTCCTATTGAATCTAAGGTCTGCACCTTTTATAAAACATAAGTTGTCACCTTTTGAAATTATCACTGGATGATTGATGCATTTAGCCCTCTTTCCTTTGTTATTCAATTGACTAAAGGAGACATTCTCCAATATTACAAAGGAATAATTAAGGCTATAGACAAAAAATCATACGCTGGTAGACAATCTTCCCACATTGTGCTTCTGGGATATGAAAATACCAAACATCACAACCTTTAGTCTAGTGATTTTGTCTGTTGGAAGAGACATTTACAAAACAATTTCCTTCAATCTTGGTGGCAAGGTTCATATCAGGTACTCCTTCCCAATCCACATCCTGCCAAACTAAAAGATGTTGGCGCTTAGATTCATGTTTCTCATTTAAAGGATTCTCTTACCTCCTGCTGTAATTCAGAAACAATCAAAGACTTGAGGCTAAAAATGACCCAGAAGTGAAGCATATGTCAGCTGAAGTTGACTGATCATCCAAGAACACCCCGACTAGACTTGTATATGACTAAGATCCCTGAAATATTGAGCCACTTATATGTTGCCTTCTCTATATTCTGGTTTTCACCTTCTACTCTCTTGCGCAACAGAGTTACCTCATGGCCAAGCCGAGGGTGTTTTCACTGTCGCCAATACCTACTATTATACTTGAATAAATGCTTCTAACAAAGTAGAGACTGAGTAGGTAAAATCTATGAACATGTTAATTAGCTAAATGGAAAACCCACCATTAAAATGTTTGGCTTTTTGATCTGTATAGCTGACTACCCTTTATAGTCAAAATCTGGCTAAAATTCCATCCAAAATACTTGTCACTTAGAAGCTCAGCGTGGTCTATCAAGCCTATGATTCAGAAAAGACATCTTATTTGATAACTTTTTTTTTGGACCAAACCTTGCTTGAGAACTCTCTTCTCAAAATCTCTTTGTGACTCAAATGTGGCCCAATATAGCCATACACTTCTTAGAACTTGTAACTCCCAATAAGAAACACGAATCCCTTGGTCACATTCATCTCAGCAATGAGGGACAAAATAAGACTTGCCAATTGATCTGCAATGCTTTCTGAAGAAAGTTCTTGATCAAAAGGGGGAAATGTGAAAAAAAGGAAGTTATTAAGGCTAAAGCTTTAAAGTGGAGTCAGGAAATTGCAAGAGGGTTACACTCACGGCTGTTAAAGGTCAAACAACAAGATGTTTCAATAGCGTTGGATAACAACTGAATTCAGTATCTATTAATGTTAGCTTTCAACAACTCAGCTGGGAGTATCCCAATTAACTAACCAATCAGAATGGGTTTGCTATTTAGGATTCGCCCAGCCAATGAGCTGTCTCCAGAAACATCTTTGTTTTTGGTGGAAATCACCTTTAAAAAACTTTTCTAGCCGCATATTATATGATTAAATGTACATGAAATGTTGAGAATAGCAATTGCTAATGTATTTTCTGTTTCTATGGACTTGTCTATTCTGGACATTTCATATATATATGTAGTCATATAATATATGACCTTTTATCTCTGTTTTCTTTCACTCAGCATAATATTTTCAAGGTTCATGCATGTGTAGCATGTGTCAATACTTCATTCTGTTTTATGCCTGAATAATTGTCTACTATATAGATATACTACATTTTAAAATATATTTGTAAGTTGAACATTTAAGTTGTTTCCATTTTTTGGCTATTATGAATAATGCTGCTATGAATGTTTGTGCACAATTTTTGTGTGTGTGAACATGTATTTTTAGTTTTTTTTGGTATAGTTCTATGGGTGAACCTCCTGGATCATATGTTAACTGTATGTTTAACTTTTTGAAGAATTGTCAAACTCTTTTCTAAAGTAACTACTTCAGCTATGCCTCATAAATTTTGACAGCTATATTTTAATTTTAATTTATTTAAAATTATTTTCTAATTTCTCTTTGATTTCTTCTTTGACCTATTGGTTATTTATGGGTGTGTTATGTACCACATATTTGTGAAACTCCAGATTTTTTTGTTATTGGTTTCTAATAGTATTCCATTGTGGTTATAGAACGTATCTTGTAATTTCTATCCTTTTAAATTTACTGAGGTTTCTTTTTTGGTACAGCATATGGTCTTTCTTGGAGAATATTTTATGTGCACTTGAGGATAATCCTTTTACTTTTAATCTATTTGAATTTTTGAATTTAAAGTGTATATCCTGTATATACACTGATATTTCTATATTATTATAGAATAATATATTTATTATATAAAGAACCATTATAACAGAATAATAAAGGCAAATAACACAATTTAAAAGTGGACAAAGGATTTGAATAGTAATTTCTTTGAAGAAAGTATGCAAATGACCATTGGTCATTTGAAAAGCACATGAAAAGATACTAAACATTGTTAAACATTAAGGAAATGCAAATCAAAACCACACTTAAAAGAGTTCCACTTCCATGACAGCATGGTGAGCTCCGAAGTCCCACCTTAAAGAACTAAAAATATATGTTCACACAAAAACTTGTATACAAACATTCATAGCAGCATCATTCATAATAGCCAAAAATGGAAACAATCCAAATGCTCAACTTATAGATATATAAAGAAAATGTAGTGTATCTATATAGTAGACAATTATTCAGGCATAAAATGGAATGAAGTACTGACACATGCTACAACATGGATGAACTTTGAAAACATTTGTATCCTGTATATACATTTAAAGTGTATATCCTGTAGATAGCATAGAGTTAGATCTTGTGTGTGTGTGTTTTTAAAATGCAGTCTGTGATTCCTGCCTTTTGACTGGATTGTTGGATACATTCACATTTAATGTTATTATTGATATAGTTGGATTTATCTCTGCCATTTTAGTTTTCGTGTCCTGTATGTCTTGCATGCTTTTGTTTCTCAATTTCTTCTTTATTGCCTTATTTGTTAGGGCAAGAGTGATCAGGGCCCCATAATTCACAATGATACTATGCCTAAGGTAGATCCTCCATCCCGAAGGTGGGGGCTTGGTGGAAGAAGGGAGCCCTGACCTCTCACCTGGAGCTGACTTCTCACCTGAAACTTAGCTTCAGAAAGCAGTAACTAGGCATAGGAGAAGAAATGCTGAAATCCCCCCTCTTCTAGGAAGTTAGCCCTCCAACTGGAAGCTGGGAGGAAAGAGAGCCCTGTGTTCTTGACCTCATCAGTTTGGAGTAGAGTTTGTCTCTTGATGAACTTGGATAGGGGAGGGAGGGAGCAGGTCTTGTTTTGAATACCACAGAATCTTACTGTTCTTATTAAGTTTTAGTAGATTTTCCAGAATAAAAATTTTTAAAAATTTTGTTGTATACCCTTAGAAGCATTTCCAGAGACTAAATCATTGTGTTTTCAAATACAACTTTCACCTGTTTTGCTGGGGGGTTGGACTTTGGAGCTCACCATGCTGTCACACAGGAAGTAGAACTCTTTTCATTGTGGTTTTCATTTTCATTTCCTTGATATTTAATGATGTTTAGTATCTTTTCATGTGCTTTTCAAAGGACCAATGGTCATTTGCATACTTTCTTCAGAGAAATGTCTATTCAAATCCTTTGCCCATTTTCAAATTGTGTTATTTGTCTTTATTATTCTGTTGTAATGGTTCTTTATATATTCTAGATACTAGGCTCATCAGATATATGATTTGTAAATATTTTCTCCCTTTCATTGGGTTGTATTTTCATTTTCTTGATAGTGTCCTTCAAACCACAAAAGTTTTTAGTTTTGATGCATTCCTGTGTATATATTTGATTGTTTGTGCTTTAGGTATTATAGCTAAAAACATGTTGTCTAATGCAAGATCACAAAGATTTACACCTATGCTTTCTTTTAAGATTTTATAGTGTTAGCTCTTACATTCAGATCTTTGATGCATTTTGAATTAATATTTGTATATAGTGTGAGGTAGAAGTCCAAGTTCATTCTTTTGCACATGGATATTCAGTTATCTCAGCATCATTTGTTAAAATGTTTTAAAATTTCAGTGGAAATTATTTAAATATATAAGAGAAATAGATGATAATCATATTTGTAATATTGAATTTTCTCATGTGAAACATTTCTATTTATTCAGATACTTATATTTGTGTGTAAAGTTTTATCATTTGTTTGCTTGCTTGTTTTAACATAAGTTTTGAATATTTCTTTTGATGCTGTATTTGTTGTTATCATTAATGGGATCATTATGCATTATATTAAAATTTTCAAAAATTTTGTCTTTATCGAAGTCAAAATTGCACATTTTAAGATTAATTTAATTTTAAAAGTTAAAAATTAGTGTACTCAGTCTCCCTTCTCCCTTTTAACTTTTCTCCTACCCCACAGTTGGCCATTTTAAATTATTTTTTAGCTGAACAGTTTATTTATCATTATATCTTTAAAAATCAAGCTTGCATTATTTCTTATTTTTTTTGGTTTAAGCACTATCCATTGACTTCCTGTTATAAAAGATGAGTATGTTCCTCTCTTTCCTCTCTCTCTCCCACTCTACACAGCTAATTTCTTGTTATTTCACTCCTGATATTACTACTTTTTAATATAGATTAGATCAATATTTAGTTTTAAATTATCATGACTATGTATATAATTCAAAACTGAGATATGTAGTAAATAATGACTTTTTTTAAACCTGAGCCAACTTTACTAAATAACTTTCTATGTTTTCTGTAGTTAACTAGGAAACTATACTGCTAATTCAATCTCCAAATTCTTCTCCTCTGGTTGTTTAAAAATTCTCTCAGTATGTTCATTCATATCAGATATTCTATGAATTTCATCATTTTAGAGAGTCCCTGGTGTTTTCTCACTGGTGTTTCCTAATGTGCTTCCATGCCTATTTGAAGCATATCTATTATCTTGGAGTCTTCTTCACTTTTATCTTGGGAGTGTCTCTGGTATTTAATGTCCTTATTGATTCAGTCTCCTATTTTGATGAAGCACATTTTCAAGTTGTTTCCTGAGAAAGGGTGTGTGGGAGGTAAACATTTTCATATCTTGTTCATCTAAAAAGCTCTGCATTCTACCCTGGCCCTTGGATAGTTATAGAATTCTAAGTTGGAAATCACTTTTTAAAACAGCATTTTGAATTCTTGTTCCATTGTCTTTTAGCTTCCCATATTGCTGTTGAAAGTCTTAAAGCCATTCTCATTGCTAATAAAGCTTGTGGTATTTATTTTCCCCTCTCTGGAATCCAGCAAAATCCATTTTCTGCCTCCTTTGTCAGAAGTTTCACAATGGTAAGCCTTGATATGCATTTGTTTTTAGACTGTCTGTTGGGCATTTACATAACCTTTAGTATCATATCCTTTGTATACTTCAGAGAGAGATATTGAGAATGGATTTTGGGTTTGGTGTGAGAGAAGATGGATCATAGTTTAAATGTACTGCCTTTTTATCTTTTATAGCTGGGAGGCAGCAGCTAAGATCTTAGATTGATAAATCAGGAAAATAGTGGTATAATAAATGGAGTTTTTGTGGTGGCCAATAGAAATTTTAAAGGGAGATAATGCTTTTCAATTTTCTACTCTGCTGTACTTTTGGAAATTTTAAAGCCATATTCATGTTTTGCTTTTAGAATTAAAATAAACAATATATAAAAATAAAAGTGTATGTGCTCTGTGATATAGCAATTCTACTTTTAGCAGTCTTATTCCAGAAGCATTCATTATCCTACTGTTTATTGTGGCAATATTTGTAACAAAAAATGTTAATCAATAGGCAAATGATTAAATAAATTGTGGTACTTCTGTGCTATATTCTATGTTCTGTGTAGTTGGAATTATCTTAGTCCCTCTCCCTACCTTCCTGCTTTGGCTCAAGAAACAGAAATATTCACGCTTTAAGAAGTATGGGATAATGGTTTCCACACTTCTCTTCATCTCACAGTGACATGTGAAGATATGAAAAGAGTGATGACTTATCTGATTGGTGAGTTCAGAAGACACTGGACTAGTCATTTATTTATTCTCTCTTAGAACTAAATAATGTATTCTGTGTCCTCTGTAGTAAGCCCTAAAGGGGAAGCCTTTGCACTGTCAAAAGACCTGCTAGGTCATAGACCTGGCTGACTGTGTAAATCCAGCTGGGCTTCTCTAATTCAGCTTCATAAAGAGTTCAGATTTAAATTTAAGTGAAAAAAGCAAGGCAGAGAAATATATATACATATAATATGTGTGTATATATGTGTTATTTGTATATGTATATATATCATATTTATAGATCATAGTAGATCTCAAATATTGAAGAAAGATAATATTTGCATATCCTATATGTGAAATGCAGAAGAGTTTCAGAAATATGCATATCAAATTGTGAACTCTTGTTTCTTTGAGGTAAGTAATAGTAGGGAGGAGTAAGAGGGATTTTTACTTTTTACCTCAATGTATTGTTAAAATATTTTAGTTTCTATAACCATGAATTTATTGATGTAATTTTAAAAGTTTGAGGAACAAAAATACCCTAAGAGAATATATGAATATTTTCATGCATACTGGTTAAATAGTGGTTATCTCCAGAAAGTGAGTTGTGGAAATCTATATCATTTATTTGTTTAATATTTTAAAACAATAACCTTGTATTACTTGCTATGATTCATAAAATAAGATAATACTAGTTTTTCGTCATAGGCAATAGCTAGCCTCTCCTGAATCATGCTACTTGATGGCTGTGATCATGGTCATAGCCGTTCTTTTTTTCTTACATTTTGAGAATGCTTTTAGCGCTTCAAGTCTAAAATTAACATGTTTTCTCTTTTTTCTTCCTTAGTAGAATTAATTATATTAACATCGTTTCTATTCATATCTGACCCTCTGAAATAAACCTTACCTGGTCAGGGTGTGGACTGTTTAATACATAATGTATTGAATTCAAATGGCACATGTTGGACTTAGAACTTTGGGCTCTATCTTCACAACTGATATTGGGTTATAGTTTGTGTGTGTGTGTGTGTGTGTGTGTGTGTGTGTGTTTCTGGCTGTGACATCAAGGTTATGTTAGTTTCAAAGGAAGAATTTGGAAATCATGTAAATAAAACTTCCATGTCTCTCACACTTCTGCTATTTTGAATAGTGATTATGCATAGTGCAAGTGCTAAGTACTGTGTTCTTATATACTTGTTAAAGTTTCAGTAGCTGCTGTACAGCTTTTTTCTTATTTCTAACATTGTGTCTTTAAATTTTTGCATTTTTCTTAATTAGATTTTTTGGAGATTTTCCTGATTAATGAGTTTTAAAATAGAAGGCCCAGCCTTTAGAATTATTTGTGTATCCTATTATATTCCTGTTTTTCTAACTAGTTTTCTTCTTCTTATCATAACTTCTTATTTTGACTTTTATATATTTTGTTCTTCTTGCTTTCTGAGTTGAATGTGCAGTTTGTTTTTCATTTCCTAGGTTTCATAATAAATATGCATAATAAAATAGCATTAATAATTATACAGTTTTTCTGAGGACAGCTCCGATTGGAGAGGGCCCTTATTTCCATACTTATCTCCGTGATGCTTTGACTTAATCCTAGTAGGGCACAGGATTGGAGTGCAAGTTTCAAATACAACTTGTGTGACTTTTATGTTCCTGGAATAATTATTGTTAAGTATTGCTTTTTTCCTTTTATTCATATTGGAAATCTATGTGGCATTTTTATTTTAAAAATAGGGTTTTTCTGCTTAAAAAGGCCTAACACTGTTGACCCTGTTTATATTTGCTCTATTTAACTTTATTTTCTTCATACTGCATTGACGTTCTCTGAGAATGTGAGTTACATAAATTCTATCATTTCTGTCTGCTTTTGTCTGGAGCACTCCAAATGCATGGCGGCTACCATCACTATTACTGCACCCCTTCCTAGCCTCACTTCTTGCTCAGTTCTGTTCAAGAGGATTTCAAAGGAAGTCAGAAATAAGAATAATATTTAGCATGACTCACAAAGAAGTGCTGCAGAAATAGAGGTGGATGGACACATTCTGTATTTTTGTTGGTACAGGCACTAGGTAAGACTAATTATTGAAGATGCAGAAATATGAATACTAAATTTTATGATAAGAAAATAAAAAAACAGACTAGAAACTGCATACATTTTATTTACAAAAATCCAAAACATTGCTGAATGAAACAATACATGAAAGAATAAAAGAAAAAAATCTTGGGAGATGATAGATGAAATGAAATGACTGGTTGACTAAAACAGAGAAAGAATAAAATCAATCTTAAAAAAATCAAAATTAGAATTAATTTAATTATGTGAAAGTGAAACATGGGTATTGCATATTATTGAATTGGTGCTAGATTCACAAAGTTGAGAGACTCTTCCACAATGCAGAAAGTAATAATGAGCTAAAAATGATGAGAGAAAGAGAGATGATGAAAAATAAGGAGTACAGAGTCTGAAGATCCAACATACAGACAATAGGTATCTCTGAGGAAGCATTTATCTTCTATGAATCAGAAGCCATAATAAATTAAACAAAATTTCATAAACTGAAAAAATATGATTCTGCAGAATGAGAATAGTCCCTGTATTTCAGGCAAAAATAATAATGAGAAGAGACCAACACGGAGACTGATTGGTGAAGTTTTTGAATTTCACAAGGGACAAAAATCAAATAGTTTCAAGAAGTCTTAAGAACTTTGTGGAAAATGTTTACGAGACAGGAATTTATGTGATAAGAGAATAGACATATTCTCACTTATATAGAGCCTCTGAAAATGAACTATTTATGCACATTTCATTGAAAGTTATTCAAAGACATAATTATTTTGACAAGAAATGAATCAAATATTCTGAAACACAATAGATGGGCCAAAAGGTCCTGTGGCTCATCCAACTGCTGGACCAACGTTTTCCACCTCCATTGGTTCTCTTCTCTAAACACCTTTGTGGGAAACCACACTGGACCCAGAATGGGAGAGAGGCTCACGTGATAAGAGTATTTGCAGATGGTTTGTTCTTTTTTGAATAAATTGTCCTTTGACCTAAATTGTCATAGAGGTTCTCAAGAGAGTAATAAATGTGGGAGCAAAATTGAAAACTGGAGTGAATGTTCTTGAAAAATTTTTTTTTTTAGAAGGAAAGAACATAATAATTAAGGAGAATCAATGATACAAATAGATAAGATTAATAAACGTTTCTTGAGCTAATGAAAACTTCATATCTTCAGATTAGAAAGGCTCATTGAATGTCAGACAAAAGCAGAATTAAAGAAAAGATTTAGAAAAAAGGATTGACTCAAGAAAGTGAAAGACATGGTAGAAAGAAAAGGTAATAAATAATAACGCTTCTAAAACAATTGTTTAAATAATTCCTGTTCATATGATTTTGAAATAATATATAGGTTCATAAGTGATTTTTGTTGCTGTTGTTGAGACGGAGCCTCCCTCCATCACCTAGGCTGGAGTGCAGTGGTGCCATCTTGGCTCACTGCAACCTCCGCCTCCCAGGTTCAAATGATTCTTCTGCCTCAGCCTCCTGAGTAACTTGGACTATAGGTGCGCACCACAACACCCTGCTGAGTTTTGTATTTTTAGTAGAGATGGGGTTTCACCTCATTAGCTAGGCTGGTCTTGAACTCCTGACTTCAGGTGATCCACCCACCTAGGCCTCCCAAACTGCTGGGATTACAGACGTGAGTAACCACGCCCGGCCCATACATGATTTTTAAGAGAAGATGCATTGTTTAAAAAAATTGTGATATCAGTCTAAAATATTCAGATCATCGGGACTTGGGGTTGTAGGGAGATAAGTGAGGAGCCAAACATGTGATAAACTGTTTCTTTTATAGGGCGTATGTAAAAATCAGGATGTATTCTGGAAAGTGATTCAAATTCAAATACAATATTTAAAATCACAGGTTGGCGAAGTGGCTTACGCCTGTAATCCCAGCATTTTGGAGGCTGAGGCAGGAGGATTGCTTGAACCCAGAAGTTCAAGACCAGGCAGGGCAACATAGTGAGACCCTATCTCTACAAAAATTTTTAAAATTGGCCAGAAGTGGTGGTGTATGTCTGTGGTCCCAGCTACTCAGGAGGCTGAGGTGGGAGGATCACTTGAACCTGTGAGGTTGAGTCTATAGTGAGCCATGATTATACAACTGTACTCTAGCCTGGGTGACACAGTGAGACCCTTTCTCAAAAAAAAAAAAAAAAAAAATCAGAGATAACCAGTAACTAGCAAGTAAAATATGGAGGAAAGATAATCACTAGTGCAAAGTTAGAAAAATGAAAAAGCAAAAAAGTGTGAAATTAGGAAAATGAAAACATACTAACAGAAAAATATGGTAAAGTTTGACCAAATGCCATATTTATAAAAATAAATGTGAATAATTTAGATTTGAATTAAAAGATAAATATTCTCAAATTGCATCAAAAGTAAAATTTGAATATAAACTGTTTACAAGGGACCCAACTAAAGCGAAATAACTGATAATTTTTAGCAATAAAGTGATGCCAAAGTATACCATGTAAGTAATTCTTAAATTTTTTTTAAAACCCGACTGGGCGCCCTGGCTGACGCCTGTAATCCCAGCACTTTGGGAGGATGAGGCGGGCTGGTCACGAGGTCAGGAGATCGAGTCTATCCTGGCTAACACGGTGAAACCCCATCTCTACTAAAAATACAAATAATTAGCTGGGCGTGGTAGCAGGTGCCTGTAGCCCCAGCTATTCGGGAGGCTGAGGCAGGAGAATCCCTGGAAGCTGGGAGGCGGAGGTTGCAGTGAGCTATATTGTGCCACTGCACTCCAGCCTGCCAGCCTGGCGACAGAGCGAGACTCAGTCTCAAAAAAAAAAAAAAAAAAAAAAAAAAAAAAAATTCCATGTCTCTCTATCCCATCATTATTGTTCATCCCATCATCTTGCTCCTGTATGACTGCTATGTGAGCCTAATTGTAATAATTCTTTTCGTCTTTAGTCTTATCTGTCTCTTGTTCACCTCCCACACTGGTCAGACTAACTTTTCTAAAATGTGTTTTTGTCTGTTTGAAAGTCTAGTAAATTCACATTGCTTTTAGGATAGAGTCCAAACTCCTTAATATGGTCAAGGCCTTACATCATCTGTCCTTTACAGCATCTATAGCATCATTTCCGGCCATTCCCTAGTTTGTACTTTCTAATTCAGCACCTTTTTCCTCGACTTTAGTTCTTCCAGTACACATTCTGTGTCATCTGGGCCCCTCAGCCTGCTGTTCCCTCTGCTTAGAAAACTCTTTCTACTGGTCTTGTAATTTCAGGCTGATGTTCCTTTTATGGCTAAGAAAAAATATGCAAATAAAACTATCTATTGAGAGTGAAAATAACCCATGAGTTACCTGGAGTTTACAGAGGCTAGAAAGACTAGAATGCAGTGTGGCCACGGTGCTCATGTTTTTCAAGAAGGTACCAGTGCTGTGACTTTTCTAATAATATCCTCATCATTTTCTCAGTAACAGGATTAGTATTAAATTGCAGAGGAAAGTTGTAAGAACCCATTTTCTCAAGTTATATAAAACTCAGACTTGATAAACTTCCCTCATTTATACCACTGTATGAACCTGGTAACAACACATTCAAGATAGCAAAAACATGCAAGTAAGTGGCTTCTAGCTTCAATATTGCAGATTTTTTAAAAGTAGTTATTTTGAAATGATAATTTGTAGGTATTATATTTAATTTAAGGAAGTCTAAGAAATTAGACTTGAAATCATCAGAAGGAGTGTGTAATACATTGAACAGTTTAGTTCAACTCAACTTTTAAATCAATACTTTAAAATCAAAGTTTATTCTAATGTGTTTGAATTCTGCAAAGTTTTTTTAAGGTATCAAAACTTGGAACATATATATATATTTTTAATTTATTTATTATTATTATACTTTAAGTTGTAGGGTACATGTGCCTAATGTGCAGGTTTGTTACATATGTATACTTGTATTTTTTTATTTTACTTTAAGTCCTGGGATACATGTGCAGAATATGCAGGTTTGTTACATAGGTGTACATGTGCCATGGTGGTTTGCTGCACCCATCAACCCATCATCTAGGTTTTAAGCCCCACATGCATTAGGTATTTGTCCTAGTACTCTCCCTCTCCTTGCCCCCCAGTAGGCCCTGGTGTGTGATGATCCCTCCCTGTGTCCATGTGTTCTCATTGTTCAACTCCCATTTACGGGTGAGAACATGCGGTGTTTGGTTTTCTGTTCCTGTGTTAGTTTTCTGAGGGTGATGGTTTCCAGTTTCATCCATGTCTCTGCAAAGGACATAAACTCATTCTTCACTGGTCATTAGAGAAATGCAGATCAAAACCACAATGAGATACCATCTCACGCCAGTTAGAAGGGCAATCCTTAAAAAGTCAGGAAACAACAGATGCTGGTGAGGCTGTAGAGAAATAGGAACGCTTTTACACTGTTGGTGGGAGTGTAAATTAGTTCAACCATGTGGAAGACAGTGTGGCGATTCCTCAAGGA
Organism: Macaca mulatta; assembly: GCF_049350105.2. NCBI lineage: Eukaryota > Metazoa > Chordata > Mammalia > Primates > Cercopithecidae > Macaca > Macaca mulatta. The sequence goes on from NC_133419.1 coordinate 57,672,948, forward strand.
TCTAGAACCAGAAATATCATTTGACCCAGCAATCCCATTACTGGGTATATACCCAAAGGATTATAAATCATGCTGCTATAAAGACACATTCACATGTATGTTTATTGTGGAACATTATTTTTTAAATGCTTTAAAGGCTCTTAAGTAAAATGTTTTTTCTTAGTGTGATGTTTGTTGTAAGGGCTTATTAATTGTTTGTTGCTCCTTTACTAATTAAGCAAAGGTTTGTAAGGTTTTAGAGGCAGTTCCTTTCTTTAATTTTTATTCCAGAATTTTAGCAATTGTTAGGTTCTCATCTATCACATCTCAAAAGTTAGTTTTCACTCTAAAACTGAGAGGTTCAAATAGGATTTAAATTGTTGAAAAACTTGTGTCTACTCTGGTGTTTTTTGCATTATGACAGTAATTTGATCCTGCAGCTTAAGAATATGGAGAATATGGAAGTGACAAGAATTATAGCGTTCAGACATCTCCTCTGATACAAATTATTTACCAGCTGGCCCAGGAAAGGTGAGCCACTGCTTGTCCTATGGAGCCTCAGGCATGTGTTCCTTGGAAGGGAATATGTAAAGCCTGAAGGAAATCTGCAGATGTGCTTTATTTAATTCCTTGTTATATTTATGTAACTAAGAACACTTTGGACAAAAGCAAGCTAGGCTTCTGGTTCAGATGGCAGAGTAAGTGTGAAAAGCTTTGCTGTGCATTGGTCCCTGTTGCAAACAGGCTGATGCCCAGGCCAGCCCTGTCAGCAATCCAAGCCCAGCTCTGGGCTTTTCCTTGGTGAGGACAGTGGGGAGCAGTGTAATCCCTGTGGGCATAGGGCCAATAGGCCACAGCCTACTGCAGTGCTCCAGAGAAGCAACTTGGAGCCTGAACCTAGCCCCATCATTTAGACATACACCATGAATCAGAGGGCATTTGTGCTATTATCAGCCCCCACTCCTATAACAGGTCAATCAGGTCACTATATTTCACATTCTTTTTTTTTTTCTCTTAAAACATATTTAGTTCACAAATAAAAATTTGTCAAGGAGTACAATGTAATAACGTGATATAAGTATACACTGTGTAATAAAGTACAGTGAAAAACTTCAGTGAAGAAAGCTGTAAAACCTCTTATGGCCTCAGATCTTGCAGCATCTGCACCTGTTAATCCCCTGCCAATCTCCTTCCTAGGTCTGAATCTGGCCTCCACCATTTCCACACTATGTGATCCAGGATCCATCATTTAGTTTCTTTAAGCTCCACTTTACTCATCTGTGTTATGGTTAATCAGAACGGCTTTTGCTAAGTAATGATGAAGTGAGATATGCTCATGTATGCAAAGTGCTTAGAGCAGGGCCTAAAGGGTGGTAAGAGCACAATGAATGTTAAGCGCAGGGTTTAAGACCCTTTATAGAGGCCCAACTCAATATCCTGCGATGTTCTGAGCAGGTTCCTTAGTGTATTCTTTATGTCAGGTAAGTCCAAAACATGATAAGGGAACTAACTATGTCAGTGGCAAGTCCAGACAAGAGGGACAGAGATTTGTGAATTCCTAGGCACCAGCTAGATTCTGACAACCAGACGAGTGAGAACAGGAGGACTCAGCTACTTTCTTTTTCTTGAGGACCGGAAGTCAGGAAAGATCTCTTTAAAACAGTAGCATTCAAATCCCTGTGCAGAATGAGGACTCCTTGGCAGTGGAAAGGGTGAGGTGATTTGCTCAGAAACATGCATCTAGGATGTGGGTAAAAGAGGTCTCCTGACTCCCATTTTGATGTTTCCCATATTGATCAAACTGCCTCTGTTAGAGTCTTCTTAGAATCTCCAGAAAATACTTTGTACAGAGCATAGATACAACTGGTCATAATAAGAAATAATCTGGAACCACATTCTTCCATTTAAAACAATTGAATGACTGCTGTGTTTAAGGCTGTGTGTTCAGCACTTAGAAAGACCCAGCATCTTTCTGCTAACCAACTCTTCTTTGGGACAACAGCCTCCTAGTCAGACAGGTTTAAAACTCCAACATCATCTTTGACCCCTGTATTGTCTTATTCTCTGTCTCTTCCACTAGCATTATTCACTCACTATACATTTAGATTGTGGTAGCATCCTTTTAATTTGGCCCCTGCCTGTAGGCTTGACACTGGTCACTAGGAGGGTCCCTAGTTTGGAGTTAATATAGGGTATATATAACTTTGGAGTTAATATAGGGTAAATCTCAACTGAAGATTTAAGACTATTCCCAAATGGGATTGATTTCTTAATTTCTGTTTATTTATAAATAAAGACATCAGTAAAAAGCATCTGGGATTCTATCACCCAGAAATAACCAATACCAACCACTACCAGCAATCTCTGTATCTTTACATACTTCACATATGTGATTAAAAAATAACATATACACATAATTTGAAATCATTTGCACATATATCATGAGCACTTTCATAAAAATAAATAAATCATAATTTTAATTGATGCATTACATGCTATTGTGTCACTAATCCTTAATTTAATCAATCCTCCATTGATATTTTTTATATTGATACTTTTTTTACTATTATAATCACTAACAGTAAATTGCTAAATACCTAGATCTTCATGAATTTGTTGGAGTACTTTCATCAAACAAATTATTGTAAAGGAAATTGCTAGATCAAAGGATGCTTAATTTTAAGGCTTTTGGTGAGTATTGTTAAATTGCCCTCTGGAAATTTTATGCCAATTTACACTGTGTTTCTTCTTTCTCTACAGTGTCATCCTGGTTATTAATATTTGTTAACATCTTTGCCAGTCTGAAAGGGGAAAATGATATTATTATATTAATTTGTGTTTTATTGATTACTAATGAGATTGAAATATTTTGCATGTAAAAGGCTATTATTTCCTATTTTGTGAGTTATCCATTCATATCTTGTAACTATCACTGATTTATCTTATTATTTGTCTATATTAATTCTGTCATATATAGAGTTAATATTTTCCCATTTGATGTTTGTTTACTAATTAATGTAATAAACATTAAAATTTTTGATTTCATCAAATCTGTCACACTTTTTATTTGCAACTTCTGAACTTAATTCTTTTCTTGGAAAAGCTTTTCTCATTCCAAGCCTAGCAAATACTCAGCAATATTTTATTCAAGAACTCTTAAGGTTTTGTTACCTTAAGTTCTGATCAATGTTGAATTTATTTTGATACAGAGTATAAGAAAAAGTAACTGTGTTGTGGCTTGCATTCACTCTAATTTACTGATAAATCCATCTTTTCCCTCACTGATCTGGAATGGTGATATCATTATATGTTATACATACATGAATCTACTGAGGATCTTTGATGTGAAGAGGTTAGATGCAGAGATACCTGGGAGGTCCAGGTGAAAAGCAATGATAAATCTGCTAGTAGCAAAGAAAAGGAAAACTATTAGTGCAAGAAATCTTGCATGAATGAATAGATGAATAATAAATAAGTCTTGTCTCCTCTTTGAAATATGAGGTAATAAGGAGAAACTATATATTTTTTGAACTAGGTGACTGGGGAAAATTTTCATGTACAAAAATGGGGAAAGCAGAAGGAGTTGGCTATGAAGTAGAAGATGATGATCAATTTAATCATTAGCATTTTGAGTTTGTGGTCCCAATAGAGTATCTGTGTTGTGGTGAGAAGAGAGGGAGACAGAGAGAGAGAGCGAGAGCGAGAGCGAGAGGGAGAGCCAGAGAGAGAGAGAGAGAGAGAGAGAGAGAGAGAGAGAGAAGCAGGGAGCAGATTAAATCTAGATTCAGTTAACTTTTGTTACATATCTACTGTAACTACTTTATTTACTGTACTAGACAACACTGCATTTTCCTGGATGGTTTATCAACATTTGAGAGGTTTTACTCTTTCTCAAAAGAGTAAAGCAATAGCCAGCATCTCCACAGAATCTCAGAGAGGCACATCATCTTTTCCCCAGCCCTCTTCCCTGCCCCCTTTTCTTTCCTCCTACCCAGCCTTGGATCCTCACATCTCAGGCTCCTTATCACCCTCCTCCTAGGGTTAGAGAGGCGGTGGAATTCTCATCCTAGCAGGCCTGCTGGGGGAAGGTAGAGAGCACGGGAAGGGAAAGAAGGTAGGGGAAAAGGATTCTGCAGAACCTTAACTCTTGGGCTATTTTCCTTCAACTTCTGCCAGGCTTATTGCTAGTCCAAGCAGAGACCAAGGAAAATGTCTCCTACCTTTACCCCTTCCCCACAGAACATCCTGGCCTGCCTCCTGTAGCTTACCTCTAATGTTTTTTCAGAGGCTGGGTGAGACCAGCAGAAGCTTAGAGCAGTCACAGAGATGGGGGACAAATGCTGCCTTTCACAACTGTAGCAGTAACAAGAAAAACATTTCTAGTGTCCACTATGGAAATGTGTGAGCTGTAGTGGTTTAGGGTCAATGAAATGTCTGTGAACATTTATTATGAGTTCAGAAGACAACTTTGTGTACAGGGGACAGTCTCCATGTTCCAGATCATTGAATTGCAAACAGACAGTGGGACCAGAACTCATGTAAGTTGGAAATGGGCTGTACTAATTTCTTCCAGTCATGCATAAAGAAAATTTGTTACTGGAGATGCATGCAGCTTCTATATTTTGTCATATAGGTAGATATAAAAACATTTTCAGGCAAGGATTTCCCAAACACTTCAAATCAGAGACTTTAAAAGTTAAACACTAATCACGTAGAGTCTGGTTATTAAAAATAAAAGCTTTATACTTTTATAATATTTAAAATATATTTCAGCATACCTTAGACTATTTTGTCTGTTTGGAAGCTCTTTGAGGTATAATTTTCCTCATTTTCCAGATGAAAAAGTTAAGGCTAGAGGGGTCAAGCAAGCCACTTGACTGATATCACAGGTCAGAGCATCAAAGGACTCAAGCTCAGACTGTGAGTTTCCCAATCTATTCCTTTTCCTAGTACATCACCACTGCTCCCACAGGCTTTGAGTGTCTGCTTTTTCAGACCATACTTTATTTTTGGTAAGCAAAATCTTTACCTCCAAGAACATGCATGTTTTCAGGCTCAGCATGATTGATTCTGCTTACTTGGTTTGCAGGTGCCTACTAATGTGCTCTATTATACACGTCTAAAATGCGGACTTATAGGCATTATCAGGAGTCAGTTACAGGTTTAATGAAGTGATCATACTGACACAGCCTTCTTTTGATAAATTTAACAATTTAATATACAGGAATATATGAATATGTGAGGACATAAAAGCTTAACAGATTGTGTTTTAACACCTAATTAAATAAAGCAGAGCAGAGAACTGTATTCTTAGATTAAAGCTGATAGAGTTGCTATTTTGGGCCTGTGAACACTTGAGAATTATCTGTGATTTGTGGTAAACGTAAGAAGAAAAGATAGTCCAAAGTTTTAAGAAGATATTTCAACCTTTCTTCATAAAATGACTACTCCCCAACATAAGCAACATTAATTGGAATTTTCTTTCAATTTGCTCCTTTATTATAGTTAACACTAATTTAAACTCTGCATTTGAAAGATATCTGAGGAAAGCTAGTAGCTACTTTTGCCAAAGCGAATGATAAGTGAAATACTATTTATGATAACTTTCACATGAAATATGACATGATAAGAATAAAAATGGTTAAAAGTGGCTCTTTCTAAAGAGGAAAGACAATAAAAATGAAATAAAAAACTTTAGGAGAAACCCAGAGATGGACCTGAGAGCTCTCTGTACTCTTGCCTAAATATGAGAAAGCTGTAGTCACGTAGCATCCCCAGCTGAGGGTGAGCTAGAGGTGGGCAGGAGAGTGCTGGAGCCTGGCTGGCTCATTGACTATCCTTCTCCTCATGCCACATCCAACATGGCTGCCAGACAAGACTGCCTTTCAATGAGGAGCAGAAGCTGCAGGTTCGTAGGTGTCCAGGTGCCTGAGTGGCCGACACACCCAAGCAAAGAAAGTAAGCTTGTGTTTTTATGGACACTAGGTAAATGCCTTCAGTTTAAATTTTTTGTTAAATATTTTAGTTTATTTTATTGTTATCTTCCAGGTGTCTAAATCTCCAGTCTATCTATTGTACTGGTAATTTAACTCTGTAATGGAATAGTTTACTGCCAACTATTTATATTAAGTAATTTAAAAATATTTGTAATATTGTTGACTGACTAATAAACTATTAAGTTATTGGCAAGAAAAAAAGAAGCAAGCTTGAGGGAGTAAAGCATTTTTGTTTTAGGCCACAGAATAAGACCTTCTGGAAACTGTCTCTATTAGGATAGTTAAGTTTCTGCAAAGGCCTAAGAGATACTTATTTAGTTTTTAAATAAAGATAGTCTTTTCCCTTCTCTAATTTTTCCTGTCTTACCAGACATGGAAGTTCTATTTATTTATAAAATGTTTATATTTTTAGAGCAAGCCAGCTTGGAAGAGTAGGCTAAATCTGTCACTTTCCCAGGAGCCTAAACTCCCAAAGCTCTGACATCAGTGGCCTCTTTGTCGCTGGTAGATGCACCACTTAGTTGCAGGTGGAGCCACTCTTGTGCACTGAGTTAACACTTTTCTATTCAATCTGGTTCACCAAAGAATGCTAGAATGATACATCCAGGGCAGAGTTGAAAATTTGGGGGCACAGATTTGAGATTTTAAAATGCTTAAATTTCTGAAATACTAATATGTCAAATAATATGAAAGAAAATGGAAAAGAATACTATGGTTCCTTCTCATGGTTCCTTATTTTGATCGGAATAATAAAAAAATTCATTTGGCATGTTTCCAAACATGACAGATCAATAGAGTATAAAATGAAGAGAAATAAGAAGTTGAAATCTATACCAGTTGAAAAATTCAGCATTTTATGTGCAAATGAGTATTTTAGATACATATCAGATTTGTTAATGAAAAGTCTAAGTGGTGAATGCTGGCAAATAACATTCAGTTTTAGGATTATCATAAGGAAGATGAGTATGCTGTTTATTTACATGTGAGAACAGTTTGTTTTCACTTTCAACAAAATGTTGCACTCTTTAATTATGATAAATCTTCCATTATTTTGGTGACATTTACATATTCAGAAGATACTTTGGGCTGAATAATTAGTGTAATTATTATGTGTATTGACTGAAACAGCCTCACTTTATTAGGAAACAAAGGTGTATAATTATATTTGTTTCTCTTGTGGATTATATATTATCATATTAATACTACACATTTATACAGTACTCTATTTTTTAATGCAAATAATTAATTTGAGAATTCTTCACCTGAGACTTTTCTTGCTTCATACGGCCAGAGTCAGGGAGAAATATTTGTAACGCTGAGTCTCAATGGGAAAAGAAAATGGGAATTATTAGCTCAAAAATTAGCTGATTCTGACCTTTTCTCATACCTATTTGCTTTTCAAGTTTTTGGGAAATTTAGTAAAATGTAGATTTATATCCTTCGCAACCTATGAATATAATATTCTCAATTTTATGCTTCGTTTTACAGAGTAATCAAGGAAGCATGTTGAGCAAAGTATACAAATTCAACAGCTGGGAAGGTATTATGGAGAGGTGACATTTTCTTCAGGTTTCCTTGAAAAGAACTGAAAACAGATGAAACTTTTAGACCAAATATTCCTTTGAAAACATGAATAGAATGTGTTTGTGAGAGGCATGTATTGAAACATGTGATATTAGTGCATGGTTATTTTTCACTTTCTAAATTAAACTGACATAAACAGTTTGAGAAATAAGTACATGGCTTTTAATTGAAAGCACAATTTTGCATGTAAATGTTGGTCCGTGTTCATCTTTATCTCAGTTAGTAGCAACCTTGTTCTGCAGCAGTGGTTCGTTGATTGTTATGGTACGTCGACAGCTCCAGCTTGTGCCACCTTCCCAGTGCGCCAACTTTCTAAATGCATCTCTTTCCCTGGTTAGCTTGCGCTGTTGCCTTTGTATGTCTTCCCACCTCATGGATGTAAGTTTCATTATGAGGATATTGAAAAACAGTCTTCCGGTCATAACCCCAGTGGCTTCCTTTTCTCTGTCACTTCCAAATGCAGGACCATTGCTGGGCACCATGTCTGCCCATCCATGGGAGTTAGGAATAAACACAAAAGAGTCCAGTTCAGTTCAGCAAACAGTTATGATGCATCTGTTTCATGCCAGGATCTGCAGTAGGTGCTGGGGTACAAAGTGAAGAAGATAATTTGCTTGGTCTCAAAAGGGAGCTCCTGGTCTAATACCCAGGCTCCTACAATCCCTCAGCATTATCCTCTCCACTTTGCCTGTTCCCCTGTTGCTCATTACCTGTGCAACAGTGCCTCCCTCTCTGGCTCAATTCCTGCCTTTCTTCCCACTGTTCTTTTATCCTGCTAGTGTCTTCCTTTTCAACCATAGCCAACACTCCATCTTCAAGTGCTCAGCGATACAACTTATACCTCAACTCTCTGGAAAGGCTTTCTGAACTAAGTAAGAGAAGTTGTAAATATTTAGCTCTTTTCATTTTTCTAAATTATCTGATTATAAGCAACAACAAAACGAAGATCCCATATTATTATCTGCAGAGTTAATTTGGGGACAACAGGGACCTCTTAGTTTTTTGATTAATTTTAAACTTACTTGTAATTAATGGGTAGTATATGTTATGAACCATTAAAAATTACTTAATAGTAATCACTTTTGAAAATAGGAGGAAAGTAAACATTTTTATGGCAGATTTGTTTGCCTTAAGAATTATTTTGAAAGAAGTATTAGAATTGAGGCTTGGAAAAAAGGTAGAGTGCTTGACCTGTTGCAGTGGCTCACGCCTGTAATCCCAGCACTTTGGGAGGCCGACTTGGGTGGATCACGAGGTCATGAGTTCGAGACCAGCTTGGCCAATATGGTGAAACCCTGTCTCTGCTAAAAGTACAAAAATTATCCGGGCGTGGTAGCACACGCCTGTAATCCCAGCTACTCAGGAGGCTGAGGCAGAAGAATAGCTTGAACCCGGGAGGCAGAGGTTGCAGTGAGCTGAGATTGTGCCACTGCACTCCAGGCTGGGTGACAGAGTGAGACTCCATCTCAAAAACAAACAAACAAACAAACAAATCCCAAAACAAAGATTGCTCATATTTTTGCCTAAATGAAAAAAATTAGAGATTTTTCTTTCCTGTATCCCCCAAAACAGCAAGAATTCATATAGCCTTATTTCCAAGAAATTGGAATATTGGATCTGTGAAAACAAAAATAAAGAACATGGAAAATGTTGCAAAATTAAAGTATTTCTCTAGATCATTCAAATCAAGTAAGGCAATAATTTTATTTCTTAGAAACATTCACATATATCCAGGCCTGATTACTTCCCCAAACTCTCCCTCTTTCCATTCCTTTTTCTCCCTACTCATCCCTCACCCCCTCCCAGAAAACTCACTGTGGCTCCACTTTCCAGAGACTAGAAAAATTGAACCCTGGCTGTTGAGAAAATGACTATTTTTTAACATCTCTAAAAGTTTCCTAAACCTTCTTTTTATCTCTTTTAATTAAACTTTCTTTTCTAAACAAACCCCCTATCTAATCACAGTGTTTTTTTTTGTTCTTTTCTCCCCACACTATTGCTGCCATACTATATTTTCTATTGTTTATTTAAAGCGTGCAGTATTTCAATTACATTTGGATTAAATAAGGTTTTTGTAAGTTGATCTTGAAACTTAATCACCATCTGCAGCAAAGTGTTATGAAGAAATATATTCTAAGACTAACAAATGACTCTCTACAATATAGCCTGTTGTAAACTGAAAAGTGTTTCTAATAACATAGATTTTCATGTGTAGGTTTTGTACCCAGCTTTGTTAAATTATAGTTTCACCCAGAATGTTGCTTTTCAGGATTTTTTTAAATTTACAGTTTATATTATTGTTTAATTGGTAGTAAGCCATTTCTTCTTCAGCATATGAAGGACACAGTTATTGACATTCTAGCTTGTAAGTCAATTTTGATAGTTCATGATAACTGGATTAAATATTACTATGTTAAATAAGTGACCCAGTACTTTGGTCATTAAAATTCCCAAATTGGATTACTGTTTGCTTCCTGATTGGACAGCAATTCGCCTGCTAAATCTAAACTTAATTAGAGAGATTATACTTGTCAATATACCAAACTTTCAATATGCTGCATTCCATTAACTCACTCACTATAACTCTTTGCCCTCTAGCATTTTTTTCAGGGCATCCTTTACTTCTGTGTTTCTCAGGCTGTAGATAAGAGGGTTAAGCATGGGAATTACAAGACTATAAAACACAGAGACTACTTTGTTTTGTTTCCATGAATTCCCCGCTTTTGGTTGCTGCAGGTACATGAAAAACAGTGTTCCATAAAAGATGGTGACCACAGTGAGGTGGGAGGCACAGGTGGAAAATGCTTTGCACTTGCCCTTGGAAGACTGGATTTTTATAATGGAAAAGAGGATGCAAATGTAGGAGATGAAGATGGTCAGGAGGGACCCAGTGAGATTTACTGCAGAGAAGATCACGAGCTGCTTTTCTTTGCTGTGGGTGTCAGAGCAGGAGAGGGCCAGAAGAGGGGGGTCAGGACAGTAGAAGTGGTGGATGACATTGGAGTCGCAGAAAGACAGCTGGAACGTCAGAGCTGTCTGTAGCACAGAGTTTAGGAAGCCATAGGTATAGACCCCTATCACCAACTCCCTGCAGACCTGCTGCGTCATAACAGCTGTATAAATCAGGGGGTTGCAGATGGCCATGTAGCGGTCGTAGGCCATCGTGGCCAAGAGGAAGCATTCTGTAGTGGTGAAAGCACTGGAGAAGTACAGCTGAGCAAAACAGCCTGAAAAGGAGATGGTTTTTTTCTTCACTAATAAATTTTGCAGCATCTTGGGCCCAATGGAAGATGAGTAACAAAGATCAATGAATGCCAGGTGACTGAGGAAGTAGTACATGGGGGTGTGGAGCTGTGAGTCTGCTCTGATGATCAGGATCATGCCAAAGTTTCCCACGAGGGTGATGAGATAAATGACCAGGAACACCACAAAGAGGCGGAGCTGCATCTCAGGACGGTCTGTGAATCCCATGAGGACAAATTCGGTCACTGTGGTATGATTGCCTTTTGCCATGTTCTCTCGCCTGCTGCAAAAATAAGAAATGATTAGATACTTTAAAACAAACGCTTCTTACCTCTTTGTTGCATTACCATATGAAAAAAAATGTGGCTTTACACTTCCAATAGTTAAAGGCTGTCATTAACTATGGGACTTTATTCTGCTAAAACAGACTTGGCAAGACTGTACTCATTTCTTTTTGGAACCAGGAGAACGATTTTCTTAGGACAGAACCTATTTTTATGTTAACAGTGTTAGTGTTTTCAGTTCAACTCAACAGATACTTCTGGGCTTTGTGTGGGGCCAGATAGCATGCTTGGTGCTGGGCTGGAGATGGGTATGACAATGACATTGTCTTTGTTCTTATGGAGTCTAGTGGAGGGTTTGTAAAACATTCCATAAGGGGAAGTAAGCCAAGTACTTTTGGAGCTGTACAGAGTGCTGTAGGAGTTCATAAGAGGGAGAGATTGAATGTGGATGGTGGAAATGGAAAAGCTTCATTCATTCATTCTTGTTCCCTTTTAAAACACATATTGCCCCTCTTCAATGTGCCAGATGCTATGCTAAATGAAGGTGATACAAAGATGAATAAAACGTATGCCTGCCTTCAATGAGCACACAGACTGGTACAGACTGGTAGGAGAAACATGCATGTAAGTAACTAGTTACAATTCACTGTGGGCAATGCTCTGAAAGAGGAATCTCCTAACTCAACCTGCTTGCTGTGAAGGCAGTGCGTGGGGGTGGAGGATCAGCTGTCTTAGGCAACACTGAATTGTCCTAAATTTTAAGCTGGATATTTAAAATTATAAATGCAATATATCCACTTGGCGAACTTATCAATAGGACAGAGGGATAGAAATGAAAAAACAGTTTCTCTGCTCTACCTCCAATGTAATTACTTAATGGTATCCAGTGTTAACAGTTCCTTTAATATTCTAAAAACACTTAGGTATAAACAAGTATCAATACACACAAAACACACACACACACACACACACACACACACTTTTCTACATAAATGAAATCATACAGTTTTGCACCTTTTCTCTTTTTACACTTAAGAAGTATTTCCATGATAAGAATACATGGACACATAGAGGGGAACAACACACATTGCGGCTTATTGGAGGACGGTGGGAGGAGGGAGAGGATCAGGAAAAATAACTAATGAATACTAGGCTTAGTACCTGGGTGATGAAATAATCTGTACAACAACCCCCGTGACACAAATTTACCTATGTAACAAAACTGCACATCCTGTACAGGTACCCCTGAACTTAAAATGAAAGTTAAAGAAGTATTTCCAAAGCAGTTTGTAGAAATCCATGATATTTTCATAACTGTATCATAATTTATTAATAAGTTCTGTCTTAATGGATATTTAAATGTTTACGATTTTCTTTTTTTCCCCCTATCTCAAATAAAGCTTGCGTTCATATGTCTAAGCATGTATGTGGATTAAAGATAAACCACTAGGTCAGGCATAGTGGCTCAAGCCTGTAATCCCAGTACTTTGAGAGGCCGAGGTGGGTGGATCACGAGGTCAAGAGATCGAGACCATCCTGACCAACATGGTGAAACCCCGTCTCTACTAAAAAAAAAAAAAAAAAAAATTAGCTGGGTGTGGTGATGCGTGCCTGTAACCCCAGCTACTCGGGAGGCTCAGGCCTGAGAATCGCTTGAACCCAGGAGACAGGTTGCAGTGAGCTGAGATCATGCCACTGCACTTCAGCCTGGTGACACAGCGAGACTCCATCTCAAAAGAAAAAAAAAAAAGACAGAAAAAGATAAACCACTTGAAGTGAAGTTTGCGTCAAAATGTATATATTCATTTTACTTTTTTGATGGTGATTGACAAATTGACCTCCAAATAAATTTCACCAAGTCAAACTCCCTTCTAACAATATTGTGCAAGAATACTGATTTTCCCATACTTTTATCCAAAGTTTTATTAAGTTTTAAGCCTTTGCCACTGTGATAGTGGATATTGGTAACTCCTGTAGTTTTGTGTGTTTTTATGAGTAGGGGTTAGCATTTTTCAAACAATTATTTGCATGTATATTTTTTTCCCTATAAACTGTCAGTTCATTTCTTTGTGAATTTTTCTATTAGGTTGATTGATTTTCTAGAACATTTTATTTCTAGGAGGCCTTCGTTTATGAAGGAAACCAGCTCTTTGTCTGATACATGTATTGCAAATTACTTTTCAGTTTGTCAGTTGTCCCTTAACATAGGTATGATAATTACTTTGTATGCTATGCAGTGAGTTTTGCGTTGATTTCAAATTTATCAATCCTTTTCCTTTTGAATTCTGATCTTTGCAATATGGTTAAATGAAACATCTTCAATTTAAAATTATTTAAAAAATTATCTCCTGTTTTAGTCCAGAGACTGACTTCATTTCAATTTTATATTACAAACTTTGATTTTCCTGGAAATTTAATTTTGATATAAGGAATGAGGCAATCAACACAGTTATGCCTCAAATAAAGACAGGAATACACTCTGAGAAATGCATTGTTCAGTGATTCTGTCATCGTGTAAACATCATAGAGTGTACTTATACAAACTGAAATGATATAGCCTACTATGCACCTGGGCTATATGGCATAGCTTACTGCTCCTAGGCTGCAAACCTGTACAGCATGTACTGTGCTGAATATAGTAGGCAATTGTAACACAATGTTATTTGTGTATCTAATCATATCTAAACAAAGAAAAGGTACAGTAAAATACAGTAAAATAATATTATGAGATCACCATTGTAAGCCATCTGTTGTGGATTGAAATGTCATTATGTACTGCATGACTGTATTTTTACTTATTTCTTCAATGGCTAGCCAGGTGTTCTAATGCAACTTATTGGTGAAATTGTTTTCCTGCTGGTTTTGTTGATTTAAAACTCCAGACTTATCTTATACTAATACTAAAACATCTTGAAGTACTTGGGTCAATTTATGATTTCTTTTTTTGTAGTCTTTTCTAGAACCAAGACAACACATTTAAATTAAATAGTTATATAATTCATTTTACTATCTAGTAGCAATTTTTCTGTCCATTCTCAGGTGTACATTTTCCAGATGCAGTCTAACATTATTTTATCAAGTTCCAAAAAATCCTGTTTGTACTTGGAATGCTATTGCATTAAATTGATTTGTCAGTTTAAGGGAAAATTGACATTTTTACAACTGAATCTTCTTTTCTTAACTGTGGTATTTATTTTATTGATTAAATAATTTCCTAAATAGAGTTTTATTTAAACTTTACAGATATACATCCTATGTATTTCTTTAAATTCTAGTCACAGGTATTTTATCTTTTTGTTACTATTGCAAATTAAATCTTAAAAAAGTTTTTTTGTGGTCTATTTAAGTATTATTTGCATACAGCAAAACTACTGATTTTTTTTTTTTTTTTTTTTTTTTTTTTTTTTTTTTTTTTTTTTTTTTTTGAGACGGAGTCTCACGCTGTTGCCCAGGCTGGAGTGCAGTGGCGCGATCTCGGCTCACTGCAAGCTCCGCCTCCCGAGTTCCCGCCATTCTCCTGCCTCAGCCTCCTGAGTAGCTGGGACTACAGGCGCCCGCCACCGCGCCCGGCTAATTTTTTGTATTTTTAGTAGAGACGGGGTTTCACTGTGGTCTCGATCTCCTGACCTTGTGATCCGCCCGCCTCGGCCTCCCAAAGTGCTGGGATTACAGGCTTGAGCCACCGCGCCCGGCCAAAACTACTGATTTTTTTATAAATTAATTTTATAACTCTCTTCCTTACAATACTTTCCTATCATTTAAAAATAGTTTTCTGGTTGATTCTCTTGGGTTTCTTAACTACACAATCATACATTATGAAAGGATGTGAATTTCATTTCCCATTTCTCTAACATATTTTTGTTTCTTTTTCTTCTCTACTTGTATTGGTTAGTACTTCCAGAGCAATGTTAATATATAGTAACAGTGGTGGCAATTTTTACCTTTTAACCTCTTGAAGGATGCTTCAGAAGTATAAGGACATTCTCAGGCATTCTAAACAGAGGGAATAGCCTGTGCAAAGTTACTGAGGTTTGAGGAAGTCCAGGCGTTAAAAACTCCAAATATTTGCTATGGTTAGAAAGCAGGCTTCCTAGGAGCAAAGCTGCCTTTGGCATTGGCAGGGCCCAGGGCAAGAATAATAAATGAAGACCCACATACAATATGCCTAAATATTTAAAAGTTAAAAATCAAGATAACAAATTACTAAAATACATTTTATCCTCCCTCCTTAACAAGTATACTTATATAATATCTGGAAGGCAGAGTTCTTGGGATCCTTGGAATCACAGGCTGGAAGGCAGTTTTGTGAGGAGGACTCATTGCTAGCTCACATGACTGCAGTTGCACAGACACGCGAGCAAGCATGTATAAGCTCTGTTTACACTCCTGCAAGTGGCCATCCCTTGGCCACCCATAAGGCCTAGTTGTGAGAACATGAGCAGCATGGTTTACCCTTACAAGGACGATTTGGTAAAGAGACACTTATGGACTCTGGGAATAAGTTGGAAGCCTTTTGAGCAAGGAACCTTAAGGTCTCATTACTAGGAAGATGGTCTAGAAGGGGTGGATACCAGGGACTGGAAGGACACATCCATTTGGCATCATAGATGCCTTGCCCCATGGAATGTAGTGCAGTAGTAAGAAGCCCAGAATGGCTCTGAAGAATGGGGCCAAGGCAGGGTCCCTATTGTTTGGATCAAAAGGTGCTACTGCTTGTGAGTTAGTGATAAGAAACATGGCTGGAAATGTGTATCTGGGCTAGATAACAGAAGGCCTGGTATCCCTCTATAAGGAGTTCAGTCTGTATACTGCAGAGAGTCGGCAGCCTTCAAATTGAACTGAGCTGGCCATTGGAAGATGGAAAGAACCTCAAAATGTGAAGGGTGGATTAAAGGAGCGTCTTGGGTACAGAGGACAATTGAGCAAGGGGTTCAGCTAGAGCAGCCCAGAGCATGCACTGGTGACTGTGGGCTTCCTTTTGGGTGAGAGAAAATGCCTATGGAAGAGATTCATGGTGGATAAACTACATGTGAAAAGTTTTGGATGTCAGGGGGATGCAATAACTAGTTCGGTAGTGAGCATGGACCCATTGAACACTTGAGCAGTAGAATTGACTTGACCAGCATTCAGCTTTCATGGAGGTGGTCTGGCAGTATGCGTGGATGGTGTGAAAGAAGAGAGCCATCAGCAGGGACACCGGCTGTGACATTTTCCATGTCAGACAGGATCAGGGTTTGAACTAGGGAATCATGGCACAAATGAAGAAAGGAGATAGGCACAAGAAGTATCTCAAAGACAGAGTTTGTGTCACTTGGCAATTGACTGAGACTCTAAGTTTTCAAGTCTGGGAGACCAGAATAATGATAATGTAAGACTTAACAGTTTAGTATAATTTTACCCCTTACTTCTTTCCTAAGGAGATCTGACACAATTTAAACACACACACGCACAAATACACACACGCACTCCTACCACAATTACTATCGTAGAATTCAAAAGTAGAAGACATAATTGAGAGAAAAGAGGAAGCAAATTTCCCCACTATATTTAATAACATTGCTATGTTGTTACTTCGAATATGTTCAACATAGTAAGTCTAGGCTAGGAGTGGAGTAGGAGAAAATAGCGTTGAATTCAGCTGGAAGGATGGACAAAGGTTCATTGCACAGTCAAAGCCAGGATCCTGGTTCAGGAGCCATGGATATACAGATGATGGAATGAAGGGTGGGAACCAATGAGATCATTCAGGGAGAGAGAATAGTGACAGCAAGAGATCAGAGATAGACCTTAGGGTAAAATTTATCTTTAATGGGTGGGGCAAGGAGTCAGCAGGGAAGAAAAGGTGCCCTAAGATATCTAACAAGTAGTAAGGAACCTTGGAAATAAGAGCATTTCTGACACTCCTGGCTTATGGTAGATGTAACCTGTTTTGTTGTGATCTTATCTCTCTCAATCATAGCCTAACACAAAACCAAACCTCTTCAGGCATTGCACTTAGACAGTCTTACCCATTAAAATATTTGCTTGTAAGTTTTTTGTTGTTTTGAATTCTGTGCCGTCTAAAGGTAGCAAAACATTCTTTTGGATTCATTTCTAGAAGTGACCAAGTCTTCCATGTGCATTCGAACAGTTACCAATTCAAACTGAGACATGGAAAGGTTTAGTAACTCTGGAAGAGTCTAAAAAGCCAGTGTGGAGATTCTAGCTTTAACAGCTCTTGCCTGGCAGAAGATATATATATATTTTTTACTCTGTTAGCTATTATTGATGTGATTTCATATTTGCCTCTAAAGTTTCTAAGACATGGTTAACACATTCTAATTTGGAGGTTTTAAAAAATTTCCATTCCATTAGCTAAATATTTATATATCATTTTATCCTATGAAAATGTTATTTTGCATTCCAAGGAACTTCTAATTGAGTTAATTTTTAAGTTTAAGGATTACTAATAATATCAAGACTATTAGTTTTTAGAATATAACTAGACCTGATGATAAATTCCAGGAAAAACAAAATAGTAAATCTCTAATTATAAATATTTGACTTGTAATTTTCTACTTAAGAGAAAATTTGTGGTCTGCTTTTTAAAAAATGCTGAGATTTATTCCATTATTCCAGTATTTTTTGTATTTTGCTGGCAATAGACACATTCTTTATTATTTGCACATTCCTCATCAAATCTGTAATTATGCACCGTTTCTGTTATCAATAAAACAAAAGAATCAGGAAAAAAAAAGCTGAGATTGAATTACTGTCAAACTTAATGAATCCAAATAACGAGTAGTTATCTGAAAACTTTCAATATGCCAAGATTCATTCTGTTTTACATATATTATTTTATTTAGTACATAATTATTATTTTCATTATTTTCTTAAGGAGGAAACTAAGACATGGAAATGCTCAGTAGTTTGTCAAATTCCCAAAATAGATGAGCCAGGATTTGAAACCAGGTAGGCTGATTCCAGAGCCCTCTGCCTAAACTATCTCTCCATTTATGATTTCTCAGTGTTCCAGAGCCCTCTGCCTAAACTATCTTCTCCATTTATGATTTTTCATAATTTTGTTTTGCCTATTTCTTTCTTGCAAGATTAGACTCCTGTGAGGAAATTTTAGGCATATTGGAATGAGTTCAGTAACACTTCCTCTTAATTTGTTCTGGCACATTTACAATTTATTGTGTTTAACCAGTATGTTCAACATTTGACAACTCAGTGCTGTTTCCTTCCTTACCTTTACTCTTCATGGGGAAACAATTCAAACAACTTGGTGGAAGAACCTAAGAAATATTCTTAACTCTTAGAAAGTGAAAGAACATAAACTCCTTTGAGAATCTGATGAAAGCTAAGTACCTGTCCCTAGGAAGATTTCACTTACATAAAATTTGGCTTGTGATTTCAGAGGCTTCCTATGTTTGTCAGGTCACTGCTGCGGTTTCCTCATAGAATAATGCACTAGTTTTAAAAATAAATCCCAGATTTCCAAGTAAGAGCCAACCAATATTTCCCCATTTCATCTCTGGTGGAAACAAAGCACACCTGTCCCAAAGCCCTGCCCTCTTCACAGTTCTGGAGCTGAAACCCTTCTCTAGGCTGCCTTGTGGCTTTAGCCACGACAGCCTTAGAAGTAAATGCAACTTACCAAGTGCCTGTCAGACAATTAGTCGGGATTCCCAGTGTTCTAGAAGCATCCATTTAGTGCATTTCCAGTCAGACAAACAGGCTTCTTCGTATCTGCCTGGAGGCCTTGGTTTCTGTTCTCCGCAGAAACTGTACTTATAAAATGTAATGAGTCTGTTATCTCTTGTGATTCCAGAACTTCATGGGTACCAAGGGAACAGTTTATACAGAGTTTCTCTGAGATACATTACATTTGATTTAAATCACCCTTGGGAATTAAAATCCCTAAATCATCCCCATAACTAATGATGACTCAGGTCATGATGCTTTGGTACCTGTTCTCAGGATGACTCCCATGTTCAGAACCTTGGGTGTGATGCTAGGAGACAGCCATCCTCCCTTTCCCATGACATCTACAGTGGGTGGCCTTAAAGTTGTGGCTGTAAATGTTTTATGGGGGGCTAGCTAAGATTACGCAAAGATTGTATGACTAGGATGCACATATAGGACATTTTTGCTTGCACAGAAAAGATGATCTTGGTTAGCATATTTATCCCAAAAGATAATGTAAGAGAAAAGTAGTGTTCATTTCTCCTACTGTTGTGTATTTCCCATCAAATCAAATTAAGGAGTCCGAGACTGAATGTTCTAATGGTCCTGTAGACCTCCTCCCCTTTCTCCCTTCTCCATTTCTCTCTGGATTGAAACTGGGGCAATCCATGCCTCCTGGTGTGGGTAGGGTCAGTTTCTCAATGCAGCTGCCCTTTTTCTCATGGCCACTGGGGAAAAAAAGATTAGAACCTGGTTGTCTAGGTCATTAGTTGTAGTGATTCAGCACAGCCCTTAAAGTGCAAGGACACTGTCTGCAACCTTGGCATTTAAGTCAAGGCAGAGTTGAAGTCAAGAGCATTCTCAAATTAGAAAGTGCGTTTTCTCTCCCTCAGCATTCCTGGAGTTCATTAATTCACACCAAAGAGGAGGAAACTGGAAAAAAAATACAATTGGGTCAGACCTGGAGGTTTGGTTTTAGTGGTCTTTCTTAGTCAACTTTGCCAATTTCAGTAACTTGTAGAAGGTAAATCTGTGACTTTTCATTCTGGTGAGGGGGGAGAATATCTAGGTTATATCTAGTGGAGAGTGCAATGTAAGTTTGATTTGCTAATTGAAGAACTCCATGATTTTGCAAATGCTGTAGTTGCTCACCACCAGGTTACCTTAACAATAAGCCATAGGACATCTGTTTCCAGTCCCTAGGACTGTGTGCCTATCTTGAGTAGTGACCAAAGGGGCCAGAGTTAGGGATAGAATCAGAGAGCCAGCTGAACTACTGCCATTTATGTCACATTTCATCACTATCATTTCACTGTCTAGTCCCAGTACAAATGGTAATGTACTTTTTAGCAAGAATTGGTTTTTCTATGGAATTCTTATTGCATGATGAGCCAATTCTAGGAATTGAATATCTGGGGTGAAATCCAGCCAGGCCTTCTAAAGACTGGGTTTGCAGAAAGCACAGGACCTTGCGGATTTTGTCTGGGTGAATGCCCGGAAGGGAGGAGATGAAGGGATCAACTGACACCGTGTGTCTCACAGAGCTAAGGAAGACTGACTTCGGCACTTTTGAACCAGCATTTACACTATGCCACCCTATTGCTCACAAATCTGAGAAAGAGAAATTCTAAGTTCAGGGGTGTTAGTCATCAGCGAGATTCTAAAGAGAGGGAAGGTGTTTTTAAGGATCTGCTTGGTCATGATAATTTTTTTTTTTTTTTTTTTTGAGACAGAGTCTCACTCTGTCCCAGGCTGGAGTGCAGTGGCGTGATCTCAGCTCACTGCAAGCTCCACCTCCCAGGTTCACGCCATTCTTCTGCCTTAGCCTCCCCAGTAGCTGGGACTACAGGCACCCACCACCATGCCTCGCTAATTTTTTGTATTTTTGGTAAAGACAGGGTTTCACCGTAGTCTCGATCTCCTGACCTCTTAATCTGCCCGCCTCAGCCTCCCAAAGTGCTGGGATTACAGGCGTGAGCCACCACGCCTGGCCTTGGTCATGAGATTTCATTCTAGTTTTGGGGAAGGACTCCTGTTAAAGGAAGGTGCATATATGATTCATGCATTCAACTGGGGATACACTTTGAGAAAGAGCATTCTCTAGATTGTAAGAATCTTGGTAATATTCATTCTTGAAGGTAATGACCAGTAGGTGCTAGGGACAGAATTCAAAACCACTGATACTTTGTTTTACCACTACTAGGAATTCATGTGGGGTTGATGATTCTTTCATAGCACCATGGGTGGGTGGGTGCTCTGAATTATCCTGTGTGCCCTGGAGTAGCTGAAGTGCTGCTGCATTTGGTTTGAGGCTTAGATTTCCCTTGATGAAATGTTTCCCTATTAATACAGTATGGAGTCGGTTAAGCTCTGAGGAATGTCCACCTATAATTCTGTCTTACTCTTAACGAAATTTAAACAGGGTTAGACGAAGTGCTGGTACTATCCTGGAGTGGGAAATTTCAACCTTCAGAGTAAAGGAAGGCTTTTTCACTCCTGCATTTACTTTCTTTGTATCTAATTTAACAGGCTGGAAGAAGTGCTGGTACTATCCTGGAGTGGGAAATTTCAACCTTCAGGGTAAAGGAAGGCTTTTTCAGTCCCGCATTGACTTTCTTTGTATTTGTGAGCCATGTGTATGTTGTGACATCCCATAGAACAGCTTAGTTGTCTGGCCCAGGAAAGTCTCTGCTCTTTATGACCTGAGAAAAGACACTCTAGGCTGTGATTACATTATGACTAACACAGCTTAAATGCCCAATTGTTTGCATCCATCAGATTTATTTGAATGACACAACATATTGACCTACAGGACTTATTCAATAACATGTGCTATAACAGAAAAATATTTTTCCAGAAAATGATTCACATAGTACTTATAAAATTTTTAATAGTACAATTGACTTGTGTTGTTTTCCTTCAGAGAGGAAAGTCCATGGGTGAGACTAACTCAGAATTTTTACTGCATGAGCTCAAAATAAACAGGTGTTGTGTGATGTAAGAAATGAATGTCTTCTGTATTCCCCACCCACCTGCTCCATAGAGTATGTAAGAGAAAAAAGAAATGGCATGAAGAAAATTTTTATTTGAGAAAAAAACAACCAACCACTCAGCAAAATCTTAAAATATGGACTGTTTCTTTTGTTTTATACAGAACATTTTGTTTTTTTGCATTTGATATTTTTGAAATTCATGTTATCTCAATTTCCAAGACCAGATGACACCAAACAGATTGGGCTTCAGTTTCAGCTTAATTAACAGCAGAGGCTTTAATATGCTTCCCTTTGATGCACATTCAATAGTCTTTTTATTTGGACCATCTCTGGGAAATTCCTTCCCTCAGAATGCCTTGAAGTGTATGAAGGGGGTTCAGCATGATTATGGCTGTGGTTACCTGGTACAATTTAGGACAAGACTTGAGCCAGTTTGTTTTGTAATCTCAGAGAATAAGGTTGGATAGACTCAGGATTGAGAGGTGGAAGACATGGCTGCAAAAAACTTCAGAGGGGAGAATCCTTGGGGCTAAAGCCAGGATGGATACCTGAAGGATGAAGATAGTCCTCAAAGCACTGGTGATCTTTAAGGTAACACCAGTAAAAAAATCTGGCAGTCTTTTGAGCAAAACCCTAACAGGTAAGAGTTAGAGTCTGAGCAACTGTGTAAGACTAGAGACAGACGATTGTCCAGTCAGCACGCAGAAGCAGAGAGACTGCCATTGTGTGTGTCCTTGAACTCAAGTGAGGCTGGGCCAGCAGGTCACTTTGAACTTCTACAGTCACTATGACTGTGTGTAGCTCACAGAGTGTCTGATGGACCTGGATTGCTCATAGGATACTCTGGCCAGGAAACGGTGATCCTTGGCAAGTGGGACATGTAAGAAATAAATCTGGATAAAGGTGCCCATCATGACATTGGTTGCTCTCTGTAAAATGAGACTGTGCAGTATATTGTGGGAATGGCAGCAGCCCATACAGACTGAAATGTGCATGGAACAAGAGAAATTCCAACCAAATTGGAGTGTCAGGATTGGCTCCTGCTTCCATATGAGGATGAGGACATTTAATATTAAGAAAGATTTGGAAAGAGACCTTTGATGCTCTTGATTTTTGGGGAACACATGGAGGCACTTTGGTCTGGTATACTGAATCTCTGCAGTCGTTTTGTTCCTCGAAATTTTTTCTTCTGGGGAAAAGATAAAATATTCACAGGCATTGAGGAAGACAATGAATAAACAGTGGGATTGAGATTAGATGTAAATAGCTTTCCCCCAGCACATTTTGGTGTTAGTTCTGCAAACATAACTCCAAAGTTGTATTACTTCATTCATGCCTACAAAGAACATTAAACATGGTTTTTTAAAAATTGACATTGCTCCTGTCTCACCCCAAGCCATTTAAAAATCTTTTTCTCTTATCCCTTCCTTGATTTACACCACTGTAGGCCTGCATTCTGACAATATTCCATCTTACATCTGAGCCTGATTTTAGCCATTAATTTCCCTTTTTATATTTTGCTTAATTTTATTTTTTATATATCAGTTTATTTTTTTCAACCTTTAGATTTAGGGGGGACATGTGCAGGTTTATTACCTGGGAATGAAAATATCTAGGTGAAAAGGTAATCTAGGAAAATGTTCAGTGGAAGGACTTCTGATGATACATCATGGCTTGATATTTTTATTTTAGAATATAGTAATATGCCACTGGCATGGGGCACTATGGACTTCATATGATTTACAGCATGAAGATAAGACAAATGTATGATAAGATTATAAGATGCTGTTATTTGACTGGTATTCCAGGTGTGTCATCCTCCCACACAGATGTCCAAAGAGCTGACAGAACATTCATTGCTACACTTACACCCTTATACCCTTTTCTTTCCTGCTCTTTCAAATATGACATTAAGTGAAAATGTCCTTTACTGATCAATCAAATACCTAGAACTATAGCATTAATTAACTAATTCATGCTTCAAAGCTGTTGTTACCTACTAGGGTGTCTATAATTATTTCTAGCCATGCTATTTTCAGAATTATTTAAACTTTTTCACAAGTGCATGTAGTTGAATAAGAAGACCTATTTCCTTTAGTCTATGCACTTACTTTATGCCTAATTTGACATTTTACATTCTTTCTTTTCATATTTTATATTGTTTTGCTTTTTAAATTGCACATTATTAATCTTTGAATGCTCTTCCCCCAAGTATTTTATTTGCAAGTGTACACACTTAAAACACAATTTGTATGTAACTTGGAAAAAATGGAAATATGCATCTCCTTAATTATTATTGAACTTAGTTCAGAAAAGCAATTTGATAAAACAGGACATGAAGATGAAGATAATTTTCTTTAGCATTTTACTATAAAATAATATAGTAAAAGATTTTGATATCTTTTTGGCCAGGAGTTATTTCTACAGAGACAATTTTTAATGCAAGGTTAAAAATGCCTTCTTTCGTCTTATTCTCACTCTTCTTAGTTTCACTATTTGTGTCAGATTCTGTTTGCTTGAAAGCCGGATCCCGACCATTCATTGAACCTTTCTGAACTCTCACTTGGTTAACATGTACACATTTGCACAGACTGATCTAAGAGATTATTTTCAAGCCTGTTATTGGTTTCTGAATGAAACCTGACCAAATGGTCACTGTCAGTGGTGGGGCAAACTATAGATTCAGACAGTACTCACCAGTCATCCACAAAGTAGTTAGTAGGGATTTTAGAAATTTTATTTAAAAATGCCGGTTTTGTTCAATTTCAGAGAGCCAGATAGTTTCAAGCCCCAAAGGGGGAAATGGTGTATTTCTTAGTATTTGTAATTGCTATTTGAATATGCATACATATATATACACACACACATATATATATATGTATGAGAATTAATGACATCCCCTGTTGCTCTAATGCCCCATTATCTGGGGATGTGCTGTGACTTACAGATGTATCAGCTTGAGCTGCTAGGGAAGCAGGGGCTGGCAGAGATGTTGTCTCACCTATGAGTCCTCTGGGGCTTTGTCTTCAATTCTGCACCTCATCTTCCGTTCCAAACACAGTGGATGTGAACCCCTGGACTAATCTTTAGACTCAATGGCGTCTCTAAAATTGACTATGAGCAGAGGTTACCCTGTTCCCTGAAGAGTCATTAAACTGTGAGCCAACTAATCCAAACCCAAAGTCTAATTTCAGGTAACCAACTTTCAGATCAAAGGGATGTAATTGTACTAATGAGCTATAAAATGTATTTGCTTATGATTACAATAAATCAGCTCTGGCTTCAGATCAGAGTCAGTGTGCTAGTAGAACTGAATAATAATGATAATAAAAATAAGATTATTTAGCTCATTTTCCTGAAGAAAGCAATATTCCTTTGACTTGCCATGTTGGCTGGGATGAGTAGATCCAGCGGCCTCCATTTGAACCTTCCAATATAATAGCTCGAGATTCCCTGGATCCAGGAGCCAATATTGGGGTAATTTTGGTAGTTGATGACCAAACCTATTCCGATTCTAAATCTGGTTGATATTGGGCTTACAATAAGGTGAAATTAGGTCAAAATTCCACTCACATCCGGATTCTTATAAGCTTTCTCTACGATTGGCAGACTGGACAACAGCGGACTTCTGGACCTCCAAAAATTAGTGCAGCTCAAAGTCAGGTGTAATAACTCGTGAAAGGTCTGGGTATTTCCCTTTCTCATTAATAATTACCTTTAAATAGCCTCAAAATCATTTGGAATGGATGAAGAATGAGAGTATATATGTGTATCCGAACATGTATGTGATGTTACTGTAAGAATTTTTTCTCAATTTACAAAATATTTCTTTAAGATACTCTAGATCTCTGAATTGATTCAGGTCTGAGAATTGTGTGAGGAGCTTTCACTACATTTCATGGTATTTCAAATCAGTTTCCTTTCTTGCTCTCTGTCCCTAGAATGTATTGAATCATACATATCAAGTAGCACCTTACTGGGTTGTCCAGCAATGATTTTAAGGCCATTATATTTAATTAGCCACCTCTAAAGTTCCCTATAGGTCAGACATTTTTGTATACTGTTATGATTGCCCTATTGACCTTGGTGTTATACTTTTAGCACACATATGATCTCTGTCACTTTGGAGTTTTGGTATCATTATTGAAATTGATCTCATTTAGATTTGCTATTCATCTCTTACATCTCAGAGCTACACAAAATATCTATTTCAGTACTTCTTAATAATAGTTATGCTTCTTTACCAATGAGTTCAATGTCATGGAGTAGAAGATGCTCCTGAGATCTTCTTGGAAGATGCATACATGGGCTACATACATGGAATGCACATGATAAAACCAGCTCAACATACCACATCTTCCCAAACTTTCAATTGTCTCTTTTGGAAACACCAAGGAATTTCTTCTGGCCTTCATTTTACTCAGGCAACTGTTCAGTGTACGTTTTAATCAACCAACTAAATAAGTAATTAGAACCATGTCCATATGTTCTAGCTAGCTGCTATGGACGGAATGTATGCTTCCCCCCCAAATCTGTATGTCAGAAAATCTAATTGCCAATATGATGGTATTAACATGTGGGTTCCTTGGGAGGTGATTATATCATGAAGGTGGAGCCTTGATGAATATGTCAGTGCTCTTATGAAAAAGGCCCCAGAGAGCTTCTGTCAGCTTTTATTTAGATTCAGGAGGTATATGTGCAGGTTTGCAACATGGGTATATTGTTTGATTTTGAGGTTTGGGGTACACATGATCCTATCACCCAAGTAGTGAGCATAGTAAGGAATAGGTAATTTTTCAGCCCTTTCTCCACTCTCTCTCCTCCCCCTCAGTAGTCCTCAGTGTCTATTGCTCCCATCTTGATGTCCATGTGTACCCAATGCTTAGCTACCACTTATAAGTGAGAACATGTGATATTTGGTCTACTGTTCCTGTGCTAATTTGCTTAGGATAATGGCCTCTAGCTGCACCCATGTTGCTGCAAAGGATTGATTTTATTTTATTTATTTTTTATTTTTAAAGTAATATTAATCTATTTGGGGTGTTGGTGTCTTTTTTTATTATCATATTTTAAGTTCTAGGGTACATGTGCACGACATGCAGGTTTGTTACATAGGTATACATGTGCCATATTGGTTTGCTGTACCCATTAACTCGTCATTGACATTAGGTATATCTCCTAATGCTATCCCTCCTCCAGCCCCCTAGCCTACAACAGGCCCCGGTGTGTGATGTTCCCTACCTCACTGTGTCCAAGTGTTCTCATTGTTCAATTCCCTCCTATGAGTGAGAACCTGTGGTGTTTGGTTTTCTGTCCTTGTGATAGCTTGCTCAGCATGATGGTTTCCAGCTTCATCCATGTCCCTGCAAAGGACATGAACTCATCCTTTTTTATGGCTGCATAGTATTCCATGGTGTATATGTGCCGCATTTTCTTTCTGTTTTTTTTTAATTTTGGGGTGAACCTCCATACTATTTTTCATAATGGCTGTATGAATTTACATTCCCACGAATAGCATACAAGAGTTTCCCTTTCTCCACAGTCATGTCATTTATTTTTGTCATTTTAATAACAATCATTCTAACTGGACTGAGATTATATCTCATAGTGGCTTTGATTTATATTTCCCTAATTATTAGTAATGTTGAGCATTTTTTAATATACTTGTAGGCCATTTGTATGTCTTCTTTTGTGAAATGTCTATCCGTAAGTTTTTATCTTTTTTTAATTATACTTTATGTTCTAGAGTACATGTGCACAATATGTAGGTTTGTTACCTATGCATACATGTGCCATGTTGGTGTGCTGCACCCATTAACTCGGCATTTACATTAGGTATATCTCCTAATGCTATCCCTCCCTGCTGCCCCCAACCCACAACAGGCCCTGGTGTGTGATGTTCCCCTTCCTGTGTCCAAGTGTTCTCATTGTTCAATTCCCACCTATGAGTGAGAACATGCGGTGTTTGGTTTTCTGTTCTTGCGATAGTTTGCTGAGAATGATGGTTTCCAGCTGCATCCATGTCCCTACAAAGGACATGAACTCATCTTTTTTTATGATGTGCTGCATTTTCTTAATCCAGTCTATCACTGATGGACATTTGGGTTGGTTCCAAGTCTTTGCTATTGTGAATAGTGCCGCAATAAACATATGTGTGCGTGTGTCTTTATAGTAGCATGATTTATAATCCTTTCGGTATATACCCAGTAATGGGATCGCTGGGTCAAATGGTATTTCTAATTCTAGATCGTTGAGGAATTGCCACACTGTCTTCCACAATGGTTGAACTAATTGATACTTCCACCAACAGTGTAAAAGTGTTCCTATTTCTCCATATCCTCTCCAGCATCTGTTGTTTCCTGATTTTTTTTAACGATTGCCATTCTAACTGGTGTGAGATGGTATCTCATTGTGGTTTTGATGTGCATTTCTCTGATGACCAGTGTTGATGAGCATTTTTTCACGTGTCTGTTGGCTACATAAATGTCTTCTTTGGAGAAGCGTCTGTTCATATCCTTTGCCAACTTTTTGATGGGGTTGTTTGTTTTTTTCCTGTAAATTTGTTTAAGTTTTTTGTAGATTCTGGATATTAGTCAGCTGTGTAGATTGCAAAGATTTTCTCCCATTCTGTACGTTGCCTGTTCACTCTGATGGTAGTTTCTTTTGCTGTGCAGAAGCTCTTTAGTTTAATTAGATCCCATTTGTCTATTTTGGCTTTTGTTGCCATTGCTTTCGGTGTTTTAGTCATGAAGTCTTTGCTCATGCCTATGTCCTGAATGGTATTGGCTAGGTTTTCTTCTAGGGTTTTTATGGTTTTAGTTCTAACATTTAAGTCTTTAATCCATCTTGAATTAATGTGATTTTATTTTTTAATGGCTGCATAACAGTCCATGGTGTATATGTACTATATTTTCTTTATGCAGTCCACTATTGACAAGCATCTAAGTTGATTCTGTGTCTTTGCTGTTGTGAATAGTGCAGTGATGAACATATGAGTGCATGTGTGGTAGAATGGTTCATTTTCTTTTGAGTATATATCCAGCAATGGGATTATGGGTAAAATGATAGTTCTAAGTTCTTTGAGAAATTTCCAAACTGCTTTCCACAGGGGCTGAACTAATTTACATTCCCACCAACAGTGTATAAGTATTACCTTTTCTCTATAGCCTAACCAGCACTTGATATATTTTTAACTTTTTAATAGTAGCCATTCTCACTGATGTGAGATGGTATCTCATACTATAATGCTACAGTAACCAAAATGCATGGTACGGGTACAAAAATAGACACATTGACCAATGGAACAAAATAGAGAACCCAGAAATAAAGAACAATGGGGAAAGGACAGACTATTTAATCAATGGTGCTGGGAAAACTGGGTAACAATATGCAGAAGAATCAACTCAATCCCTACTTCTCACCACATACAAAAATTAACTTAAGGCGGAGTAAAGACTTAAATGTAAGACTTCAAACTATAGCAATCGTACAAGAAAACCTACAAAATATTCTTCTGGTTTTTGGCCTAGGTAAAGAATTTATGACTAAGACCTCAAAAGTAAATGCAGCACCCCCAAAATTGACAACTGGGACCTAATTAAATTAAAGAGCTTCTACAGAGCCAAATAAACTATCAGCAAGGTAAATAGACAACCTACAGAATGGGAGAAATATTTACTAGCCATGTATCTGACAAAGGACTAATATCCAGAGTCTATAAGGAATTTTTAAAAATCTGGAAGCAAAAAGCAAATAACTCTATTAGAAAGTTGGAAAAAGACATGAACAGACAGTTCTCAAAAGAAGACATGAGTGGCCAGCAAACACATGCAAAAATGCACAACATCACTAATCATTAGAGAAATGCAAATTAAAACCACAATGAGATATTATCTCACACTAATCAAAATGGCTATTATAAAAATGTTTTTAAAAAGCAGATGTTAGCAAGGTCGCAGAGAGAAAGGAATGCTATTGTTGGGAATGTAAATTAATTAATTCAGCTCCTGTGGAAACCAGTTTGGAGACTTCTCAAAGAACTAAAGATAGAATTACCATTTGACCTAGCAATCCTGTTACTGGGTACACAGTAATCTGTTCTCACATTTTAATACATTGAGTAAACAACAACAGGCTGTACCTTCAACACTTTGTTTGTAAATCTGCTTATCTAAATATCTAAGTTCATCACTTATAAGTTGTGCTTTCCACATAACTGCAGGTCATAATTAAGCTAGACTTTCTGTCACTATCTAACAAGGATCACTTTTTCTCGTTTCAAAACAGCATGTTCCTTATTTCTGTTTGAGCCCTCACCCAGCCAAGTGAGCTAAAACACATGACCCAACTCTATGCTTTCTACAAGAAAGTCACTTCAAATATAATAATATAGGCAAGTTGAAAGAAAAATAATGGGTCAGGCGTGGTGGCTCACACTTGTAATCCTAGCACTTTGGGAAGCCAAGGCAGGTGGATCAGGAGGCCAGGAGTTTGAGACCAGCCTGGCCAACATTGTAAAACCCTGTCTCTACTAAAAATACAAAAATTAGCTGGGCATGGTGGCAGGCGCCTGTAATCCCAGCTACTTGGGAGGCTGAGGCAAAAGAATCACTTGAACTCGAGAGGTGGAATTTGCAGTGAGCCGAGATTGCACCACTGCACTCCAGCCTGGGCAACAGAGTGAGACTCCATCTCAAAAACAAAAAAACAAAGCCCAAAAAAGAAAGTAAAATAATGAAAAAGACATAGTATGTAAATATTAATCAAAAGAAAAGCAGTGGCTGTATTAATATTGAATAACGTAGACTTCAGAGCAAATAAAATTACTGGAGGTAGAGAGGTAAATAAAATATTATTTTATTTAATATTATTATTAAATAAAATAATAAAATTCTTGAAATTATAAAAATGTAGAAGCAGAGAACATATTAGAGGATTCCTGAAGTTAAGGAAGGCATGGGGATGGGACAGAGGTTGTTGTGGCTATGAAAGAGTAATGTGAGGGGTCATTATGTTCATAGAAATGTTCTGTATCTTGACTGTATCACTGCCAATATCCTCATTGTGATATTATACTACAGTTTTTCAAAATGCTTTTCATTGGAAGAAATTGGGTAGAGGGCATATAAGATATCTCTGTATTATTTACATTTCTTAAAACTGCATGTAAATCTACAATAATCTCAAAGTAAAAAGTTTAATTAAAAAATAAAGGTAGTGTCATCTAGAAACATACAGAAAACATAAGCACTTATTTTTTCCCAGAAGAATTTTTATTTTGAAGAGAAATTATTCTGGTACACTGTACTCTTGCTTATTCCTATAAATCTCAAATAGTTACAGTGGTTTTAGCAGTTCATCAAAAAGTTTTATTAAAAAATTCTAATGCATACTAAAAATAAATAAATTTACAGATGTTTTTAGACTTTTTTTTTCAGATGAGGTCTTGCTTAGTTGCCCAGGTTGGAGTACAGTGGTGCAATTCTAGCTCACTGCAGCCTCAAACTCCTGACTTCAATCCATCTTCCCATTTCTGCCTCCTGAGTAGTTGAGACTACAGGCATGAGCCATGACACCTGGCTAATTTTATTTGTATTTATTTATATTTTTTGTAGAGATGGGGTCTTGTTATGTTGCCCAAGTTTGTCTTGAACTCTTGGCCTCAAACAATTCTCCCACCTTGGCCTTCCAAAGTGCTGGGATTACAAGTGTGAGTCACCATGCCCAGCAGCAACACATATTATTATGAGCATACGTACCTGTAATTTGCATTGTCTTGATGAATTTTCAGTGAAATTTTTATAAACAAGTAGTGTACTCAAGAGGCTATATCCCAAAGGACCCCAAATCTCATAAATATCACCTTCCTATACAGTAACAACTCTTTGGAATTTGTCATTATTGTTGATGTACATTCATCCGCAGGTAATAATTTCCCTTTTCTATTGATACAGGAATGTTTGTTTCTCATTTCTGTATTAGAAGTTAAGGTATAGTTTTTTAAAGGAAATAATCATTTGTTGAACATCCACTTATTTCTATGATCGATACTTGGTATTATCATGTACATCATCTTATTCAACACAAGAATCATGTGAAGTATTTTTTTAAACAAATAACGTAATGAAGAGTTGAACAGTTTATGTAAAATTTCCAAGATTCCATAGATTGCTGGTGACAAAGCTGAATCTAATCCCAGGGCCGTATGTTTCCAAAGCTCATGGCATTTCTGTCCAACACATCGCTTCCATGCTGTAATAGCACGTATAACTGACTCTGAATTTCTGTTATACACATCTATCTTTTCTAAAATTTTAAACATTCATTCATTCTTGGGTCCATGCCACTTAATAAAGTCCTGTACAAAGATAAGGAAGATAGGACTTTAGAGTTCAAACATGTAATTGCATGGTGTTCCTAACAGCATACTATTGATCAGTTAATTCACACATAAAATTATTCAGGCATCTCAGTTCAGAATAAAAGTGTGAAAATAATGTGGCTGGATGAGCACATGACTTTGATGCCAGTGTGTGTGTGCATATGCATGTAGTGTGTGTATGTGTGTGAGAGAAAAAGAGAAAGACGAGTGCATGTGTGTGAGAGAGTTCAGTCTGCTTTATACCAAATTCTTTAAAGAAAAATACATTATTCTTTAATTTTGGTTGATCTTTAAAAAGAGAATTATGGCAACTTTTGTGATTGCTATTGTTGAGGAGCAATAAAGAATGGAAGTTTCCAAGACTAAATAAACCTTATATTAAATGATGTAGGAAAACATTGAATTATCTTAATTTTCTTCCATAGAAGAAGATATAATTGATAAAAATGGAATTAAATTGTTGACATGTGAAATAAAAATTCCCTCTTTTATCTTATCAGCTATAGTACCTCTTTTGGTTTCCTCTGTATGGTCTGCCTTTCATCTTCCTCTGCCTTTCATTCATTCCTCTCTACTTTAAAAAAATACTTTTGCTTCTCTTTTTTCTTAATTCTAATAGCGGCATCAGTTGGATACTTAAGATACATAGGAGCAAAGAGCAAAGTGTTTGCAGACTCCAGAGTGAAAGTAATCTATTGAGAAATTTAAAGCATTGTCTTCATATGGATGTGTATAGACTGTAGTGGATTAATTTACTATGCTGAATCCTAGAATATCAGCATTGATTTTAAAATGTCTCAGCTTCACATTAGCTCAGGCAGACCTGTGATTCCTGAATCTCTTTCATAGTGCTCTCACCAATTTGCAGCCCATTCCAACTGGGCACAATTGTGACTGCTTGATGGTTCTCCCATGTACTGAGCAGTTATTTTGTATATCCTCAGACGTCTAAAAATTGAGCACTAGAGTAGTAAAAAAAAAAAAAAAAAAAAAAAAAAAGATAAAAGTTAATTTTCTTCAGGAGCCATTTCTTGCCCAAGATAAATTGTTTATGTTCCTTCATTCACTTTAAGACTCTGTATCTTCTGCTTCTCTTTACTCATATTCCCACCCAATCAACATGGAATTTCTGTATCAGCAACCCTAGTTTTGTAGCAGCCACTGCAACATTCTTCCCCATTTTGCTGATGCCCTTTGGTGCATATTGGTCTTTCTATGCTGTAATCCCAACTTCTATTACCAATTCAGTTTACTTTTTCATAAAGTCATGATACCTTACAAATACAGACACAATTATATTTTCAAATTTTTTTTCATATTTATGACAAAGTACACTTTTTATTTTTATGGTAATTTCTCTCTCCTTCATAAAAATTAACTTCTCCTTTTGAAAATTTTCCCTCAACTCTCCATGTTCAGTTTAAACATTTTATATAATATCTGTTCATCTTCATTCTTCCCTGTCCTAGTAAGATGTTCTCTATTTCTAGCCAATTTTTCAAAACCCTATATGAAATAACAGCATAGGTGGAGATCAAAGTCTTCACAGACCATATGTAATATTCAAGATGCATACTCCATAAAGGTAACCATGACTAGCAATGGCAATTTTGGATCTACGTGAACTTACCACTGCAGTAATCTCAGAAATGACTATCACCGGAATCTAGTTTTTTTTTTTTTTAACTCCAGGATCTTTGACCCTTTTATTTTACCTACTAGTTTTTCTCATTGGTTTTAAATTCTTCAATAGGGATGACTTTTCCTAGGGTGAGATACTGGGATTGCCTCAAAACTGTTAAGTCACTCCAGGTTGGCTGAGTTGCTTGCCTATTCCCCCTTCCTCACAATCTTCACAACTTTGGGATTAGTTTTCACTCTCCCTTCTGCTCTTTCAGCAAAGAAAATCCTAGTGAAATCTGACTCATCATCTATCAGGCACTCAGAACAGTTCAGCTGAAAACAAAAGCACAACTCCCTAGGTACTGGGCACTGAAGGAGACTATCACCTGCCTCACAGAATTGTCATTATCTCTCAGCTGCATCTTTATGTGAATTACTGCACTGCAAAATTACCCTTTCAAGAGTAAATGTATTATTTATATATTAGCATAATTTTAAAACCTTTTTTTTTAAACATGTAATGAACCAAATATACTTTCTGATAGTCTATAGTCTTCTTTAGAAATTATAGAAAAGATGTATAATATGTGAAATAAAGATAGTAAATGAATTAGAAGTAGTCCAGGGATATGGTTCTTCATTTTAGCTCAGTTTCCAGAAAGGCATTTGATCTGAAGTTAGTTACTTAACTTTTTTAGAGCTTAGTTTATAATTTTATAAAATGGGAGAAATGGAGTGGATTATTTCTATGACCTTTTTTTTTGAGAC
The DNA here is from genome assembly GCF_049350105.2 of Macaca mulatta. NCBI lineage: Eukaryota > Metazoa > Chordata > Mammalia > Primates > Cercopithecidae > Macaca > Macaca mulatta. The sequence continues at coordinate 57,707,467 of NC_133419.1, forward strand.
AGAGTCTCGCTCTGTCGCCCAGGCTGGAATGCAGTGGCCGGATCTCAGCTCACTACGACCTCCGCCTCCCGGGTTTACGCCATTCTCCTGTCTCAGCCTCCCGAGTAGCTGGGACTACAGGCACCCGCCACCTCGCCTGGCTAGTTTTTTGTATTTTTTAGTAGAGACAGGGTTTCACCGTGTTAGCCAGGATGGTCTGCATCTCCTGACCTCGTGATCCGCCTGTCTCGGCCTCCCAAAGTGCTGGGATTACAGGCTTGAGCCACTGCACCCGGCCCCTAGGACCTTTTTGAAGCTGGGCATCCTGTAAGAAAGCTCTCCTGCTTTTCTTGCTTTTTCATGATTTTTCTCAAGCAAGTTGGTATGGAGGAAGGCTTTCCAGAAGCTGACCTACATACAGATGCATGTTTTATCAGACAGCAACTATTAAGATAGGGCTGGATATTTGTGTGCTGTAGAAGGCCGGAATCTTCTGTTAGCAACCTAGCCCCAGCTTATGCAGCGTCTTGGGCACAAGTTGTGTCTTTGGAGCCTTCTAGGAGTAACCTGATCATGTCTTCTCCAGATTGGCTCACTATCATGAATCAGTTAGCTTGATCCTGAGATAATCAGGAGCTAGCTCATCTCCTCTTTCAAACCTCAGGCTTGTTCTGTTTACTTGTCTGTAAGGTGAGTGCATTACTTCACCTTCTGCCTCCGTCCAGACTTCCTGGACATTTGGTGTACTTTCCCTCAACTGTGAGATCTCTGGGCAGGGACCACAGCCCATTGTTGAGTTAAGTGACCTCTTCTTGGTCCTATGGATTAGCATGCAGCTAATGTGTTTGACCTCTGTTTGGAATTCAGAATTCTTAATGACTACACATCTTTGATACAAGAGATGATACCTCAAACATCCTTTTGAACAGCCGCTCTTTTCCATGAGTCTTGGTCTGTTCTGACATTTATGTCTCCCTTCAATCATGTCTTTGACCTAAGAGGATTGAGTTACTGGATTCTTTATGTATTCTAGTGGCCATCTCTGAGATGTGCTCACAGAACGCCTAAATTAAACATCCAATACAAGTTGAGTGTGTTAAGTTAAAAAAAAAAAAAAAAAGATTTTTCTGAGTATTCCTGACCTTACATCAGTGAACATTTATGTTTTTAAGTCTTACATGAGATATTGTGTGTGAAAGCATTTTCTTCCCAAATTTACATGAGTACCTACATTGTTATATATTTTTATTAAATAGATATTGTAAAAATAAATGTGCAATTATAGCATTTAATCCCATTATAATACTCATTTGTTTTTCTTTCAGTGGGCACTATTCCCAATATAGATGGGCACTGGAAACAACACCGCTATGGTAGAGTTTACTCTTTTGGGGTTATCTGAGCATACCGCACTATGTGCTATTTTATTTCTTGTGTTTCTGAGAATTTATGTTGTCACCTTAATGGGTAATATCAGCATAATCATGTTGATCAGAAGAAGTCATCATCTTCATACACCCATGTACCTTTTCCTCTGCCATTTGGCCTTTGTAGACATTGGGTACGTCTCATCAGTCACACCTATCATGCTCATGAGCTTCCTAAGGAAAGAAACCTCTCTCCCTGTTGCTGGTTGTGTGGCCCAGCTCTGTTCTGTACTGACGTTTGGTACAGCTGAATGCTTCCTGCTGGCTGTCATGGCCTATGATCGCTATGTGGCCATCTGCTCGCCCCTGCTCTACTCTACCCGCATGTCCCCCAGAGGCTGCATCATCTTAGTGGGCATGTCCTACCTGGGTGGATGTATGAATGCTTGGACATTCATTGGCTGCTTATAAAGACTGTCTTTCTGTGGGCCAAATAAAGTCAATCACTTTTTCTGTGACTATTCACCACTTTTGAAGCTTGCTTGTTCCCATGATTTTACTGTTGAAATAATTCCAGCTATCTCTTCTGGATCTATCGTTGTGGCCACTGTGTGTGTCATAGCCATCTCCTACATCTATATCCTCATCACCATCCTGAAGATGCGCTCCACCGAGGGCCGCCACAAGGCCTTCTCCACCTGCACCTCCCACCTCACTGCAGTCACTCTGTTCTATGGGACCATTACCTTCATTTATGTGATGCCCAAGTCCAGCTACTCAACTGACCAGAACAAGGTGGTGTCTGTGTTCTACACGGTAGTGATTCCCATATTGAACCCCCTGATCTGCAGCCTCAGGAACAAGGAGATTAAGGGGGCTCTGAAGAGGGAGCTTAGAATAAAAATATTTCCTTGATGAAACTAGTTTGAAGAATTTGATATATTAATATTCTATATATAATAATAATAAGACACTGAGTGTTTGTGGTCAAAATATATCTGTCCATAGACCATCACCCAGTGTGGAGCTTTTTAGTCAATCATGAGGGTAGATTTTCAGATAGAATAGGAAATTGGAAGTCCATCTTGCTTTACCTTTAATAAAATTGAATTACATTTATAATTGAGAATGCAAATAATTTCACATGAAAAAATGCTTTATCTGTTGAAAACCCTTTAAAAATTTTATTCTGATTTTTTCAAGAGTTGTTTTCTGCGATAAGTTAAGGCATACCTTTAAATCTTCAGACCCCGGTGTGTGATGTTCCCCTTAATGGGTGCAGCTCACCAACATGGCACATGTTTACATATGTAACAAACCTGCACGTTGTGCACATGTACCCTAGAACATAAAGTATAACAAAAAATAAAAAAAGAAAGAAAACGTTGGAAAAAAAAACCCTTCAGACTGTGGCCATTTTCAACATCAGCTTATCCTGAGATACATGCCTGATAGCTATAGTTGTTACTGAGTACATTGTGCGAGAAAATGACAAAGGAACCATAGTAACATTGCTAGAGATGTTCTTCTTCCAGAAAGGTTGCCTGCTGAGAATGAGCTTGGTAGACCCACAACAATCTGGTCTGTGTTTCTATTCTCTGTCTCCAGCATGGTTATAGGGGTCCCAGAGAAGAACCTGTTAGATGCCCCTGACTAGCCTATGAATTTATCTGTCAGATCAAAACAAGTGACTTCTGTGTGAACGAGAAGGGTTTCTGAACTCCTTAGAGACTGAGTGGAAAAAAAATCAGGCAATAACTTCCCAGAGGAGAATCTAGCTTATAGTGTGACATTGTGGCTCTGAGGAGCAACCTTTCAGTGTGACTCATTCATGGTCAGATCCTCATCCTACTCAGGAAACTCAAGGGGACTAGACTGCCTCTCCCCTGAAATTATGTCTGCCCCTGGAGAGGCTTAATCAACCTCTGTATGCTGACCACTACCAGATTCATTTCTCTTTCCTGTCCCCTCTTTAGTGTTTCAGACAACAATCCCAACATTCTGTCAATAGAACCATAGTGTATCAATCATTTCATTCATATATTTTTTATTTTGTACATTCAAAAACTATATTTGAGGCCAGGCACAGTGGCTCATGCCTGTAGTCCCAGAACTTTGGGAGGCCAAGGCAGCCGGATGACCTGAGGTCGGGAGTTCAAGACCAGCCTGACCAACATGGAGAAACCCTGTCTCTACTAATGATACAAAAAAAAAAAAAAAAAATTAGCAGTGCATGGCGACGGGCACCTATAATCCCAGTACTCAGGAGGCTGAGGCACAAGAATTGCTTGAACCTGGGAGGCGGAGGTTGTGGTGAGCCAAGATGGCTCCATTGCACTCCAGCCTGGGCAACAAGAGCAAAACTGTCTCAAAAATAAATAAATAAATAAATAAATAAATAAATAAATAAATAAAATCATATTTGATGATTCGTATTTTATTTTTTTAAATTTTTTTTTGAGATGGAGTCTAGCTCTGTCGCCCAGGCTGGAGTGCAGGGGCGTGATCTCAGCTCACTGCAAGCTCTGCCTGCTGGTTCATGCCATTTTCCTGCCTCAGCCTCCCGAATAGCTGGGACTACAGGCGTACGCCACTGTGCCCAGCTAATTTTTTATATTTTTTAGTAGAGACAAGGTGTCACATGTTAGCCAGGATGGTCTCGATCTGGTGACCTCGTGATCCGCCCACCTCGGCCTCCCAAAGTGCTGAGATTACAGGTGTGATCCACTGCAGCCGGCCTATTTGGTAACTCTTATAGGCACTGCCCTAGATAAGGATATAAGTGACTAATAGCCACAGATGTCTGTCGTGATGGAATCTATCTGCTAACGTAGGAGTCAGACAATAAAACTAACAAGTAAGTGATACCTAGTATTAGAAGGGCATGAGTGCTATGGAAAAAGAAAAAGTGGAACAGCATGTGGAAGGTTGATGTGCCAGGGGCAGGGAGGAGTCACTGCAGGTCTCACTGGGAACATAACATCTGAACACCGGCTGCCGAAGGTGAGCACAGTTCATGTTGAATGTGGTGTTACCTGTGTAACAGCTCTATGAGTCTAATCTTCACTCACATGCATGTAATTTACTTTTGAGGTTTCTGTTCCAACCATGGCAGAATTGGCCATTTTAATCAGTGCCATGGTAAGTACAATTAAAACATGATAAAATGTTAAATATATCTTAAATTTCACATTAGCACTTACAGGATAATAAGGAATTGTCTTACCAGAAAGTGCGATAACCTAGAAAAGTAGGCCCAATACTCAAAAATGCTTTTGCCGAGAGAGAATTTGACAAGTCAGAAGATTGTTATTAACCTGAGCTGTGGCTTTAGTGTTCTTTTGGGATGAGAGGGCCACAAGTAAAAGCCTATGGCATATCCAGGTAAGAAGTCTGATTTATACACCTCACATATATCCTCAGGATAAGGGAAAACCTGAAGTAACCAGGGCTGGCACAGGTTAGCAGCCCTGGAGAGCTTGAGAAGCTCAGTGCTTGAATTTGAATATAACATGGTCAGGGACAGGTGGACCGAATCAGGGTGAACTGAATAAGCAAACAACCTCATGTCCATCAGGACAGATATCTGTCCTGATGTCTGTCATGTCAATGATTTCTACTGGTAATTATTTAAATCAATCAATGACCTCATGTCAATGATTCCTAGTGGTAATTATTCAAAATCAATAACCAACACACAGTGAAAAATAATGACCAACACAAAAGGAAACAAGGTACCAAGCATGAAAGCCAGTGGAAGCAACGGGCAACAGAAACAAAACTAAGATTTAACATATGGAAATGAATAATTACAGACTCTACTATTGCTTTGTTTCAAAGTAAAAAGACTATTTGAAATGTGTACAATTACAGAAAACCAAAAATAATGACTAAATGTATGCAATTATTTAGAACATCATACATGAAAAATTCACAATGCCAGTAGAGTTACACCAGGCATTTCTATTTGGTGAGCATAGTCCTCACTGGTCTTCACATAGAAATCCCAAGTGGCAGCACAGGCAGAGGAGCTATCTTTCTTAGAAGCCTCATGACCTTAACTGGAATCAATATATTTTACTTGATTTATTTAGTATTTAGTATAGTGTTTAGTTCTAGGGTCCCTGCAAGATTTTTAAAGCAATAAGAATCACGGAACTCAAGGAAGTATAAAGTACAAAATAGAGGCCAGGCACAGTGGCTCACACCTGTAATCCCAGGAGGCCGAAGTGGTGGGACCACAAGGTCAGAAGATTGAGACCATCCTGGCTAGCATGGTGAAACCCCATCTCTACTAAAAAATGCAAAAAATTAGCCAGGTGTGGTGGCAGGCGCCTGTAGTCCCAGCTACTGGGGAGACTGAGGCAGGAGAATGGCGTGAACCCAGGAGGCGGAGCTTGCAGTGAGCCGAGATCACGCCACTGCACTCCAGTCTGGGCCACAGAGCGAGACTCTGTCTCAAAAAAAAAAAAAAAAAAAAGGATAGAATTTACAATTAATCATTTTTATCACAAGCAGTGTAGTGTTATATGTAACACACCTGACATTTCAGTTTTGTCCCAATTTAGGAGAAATAGGAAGTTCACTCATGGTAAAATTTATCCTTAAAGAAGTCAAATGACGTGTCATTGGGGGTCTTAAATGCAATACACTATTTACATAGAATTCTGAACAAATGCACTGTTTAGAATTCCATACTGAATCATAGGCAGAACTTAAGGACCATGAATAATGTTATTTGGGAAATAGGCCCCTTACTCTGTGTGTCAAGTATGGTGCTCTGAGAGAAATTTGTTTAGAAGACAACCTAGGCAATACTATTCAGGACATAGGCATGGGCAAAGACTTCATTACTAGAACACCAAAAGCAACAGCAACAAAAGCTAAATTTGACAAATGTGATCTAATTAAACTAAAGAATTTCTGCACAGCAAAAGAAATTATAATCAGAGTGGAGGGGCAACCTACAGAATGGGAGAAAACTTTTGCAATCTATCCATCTGACAAAGGGCTAATATCCAGAATCTACAAAAAACTTAAACAAATTTACAAGAAACAAACAACCCCATCAAAAAGTGAGCACAGGATATAAACAGACACTTCTTAAAAGAAGACATTTATGCAGCCGACAAACATATGATAAAAAGCTCATCATCACTGGTTGTTAGAGAAATGCAAATCAAAACCACAATGAGATACCATCTCATGCCAGTTAGACCGGCGATCATTAAAGAGTCAGGAAACAACAGATGCTGGAGAGGATGTGGAGAAATAGGAACGCTTTTACACTATTGGTAGGGGTATAAATTAGTTCAACCATTATGGAAGACAGTGTGGTGATTCCTCAAGGATCTAGAACTAGAAATACCATTTGACCCAGCTATTCCATTACTGGGTGTATACCCAAAGGATTATAAATCATTCTACTATAAAGACACATGCACACATATGTTTATTGTGGTGCTATTCACAATAGCAAAGACTTGGAACCTACCCAAATGCCCATGAATGATAGACTGGATAAAGAAAATGTGGCACATATACACCATGGAATACTATGTAGCCATAAAAAAGGATGAGTTCATGTCCTTTGCAGGGACATGGATGAGGCTGGAAGCCATCATTCTGAGCAAGCTAACACAAGAACAGAAAACCAAACGCTGCATGTTCTCACTCATAAATGAGTGTTGAATGATGGGATCACATGGACACAGGGAAGGGAACATCACATACCAGGGGCCTGTCAGGGAAGGGATAGCATTAGGAGAAATATCTAATGTAGATGACAGGTTGATGGGTGCAGCAAACCACTATGGCATGTGTTTACCTATGTAAAAAAACTGCACATTCTGCACATGTACCCCAGAACTTAAAGTATAAAAAAGAGTAGAATAAAAATACTATTTTTTCTTGAAAAAAAAAAAACATGACAGCCACAGATTCAGAAAAGACTTTGATAATTTTTATCATCAATTTGTGATTAAAAAGCCTTAGCAAAATTGACATAGAATAATTACTTCATCTAGGAAAAAACTACTCATGTTTGAAAGCTTTTCCTTCGTGTCTGAGAATAAGAAAGTGATGCCATTGTTAGCATTCTATTCTTCACGGTGTGGATGACACTAGGCAGGGCACTACAATAAGAAAAGGAAATAGAAGGCATAACAATAGAAGAAAAGAAGTAAAGTGTTATACAAGATGACTATTTATGTAGAAAATAATGAAGTAAAAATAGATTATCAATATTAGAGATATTTTTCACAATATTGATGGAAAAAACAAAATAAGAGCAAATGTTTTATTTCCTTTTAAAATTTTTTAATTTTTATAGGTACATAGTAGGTGTATATATTTATGGGGTACAGGAGATGTTTTGATACAGGCATGCAATGTATAATAATTACATGATAGAGAATGGGGTATGCACCCCCTCAAACACTTGTCCTTTGTATTACAAACAACCCAATTATATTCTTTTAGTTATTTTAAAATGTATGATTAAAATATTGATTGTAGTCGCCCTGTTGTGCTAGCAAATGCTAGGTTTTATTCATTAATTCTAACTATTTTTTTGTACTGATTAACCATCTTCACTTCCCCTCCAACCCTCTACTGCCTTTCTCAACCTCTAATAACCATCCTTCTACTCTTTATCTCAATTAGTTCAATTGTTTTGATGTTTATATCACACAAATAAGTGAGAACATGTGAGTGACATTTGTCTTTCTGTATGAAAAAAAGCTCATCATCACTGGATTATTTCACTTAACATGATGTTCTGCAGTTCCGTTAACATTGTCGCAAATAACGGGGCCTCATCCTTTTTTATGGCCAAATAGTACTTCATTGTGTCTATGTACCACATTTTCTTTATCCATTCATCTGCCGATGGATGGTTAGGTTGCTTCCAAATCTTGGCTATTGTGAACATTACTGCAACAAACATGGGAGTGCAGATATCTCTTTGATATACTGATTTCCTTTCTTTGGGGTATATACCCAGCAGTGGGACTGCTGGATCATATGGTAATTCTATTTTTGAGGAACCTCCACACTGTTCTCCACAGTGCTTGTACTAACTTACATTCCCACCAACAGTGTACGAGGGTTCCCTTTTCTCCACATGCTCACCAGCATTTGTTATTGCCTGTCTTTTGGATAAAAGCCATTTGAACTGTGGTGAAATGATATATCATTGTAGTTTTGATTTGCATTTCTCTGATGACAAACAATGCTGAATAACTTTTCATATGTTTGTTTGCCATTTGTATGTCTTCACTTGAGAAATGTCTATTCAAATCTTTTGCCCATTTTAAAAACTGGGTTATTAGATATTTTCATATAGAGTTGTTTGAACTCCTTATGTATTCTGATTATTAATCCCTTGTCAGAGGGGTAGTTTGCAAATATTTTCTCCCATTCTGTGGGTTGTCTCTTCACTTTGTTTATTGTATCATCTGCTGCACAGAAGCTTTTTAACTTGAGGTGATCTCATTTGCCCATTTTTCTTTGGTTGCCTATGCTTGTGGGGTATTGCTCAAGAAATTTTTGTCCAGATCCATGTTCTGGAGACTTCCTCTAATGTTTTCTTGTAGTGATTTAGCAGTTTGAGGTCTTAGATTTAAGTCTTTGATCCATTTTGATTTTATCTTTGTATATATAGAGAACAGGGTCAGTTTCATTCTTCTGCTTATGGAAATCCAGTTTTCCCAGCATGATTTATTGAAGAGACTGTCTTTTCCCCGGTGTATGTTCTTTGCACCTTTGTCAAAAATGAGTTTACTGTAGGTGTGTGGATTTGTTTATGGGTTCTCTTTTCTGTTCCATTGGTGTATGCATACATTTTTATGCCAGTATCATGCTGTTTTGTTCACTATAACTGTGTAGTATAATTTGAAGTCAAGTAATGTGATTCCTCCAGTTTTGTTCTTTTTGCCTATGAGAGTTTTGGCTACTTGGGCTCTTTTCTGGTTCCATATAAGTTTTAGGATTCTGTTTTCTATTTCTGTGAAGAGTGTCATTGGTATTTTGATGGCGATTGCACTGGATCTGTAAACTGCTTTGAGTAGTACGGACCTTTTAACAGTATTGATTCTTCTAATCCACAAGCATGGACTATCTTTCCATTTTTTGTGTCCTTTTCAATTTATTTCATCAGTGTTTAACAGTTTTCTTTGTAGATATCTGTCATTTCTTTGGTTAATTCCTAGTTATTTAATTTTATTTGTGACTGTTGTAAATAGGATTCTGTTTTTTATTTCTTTTTCATATTGTTTACTGTTGATGGCATATAGAAACGCTACTGATTTTTTAAATGTTGATCTTGTATCCTGCAACTTTACTGAAATTGTTTATCAGCTGTAATAGTTTTTTTGGTGGAGTCATTTGATTTTTCCAAATATAAGATTATATAATCTGCAAACAAGGATAATTTGACTTCTTTCTTTCCAATTTGGATGACCTTTATATTTTCCTCTTGTTTGCTCTAGCTAGGAATACCAGTACTATGTTGAATAACAGTGGTGAAAGTGGCCACCTTTGTAATGTTCTATGTCTTAAAGGAAAGCCTTTGAGTTTTTACCCATTCAGTATGATACTTGTAGGTCTGTCATATATGGATTTTATTATGTTGTGGTATGCTCCTTCTATATACTTTTTAATGTTTTTATGATGAAGGGATGTTGAATTTTATCAAATGCTTTCTCATCATCAGTTGAAATGATTATATGGTTTTTGTTCTTCATTTTGTTAATATGATGTACCACATTGGATTGATTTGATACGTTGAACCATCCTTGTATCCCTGTGACAAATCCTACTTAGTCATGATGAATGAATTTTTAAAAATGTGTTGTTGAATTTGATTTGCTAGCATTTTGTTCAGGATTTTTGTATCAATATTCATCAGGCATATTGGGGTATTGAAGTCTTCAGCTATTATTGTATTGGAGTCTATTTCTCTCTTTAGCTCTAATAATATTTGCTTTATATATCTGGGTGCTCCAGTGTTGGATGCATGTATATTTAATATTGTTATAATCCACTTTCCAAATTGACCTCTTTATCGCTATATAATGACACTTTGTCTCTTGCGGTTTTTGTTTTGAAATCTATTTTGTCTGATATAAATATAGTGACTCCTTGTGTTTTTGGGTTTCCATTGGCATGGAATATTTTTCCATCGTTTTGCTTTCAATCTATGTGTGTTTTTATAGGTAAGGTGTGTTTCTTGGCAGAAACAGATCAATGGGTCTTGTTCTTTCATACATTCAGTCAGCCTACGCCTTTTGATTGGAGAGTTTAGTCCACTACATTCAATGTTATTATTGATAAGTAAGGCCTTGCTCTTGCCATTATGTTATTTGTTTTCTGGTTGTTTTGTGGTCCTCTCTTCCTTCTTTTCTGTCTTCCTGTCTTCCTTTTAATGAAGGTGATTATCTCTGGTGATATAATTCATTCTCTTGCTTTTTTTGTATATCTATCATATGTGTTTTGGTTTGAGGTTGCCATGAGGCTTGCAATTACCCATTATTTTAAACTCATAATAATTTAATGCTGTTTTCATAAACAAATAAACAAACAAAAAGAAAACTAATAAACAGTTTAGCTTCATCTTCCCTGCTTTTTAATTTTTTGATGTTTTTATTTATACTTTATTGTATTGTCTATGTCTTGAAAAGTTGTTGCAGTTATTATTTTTCATTGGTTCATCATTTTGTTTTTCTACTAAGGTATGAGTAGTTTACACACCATTGTTACAGTGTTATAATATTCTGTGTTTTTCTGTGTATTTTCCAGTGAGTTTAGTACCTTCAGGTGATTGTTTAGTGCTCATGTATATCTTTTTATTTCTGCTTGAAGTACTTGCTTTAGCATTTCTTGTAGTACAGGTCTGCTGTTGATGAAATCCCTCAGCTATTGTTTGCTGGGAAAGTCTTTATATCTTCTTCATGTTTGAAGGATATTTTCACCAGATATTCTACTGTAGGGTAATTTTTTCTTTTTTTTTACTTCAAATATGTCATGCTGCTCTCTCCTAGCCTTTTCCACTGAAAAGTCTACTGCCAGATGTATTAGAGCTCCATTGTATGTTTTTTTTTTTTTCCTCTTGATGCTTTTTGCATCCTTTATCTTCATTATTAAATGCCTTGAGGTTGTCTTCTTTGGATTAAATCTGCTTGGTGTTCTATAATCTTCTTGTACTTGAATGATGATATCTTTCTCTAGTTTTGGGAAGTTCTCTGTTATTATCCCTTTGAATAAACTTTCTTCCCCTAGCTGTTTCTCTACCCCCTCTTTAAGGCCAATAACTCTTAGATTTGTCCTTTTGAGGCTATTTTGTATATTCTATAAGGATGCCGCAATTACTTTTGCACCAACCTAATATCTCCTCTGACTGCGTATTTTCTTTTTTTATTTTTATTTTTTATTTTTTTTATTATACTTTAAGTTCTAGGGTACATGTGCACAACATGCAGGTTTGTTGCATATGTATACGAGTGCCATGTTGGTGTGCTGCACCCATTAACTCGTCATTTACATTAGGTATTTCTCCTAATGCTATCCCTCCCTGCTGCCCCCACCCCACAACAGGCCCCAGTGTGTGATTTTCCCCACCCTGTATCCAAGTGTTCTCATTGTTCAATTTCCACCTACGAGTGAGAATAAGCGGTGTTTGCTTTTCTGTCCTTGTGATAGTTTGCTCAGGATGATGGTTTCTAGCCTCATCCATATCCCTGCAAAGGACGTGAACTCATTCTTTTTTATGGCTGCATAGTATTCCATGGTGTATATGTGCCACATTTTCTTTATCCAGTCTATCATTGATGGACATTTGGATTGATTGCAAGTCTTTGCTATTGTGAATAGTGTCACAATAAACATACATGTGCATGTTTCTTTATAGTAGCATGACTTTGGGTATATACCCAGTAATGGAATAGCTGGGTCAAATGGTATTTCTAGTTCTAGATCCTTGAGGAATCACCACACTGTCTTCCACAATGGTTGAAATAATTTACACTCCCTCCAATAGTGTAAAAGCATTCCTATTTCTCCACTTTCTCTCCAGCACCTGTTTTTTCCTGACTTTTTAATGATCGTCATTCTAACTGGTGTGAGATGGTATCTCATTGTGGTTTTGATTTGCATTTCTCTGATGACCAGTGATGATGAGCATTTTTTCATGTGTCTGTTGGCTGCATACATTTCTTCTTTTGAAAAGTGTCTGTTCATACCCTTTGCCAACTTTTTGATGGGGTTGTTTTTTTCTTGTAAATTTGTTTAAGTTCTTTGTAGATTCTGGATATTAGCCCTTTGTCAGATGGGTTGATTGCAAAAATTTTCTCCCATTCTGTAGGTTGCCTGTTCACTCTGATGGTAGTTTCTTTTACTGTGCAGAAGCTCTTTAGTTTAATTAGATCCCACTTGTCTATTTTGGCTTTTGTTGCCATTATTTTTGGTGTTTTAGTCATGAAGTCGTTGCCCATGCCTATCTCCTGAATGGTATTGGCTAGATTTTCTTCTAGGGTTTTTATGGTTTTAGGTCTAACATTTAAGTCTTTAATCCATCTTGAATTAATTTTTGTATAAGGTGTAAGGAAGGGATCCAGTTTCAGCTTTCTACATATCACTAGCCAGTTTTCCCAGCATCATTTATTAAATAGGGAATCCTTTCCCAATTTCTTGTTTTTGTCAGGTTTGTCAAAGATCAGATAGCTGTAGATGTGTGATGTTATTTCTGAGGCCTCTGTTCTGTTTCATTGGTCTAAATCTCTGTTTTTGTACCAGTACCATGCTGTTTTGGTTACTGTAGACTTGTAGTATAGTTTGAAGTCAGGTAGCATGATGCCTCCAGCTTTGTTCTTTTTGCTTAGGATTGTCCTGGCAATGCAGGCTCCTTTTAGGTTCTATATGAACTTTAAAGTATTTTTTTTTCCAATTCTGTGAAGAAAGTCATTGTTAGCTTGATGGGGATGGCATTGCATCTATAAATTACCTTGGGCAGTATGGCCATTTTCATGATATTGATTCTTCCTATCCATGAGCATGGAATATTCTTCCATTTGTTTGTGTACTCTTTTATTTCTTTGAGCAGTGGTTTGTAGTTCTCCTTGAAGAGGTCCTTCACATCCTTTGTAAGTTGGATTCCTAAGTATTTTATTCTCTTTGAAGCATTTATGATTTGGCTCTCTGTCTATTATTGGTGTATAGGAATGCTTGTAGTTTTTGCATATTGATTTTGTATGCTGAGACTTTGCTGAAGTTGCTTATCAACTTAAGGAGATTTTGGGCTGAGATGATGGGTTTTCTAAACGTACAATCATGTCATCTGCAAACAGGGATATTTTGACTTCCTCTTTTCCTAAGTGAATACCCTTTATGTCTTTCTCTTGTCTGACTGCCTTGGCCAGAACTTCCAGCACTATGTTGAATAGGAGTGGTGAGAGAGGGCATCCCTGTCTTGTGTCAGTTTTCAAAGGGAATGCTTCCAGGTTTTGCTCATTCAGTATGATATTGGCTGTGGGTTTGTCATAAATAGCTCTTATTATTTTGAGATAAGTTCCATCAATACCTAGTTTATTGAGAGTTTTTAGCATGAAGAGATGTTGAATTTTGTCGAAGGTCTTTTCTGCATCTATTGAGATAATCATGTGGTTTTTGTCTTTGATTCTGTTTATGTGATGGATTATGTATATTGACTTGCATATGTTGAACCAGCCTTGCATCCCAGGGATGAAGCTGACTTGGTAGTGGTGGATAAGCTTTTTGATGTGCTCCTGGATTCAGTTTGCCAGTATTTTATTGAGGATTTTCGCATCAGTGTTCATCAGGGATATTGGTCTAAAGTTCTCTTTTTTTGTGTGTCTCTGCCAGGCTTTGGTATCAGGCTGATGCTGCCATCATAAAATGAGTTAGGGAGGATTCCCTCTTTTTCTATTGATTGGAATGGTTTCAAAAGGAATCGTACCACCTCCTCTTTGTACCTCTGGTAGAATTTGGCTGTGAATCCATCTGGTCCTGGACTTTTTTTGGTTGGTAGGCTATTAATTATTGCCTCAATTTCAGAGCCTGTTATTGATCTATCAAGGGAGTTAACTTCTTCCTGGTTTAGTCTTGGGAGAGTGTATATGTCCAGGAATTTATCCATTTCTTCTAGATTTTCTAGTTTATTTGTATAGAGGTGTTTGTAGTATTGTCTGATGGTAGTTTGTATTGCTGTGGGATAAGTGGTGATATCCCCTTTATCATTTTTTATTGCATCTATTTGGTTCTTCTCTCTTTTCTTCTTTATTAGTCTTGCTAGTGGTCTATCAATTTTGTTGATCTTTTCAAAAAAACCAGCTCCTGGATTCACTGATTTTTTTGAAGGTTTTTTTTTGTGTCTCTGTCTTCTTCAGTTCTGCTCTCATCTTAGTTATTTCTTGCCTTTTGCTAGCTTTTGAATTTGTTTGCTCTTGCTTCTCTAGTTCTTTTAATTGTGATGTTAGGGCGTCAATTTTAGATCTTTCCTGCGTTCTCTTGTGGGCATTCAGTGCTATAAATTTCCCTCTACACACTGCTTAACTGTGTCCCAGAGAGTCTGGTACATTGTGTCTTTGTTCTCATTGATTTCAAAGAACATCTTTATTTCTTCCTTCATTTCGTTATGTACCCAGTAGTGATTCAGGAGCAGGTTGTTCAGTTTCCATGTAGTTGTGCGGTTTTGGGTGAGATTCTTAATCCTGAGTTCTAATTTGATTGCCCTGTGGTCTGAGAGACAGTTTGTTGTGATTTCTATTTTTTTTTACATTTTCTGAGGTGTGTTTTACTTCCAACTATGTGGTCAATTTTGGAATAAGTGTGATGTGATACTGAGAAGAATGTATATTCTGTGGAGAGTTCTGTAGAAGTCTATTAGGTCCGCTTGGTCCAGAGCTGAGTTCAAGTCCTGGATATCTTGTTAACCTTCTGTCTTGTTGATCTGTCTAATATTGACAGTGGGGTGTTAAAGCCTTCCATTATTATTGTGTGGAAATTTAAGTCTCTTTGTAAGTCTCTAAGGACTTGTTTATGAGTCTTGGTGCCTGTATTGGGTGCATACATATTTTGGATAGTTAACTTTTCTTGTTGAATTTATCTCTTTACCATTATGGAATGGTCTTCTTTGTCTCTTTTGATCTTTGTTGGTTTAAAGTCTGTTTTATCAGAGACTAGGATTGCAACCCCTGCTTTGTTTTTTGTTTTCCATTTGCTTGGTAGGTCTTCCTGCATCCGCATCCCTTTATTTTGAGCCTATGTGTGTCTCTGCATGTGAAATGCTTCTCCTGAATACAGTATACTGATGGGTCTTGACTCTTTATCCAATTTACCAGTCTGTGTCTTTTAACTGGGGCATTTAGCCCATTTACATTTAAGGTTAATATAGTTATATGTGAACTTTATCCTGTCATTATGATGTTAGCTGGTTATTTTTCCACTTACTTGATGAGTTTCTTCCTAGCATCAATGGTCTTTACAGTTTGGCATGTTTTTTCAGTGGCTGGTACCAGTTGTTCCTTTCCATGTTTAGTGCTTCTTCAGGAGCTCTTGTAAGGCAGGTTCTGGTGGTGACAAAATCTCTCAGCATTTGCTTGTTGGTAAAGGATTTTATTTCTCCTTCACTTGTGAAGCTTAGTTTAACTGGATATGAAATTCTGGGTTGAAAATTCTTTTCTTTAAGAATGTTGAATATTGGCCCCCACTCTCTTCTGGCTTCTAGAATTTCTACTGAGAGATCTGCTGTTAGTCTAATATGCTTCCCTTTGTGAGTAACCCGACCTTTCTCTCTGGCTGCCCTTAACATTTTTTCCTTCATTTCAACCTTGGTGAATCTGACCATTGGGGTTGCTCTTCTCGAGGAGTATCTTTGTGGTGTTCTCTGTATTTCCTGAATTTGAGTGTTGGCCTGCCTTGCTAGGTTGGGGAAGTTCTCCTGGATAATATCCTGAAGAGTGTTTTCCAACTTGGTTCCATTCTCCTCATCACTTTCAGGTACACCAATTAGACGTAGATTTGGTCTTTTCACATAGTCCCATATTTCTTGGAGGCTTGGTTCATTTCTTTTTACTCTTTTTTCTCTAAACTTCTCTCTCACTTCATTTCATTAATTTGATCTTCAATCATGGATACCCTTTCTTCCACTCAATCGAATCAGCTACTGAAGCTTGTGCATGTGTCATGTAGTTCTTGTACCATGGTTTTCAGCTCCATCAGGTCATGTAAGGTCTTCTCTACACTGTTTATTCTAGTTAGCCATTCGTCTAATCTTTTTTCGAGGTTTTTAGCTTCATTGTGATGGATTTGAGCATCTTTCTTTAGCTCAGAGAAGTTTGTTATTACTGACCTTATGAAGCCTACTTCTGTCAACTCATCAAAGTCATTCTTCATCCAGCTTTGTCCCATTGCTGGTGAGGAGCAGCAATCCTTTGGAGAAGAGGCGCTCTGGCTTTTAGAATTTTCAGCTTTTCTCCTTTGGTTTCTCTCCATCTTTGTGGTTTTATCTACCTTTAGTCTTTGATGATGGTGACCTACAGATGGGGTTTTGGTGTGGATGTCCTTTATGTTGATTTGATGCTATTCCTTTCTGTTTGTTTGTTTTCCTTCTAACAGTCAGGTCCCTCAGCCGCAGGTCTATTGAAGTTTGTTGGGGGTCCACTCCAGACTCTGTTTGCCTGGGTATCACCAGAGGAGGCTGCAGAACAGCAGATATTTCTGCCTGATCCTTCCTCTGGAAGCTTCATCTCAGAGGGGCACCCAGCTGTATGAGGTGTCAGTTGGCCCCTGCTGGGAGGTGTCTCCCAGTTAGGCTAAATGGGGGTCGGTGACCCACTTGAGGAGGCAGTCTCTCCATTCTCAGAGCTCAAACTCCGTGCTGGGAGAACCACTGCTCTCTTCAGGGCTGTCAGACAGGGACATTTAAGTCTGCAGAAGTTTCTGCTGACTTTTGTTCAGCTATGCCCCATAAGGGCAGTCATTAGATTTTAAATCTTCAAAATATTTTTTTTTTGACTCCATGTCTCACATCCAGGGCACACAGGTGCAATGGATGGGATTCCAAGGCCTTAGGCAACTCACTCCTGTGAATTTGCAGGATTCATCCCCCTCCATTGCTTTCATGGGCTGGTGTTGAGTGCCTGTGGCATTTCCAGGTACAGGGTACAAGCTGTTGGTGAATCTACTATTCTGGAATCTGGAGGGTGGTGGCCTCTTCTGACAGCTTCATTAGGCAGTGCCCCAGAGGGGACTCTGTGTGGGGGCTCCAACCCTACATTTTCCTTCTGCATTGTCCTAGTAGAGTTTCTCAGTGAGAATTCCAACCCTGTAGCAGACTTCTGCCTTGATACCCAGGTGTTTCCATACATCCTCTGAAATCTAGGCAGAGGCTCTCGAGCCTTAATTCTTTCACTCTGTGCAGCCACAGGCTTAAGACCACATAGATGCCACCGAGACTTATGTCATGTTCCCTCTGAAGCAGCAGCCTGAGCTGTACCTGAGCTCCTTTGAGCTATGGCTGGAGCTGGAGTGGCTGGGATAGTGTCCTGAGGCAGCACAGTGCAGCAAGTTCCTGGGCCTGGCCCAGGAAATAATTCAGTCCTCCTAAACCTCTATGCCTGTGATGAAGGGGCTGCTGTGAAGATCTCTGAAATGCCTTTGAGGCCTTTCCCCATTGTCTCAGTTATTAGCCCTTGGCTCCTTTTCACTTATGTAAATTGCTGCTTGAATTCTTTCCCTGAAAATCGGCTTTTCTTTTATACCACAGGTTGCAAATTTTCCAAACTTATATGCTCTACTTCCCTTTAAATGTGTAAGTTCCAACTTCAGGTTATTTCTTTGCTCATGCATATGACCATAGCCAGGCCACATCTTGAATGCGTTTCTGCTTGGCAATGTCTTCCTCCAGATACCTTAAATCATCACTCTCAATTTCAAAGTTCCATAGATCCCTTGATCAGGAGAACAATGCAGCCATGTTCTTTGCTAAGGTATAACAAATGCGCTTTTGCTCCAGTTCCCAAAAAGTTTCTCATCTCTGTCTGAGATCTCAGATGCCCGGCTGTCTCTATACAAATCACTACCAGCATTTTGGTCACAACAATTCAACAAGTCTCCAGGAAGTTTGAATATTTCCTTCATCTTCCTGTCTTCTTCTGAGCCCTCCATACTCTTCCAACCTCTTCCCGTTGCCCAGTTCCAAAGCTGTTTTCATATTGTCAGGTATCTTTATACAATGTCCCACTCTTCAGTACCAATTTTCTGTATTAGTTCATTCTCAAATTACTGTAAAGAAATACCTGAGACTGGGTAATTTATAAAGAAGGGAGATTTAATTGACTCATAGTTCTGCAGGCTATACAGGAAACATTGTGGCTTCTGCTCCTAGGGAGGCCTCAGGAAGCTTCCAATCACGGTGAAAGGTGAAGGGGAAGAAGACATGTCTTACATGGCAGGAGCAGAAGCAAGAGAGAGAGAGAGTGGGGAGTTGCCACACACTTTTGTGTTAAACAATCAGATCTCAAGAGGACTCACTCACTACCACAAGAACACCACCAGGGAGATGGTGCTAAACCATTCATGGGAAACTTCCCCCATGATCACATCACCAGTTCCATCTTCAACTCTGGAGATTAAAATTTGACATGAGATTTGGTGGCGACACAGATCCAAGCCATATCAGGTGCATTTCAGGTGTTCTCTTTTAGGTATCTTGAAAAATGTAATGCATAGTTTTAACTATAATCACCCCACTTTGCTTTCTGAACTTATTAGAAGTTATTCCTTATGAGCTGGGCACAGGGGCTCACGCCTGTAATCCCAGCACTTTCGGAGGCCAAGGCAGGTGGATCACTGAAGACCAGGAGTTCGAGACCAGCCTAGCCAACATGGTGAAACCCCATCTCTACTAAAAATGCAAAAATTTACTACTCTGGAGGCTGAGGCATGAGAATTGCTTGAACGTGGGAGGTTGCAGTGAGCCAAGATCTCATGACTGCACTTCAGCCTCGGTGACAGAGTGAGACTGTGTCAAAAACAACAACAACAACAACAACAAACCCAAAAACTTGTTCCTTCTATCTAACTGTATGTTTGTACCTATTAACCGACCTCTCTTTATCTACCCTCCCTCACCACTATACACCCTCTCCAGGCGGGTACCTATCATTCTACTCTTTACCTCTATGAAATAAACTTTTTTGGCTTGACATATGAGTGAGAACATGCAATATGTTTCTGGGTTTTTTTTTTTTTTTTTTTTTTTGAGACAGAGTCTCACGTTGTCACCCAGGCTGGAGTGCAGTGGCGCGATCTCTGCTCACTGCAAGCTCTGCCTGCTGGGTTCATGCAATTCTCCTGCCTCAGCCTCCTGGTAGCTGGGACTACAGGTGCCCATCACCACACCTGGCTAATTTTTTTTGTATTTTTAGTAGAGATGGGGTTTCACCACGTTAGCCAGCATGGTCTCGATCTCCTGACTTTGTGATCCGCCTGCCTCAGCCTCCCAAAGTGCTGGGATTACAGGTGTGAGCCACTGCGCCTGGCCTGCAATATGTTTGTTTCTGTGCTTGGCTTATTTTACTTAACCTAATGATCTCTAGTTGCATGTTGTTGCAAATGACATAATTTCATTTTTTTAAATGTCCAAATGCTATTCCATCATGTATATGTACACCATATTTTCCTTTTCCATTCATCCATTGATGGGCACTTAGGTTGATTCCTTATCTTTGTAATTGTGAGTAATTCTGCAACAAACATAAGAGTTTATGTATCCCTTTGTTATATTGATTATTTTTCCCTTGGATAGACACCCAGTAGTGGGATTGCTGAATCACATGGTAGTACTATTTTTAGTTTTTTGAAAAAATCTCTGTTCTGTTTTTCCATAGTGGCTGTATCAGTTTACATTCCCATCAAGTGTGCAAGAGTTGTCTTTTCTCTATATCTTCACCAACACCTGTTATTTTTGATTTTTTAATAATAGCCATTAGAATGGTTTAAATTTGCATTTCTCTGATGATTAGGAATGTTGGACATGTTTTCATACACCTGCTAGCCATCTATATGTCTTAGTTTGAGAAATGTCTTTTCGTGTTTTTTGTTTATTTTTAATGGGATTATTATTATTAATTATTATTATTTTTACTGTTGAGTTGTTTGAGTTCCTCGTATATTCTGGATATTAGTCCCTTGTTGGATGAATAGTTTGCAAATATTTACTCCCACTCAGGAGGTTCTTCCTTCACTCTGTTGACTGTTTCTTTTCCTGTACCAAAGGTTTTTAGTTTAATATTGTCTCACTTGTCTATTTCTGTTTTCATTTCCTGTGGTTTTGAGGTCTTTGCTATAAAATGTTTGCCTATGCCAGTGTCTGAATAGTTTTTGCCATGTTTTCTTTCAGTAGTTTTAGTGTCAGGTGTTATGTTTAAGTCTTTAATCAATCTTGTGTTGATTTTTGTATATAGTAAGAGTGTGGGGTTCAGTTTCATTCTTCCACATTTTAATCACATGGAGCACTATTAATTTAAAAGCACTTTCCTTCATGTATGTTCTTAAGGACTTCATTGAAGATCAGTTGTCTGTAAATGTGTGCATTTATTTCTGGGTTATCTATTTTGTTACATTGGTTTATGTGTCCGTTTTTATGTTAATACTGTGTTGTTTTGGTTATTAAAGCCTTATAATAGATTTACAGATCAGGTAGTATGATGCCTCCAGGTTTGTTCTTTTTGCTCAGAATTGCTTTGGCTATTCTGTCTCTTTTTTTGGTTTCATATGAATTTTGGGATTTTTTTTTTCTATTTCTATGAAAGTGACATTGATAGTTAGACAGAGGTTACATTGAATATGCAGATTCCTTTAGGCAGTAGGATTATTTTAACAAAATTAATTCTTTCATAACATGAGCATAAAATTTCTATTTGTTTCTGTTCTCTTCAATTTCTTTTACCAGTATTTTATTTTGTAGTATTCCTTGTAGAGATTTTTTATCTCTTTTATTGAAGAAATACTCATTTATTTACATATAACTGTCTTTAGTTTTGAAAACATATCTGAATATTTTATTATTTGCAATTTTATCACCTAAATAAACAATCCTTCATTTTCATATAAATTTCCTTTAAACAAGAAAAAATTGATCATGGCTATGTTTTTAAAAAGTCTGTTTAAATGTTTATGATCTTGGGCTGTGCTTAATTATTAATACATAGTAAGTTGCACCCTTTCTTCTGGTTTCTGGTGGAGGGCAAGGCATTAGCCAACATACTGAAGTAATTCTGGATGTAACCTTGTAGTACCCAATATGTATTGGCTTTAAATATGTGCATGTATTAAGCATGTATTCTTCTATCTTCACTGTTTTATTTGCTCAACTAGTTAATGACTTATTTTATTTTATTTTTCCAACTTTTGTTTTAGGTTCAGGAGGTACATGTGTGGGTTTTTTATACGGGTAAATTGCACATCATAGGGATTTTGATATAAAGATAATTTCATCACCCAGGTAATGAGCTTAGTACCCCAATAGTAGTTCCTTAATTTTCTCCTTTCTACAACCCTACATCTCAAGTAGGCCACAGTGTCTATTGTTCCCTTCTTTGTGTTCATGTGTACTGAATGTTTAGCTCCTGCTTATAAGTGAGAACATGCACTATTTCGTTTCCTGTTCCTGTGGTTAATTTGCTGAGGATAATGGCCTCCAGCTCCATCCATGTTGTTACAAAGCACATGATCTCATATTGTTTTTTAATGGCTGCATAGTATTCCATGGTGTATATGTACCACATTTTCTTTATTTATTCCACCATTGTTGGGCATTTAGGTTGATTCCATGTCTTTGCTATTGTGAACAGTGCTACAATGAACATGCACATGCATGTGTCTTTGTGGTAGAATTATTTATTTTCTTTGGGTATGTATCAAATTGTATATGGGATTACTGAATTGACTGGTAGTTCTAAGTCCTTTGAGAAATTTACAAACTGCTTTTAATAGTGGATGAACAAGTTTACCTTCCTACCAACAGTGTATTAGTATTCCTTTTCTCCATAGCCTCACCAGCATCTGTTATTTTTTGAATGTTTAACAATAGCCATTCTAACTGATTTGAGATGGTGTCTCATTATGGTTTGATTTGCATTTCTCTAATAATTGGTGATGTTAGCATTTTTTCATTTGCATGTTGGCCATGTGTATGTCTTCTTTTAAAAAGTATTTATTCATGTCCTTTGCCCACCTTTTTATGGGGTTGTTTTCTTCTTGTAAATTTGTTTAAATTCCTTATAGATGCTGGATTTTAGACCTTCATTGGATGCAAATAGTTTGCAAATATTTTCTCCCATACTGTAGGTTGTCTGTTTACTCTGTTGATAGTTTCATTTGCTGTGCAGAAGCTCTTTAGTTTAATTAGATCCTGCTTGTCAATTTTTGTTTTTGCTGTAATTCGTTTTGGTGTCTTCATCATGAAATCTTCACCAGGGTCTATGTCCAGAATGGTATTGCCTAGGTTTTCAACAAGGTTTTTATAGTTTTAGTTTTACATTTAAATCTTTAATCCATCTTCAATTGATTTTTGTATATGGTGAAAAGAAAGGGTCTGGTTTCAGGCTTCTGCATGTGGTTAGCCAGTTATTCCAGCACCATTTATTGAATAGTGAGTCTTTTCTCCTTTGCTTGTTTTCGTCAACTTTGTCAAAAATCAGATGGTTATAGGTGTATGGCTTTATTTCCCGGTTCTCTATTCTGTCCCTTTGGTCTATGTGTCTGTTTTTGAGTTAGTACCATGCTGTTTTGGTTACTGTAGCCTCAGTATAGTTTGAAGTCAAACAGTGTGATGCCTTCAGCTTTTTTCTTTTTGCTTAGGATTACTTTAGATATTTGGGTTCTTTTTTGGTTTCATGTAAATTTTAGAATAGTTTTTTTTTCTAATTCTGTGAAAAATGTCATTGGGAGTTTGACAGGAATAGCATTGAATTGTAAATTGCTTATGGCAGTATGGCCATTTTAACAATACTGATTCTTCCTATCCATGAGGATAAAATGTTTTTCTATTTGATTGTATTATTTCTGATTTATTTCTAGGTATTTTTGGTAGCTATTGTAAATGAACTACCTTCTTGATTTATTTTTTTTCCAATTTCATTATTGGTATATAGAAACAGTATTAATTTTTTGTATGTTGATTTTTTGTCCCACAACTTTACTAAATGTATTTCATCAGTTCTAAGAGTTTTTTTGGTGACATCTTTTGGTTTTTAAAAATAGAAAATCATGTGGTTTGCAAAGACAAGCAATTTGACTTTCTCTTTTCCAATTTGGATGGTTATTTCTTTCTCTCACCTGATTGCTTTGGCTAGGATTTCCAGTACTATGTTGAATTGTAGAGCTGAATGTGGGCATCCTTTTTTGTTCCAGTTCTTAGAGAAATGGTTTTCCATTTTTCCCCATTCAGTATGATGTTATCTGTGAGTTTGTCGTATATGGTCTTATTATTTTGAGGTATGTTCATTCTATGGGTAGTTTGTTGAGAGTTTTAATCATAAAGGGAAGTTAACTTTTTCACATTTTTCTGCATTATTGAGATGACTATATAACTTTTGTTCTTTACTCCATTTGAGGACTGAAACAAAGGTTCAAACCCCCCCCCCCCCGACAGACTAATGGACCCTTAATATGGTTTGGCTATATCCCGACCCAAATCTCATCTTGAATCCTAGTTCCCATAATCCCCACATGTTGTAGGAAGGGCCTAGTTGGAGGTAATTGAATCATAAGGGTGGTTACCCCTATGCTGCTGTTCTCATGATAGTGAGTGAGTTCTCACAAGATCTGATGGTTTTATAAGGGGCTTTTCCCCCTTTTGCTTGGCACTTCTTGCTGCTGCCATGTGAAGAACGACATGTTTGCTTCTCCTTCTGCCATGATTGTAAGTTTCCTGAGGGCTCCTCAGCCAGGCTGAACTGTGAGTCAATTAAACCTTTTTCCTTTATAAATTGTGAAGTCTTGAGTATGTCTTTATTAGCATAAAATTAGTGTGAAAATGGACTAATACAACCCACTAGGCTAAAATACCCCCAAACCTTTAAGTTTCTGGTCATAGTGAGACAGATTGGTGATATCCCACTCTTGGCTTCCCCTTACTTATTATTACCAGATTTTCTCAAAAGCCAGCTTGTCAGAACAAAAGATAGGAAAACATCTCCACTTATTTCATTTGACCACCTGACACCACTCCTTCTGTTTTCATGGTTCTGGCATGGCAGTTCTCCTTGTCTACAAAGCATTCCTTTCTGAGAAATGACTGCTGGCTGTGGACTGGTTTTGACCAGTTTACTGAGTATGCGCAGAGAGGTGGCTCTGTGCCCTATGTTTCACCTTTTTTAGGTGAAATTTGAAAATTTGGTCACTTTATGGGCTCTCATATGTCACAAGGGATTTAGTTATCCTTTTTTATTTTTAGTTTTGCTGACTGGGTTATTTCAAAAGACCTGTCTTCACATTCTGATTTTTTTTTTCTTGCTGGATCTAGCCTATTGTTGAAACTTTCAAATGCATTGTGTATTTCGTTCAATTAATTCTTCTATTCTAGGATTTCTGTTTGGTTCTGTTTTATATCTATCTATGGTAAATTTCTCATTTGTGTTCTGAATTGTCTTTCTGATTTCTCTGTATTGTTTTCCAGAGTTCTCTTGTATGTCACTGAGCTTCTTTAGCATCAAAGTTTTGAATTCTTTCTTCTGAGATTTCATGAATTTCTTTTCGATTAGTATCTATTGCTGGAGAATTATTGTGTTCCTTTGGAAGTGTCACGTTTCCTTGCTTTTTCTTCTTCCTATGTACTTACTTTGATACCTGCACGTCTGATGTAACAGTTGCTTTATACATTTTTTAAAAATTTGTTTTTGGAGACAAGGACATTTTCCTGAAGACATATCTATGGTGCTGGTTGGGTATTGCACTTTAGCTTTGATTCTGGGTGCATTTAATAGTGTAGTCTCTGTATTATTTCTTTGGCTGTAAACAGTGTCAGTGATGTCTGTAATTTCCTCAATGACTCAGGGTGTAGTTGTTAGTGAAGGTTTTGATGAAGTTTTGCTGGGAACTGGAACACCAGGTAGGCCAGTCTTCAGACACCAGTGGTGGCAGCAGTGGGCTGAGTGTGCCTGTCTTTGGGCCCTACAGGACCAGCATTAGTGGGTTGAGGCAGGCCAATTATTGGGCCTCCAGGTGGCTTGCTCTAGTGTTGGGAATATCAGTGGAGGGTTGGCAGGTTGGGTGCGTTCTTGAGCCCCTAAGGGGTGGTTGTTGCTTGGGCAATGGCAGTAGCAGTGGTGGAACAGCACTTTGGGACCCAGGTGGTCCCCACTGGTGTTAACAGTGGCTGAAATGGTTTGGGCAAGCTGTTCCCCAGACCCACAGGTGGCATATGTAGGTAGATGCTAGCTGTGGTGGCAGTGGCAGGTGAGTGGGTCCAACTTTAGACTCTAGGAGAAGTGCTCAGATGCCACCAGTGGTGCACTGGACTGGGAGAGTCCCAGACTCCTGGGTGATGTGCTCAAGTACTTGGGTGGGGGTAACCAGGCCTGCCTGTGTCCTCAGGCCTCTTGTTGGTATTAAACACATTGGCTACGGTGTGCAGTAGTAGGGTAAGCCTAGGTGGAGGAGGCAGTGGGTGTGCTACTGCAGAGGGTGGAGTTGCTTTTCCTGGGGGTAGCCATGGGCAGGCAGCTGGGGGTGTGGGCTTTTAGTGTACCTCAGCCCATAGCAGTCTACACCTACAGCAGTTGCAGGCAGCAGAACTTGTCCTCAGGGTAAATGAGAATGTGCAACCATTCCTCTGCAGGGGTGGGGCAGAATCGCTGCTGGTGTCTGCCATACTGGCCCAGGTTGCAGGGCAAGATGCAGTCTGGTGTGGGCTAGGCTCTCAAAATGGCGTCTTGTTGTTGTGTGCAGGACTTCAGGGCTTGTGGGACCCAGCATGACCTCTCTTTCTGAAGCAATGCCTTTGTGTGGTTTCCAGGGACTCCCTATGTTATTCTTGGGGCCTACAAGGGTCATGCAGCTCTCCATTGGCTAGGATTATAGGATTTCATGGTGGGAATGTGGACCACTGGGAATCTCTCACTTACATTTTCCCTGCATTAGGAAGTCTCTTCTGGCTCTTCACTGATCTTGGCTAAGCAGACTGCCTTGCTCCCTGCCTTTCCCTTGCTTTAGGTGTTTGTTGCCACTTCTCTGTTGAATTCCAGTGTTTTCTCTTGGATGATCTATTCAAAGAGTGATTATCTCTTCACTATTTTGGTTCTTTTAATTAAAGGAGGTAAGAGATGCTTCTAATCAGCCATATTGGCCCCTGTTTTGTTGCACTTTTGACTGATAGAATTTCTAAGCACAGGCATCAGATAAAAATTTAACAAATGACTTGGATGGTCAGATGACAGAACTTGGGAACAAAAATGCAGTTGGAAATTTAATGGGTACCTACATGCAAGGGAACTAACTGCAGAGAGGCTGAACCCTGTTCTCCAAACTGATAATAAACTGCCCAAGTTATTAAATTATTGATAAATTCACAATCATGGAAGAGTTCCCCTAGGCACTGGGTTAAAAGAACAGCAGCTGGAAGCCAGATAAATTGAACAAATATATCATGTGCTGCAAAACAAATGGAAAGGAGTTTACTATATATTTTATGGTATAAATATAGAGAAGACAGCTATCTACCACAACATAAAACCAACAACCATTAGAAGAATATAACAGATTTCAGAGTCACTATAATTATTATTTATAATGTCCTATTTTTGAACAAAGTGTCTAAAAAATGCAAAGAAGCAGTAAAGTATAAGCTATGTCAATGAAAAATGGTGGTCAATTGAGACTGACTCCAAATAATTGTTGGATTTAGGCGACAACGACTTCAAAGAACGTATTATAATATGTTCAAAGGCTTAAAAATGCATAAACAAACCAACATAGAATCTAATCAGAAAAACATAAACTATATAAAAAAGGATAAACTCTATAGCTGAAAAAATACAGTCACTGTAATGATAAAATAACTAGATGGGTTTAAAAGTAGTTTACAGATGGCAAGCAGGAAAAAATTAATTAAGTATATAATGCCTGTTCAAATGTTTTATCTATTTTTAAAATTGGGCTATTTTACTTCTTATTTATTTATAAGAGTTCTTTGTACATTCTTGTTCAAGAGTTGGCAAGATCTTAAAGGCCAGAGAGAAATATATTGGGCTCATTGGCCAAACAATCTGTCATAACTACTCATCTCTGTCACTATAATACACAGGCAATACAGATGGTCAGCCAACGTTTGTAATTTTCTGATCTCTTTTCTGAACATAAGGCCTAAGTGAGATATATATATATATACTGCAAATATTATATCCGTTTCTGTGTTTGTTTGCTGTCACTTAAAGAACAAATGTTTTAAATTTTGATGAATGTATCAGTCAGCATGGGCTGCCATAACAAAATACTTAGACTGGGGGCTTAAACAATAGACATTTATTTTCTTATAATTCTACAGAAACAGGATGCCAGCATGGTCAGTTTCTGAGGTCTCTTCTTTAGGTTTTTTTTTTCTGCTTCTCTTCCTCCTTCCACCTTAAGATAGCCCCCAGTGTCTATTGTCCCCCTTTTTTGCATCCATGTGTTCTCATCATTTAGCTTCTGCTTATAAGTGAGAACATGCAACATTTGGTTTTCTGTTCTTGTGTTAGTTTGCTAAGGATAATGGCCTCCAGCTCCATCCATATTGCTGCAAAGGACATGATCTTGTTCTTTTTTAGAACTGCATAGTATTTCATGGTGTATATGTACCACATTTGCTTTATCCAGTCTACCATTGATGGGCATTTAGGTTGATTCCATGTGTATTAGTCTGTTCTCATGTTCTCATACTGCTAAGAAACGCATACCTGAGACTGGGTAATTTATAAAGGAAAGAGGTTTTTTTTTTTTTTGAGACGGAGTCTGGCTCTGTTGCCCAGGCTGGAGTGCAGTGGCATGATCTCCACTCACTGCAAGCTCTGCCTCCCACGTTCACACAATTATCCTGCCTCAGCCTCCTGAGAAGCTGGGACTACAGGCACCTGCCACCAGGCCCAGCTAATTTTTTGTATTTTTAGTAGAGATGGGGTTTCAGCGTGTTAGCCAGGATGGTCTCAATCAGGAAAGAGGTTTAACTGACTCGTAATTCCACATGGCTGGGGAGGCCTCACAATCATGGTGGAAGCAAAGGAGGAGCAAAGTCACATCTTAGAAGGTAGCAGGCAAGAGAGAATGACAGCCAAGCAAAAGTGGAAACCCCTTGTAAAACCATAATATCCTATGAGACTTATTCACTACCAAGAGAAAAATATGGGGGAAACCACTCCCATGATTTAATTTTCTCCCACTGGGACCCTCCCACAAAACGGAATTATGGGAGCTACAATTCAAGATGTGATTTGGATGAGGACACAGTCAAACCGTATCACCATGTCCTTGCTATTGTGAATAGTGCTGCAATAAATACACATGGGGATGTGTCTTTATGATAGAATAGTTTATATTCCTTTGGGTATGTATTAGTCCATTTTCATACTGCTCTGAAGACATACCCAAGACTGAGTAATTTGTAAAGAAAACTGTGAGATTAGTAAACTAACAGTTCCACATGGCTGGGGAGGCCTCCTAGTCATGGCAGAAGGCAAAGGAGGAGCAAAGGCATGTCTTAATGGTGGCAGGCAAGAGAGTGTGTGCAGAGGAGCTGCCCTTTATAAAATGATCAGATCTAGTGAGACTTATTCACTATCACAAGAACTTCATGGGAAAAACCTGCCCCATGTTTCAATGACCTCCCACAAGATCCCTCCCATGACATATGGAGATTATGGGAGCTACAATTCAGGATGAGATTTAGGTGGGACACAGCCAAACCATATCAAGGTATATACCCAGGAAAGAGATTTCTGGGTCAAATGGTAGTTCTGTTTTACCTCTTTGAGGAATTACCACACTGCTTTCCACAATGGCTGAACTAATTTACACTCCCACCAACAGTGTATAAGCGTTCCCTTTTCTCTGCAACCTCACCAGCATCTGTTTTTTTTTGACTTCTTAATGATTGCCATCCTGACTGGTATGAGATGGTATCTCATGGTGGGTTTGATTTGCATTTCTCTAATGATCAATGATATTGAGCTTTTTTTTCATATGCTTGTATGTCTTCTTTTGAAAATAGTCTGTTCACGTCCTTTGCTTTTGTGGGCTTTTTGTTTTTGTCCTGTAAGTTTGTGTAAGTTTCTTATAGATTCTGGATATTAGACCTTTGTTGGATGCATAGTTTGCAAATATTTTCTCCCATTCTGTAGGTTGTCTGTTTACTCTGTTGATAGTTTCTTCTTTTGTTGTGCAGAAGCTCTTTAGTTTAATTGGATCCCATTTGTCAATTTTTGCTCTTGTTATATTTGCTTTTGGTGTTTCCATCATGAATCTCTGCCAGCTCCTATGTCCAGAATGGTATTGCCTAGGTTATATTCCAGGGTTTTTATAGTTTTGCGTGTAAGTCTTTAGTTCATCTTGAGTTTTTTTTAAATGTAGTGTAAGAAAGGGGTCCAGTTTCAATCTTCTGCATATTGTTAGCCAGTTATCCCAGTACCATTTATTGAATAGACAGTCCTTTCCCCATTGCTTGTTTTTGTTAGCTTTGTCAAAGATCAGATGGTTGTGTGTGTGGCCTTATTTGTGGATTGTCTATTCTGTTCCATTGGTTGATGTGTCACTTTTGTACCAGTTCCATGCTGTTTTGGCTACTGTAGTCCTGTAGTATAAAGTTGAGTATTATAACGTGATGCCTCTGGCTTTGTTCTTTTTGCTTAGGATTGCCTTGGCTATTTGGGCTCTTGTTTGATTATATATGAATTAATTTTTTTTTCTAGTTCTGGGAAGACTATCATTGGTAGTTTAATAGGAATAACAAATTGCTTTGGGCAGCATGGCCAATTTAATAATACTAATTTTTTCCTATCCATGAGCATGCAATGTTTTTGCATTTGTTTGTGTCATCTCTGATTTCTTTGAGTAGTGCTTTGTAATTCTCATTGTAGAAATCTTTCACCTGCCTGGTTAGCTATATTCCTAGGTATTTTATGCTTTTTGTGAATGGGAATGCCTTTCTGATTTGACTCTCAGGTTGGCTGTTGTTAGTGTATAGGAATGCTAGTGGTTTTTGTATGTTGATTTTGTATCCTGCGACCCTGCTGAAGTTATTTATCAGATTAAGGAGCTTTTGGGTTGAGACATTGGGGTTTTCTAGGTACAGAATCATGTCATCTGCAAACAGAAATGGTTTGACTTCCTTTCTTCCTATTTTAATGTCCTGTATTTATTTCTTTTGCTTCATTGCTCTTGCCGGGACTTCCAATACTCTGTTGAATAGGAGTGGTGAGAGAGAGCATCCTTGTTTGTGCCAGTTTTCAAGGGGAATGCTTCCAGCTTTTGCCCATTCTGTATGATGTTGACTGTGAGCTTCATAGTTGGCTGTTTTCATTTTGAGGTCGCTATTTGTCTGTTCAGAGATTCCATTTCTTCCTGATTCAGTCTTAGGAGAATGTATGTGTCCAGGAATTTATCCATTTTTTTTCCAGATTGTCTAGTTTGTGGGCATACAGGTGTTTATAGAAGTCTCTGATGATTATTTGTATTTCTGTGGGGTCAGTAGTAATATTTCCTTTGTTGTTCCTAATTGTGTTTATTTGAATGTTCTCTAACACTACAAAATACTTAGAAAATGAATACTTGTTGAATGAATGAAGCCGTTTACTGTTTTATATTTGCAGTTTAGTATTCTTTAACCTGAAGTATCAAAGTAAACTTAGAACCAATATTTGACTATGATATAATGCATTATATTATACTCCTATTAATGATCAAATGAAAGTGCACCACCTCCTAGACAAAATGAAAAAAATTGATCATCTGAGAATTGACAAACTCTTAAAGATTATGTGTGTTTTTGTGAGTTGAACTGCTCAATATTCACTTGAGAAATGTGATAATGATTCCTGCTGCTTCAAATTCACATTTGAATCTCTAGAATCTTCAGAGATTTATCCCCAAAGGCAAAAAACAATATAGGGTGGCTACTATAGAATGACAAGGAATCTACATTTATAAGTGTAAGATGATTAAATTTTTTGTTTGTTTGTTTTGAGATGGAGTCTCACCCTGTCGCCCAGGCTGGAGTGCAGTGACGCGATCTCCACTTATTGCAACCTCTGCTTCCCGGGTTCAAGCAGTTCTCCTGCCTCAGCCTCCCGAGTTGCTGGGAGTACTGGTGTGCACCACTGAGCCCAGCTAATTTTTGTATTTTTAGAGATGGGGTTTCACCATGTTGGCCAGGCTGGTCTCGAACTCCTGACCTCATGGTCTGCCCACCTTCGCCTCCAAAAGCACTGGGATTACAGGCTTGAGCCACTGCACCTGGCCAGATGATTAAATTTTTATTTCACAAGGTAAGACTTTGGATTTGTGGGCGAATCTGGTGTAATAAATTTCATTTTTTCCATTTGAGAACACTTTATTCTCTAAAGTTGTGTGTGTACTCACAAGTCACAATTAAGAAACAAGACAGATGTAATCTTGCAATTAGCTAGCAAGTAACTTTAGCTGAATTAAATTAAGTTTCTGCAGTCAATTTAGTGTGAATTAACAGACATAAGTCAGTTTACCAAGACTCTTCATTTATCCACCCATAAGAACAGATACTCACATGGTCTTTTACTGCTGTCTAAACTTGGCACTCAGCCATAATGCTAATATAAATTAACTAACAGTGAGTCTCATTTTGTCACCCAGGCTGGAGTACAATGGTGTGATGTTGGCTTACTGCAACCTCTGCCTCCCAGATTCAAGTGATTCTCCTGCCTCAGCCTCCTGAGTAGCTGGGATTACAGGCATGCACCACTATGCCCAGATACTTTTTGTATTTTTAGTAGTGATGGGGTTTCACCATGTTGGCCAGGCTGGCCTTGAACTCTTGACTTCAAGTGATCCACCCATCTCAGCGTCCCAAAGTGCTAGGATTACAGGTGTAAGCCACCATGCCCAGCCAAAGACTGTTTTTTTTTTTGGAGACAGGGTCTCCCTCTATCACCAAGGCTAGAGTGTAGTGGTGCAATCATGGCCCACTGCAGCCTTGACCTCCCAGGCTCTGGTGATCCTCCCACCTCAGCCTCCTAAGTAACTGAGACTACAGGTGCACACCACCAAGCCCAGCTAATTTTTAGAGGTGAGGTTTTGCCATGTTGCACAGGTTGGTCTCAAATTTCTGGACTCAAGTGATCTGTCCACCTCAGCCTCCCAAAGTGTTGGGATTACAGATGTGAGCCACCATGCCTGGCCCAACTAGACACTTCAGAGAAAGATAAGGCTGTAAGACCAGACAGCTTGGAGATGAGGGTCAAGCTGGCCATCAGCAGAGTGTCCTTGGTAAACTTCTTATATTTCTAGGCTGAAACTTTGTTCTTCTGTATATTATGTCCAAAATAATATGATTTGATTCTATAATACTTCAATTTGTTAACACTGTTATATTAGGAAATGATTTGGTTTGACTAAATATCTTAATTATGTTCTGAATATTAATCATACAACATTTTGCATAGTGGTTAAATTGATATTTCAACCTACTTGATATAATAATATTTTAACTGGAAATAATAAAAGTAGTTAATCAATGTATACTAGGTGACTTCATTCATAAGCACAACTTGAAATTCCTATTTCTTCCTTGTCCTATGAAGAAAATCGTATGTCTCTTTTAAAAAACTAGTGTTGTTTAAGTGGTAAACATTATAAACTATGTAACTAGCTAGGCATCTCTTTTATACATCAGTTGTACATTTCAGAGAACTGAAATGTTAATCTGTTATCTACTGATTTTCAAGTGTACTAGATTTCCTGGTAAATATTTTCCAACTATGCTATAAATGTAATGGTTATACAATTTTATACGAATTACATTGTACAATTTTATACAAATTACATTAATAACATAGTTATTATGGAAATTGACTGGATTCAAACTACGTGGGATTCAGATCTGGACTCTACCACTTGCTATGTAACCTTAGGAAAGTTACTTAACATTTTCAAACTTAGTTTCCCTATCTATAAAATGGTAATAATAAAAGTGCTTAATATTATTTTATGGAAATTAAAATAGGTACGTCTGTATATATAATGTATATAATACAATAATATATGTTATATATTATATACATATAGATATAATTCTTAACCCTGAGCCAGTATTTTGATAGGCATTCAGTAAATGTTAGCTAATATTTAAGTTTTCATTAATCTTACATTAATATATTTTAATCATTTTTGTTATATGTACCATACCTTTTATTATTCTTGTAAGTCTTATGTTTTAAAATCTTGTGTTTCTTCTAAAACAGATTTTAAAATACAGAAAGACTCATTACCCACAAATATATAAACAATGAAACCCTAAGGTAAAAAAAAAGTCTAAACTTTCCTTGAGTGATACGTCTGTTCATATTAACCTTCATGTATATATTAATGAAGATGAAGCCATCAAATTTATAACATTTTAATGTGCTGTTCTCATCATGGGTTCATTTAGTCAGCAGCTACTCCATCTCATGGATTCCCTGAAGGACGGGAACCGCACTGCTCTGACAGGGTTCATCCTATTGGGCTTAACAGATGATCCAATCCTTTGAGTCATCCTCTTCATGATCATCCTATGCATCTACCTGGTAACCACATCTGGCAATCTCGGCATAATTATTCT
Organism: Macaca mulatta; assembly: GCF_049350105.2. NCBI lineage: Eukaryota > Metazoa > Chordata > Mammalia > Primates > Cercopithecidae > Macaca > Macaca mulatta. The sequence continues at coordinate 57,741,655 of NC_133419.1, forward strand.
TATCAGAATCTCTTCTCAGCTGCATCATCCTATGTATTTTTTTCTGAGTCACTTGGCTTTTGCTGACATGGCCTATTCATCTTCTGTCACACCCAACATGCTTGTAAACTTCCTGGTGGAGAGAAATACAATCTCCTACCTTGGATGTGCCATCCAGCTTGGTTCAGCGGCTTTCTTTGCGACAGTCGAATGCTTCCTTTTGGCTGCCATGGCCTATGACCGCTTTGTGGCAATTTGCAGTCCTCTGCTTTATTCAACCAAAATGTCCACACAAGTCAGTGTTCAGCTACTCTTAGTAGCTTACATGGCTGGTTTTCTCATTGCTGTCTCCTATACCACTTCCTTCTATTTTTTACTCTTCTGTGGACCAAATCAAGTAAATCATTTTTTCTGTGATTTTGCTCCCTTACTTGAACTCTCTTGTTCTGATACCAGTGTCTCCACAGTTGTTCTCTCATTTTCTTCTGGCTCCATCATTGTGGTCACTATGTGTGTCATAGCCATCTCCTACATCTATATCCTCATCACCATCCTGAAGATGCGCTCCACTGAGGGGCGCCACAAGGCCTTCTCCACCTGCACCTCCCATCTCACTGCAGTCACTCTGTTCTATGGGACCATTACATTCATTTATGTGATGCCCAAGTCCAGCTACTCAACTGACCAGAACAAGGTGGTGTCTGTGTTCTACACGGTGGTGATTCCCATGTTGAACCCCCTGATCTACAGCCTCAGGAACAAGGAGATTAAGGGGGTTCTGAAGAGAGAGCTTGGTAGAAAAATATTATCTTAATGATGACTATTTTTTGTAGAATTTAATATAATGATATCCCATAGATATAATAATAAAAGGAAATTGAGTGCCTGTCATTGAAATATATGTTTATATATAGTTAACTAGTACAGAGCTTTTTAGTATATGCAGCTAGTGGATTTTCAGACACTAAGTAGTAAATCAGAGGTCCATAGTTAGTTACCTTTAATAAAATTAAGTTAAATGTATAATTAACAAAAACAAAATGTTTCACATGACAGAATACTTAATATGCTAAAAATTTAAAAAAATGTTATTCACATTTATTTTTCAAAAGTAGTTATTTGCTGTAAGTTGAGGTTACTATACTTTAAAATCATTAAGACTGTGTCCATTTTCAACAGCAGCTTATCCTGAAATGTGTGTGATAACTAGAGTTATGACTAATTACATTCTGTGAGGAAATGACAAAGTGGAACCAGAAAATACAATTGCTAGGATCATTTTTCTTGCAGTAAGTTTATCTGTTGGGGATGGGCTTTGTGGACCCATAAAATTCTAAACTGTGTTCTTGACCTCTGAATTTGGCCTTGGATATGTGAAGTCTCTAGAAAAGTAAAGGGGAGATGCCCCTGAGTTACCTGTGGAATCCTCCATCAGGCCAAAAGAGGTGACTTCCTCTGCAGGGATCATCAGTGTTCCTGAACTCGTTAAGGATTGAGTGGAATAAACTCTTGTAGTGATTTGTTCATAGTTAGATCCAGAGCCTGCTAAGGATACTTAAGGGAAGTGGACCGTTCCATCCCAAATAATCTTAATCTTCCTCTATATGCCAATGACTACCACATTTGTTTCTCTTTCCTCATCCTCTCTTTGGCTCCTAACTTGCTGTCCTGCTGTAATATGCACCATCATTGAATCAATGTATTATTATTATTATTTTTGAGACAGATTCTCACTTTGTTGCCCAGGCTGGAGTGCAGTGGTGCAGTCTCGGCTTACTGCAGCCTTGAGCATTTGGGCTCAAGTGATCCTCCCATCTCAACCTCCTGAGTAACTGGAACCACAGGCATGGGCCATCATGACTAATTTTTAAATTTTTTTGTAGAGACAGGGTCTCCTTATGTTGAGCAGGCTGGTTAAACTCCTGGGCTTAAGCAATCCTCCTGCTTTGGCCTCCCAGAGTACTGGGATTACAGGTGTGAGCCACTGTGCCCAGCCCGAATCAATTTACTGATTCAGAAACCTTATAGTGATTTATTTTTTTCTTCTCTACACTCCTACACTGTGTTACAAATTCTTATACATTCTGAGTCCAATATTTATTTACAGCTTCTCTTCATCTTCATTGTCAGCACTTTGATTTCAAGTTACCACGTCTTACATTTATTTTACAATAGTACCCCTGGATATCTAATTATTATGTGTCAACTTGACTTGGCTATGGTGCCCAGTTGTTTGGCTGAACATCAGGATAGATATTGCTGCAAAGGTATTTTTTAGATGTGATTAACACTTAAATCAGTAGCTTTGACTGAAGCAGATTACCCGCTGTAATATGAATGGATCTTTTCTAATCAGTTGAAGGCCTTAAGAGAAAAGAATGAGGAACCTTCAAAGAGAAAGAAATTCTGCCTCTAGACTGCCTTTGGATTCAAGACTGCAGTATCACCTCTTGCTGGAATTTCCAATCTGCTCATCTCCTCTGTGTATTGAGGATTTGCTAGCCACCAAAATAATTGCATAAGGGTAATTCTTAATTTCTCTCTCTCTCTCTCTCTCACACACACACAAACACACACACACCCTTCACATACACAGACACATACACACTCACACATGTATACACACATCCTATTGAATCTGTTTCTCTGAAGAACCTTGACTAATAAACCCTAGCCAGCTTTCTACTTTGTTTCTCACTCTCTTCCAATCCTCAATATGCTAACCATAAATTTAAATAGATTAGTTCAGATCCTGAATATGGCCTTTTTTTTTCATCTCTCACCACTCTTCCTCTCGGCCCTAAGCACAAAACTCTAAAAACTAATTATTTGGTCTTGTTTGGTCTTATTTCAAATCCTTAAACGTGTATTTTCTTTGATGTCTCAAGACCCTCTTATGTGCAGTACCTCTAACTGAAACGCATTTCCCCTCTCACCTGGGTAATGCTTACTTACGCTATACATACCAACCTAAATTTTATTTCCCCTCATGTAGGAAGCCTTCTTGGGGCTCCAGATCAAATCAGGTATGATATTTTTCCTCTTTTCCCATGTATCTGATGTTCACACAGTTCCTGGAAAAATAAAAACTCCTCCAGAGCTATATATAACTGTGAGACAGTAAAAATACAACTAGCATGTGTATTGTGGGTGTTCCAGAAGGACAGGAGGATTAAACAGGGACTGAGCAAGTATTCAAAGAAACAATAGCAAAAAACTTCCTAAATTTTGTGAAAGACATATAGAGCACAGATTCGGGAAGTTGAGAAACCTCAAATAGGATACGCCCAAGGAAATCCACGCTAATTAAATTTTAAAAACTAAAAACAGAAAAGCCTTTAAAGAACTAGAGAGAAAGAATTTATTCTTATAGTGGAAAACCATTTAGAAAAGACAGAGAGTTTCTCATCTGATACCATAAAAACAAATGAGGGTGGAATATTTTTCTTTTTTTGCATTTTTATTGTATATATTTAAGATGTACAACATGATGTTTTGGTATACAAGTACGTAGTGAAATAATAACTATATTCAAGCAGACTAACGTGTCTATTACCTTACATAGCTTTGTGTGTGTATGTGTGTGTGTGTTTGTGTGTGTGTGTGGTAGAAGCACCTAAAATCTACTCTCTTAGCATACTTTTAGTATACAATACCCTAACTATAGTCCACATGCTATATAGCTGTAGACTTAATTCATCCTACGTAGCTGCAACTTTGTACCTTTTGACCTAGATCTCCCACTTCCCCCACACTTTGCTCCAGTCTACTATTTTTTTCTATCTACTGAACATTTTTTTCTTACATATAAGTGAGATTATGCAGTATTTTTCTCTATCTTCTTTATTTCACTTAGCATAGCATCATCCAGATTCATCCATGTTGTCGTAAATGAGAGAATCTCCTTGTTTTCTTTTAAGGCTGCGTCATATTCCACTGTGTATATGTAACACAATTTCTTTATCTATTTACCCATAGATGGGCACTTAGGTTATTTCTGTATCTTGGCTATTTTGAATAATGTTGAATGAACATGGGAGTGCAGATATCTCTTTGTCATCCTGATTTCATTTATTTTGTGAATATACCTAGAAGAAAGATTGCTGAACTATATGTTAGTTCTATTTTAAAATTTTGGAGGAAACTCCACATTGTTTTTATTATAGCTATACCAATTTATCTTCCACCGACAGTGTACAATGGTTCCCTTTCCTTCACACCCTAACCAACACTTGTTACTACTTGTCTTTTTGGTGGTAGCCATACTTTCAGGTGTGAGAAGATATTTCATTGGGTTTTGATTTGCATTTTGCTGAAGGTTAATATTGAACACCTTTTCAAATACATGTTTCAAATGTATATAGGCCATTTGCATATTTTCTTTTTGAAAATATCTATTCAGGACTTTTGCCTATTTTTTAAACCCAGTTATTTGTGCTTTTTGTTGCTATTAAGTTGTGTGAATTATATATATTAGATCTTAACCCCTTATAATATACATGTTTTGCAAATAGCTTCTCCCAATTCTGTCTTTTCATTTTGTATTCATTGCTGTGCAGATTTTTAGTTTGAAGTAGTCCCAATTTTTTATTTTTGCTTTTGTTGCCTGTGCTTTTGGTGTCAAATCTAAAATTAATTGAGAAGACCAACATCAAGGAGCTTTTTCCCTATGCTTTTCTCTAGGAGTTTTATAGTTTCAGGTATTTTGTTCAGGTCTTTAATCCATTTTGAGTTGATTTTGTGTATGGTATAAGTAAGCATCCAATATTATTCTTTTGCGTGTTCATATGCAGTTTTTCCAAAACCATTTATTAAAGACACTATTCTTTCCCCATTGTGTATTCTTGGTGCCCTTGTGGAAAATTAATTGACTATCTATGTTGATTTATTTCTTGTCTTTCCATTTTGTTCCATTGGTCTGTGTGTATGCCAGTACCATACTGTTTTGATCACTTTAACTTTGTAATATAATTTGAAATCAGTAAAAGTGATGTTTCTAGCTTTGTCTTCTTTGCCTAATACTGCTTGAGTTATTTGAACTTTTTTGAGGTTCATAAGAATTTTATGACTTTTTTTCAATTTTTCTAAAAAGATCATTGTAATTTTGACAAATTTTATTATGTCTATAGTTTGCTTTGGGTGGTATCTATATCTGTCAATCCATGAACAGGGATATTTATTTGTTTCTTCTTCAATTTTTTACATCCATTTTAAAATAATTTTTCATGTATAGATTTTTTACCTTCTTGGATAAATTTATTCTTAAGTATTTTATTCTTTTGGTGCTATTTAATATTATAAATGGGATTGTTTTCTTAATTTATTTTCACATAGACCTTTGTTCATATAAAGAAGTACAACTGACTTTTCTATGTTGATTTAGCATCCTGCAACTTTATTTGATTCATTTATTAGTTCTAATGTGTGTGTGTGTGTGTTTGCATGTAGTCTTTAGGATTTCATACAGATATGATAACGTTATCTGCATACAGATACGTTGCATCTTTCTGATTTGGATGGCTTTTATTTTTCTTTCATGACTAATTTATTTGGCTAGGGCTTCCAGTACTATGTTGATTAGAAATGGTGAGAGTGTGCATCCTTGTCTTGTTGCTGATTTTAGAGAAAAATATTTCAGCCTTTCACTACTGAATATGATGCTAGCTGTGGGCTTGTCATACATGACCTTCGTTATGTTGAGGTATATTTTTTGATACATAATTTTTTGAGAGTTTTATCCTGAAGGGATGTTGAATGTTGTCAGATACTTATCCAGCATTTATTGAGGTGATCATGTGATTTTAATCCTACATTCTGTTAATGTGGTGAATCATATTTATTATTTCCATATGTTGAACCACCTTTACATCAGAGGGATAAATCCCACTTGATCATCATGTATAATATGTTGTTGAATTTGTTTACTAGTATTTTATTGAAAATTTTTGCATCTGTATTTATCAGGGTATTCATCTGTAATTTTTTCTTGTAGTGTATTTGTCCATCCTTGATATCATGGTAATGCTGACTTCACAGAATAATTTTCAAAGTGTTGCTTTCTCTTGAATGTTTTGGAAGAATTTGAAAAGATTGGCATTAATTATTCTTAAATGTTTGGTAAAATTCACGATCCATTTTATCCTGGGTCTTTCTTTCATGGAAGATAGTTTATTACTGATTCAAATTCCAAACTCCTTATTGGTCTGTTCAGATTTTATTTTTATGTTAGACATACGTAAAAAATATAACACCTATGTTTCTAGGAATTTATCCATTTATTCCAGGTTATTCAATTACTGGTGTATAATTTTTCATGGTAGTCTCTTTGTATTTCTGTGGTATCAGGTGTAATGTATTCTCTTTTAGTTTGGATTTTATTTACTTATGTCTTCTCTTTTATTTTCTTAGTCTAAGGGTTAGCCAATTTGGTTAATTTTTACTCAAAAAATCTCTCAATTTGTTGGTCTATTTTTTTCTATTTTTTTTAATTCATTTCAGCTCTGATATTTGTTATTTCCTTTTTTTAAAGCACACTTTGGGCTTAATTTGTTTTTCCTTTTCTGGTTCCTTGAGGTGTAACATTAAGTTGTTATTTGCAACTTATTCATCTGACTAATATGGATAATATTAATATGGGTTTAATATCCAAAGTCTACAAGGAACTTAAGCAAATTTACAAGAAAAAAATGAACCACCCCATTAAGAAGTGGGCAAAGGACATGAACAGACACTTCTCAAAAGAAGACACTTATGCAGCCAACAAACATATGAAAAAAAAGCCCAACATCACTAATAATTAGAGAAATGTAAATCAAAACCACAATGAGATACCATCTCATGCCAGTCAGAATGGCAATTATTAAAAAGTCAGGAAACAACAGATGTTGGCAAGGCTGTGGAGGGATAGGAATGCTTTTATACTGTTGGTGGGAATGTAAATTAGTTCAACCATTGTGGAAGACAGTGTAGTGATTCCTCAAAGACCTAGAACCAGAAATGCCATTTGACTCAGCTATCCCATTACTGGGTAAAGACCCAAAGGAATATAAATCATTCTGTTATAAAGATACATGCATATGTTTGTTCTTTGCAGCACTATTCACCATAGCAAAGACATGGAACCAACCCAAATGCTCATCAATGATAGACTTGATGAAGAAAATGTGGTACATATACACCAAGGAATACCATGCAGCCATAAAAAGGAACAAAATAATGTCCTTTGCAGGGACATGGATAGAGTTGGAAGTCATTATCCTCAGCAAACTAACACAGGAACAGAAAACCAAATGTTTTCACTCATAAGTGGGAGCTGAACAATGAGAAAACATGGACACAGAGAAGAGAACAAAACACATCTGGGTCCTGTCAGGGATGAGGGCGGGGGCAGGGAGAGCATCAAGAAAAATAGCTAATGCATGCTGGGCTTAATCCTAGGTGATGGGTTAATAGGTGCAACAAGCCACCATGGCAAACATTTACTTATGTAACAAACCGCACATCCTGCACATATACCCCAAAACTTAAAATAAAGTAAAATTTAAAAGTTGTTATTTGAGATCTTTCTTTTTTTAATGTAGACATTTACCACCATAATCCTTCTTAGAACTACTTTTGATTTATTTAGTAAGTTTTTAGATATTATGTTTCCACCTTCATTTGTCACAAGATATATTTTTATTTCCCATTTGCTTTCTTCTTTGACTATTGGTTGTTCAAGAAAGTGATATTTAATTTCCACATATTTGTGATTTTTACAATTTATTTCCTGTCATTGATTTCTGGCTTCTTACCATTGTGGTCATAAAAGATGCTTGATATGATTTTAATCTTTTAACATTTATTAACACTTGTTTTCTTGCTTTACATATGATCTATCCTAGAGAATGTTTCATATGCATTTGAGAAGAATGTGTTTTCTGTTGCTGTGGGATGCAATATTCTGTATATGCCTGTTAGGTTCATTTGGCCTAAAATCCATAGTCCTTTTATTGTCTTTGTGTCTGAATAACTTATCTGTTATTGAAAGAAAAATATTGAAGTCCCCTGGAAGTATTGTACTGCTGACTTTCTTCCTTCAGATTACTTAATAATTGCTTTATGTATTTAGGAGCTCTGACCTAGGGTGCCTATGTATTAATTATTGCTTTTTCTCTTGGTAAATTGCCATATTTATCATATAATTATCTTCATTGCCTTTTGTGACAGTTTTTGACTTCAAGTCTATCTTATCTGATATAAGTATAGCTATTGCTGCTGTCTTTTGGTTTCCGCTTGTGTGGTATATCTTTTTCCATCCTTTCACTTTCAGTCTATGTTTTCTTTAAAGCTGAACTGAGTATCCTATAGGCAGGATACAGTGCATGTGCATTTGAATACATTCAGTCACTCTATGTCTTTTCTTTGGATAATATAGTTCATATACATTTAAAGTAATCTGATAGGTATTTACGATTGCCACTTTGTTAACTACTTTTGTAAATTTTGTTTTCCGGTTTACAGATTTTTTTTCTTTCTTCCTTTCTTGCTGTCTCCCTTTGTGATTTGATGATTTTCTGCATGCCTTGATTCTTTTCTCTTTATCTTTTGTGTATCTACTATAGATTTTTGCCTTGTGGTTACCATGAGGCATATATGCAACATATAGTTACAGCATTTTATTTTGAGATGACAATAACTTCTACCACATAAAAGCTTGGCACTTTTTGCTTCCTCTCTCATATTTAAATGTTTTTGATGATAAAATTTACATCTTTTTATGTTGTATATGCGTTTACAAATTTTTGCCGTTGCAGTTATTTTTATTGCTTTTGCCTTTTAACTTTTAAAATAGACTTCTGTTTTACCAACTATAATTACAGCATGAATATTATGAATTTGACTACATGTCCATGGTTACCAGCAAATTTTATACTTTCATGTGTTTTCATGTTATTAATTAGTGTCCTTTCTTTGTTGTTGTTGTTGTTGTTGTTTTCGTTTTACTTGATGTTCTGGGATACAAGTGCACAATGTGTAGGTTTGTTACATAGGTATATGTGTGCCATGGTGGTTTGCTGCAGCTATCAGCCCATCATCTAGGTTTTAAGCCGCCACATGCATTAGCTATTTGTCCTAATGCTCTCCTTCCCCTCAACCCCCACTTCCCGACTGGCCCTGGTGTGTGTTGTTCCCCTCCCTGTGTCCATATATTCTCATTGTTCAACTCCTACTTATAAGTGAGAACATGCAGTATTTGGTTTTCTGTTCCTGTGTTGGGGCAGCGCTCCTTTCGCGGGGGCACTAGCTGTGGGGGGTCTATTTCTGTAAACCCCTGATTTGGCAAAGGATGAATAAACATAAACTGACACACAGATATTCTGCTTTGCCAGTACTGCTGAGGGTCCCAGCTGCTTACAGGCTTCCTGCTGAGTCCTGTAAACAGCTGTGACTCACTCACATTTATTCAGTAGGATTAACTGACAAAAACTTGAGTCAACACCATTGGAGGGCAATTGACATTGTGGACTTCCCGATTAAAAGCACTTAAGCACTGGAGGTACATCAAAGGTTAGTCTTAAGATGATATGAGTAAACAAGCTAGCTAGGTAAACTACTCCGCCTTTCTTTATTACTATTTTATTGTTTAACTAAAGGTAAAGGGATCAGGCTGTCCGGAGCTGCACGCCCCGGCCATAGCGAATAATAACTGACGATTAAAAACGCCTGAGCCCGCGCCCGTGAAAATTACTACCTGACAGCGCAGGTGCAACATGACGTTCGACCAGAGAAACCAATACCTATCTGGCCACGCCTCCACTATGAGATCATTTTCGCCTTGGCCCAACCCCTTTCCCTCCAAGTGTATATAAGGCACTGCATTACCGCCATTAAAAGAGACTTGATCAGAGCACTGTCTTGTCTCCATTTCTCGTATCTCTTGTTCCCCAAATTCCCACCCCCTCCTCCAGGGCCTGCTTCGACTATCCCGTGGGCCGGGATACGTGGCGCCCGAACAGGGACCTGGAAACGAGGGACTCTGTGAGGAAGAGGACGCCAAAGGATGGTCGACCGCTAACAAAGACAAAAGGAATTAAACTGATCACCGTGGGAACCTGCCGCGTCTGAATCGAAGGTAAGTGACGCGTCCGAAATGGGACAAGAATTAAGCCAACATCAAATATATGTAGGACAGTTAAAAGAGGCTTTAAAGATACAAGGAGTAAAGGTTAAAGGTAATGACTTGTTTAAATTTTTTGATTTTGTAAAAGATACTTGCCCTTGGTTCCCACAGGAAGGAACTATTGATATCAAAATATGGCGTAGAGTAGGGGATTGTCTTCAGGACTATTATAATACTTTTGGGCCAGAAAAAATTCCTGTGACCGTTTTCTCTTATTGGAACCTCATTAGAGATTTAATAGATAGGAAGGAGGTCGATCCGCAAGTCATGGCTGCGGTCGCTCAGACAGAGCATATTTTAAAGGTGAGCTCCCGTTCTAACCTTGCAAAGCCTCTGCAAGATACGAAGGAGGGTCTCATTTCCCTCGAGGGTGATCGTGGGAGTGGATCCCAGTGGATGTGCGGATGGCTGGGCAGGTCTTGCATGTTTGCAGTTTTTGTAAATTTGTCGAGTACCATCTGAAAATAATTATTACTATTCAGTGATTCTCAAGCTTTCTCAATTTTGGCAGTGTATATGAACCACCTGAAGATTGTATTTTAATTGGTTAAAACAATGGTTCTCATTGAGTTTCAGCCTTCGGTGTGCATGAAACTCACTTGGGAGGCTTGTTCAATCACAGCTTGCAGAGCTCTGCCCTCCAAGTTTCTGATTTGCTGCGTCTGGGGTGCAGACCATTATTTACTTATCTACCATGTACCCAGGTGATGAGGTTTTTGGTCTTGTAGGCATGCTTTGCGCTTACAAGATTTAAGAGCAGTAAATATCACTATGATCCTTATGGGTGCCTTACAACCAGGATTACCTTCACCGGTTGCGATTCCTCAAAAATATTTTAAAATCATTATTGACCTTAAAGATTGCTTTTTTACAATTCCCCTTCATCCTGCTGACCAAAAAAGATTTGCCTTTAGTCTTCCATCTACAAATTTTAAACAACCAATGAAACGCTATCAATGGAAAGTCTTACCTCAGGGTATGGCTAATAGTCCTACCTTGTGTCAAAAATATGTAGCTGCTGCTATAGAGCCAGTCAGAAAAACGTGGGCACAAATGTATATTATACATTATATGGATGATATTTTAATAGCAGGAGAAATTGGCGAACAAGTCTTACAGTGCTTTGCTCAACTCAAACAAGAGTTAGCAGCAGCTGGACTACAAATAGCCCCAGAAAAGGTACAATTACAAGATCCATACACCTATCTTGGTTTTCAAATTAATGGACCCAAAATCATTAATCAAAAGGCCGTTATACATCGTGATCATTTAAAAACTTTAAATGATTTCCAAAAATTACTGGGAGACATAAATTGGCTTCGGCCGTACTTAAAGCTCACCACAGGAGAGTTAAAACCTCTTTTCGATATATTAAAAGGAGACTCTAATCCAAAATCTCCCAGGTCCATTACTAAAGAAGCATTAATGGCACTCCAACAGGTAGAACATGCCATTGCAACACAATTTGTTACCAGTATTGATTATTCTCAGCCATTAATATTCCTTATTTTTAACACAACAATAACCCCTACTGGCCTATTTTGGCAGAACAATCCCATTATGTGGGTACACCTGCCCTCCTCCCCTAAAAAGGTTTTGTTGCCTTATTATGATGCCATAGCTGATCTAATTATCTTGGGAAGAGAAAACAGAAAATACTTTGGAATAGAACCCTCTACCATTATACAGCCCTATACTCAATCACACATTCATTGGCTATTACAAAATACGGAAGCCTGGCCAATTGCTTGCGCTTCTTCTACTGGCGCGATTGACAACCATTACCCACCTAACAAACTTATTCAATTTTGCAAACTTCATGCGTTTGTGTTTCCCCATATTACCAGTAAAGAACCTCTCAATGACGCATTATTAATTTTCATTGATGGATCTTCCACAGGACTTGCCGCTTACACTTATAATAATGTAGTCGTTAAATTCCAGACCACTTATACATCAGCTCAGCTTTTCCTTGTCAGCCACTTAACATTTACACAGACAGCACCTACCTGGCTCATTCAATACCCCTCTTAGAGACCGTGCCTCAAATTAAACATATTTCAGACACAGCTGACCTATTTTTACAATGTCAACAACTTATTCGAAAAAGGACTACTCCCTTTTTTCTTGGGCATATTAGAGCACATTCAGGATTACCGGGACCTCTAACACAAGGTAACGCAACAGCTGACGCGGCAACAAAAATCATAGCCACAGTCACTACAGACAATTTGCAACAAGCACAAAAAGCACATGCCTTGCATCATTTAAACGCCCAAACCTTAAGACTCATGTTTAAACTTACCAGAGAACAAGCTCGACAAATAGTTAAACAATGCGCCAACTGCATAACGTATTTACCTGTTCCCTATCTAGGAGTTAACCCCCGAGGACTCATCCCCAACGAAATTTGGCAAATGGACGTTACTCACCACTTAGAATTCGGTCAGCTAAAATATATCCATGTATGCATAGACACCTATAGTGGATTCATCAGTGCAACTCTCCAAACAGGAGAGGCCACCAAACATGTCATAGCTCATTTATTGCATTGCTTTTCTATTTTAGGAATACCCAAACAAATCAAAACAGACAATGGCCCTGGTTATATAGCCAAAACCTTTTTACAATTCTGTAATACCCTACAAATTAAACATACCACAGGCATTCCCTACAATCCCCAAGGACAAGGTATAGTAGAAAGAGCTCATCTGTCTTTAAAAACTGTTATCACAAAATTAAAAGGGGGGAGCTGGTACCCCGTGAAGGGTACCCCTAGAAACATAATCATGCCCTGTGTATCCTTAATTTTTTAAATTTGGACAGTCATGGAAAATCGGCTGCCGATCGTTTCTGGCATCCTGAATCTCAAAAACAGTTTGCAATGGTAAAATGGAAAGATCCACTTGATAATTCATGGCATGGCCCCGATCCAGTTTTAATTTGGGGAAGAGGCTCAGTATGCATCTTCTCACAAAAAAATGATGCAGCCAGATGGCTGCCTGAAAGATTGGTAAGACAAATAAATCATAACCATTGTCAGTCCAGGGAAGATAAATCTCCCTGAGAAGTTCTTTCCTTTTTGTTTTTCAGAAAATGAAGCCTAACATGAGATTCCTTTGGAGAATAATCGCTCTATATAACATAGTGACAGTCTATGCAGGTTTTGGTGACCCTCGTAAGGCAAGAGAATTATTATGAAAACAATACGGCCAGCCTTGTGATTGCAGAGGGGGACAGGTATCTGAACCTCCGTCAGACAGAATCACCCAGGTGACTTGCTTGGGCAAGACAGCTTACCTAATGCCAGACCAGTCATGGAAATGAAAAGTGCTGTTTTTACGCCAACAAATCCAGAATCATCAGAGATAAGATAAAGACTTTACAGGAAGAACTAGAAGAGTGCAGAAAAGGTCTGGTCGCTAATCCCTTGTGGACTGGACTCGATGGACTTCTCCCCTATCTCCTGCCATTTCTTGGTCCTTTACTTACTCTTCTACTCTTTCTCACTCTCGGGCCTATAATCTTTAATAAGCTTATGGCATTCGTCAGACAACAAATCGAGGCCTTCCAGGCCAAACCTATACAGGTCCATTATCATCACCTTGAGATGACTGAAAATGGTGAGTCTTATTTGCCTTAATAAGACCACCTCCCCTGTGTGCTGAACTGGACAGTCAATGACGGGTAAGAGGACACTATCTCCATCGGAGCCTAAGACAGGAGGGCCGCCCTTGCTGCTGCCTTATCCCATGATGGGCCTAGAAGGTGGGGATGAGTTGACCCAACCTAAGACAGGCGCAGTTCCCGAGGGGTCGTTTTCTCATCATAAAATAATTAAAAGGGGGACCTGTCCGGAGCTGCACGCCCCGGCCATAGCGAATAATAACTGACGATTAAAAACGCCTGAGCCCGCGCCCGTGAAAATTACTACCTGACAGCGCAGGTGCAACATGACGTTCGACCAGAGAAACCAATACCTATCTGGCCACGCCTCCACTATGAGATCATTTTCGCCTTGGCCCAACCCCTTTCCCTCCAAGTGTATATAAGGCACTGCATTACCGCCATTAAAAGAGACTTGATCAGAGCACTGTCTTGTCTCCATTTCTCGTATCTCTTGTTCCCCAAATTCCCACCCCCTCCTCCAGGGCCTGCTTCGACTATCCCGCGGGCCGGGATATCAGGCCACCTTCAGCTGAAGGTGGAAGTTATGCAAACTTCTAACCGAAGTTATAACTCAAGTTATGTAAACTTCTAGGCCTTCCAAGAAGATTTGTGTCTATTTCTATAAGTATCTCTAATATTTTTCCCACCAGCCTGATTTAACCCCAACACTGTTAATCTGCTGAGGATGATGGCTTCCAGCTTCATCCATGTCCCTGCAAAGGACATTATCTCATTCCTTTTTATGGCTGCATAGTATTCCATGGGGTATATGTACCACATTTTCTTTATCCAGTCTAGCATTGATGGGCATTTTGGTTGGTTCCATGCCTTTGCTATTGTAAATAGTGCTCCAATAAACATATGTGTGCATGTGTCTTTATAGTAGAATAATTTATATTCCTTTGGGTATATACCCAGTAATGGGATTGCTGGGTTGAATATTTCTGGCTCTAGATCCTTGAGGAATTGCCACACTGTCTTCCACAATGGTTGAACTAGTTTACATTCCTACCAACAGTGTAAAAGCATTCCTATTTCTCCACAGCCCTGCCAGCAACTATTGTTTCTTTACTTTTTAATAATCACCATTCTAACTGGCATGAAATGGTATCTCATTGTGGTTTTGATTTGCATTTCTCTAATAATCAGTGTTGAGCTCTTTTAAATATCTTTGTTTGGCCACATAAATGTCTTCTTTCAAGAAGTGTTTGTTTATGTCCTTTGCCCACTTTTTGATGGGGTTGTCTGGTTTTTTTTCTTGTAAATTTGTTTAAGTTCCTTGTGGATTCTGGATATTAAGACTTTTGTCAGATAGGTAGATTACAAATTTTTTTTCCCATTCTGTAAGTTGCCTGTTCACTCTGATGATAGTTTCTTTTACTGTGCAGAAACTCTTTAGTTTAATTAGATCCCATTTGTCAATTTTGGCTTTTGTTGCAATTGCTTTTGGCATTTTCATCATGAAGTCTTTGCCCATGCCAATATCCTGAAAAGTATTGCCTAGGTTTTCTTCTAGGGTTTTTATGGTTTTGCGTTTTACATTTAAGTCTTTAATCCATCTTGAGAAAGGGGTCCAGTTTTTATCTTCTGCATATGGCTAGCCAGTTTTCCCAGCACCATGTATTAAATAGGGAATCCTTTTCTCATTGCTTATTTATGGCTGGTTAGATGAAGATCAGATGGTCATAGATGTGTGGTATTATTTTTGAGGTCTCTGTTCTTTTCCACTGGCCTATATGTCTGTTTTGGTACCAGTGTGTCCGATATTGGTGGGTTCTTGGTCTTGCTGACTTCAAGAATGAAGCCACGGACCCTCACGGTGAGTGTCACAGTTCTTAAAGATGGTGTGTCTGGAGTTTGTTCCTTTTGATGTTCGGACATGTTCGGAGTTTCTTCCTTCTGGTAGGTTCATGGTCTCGCTGACTTCAGGAGTGAAGCTACAGACCTTTGTGGTGAGTGTTACTGTTCATAAAGGCAGCGCCTCCAGAGTTGTTTGCTCCTCCCAGTGGGTTCTTGGTCTCGCTGACTTCAGGAGTGAAGCTGCAGGCCTTCGTGGTGAGTGTTACAGCTCATAAAGGTGGTGCAGACGCAAAGAGTGAGCAGCAACAAGATTTATTGAGAAGAGCAAAAGAACAAAGCTTCTACAGTGCAGAAGGGGACCCCAGTGGATTGCCACTGCTGGCTCCGGTAGTCTGCTTTTATCCCCTTATCTAGCCCCACCCACATCCTGCTGATTGTTCCATTTTACAGAGAGCTGATTGGTCCATTTTACAGAGAACTGATTGGTCTGTTTTGACAGAGTGCTGATTGGTGCATTTACAAACCTTTAGCTAGACACAGAGTGCTGATTGGCACATTTACAATCCTTTAGCTAGACAGAAAAGTTGTCCAACTTCCCACCCCTCCCTGAAGCCCAGCCGGTTTCACCTCTCACTGGCACTCACTGGGGCACTTTGTGGCACCTAGCCTGGGCACTCAGACAACCCTGAAGGAGCTCATCCCAGACAACCAAGAGGAAAAAAGGGGAAGCGAGAAAGAGATGGAGACCTGCCACCATGGACAATGACCCTGTGAAGAGGGAACAGTGGTCCATGCAGGGGACCCAGCCTCCAATCAAGTCCAGCAGGCACCAGCTGGCTGCACCGAGTGTGGGCCCACGGAGCCCATGAGTGCCGTGCACAGCCCTGGCTCCCGCTTGCACCTCTCCCTACATACCTCCCTGCAAGCAGAGGGAGCTAGCTCTGGCCTCGGCCAGTCCCTGAGAGGGGCCCCCACAGCACAGCGTTGGACTGAAGGGCTCCTTGAGCACGGCCAGAGCAGATGCCAAGGCCGAGGAGGCACTGAGAGCAAACGAGGGCTGCTAGCACATTGTCACCTCTCACCAGTACCATGTTGTTTTGGTTACTATAGCCTTGTAGTATAATTTGACATTAGGTAGTGTGATGCTTCCAACTTTGTTCTCTTTGCTTGGGATTTTCTCAGCTATACAGTCTCTTTTTTGATTCCATATGAAATTTAAAGTAGTTTTATCTAATTCTGTGAAGAATGTCAATGGTAGTTTGATCAGAATAGCATTGAATCTGTAAATAACTGTAAGCAGTATAACCATTTTCACAACATTGATTCTTCCTATCCATGAGCATGGAATATTTTTCCATTTTTTGTGTCCTCTCTTATTTCTTTAATCAGTGGTTTATAGTTATCCTGGAAAGGGTCCTTCACATCCCTTGATATCTGTATACCTAGGTAGTTTATTCTCTTATTCTCTTTGTAACAATTGTGAATGGGAGTTCATTCATAATTTGGCTCTCTACTTGTCTATTGTTGGTGTATAGGAATGCTTGTGATTTTTGCACATTGATTTTGTACCTGAGACTTTACTGAAGTTGTGTATCACCTTATGGAGTTTTTGGGCTGAGATGTTCAGGTTTTTTAAATATAGAATCATGTTGTCTGCAAACAGACAATTTGACTTCCTGTCTTCCTATTTGAATACACTTTATTGCTCTCTCTTGACTGATGGTCCTGGCCAAAACTTCCAATACTATGTCGAATAGGAGTGGTGAGAGAGGACATCCTTGTCCTGTGCTGGTTTTCAAAGGGAATACTTTCAGCTTTTGCCCATTCAGTGTGATATTGGCTGTGGGTTTGTTGTAAATAGCTCTTATTATTTTGAAATATGTTCCATCAATACCTAGTTTATTGTGATTTTTTAACATGAAGGAATGTTGAATTTTATCAAAGGCCTTTTGTGCATCTTTTGAGATGATCATGCAGTTTTTGTCATTGATTCTATTTATGTGACGGATTACATTTATTAAATTGCGTATGTCGAACCAGCCTTGTATCACAGGGATGAAGCCAACTTGATCTTGGTGGATAAGCTTTTTGATGTGCTTTCAGATTCTGTTTGCCAGTATTTTATTGAAGATTTTTGCATTGATATTCATTAGGGATATTGATCTGAAGTTTTGCTTTTTGTTACGTCTCTCCTGGGTTTTGGTATCAAGATGATGTTGGCCTCATAAAATGAGTTAAAGAGGAGTCCCTCCTTTTTGATTGTTTGGAATAGTTTCAGACAGAATGGTACCAGCTCCTCTTTGTATCTCTGGTAGAACTCGGCTGTGAATCCATCTGGTCCTGGGCTTTTTTTGTTAATAGGCTATTAATTACTGCCTCAATTTCAGAACTTGTTATTGGTCTATTTAGGGATTCAACTTCTTCCTGTTTTAGCCTTGGGAGGGTGTATGTGTCCAGGAATTTATCCATTTTTTTCTAGATTTTCTAGTTTATTTGCATAGAGGTGTTTATAGTATTCTCTGATGGTAGTTTGTATTTCTGTGTGATCAGTGGTGATAAAGGTCCCTTTATCATTTTTATCGTGTCTATTTGATTTTTCTCTCTTTCCTTCCTTGTTAGTCCAGCTAGCAGTCTATCTATTTTGTTAATCTTTTCAAAAAAACCAGCTCCTTGAATCATTTATTTTTTTTGAAGGGTTTTTTGTGTTTCCATCTCCAGATGTGCTCTGATCTGAGTTAGTTCTTATCTTCTGCTAGATTTTGGATTTTTTTGCTCTTGCTTCTCTAGCTCTTGTTGTTGTTGTTGTTTTTTGGAGACGGAGTTTAGCTCTTGTTGCCCTGACAACAAGATCAAATCAGTGAATCAGTGTACGTGGAATATCCATCACCTTAAATATTTGTCTTTTCTCTATGCTAGAACCATTTGAATTCCCTTCTAGACATTTGAAATCTACAATAGATTATTATAAATTACAGCCACCTTACTGCCCTACTGACCTATCAGCAGATCTTATTTCTTTCTTTCTTTTTTTTTTTTCTGAGACAGAGTCTCACTCTGTCACCCAGGCTAGAGTGCAGTGACACCATCTCGGCACACTCCAACCTCTGCCTCCCGAGGTCCAGCAATTCTTCTGCCTTAGCCTCCCGAGTACCTGTGAATACAGGCGTGCACCACCACGCCTGGCTAATTTTTGTATTTTTGTAGAGATGGGGTGTCGCCATATTGGCCAGGCTGTCTTGAACTCCTGACTTCGTGATCCGCCTGCCTCGGCCTCCCAAAATGCTGGGATTACAGGCACGAGCTACCGCACCTGGCCTTTTTTTTTTTTTTTTTTTTTTGATGGAGTCTTGCTCTGTTGTCCAGGCTGGAGTGCAATGGTGCAATCTCAGCTCACTGCAACCTCCGCCTCCCAGGTTCAAGCGATTCTCCTGCCTCAGCCTCTTGAGTAGCTGGGATTAGAGGTGCCTGCCACCATGCCCAGCTAATTTTTGTATTTTTGGTAGAGATGGGTTTCACTGTGTTGGTCAGGCTTGTCTCGAACTCCTGACCTCATTTGATCCCCCTACCTCAGCCTCCCAAAGTGCTGGGATTACAGGCATGAGCCACCATGCTTAGCTACTTCTCTAGCTCTTTTAATGGTGATGTTAGTGTGTCAATTTGAGATTTTTCTAGCTTTCTAATGTGGGCATTTAGTGCTATAAATTTCCCTCTTAACACTGCTTTAGCTGTGTCCCAGAGATTCTAGTACGTTGTCTCTTTGTTCTCATTGGTTTCAAAGAACTTCTTGATTTCTGCCTTAATTTTATTATTTACCCAGGGGTCATTCAGGAGCAAGTTGTTCAATGTCAATGTAGTTGTGTGGTTTTGAGTGAGTTTCTTAATCCAGAGTTCTAATTTGATTGCACTGTGGTCTGAGAGACTGTTTGTTATTATTTCTGTTATTTTGCATTTGTTGAGGAATGTTTTATATGTGGTTGATTTTAGAATAAGTGCCATGTGGCACTGAGAAGAATGTATATTCTGTTGATTTGGGGTGGAATGCTCTGTAGATGTCTATTAGGTACACTTGATACAGAGCTGAGTTCAAGTCCTGAATATCCTGGTTAATTTTCTGTCTTGTTGTTCTGTCTAATATTGACAATGGGGTGTTTATGAATCTGGGTGCTCCTGTATTGGGTGCATCTATATTTAGGATAGCTAGCTCTCCTTGTTGAATTTATCTCTTTACCATTATGTAATGCTCTTCTTTGTCTTTTTTGATCTTTGTTGGTTTAAAGTCTGTTTTGTCAGAGACTAGGATTTCAGCCCCTGCTTTTTTTTTTCTTTCCAGTTGCTTGATAAATTTTCCTCCGTCCTTTTATTTTGAGTCTATGTGTGTCTTTGCAAGTGAGGTGGGTCTCCTGAATACAGCACACTGAAGGGTCTTGACTCTATTCAATTTGCCAGTCTGTGTTTTCTAATTGGGGTGTTTAGCCCATTTATGTTTAAGGTTAGTATTGTTATGTGTGAATTTGAACCTGTCATCATGATGCTATCTGGTTATTTTGCACACTAGTTGATGCAGTTTCTTCATATTGTCATTGGTCTTTACATTTTAGTATGTTTTTGCAGAGGCTGGTACCAGTTATTCCTTTCCATGTTTAGTGCTTCCTTCAGGAGCTCTTGCAAGGCAGGCCTGATGGTGACAAAATCCCTCAGTATTTGCTTGTTTGGAAAGTATTTTATTTCTCATTTGCTTATGAAGATTAGTTTGGCTGGATATGAAATTATGGGTTGAAAATTCTTTTCTTTAAGAATGTTGAATATTGGGCCCCACTCTCTTCTGGCTTGTAGGGTTTCTGCTGAGAGGTCTGCTGTTAGTCTGATGGGCTTCCCTTTGTAGAATACCTGTCCCTTCTGGTGTCCTTATCATTTTTTTCTTCATTTTGACCTTGGAGAATCTCATGATTATGTGTCTTGGGGTTGGTCTCCTCATGAAGTATCTTAGTGGTGTTCTCTGTATTTCCTGAATTTGAATGTTGGCTTGTGTTGCTAGGTTGGAGAAGTTCTCCTGGATAACATCATGAAGCGTGTTTTCCAAATTCATTCCATTCTCTCTGTCTCTTTCAGGTACTCCAGTCAATTGTATGTTCAGTCTTTTTATATAGTTCCATATTTCTTGGAGGTTTTGTTCATTACTTTTCATTTCTTTTTCTCTAATCTTGTCTGCATGCCTTATTTCGGCAAGATGGTCTTAAATTCTGATATCCTTTTTTTCTGCTTAGTCCATTCAGCTATTGATACTTGTGTATGATTCACAAAGTTCTCATGCTGTTTTTCAACTCCATCAGGTCACTTGTGTTCCACTCTAAACTGATTATTCTAGTTAGCATCTCATATAACCTTTTAACAAGGCTCTTAGCTTCTTTGCATTGGGTTGGAACATCCTCCCTTAGCTCAGCAGACTTTGTTATTGCCACCTTTTGAGCCTACTTCTGTCAATTCATCCATCTCATCCTCTGTCCAGTTCTGCATGCTTGCTGGAGAGGTGTTGGAATCATTTGGAGGAGAAGAGGCACTCTGGTCTTTTGGGTTTTCAGGAATTTTTTGTTGATTCTTTCTCATCTTCATGAGTTTGTCTAGTATCGACCTTTGAGGCTGCCAACCCTTGGATGGGGTTTTTGTGGGGACTTTTTGTTTTGTTGATGCTATTGTTGCTTTCTGTTTGTTTTTCTTGCAATGGTCAGGTCCCTCTTCTGTAGGGCTGCTGTGGTTTGCTGGGAGATCACTTCAGGCCCTATTCATTTGGTTCATTCCTGTGCCTCGAGATGTTACTTGAGGAGGCTGGAGAACAGCAAAGATGGGTGCCTGCTCCTTCCTCTTAGATCTCTGACCTTGATGGGCACTGAGCTGATGCCAGCAGGAATGCTCCTGTATAGGGTGTATGACAACCCCCATTGGAGGGTCTCACCCAGTTCAGTGGCACAGGGAGCAGGACCCATTTAACAAAGCACTTTGTCCCTTGGTGGAGGTGGTATGCTTTGCTGGGGGAAAACCCACTTGTCTGGGCTGCCTGGATTCCTCAGAACTAGCAGGAGGAAAGTCTAAGTCTGCTTGTTCATGGAGACTGCAGCCACCCTTCTTCCTAGGGGCTCAGGCCCAGGATATCAGAATTCTGTCCCTGAGCCCCCGGCTAGAGTTGTTTGAGTTCCTGCAGGGAGGCCACACCCAGTGAGGAGGGATGGGTCAGGGTCAGGCCTGAAGAGGCACTCTGTGAACAGTCTGCCACAGCTGGTGTGTTGGGCTGTGGGGGATACGTCTTGAGACCAAGCTATCCAGCCTCCCTGGCTCCAGCTGGGAAAAAGTGCAGCCTGGAGCTATAGAGATGGCTGCTGCCCTTCCACCGCCCTAGGAGCTTAGTGTGTTAGGCAGCTGTTAGTCCCAGTGTTGGCTGTTGCCCCTCCCCTAAGGAGCTCAAATGGCTTAGACAGCAAACAACCACAACTGGTTGCCCCTCCCCCCAGGAGCTTGGCAGGCTTAAGCAGATTCTAACCTAGTGGCTGTTGAGAATCCACAAGGCTCTGTGGTTGGGACCCTAGGACCTGGTGGAATGGGCCCTTAAGTGGGATCTTCCAATTCATGGGTTGCACAGTTCCAGGGAAAATGCATGTTTTCCCAGGTTGGGTAGCCTGCTCACTCACTGCTTCCCTTGGCTAGGGGGCTGGGATTCCCCTACCCCATGTGGCTGTCAGGTGGGCCACTGCACCACACTGCTCTTTCTTCCACTCCATGTGTTACACCAACTACGTAGTCAGTTCTGATGACAGAACCTGGATACCTTGGTTGTTGCTGCACGATTCGCATGCTGTTATGGTTCTTTTTGATGGGAGTCTCTGATCTAGGCTGCTTCTAGT
The DNA here is from genome assembly GCF_049350105.2 of Macaca mulatta. Lineage (NCBI taxonomy): Eukaryota > Metazoa > Chordata > Mammalia > Primates > Cercopithecidae > Macaca > Macaca mulatta. The sequence continues at coordinate 57,764,158 of NC_133419.1, forward strand.
CAGCCATCTTGGCCCTGCCCTGCATAAATAGTGCCCTTTCGTTTCAACTTGAAGAATTCTCTTTAGGATGTTTGATGAGGTAAGTCTAGTGGTGATTAGGCTTTTGTTTGTATGAGGAAGTCTTTATCTCACTTTCATTTTTGAAGGACAGCGTTGCTAGGTAAGTATTCTTGGTTGCACTACTTTTTTCTTTTATTACTTTGAATGTAATATCACACTGTCTCTTGTCCTGCAAGGTTTCCACAAAAAAAATCTGTTTAGAGCCTAATGGAGTTTTTCTTGTACATGAAATCCTCCTTTCTTTTTCTGATTTTAATGTTCTTTCTGTGTATTTGATTTTCGATGCTTTGATTATAATGTGTCTTAGTGAAGTCTTCTTTAAGTTGAATATGTTTGGGGACTTTTGAACTTCATGTATCTAGATGTCCATGTCTCTTCTTAGATTTAGGAAGTTTCCAGTCATTACTTCTTTTGACAAGCTTTCTGCTGCTTTCTCTCTACCTTCTCTTAATTAGACTACCATAATGTCAACATTAGTTTTCTTGATAGTGCCCCATAAATCCCATAGGTTTTCCTCATTCTTTCTCATTCTTTTTTCTTATCTGACTGGATAATTTCAAGTAACTTGTTTTTTGAGTTGGCTGATTATTACTTGTGTTTAAGTCTGCTATTGAAGCTCTCTATTGCTTTTGTTTTCTTTGTCATTATATTCTTTAGCTCTAAAATTTCTGGTTTTTAAAAATGTGTTCTATCTCTTTAACAAAATTCTAATTGTGTTTTTGTGTCATTTTCCTGGCTTGACTAAATTATTTGTCTGTGTTATTTTATATCTCACTGAGTTTGTTTGGAGCAATTATTTTGAATTCATTTTTAGGAAGTTTGTGGATCTCTATTTCTTTGAGGCTAATTACTGGAAGTTTATTGTATTCTTTTGATAATGTCGTATTTTCATGATTTTTCATGATCCTTGTGGCCTTGTATAGGTTCTGCACATTTAAAGAAACAGTCACATCTTTCAGGTTTTATGGACTGTTTTTGGTAAGGAAATACTTTCAACTGTGTGAGTGAGGTATTCTGGAGCATGCTGTGGCAATGGCTCTAGTTGCACAGGGTGCCAAGTGCAGGAGCATGTGGTGGTCTTGGTCTGCTGGTACATGGTGTCTCATTGACTCAGGCAGCTAGGGTCCATAGCATTGAGGATTGGTGACAAGTGCTGGTGTAAACTGTGGTAGCTGTGAGGTCTGTTGGGTTTGCCAGTAATGCCTATGTGTCCAACAGCAAAGCACCAGGGTATGCAGAAGTTGAGGCTGGATCCATCACTTTGCATAGGTGTTGTTCCTGGGGCTGGCTGCAGGTACATTTGTGACCATAGAGATTAGCTGCAGGCTTATGTACAATGGCAAGGGCTGGGCAAAAGGTAGGAAGGAGTAAGGATGACTTCGACATCCAAACTCAGCAACTGATAGAACTACTAGGCATAATCATCAAGGATATAGAAGAACTCATAAACATCATAAACCAACAAAGTCTAATTGGCATGAATAAAACTCTCCTCCCAACAAAAACAGGATATATATGAGATCCAGATAAAGCAGCACTGAGAAGAAAATTCACAGCACTAAATGATATATTACTAAAGAGGAAAGAACTGAAATCAGTAATCAAAGTTCCTATCTCAAGAAGTTTGAGAAAGAACGATATTCACCAAAAGCAAAAGAAAGAAGGAAAGACTAAAGATAACTGCAGATATTAATGAAATGATATTCCAATGCAAATTGAAAAGGTGAAATTTGGAAAATAAAAAATAAAACGATTCCTATTTGCAGACAAAGTAATTGTCTATGTAGAAACTCTCAGTAAATGTAAAAGAATCTCCTAGATAAAGAGATGAGTTCACCAAAGGTAAGGATACAAAATAAACACACAACAATTAGCTAAATTTCTATATAATAACAATGAACATTTAAGAATTTAAGTTAAAAATGCATTGAATTTACAATTGCTCCAAAGAAAATAAAATAATTTGGAATAAATCAAAGCAAGTAGATAAACTATATGTTGAAAATTACTAATTGCTGATAAAGGATATCATAGAAAAGCTAAATAAATGCATAAACATATTTCTCTTGATCTCAGATTTCTCATCTAAAAAACAGCTGTGGGAAGTCAATGAAAGGTTGTCTGTTAAGTGAATCCTCCCACCGGTGCTCCCTACTCAACTTGCATGCTGAACCCATGTTTGGGAAATGGATAGCTTAGTATATTAAAGGTATTAATTCTCCCCCAATTCACCTAGGTGTTTAATGTAATTCCTAATAAATCTCAAAAACTTTTGTAGATATAGGTAAGATCATTCTAAAACAGTTGATAAGGCATAGGTCCCAAAATATCTAAAGCAATCTTGAAAGGGAAGAATGAAGTGGAAGGTATCACTCTACATGGTATTAAGCCTTATCATCTGAGTGCAGTAATCATGACAGTGTGGTATTGGTAGAAGAATACATGCATAAATGAAAGAAGCAGAATAAAAAAACCCAGAAAAGACCTACTCTAATATGCTTAACTGACTTTTTTAAACATGCAAAAGAAATTCAATGAAAGAAGCATAGTCTTTACAGAAAAAGGTGCTGAAGCAATTGGACATTCATGTGGGGAAGGGGACAACTTCAGTCTGAACCACACCTCTTAAACAAAAGTCAAATTAAAATAGATCATGAAATTAAATGTAAAATATACAACTATGAACTTTTAGAAAAAAATGGAGAAAATCTTCAAGATTTTTGGGCTAGTCAAAAAGCTTATAGAATTGATAATGGAACTATAATCCATAAAGAGAAAGATTTAGAAATTGGACTTCATCAAAATTAAAAACTTTTGTTCTGAGAAGACCTTAAGAGGATGAAAAAACAATCTACACTAGGAGACAATGTTTGCAAACCACATATCCAAGAAAGAACTAGTAAAGTCTCTCAACAAAGAAAAGCCCAGGACCAGATGGATTCACTGCCAAATTCTACCAAACATACAATGAAGAACTAGTGATGATCCTTCTGGAATTCTTCCAAAAAATAAAGGAGGTGGGAATTTTCCGTAACCCATTCTATGAGGCTAGAATCACCTTGATACCAAAAACCAGACAATAACACAGCAAAAAAGAAAACTACAGGCCAATACTCCTGATGAATATAGATGTAAAAATTTTCAACAAACCACTAGCAAACCATATCCAACAGCATATCAAAAAATAATACACCATGATGAAGCGGATTTTATACCAGGAATGCAATGGTGATTCAACATATGCAAATCAATATATGCAACACATCACATAAGCAGAATTAAGCAAAAAACCCATGGGATCATCTCAATAGAAACATAAAAAGCACTTGATAGAATGTGGCATCCCTCCATGATAAAAATCCTCAAAAATCTAGGCATGAATCCAATTATTGGGTATTCCCAAAGGAATATAAATTGTTCTACCATAAAGGCACATGCATGTGTATGTTCATCACAGTGCTATTCACAATAGCAAAGACATGAAATCAACCTAAATGACCATCAATGGTAGACTGCATAAAGAAAATGTGGTACATATACACCATGGAATGCTATGCAGCCATGAAAAGGAATGAGATCAAGTCCTTTGCAGCAATTTGAATGGAGCTGGAGACCATTATCCCAAGTGAACTAACAAAGGAACAGAAAACCAAATACTGCATGTTCTCATAAGTGAGAGTGAAACATTGAGTACACATGGACACAAAGAAGGAAACAACAGACAGCAGACACTGGGGCCTACTTGAGGGTGAAGGGTGGGAGGAGGAAAAGAATTAAAAAACTACCTATTGAATACTATGCTTACTACCTAGGTGATGAAACAATCTGTACACCAAATTCCTGTGACACACAATTTACCTATGTAACAAACCTGCATGTGTACCTCTGAGACTGAAATAAAAGTTAAAAATTAAAAACCTGATAAAAAACGGGCCAAAGACCTGAATAAACACACCTCATTAAAGAAGAGATGGCAAGTAAGCATATGAAAAGATACTCCACACTAGACTCATTAGACTTTAACACCCCACTGTCAATATTAGACAGATCAATGAGACCGAAAATTCACAAGGATATCCAGGATGTGAACTCAGCTCTGGACCAAGCAGACCTAATAGACATTTACAAAACTGTCCACCCCGAATCAATAGAATATACATTCTTCTCAGAACCACATTGCACTTATTCTAAAATTGACCACATAATTGGAAGTAAAACACTCCTCAGCAAATGTAAAAGAACAGAAATCACAACAAACTGTCTCTCAGACCACAGGGCAATCAAATTAGAACTCAGGATTAAGAATCTCACTCAAAACCACCCAACTACATGGAAACTGAACAACCTGCTCCTGAATGACTATTGGGTAAATAGCGAAATGAAGGCAGAAATAAAGATGTTCTTTGAAACTAACGAGAACAAAGACACAATGTACCAGAATCTCTGTGATACATTTAAAGCACTGTGTAGAGGGAAATTTCTGGCATGAAATGCCATCAAGGGAAAGCAGGAAAGATCTAAAATTGACACCCTAACATCATAATTAAAAGAACTAGAGAAGCAAGAGCAAACAAATTCAAAAGCTAGCAGAAGGCAAGATATAACTAAGAACAGAGCAGAACTGAAAGAGATAGAGACATAAAAAAAAAAAAAACTCTTCAAAAAAATCAATGAATCAAGGAGCTGGTGTTTTGAAAAGATCTACAAAATACACAGACCACTAGCAAGACTAACAAAGAAGGAAAGAGAGAAGAATCAAATAGATGCAATTAAAAACGATAAAGGGGATATCACCACCGATCACACAGAAATACAAACTACAATCAGAGAATACTATAAACACCTCTAAACATGGCAGAAATACAAGAAAAGAGAATTTTAGGCCAATATCCCTGATGAACATTGATGCAAAACTCCTCAGTAAAATACAGGCAAACCAAATCCAGCAGCACATCAAAAAGCTTATCCACGACTATCAAGTCGACTTCATCCCTGGACTACAAGGCTGGTTCAACATACGCAAGTCAGTAAACACAATCCATCACATAAACAGAACCAATGATAAAAACGACAGATTATCTCAATAGATGCAGAAAGGGCGTTTGACAAAATTCAACAGCCTTTCATGCAAAAAACTGTTAATATATTAGGTATCAATGGAACGTATCTCAAAATGATAAGAGCTATTTATGATAAGCCCACAGCCAATATCATACTGAATGGGCAAAAACTGAAAGTATTCTCTTTGAAAACCGGCACAAGACAAGGATGCCCTCTCTCACCACTCCTGTTAGGCACAGTATTGGAAGTTCTGGCCAGGGCAATCAGGCAAGATAAAGCAATAAAGGGTATTCAGATAGGAAGAGAGGAAGTCAAATTGTCTCTGCCGATGACATGATTGTATATTAAGAAAACCCCATCATCTCAGCCCAAAATCTCCTTAAGCTGATAAGCAACTTCAGCAAACTCTCAGGATACAAAATCAATGTGTAAAAATCACAAGCATTCCTATACACCAATAACAGACAAACAGAGACTCAAATCATGAGTGAATTCCCATTCACAATTGCTACTAAGAGAATAAAATACCTAGGAATACAACTTACTTTGTAGTTCTCTTCAAGTAGAACTACAAACCACTCCTAAAGGAAATAAGAGAGAACAAACAAATGGAAAAACATTCCATGCTAATGGATAGGAAGAATCAATATCATGCAAATGACCTTACAGCCCAAAGTAATTTATAGATTCAATGCTATCCCCATCAAGTTACCACTGACTTTCTTCACAGAATTGGAAAAAATGACTTTAAACTTCATATGGAACCAAAAAAGAGCCCGCACAGCCAAGACAATCCTGAGCAAAAAGAACAAAGCTGGAGGCATCACGCTACCTGACTTCAAACTTTACTACAAGGCTACCGTAACCAAAATAGCATGGTACTGGTACCAAAACAGAGATATAGACCAATGGACCAGAACAAAGACCTCAAAAATAACACCACATGTCTACCACCACCTGATCTTTCACAAACCTGACACACACAAGTAATGGCGAAAAGATTCCCTATTTAATAAATGATGTTGGGAAAACTGACTAGCCATATACAGAAAACTGAAACTGGACCCCTTCCTTATACCTTATACAAAAATCAACTCAAGATGGATCAAAGACTTAAATGTAAGACCTAAGACCATAAAAACCCTAGAAGAAAACCTGGGCAATACCATTCAGGACATAGGCATCCTGAGACATAGGCATGGGCAAAGGCTACATGTCTAAAACACCAAAAGCAATGGCAACAAAAGCCAAAATTGACAAATGGGATCTAATTAAAGAGCTTCTGCACAGCACAAGAAACTATCATCAGAGTGAATAGGCAACCTACAGAATGGAAGAAAACTTTTGCAATCTATCCATCTGACAAAGGGCTAATATTCGCAATCTACAAAGAACTTAAACAACTTTACAAGATAAAAGCAAACAACCCCATCAAAAAATGGGCAAAGGATATGAACAGAGACTTCTCAAAAGAAGACATTTATGCAGCCAACAGACATGAAAAAATGTTCATCATCACTGATCATTAGAGAAATGGAAATCAAAACCAAAATGAGATATTATCTCACACCAGTTAGAATGGCTATAATTAAAAAGGAAACAAACTAAAGTCAGGAAACAACAGATGCTCGAGAGGTGGAAAAACAGGAACAGTTTTACACTGTTGGTGGGAGTATATATTAGTTCAACCATTGTGGAAGACAGTGTGGCGATTCCTCAACAATCTAGAACTAGAAATACCTCTTGACCCAGCAATCCCATTAATGGGTATATACCCAAAGGATTGTAAATCATTCTACTACAGAGACACGTGCACACATATGTTTATTGTGGCACTATTCACAATAACAAAGACTTGGAGCCAACCCAAATGCTCATCAATGATAGACTGGACAAAGAAAATGTGGCACATATACACCATGGAATACTATGCAGTCATAAAAAAGGATGAGTTCATGTCCTTTGCAGGGACGTGGATAAAGCTGGAAACCATCATTCTCAGCAAACTATCACAAGATCAGAAAAGCAAACACTGCATGTTCTCATTCATAAGTGGGAATTGAACAATGAGAACACATGGACACAGGGAGGTGGACATCACACACCAGGGCCTGTGGGGGGTGGTGGGCTAGGGAAGGGATAACATTAGGAGAAATACCGAATGTAAGTGATGGGTTGATGGGTGCAGCAAACCACCATGGTACGTGTATACCTATGTAACAAAACTACATCTTCTGCACATGTTACCCAGAACTTAAAGTATAATTTTAAAAAAAGAAAAAAAAGAAAAGATACTCCGTATTATATCTTTAAGGAATTGATAATTACAATAACAATGAGATATACATCTACTAGAATGGCCAATATCCAGGACACTGACATCATTAAATGCTGCTGAGGATATGGAACAACAGGAACTCTCATTAATTGCTGATGGGAATGCAAAAACTAAATGTGCTCTTAGCATACATTGCAGCAATTGCACTCTGTGGTATCTACCCAGTGAGAAAAATACTTATGTTCATATACAAATCTGGACATGAAGACTTATAGCAGCTTTATTTATAGTTGCCAAAAGTTGGATGCTACCAAGATGTCCTTCAGTAGGTGAATGGATGAATAAACTGGTACATCCGGCAGTGGCTTATTCAGTGCTAAAAAGAAATGAGCTATCAAGCCATGAAAACACATGGAGGAAACATAAATGCATATTGCTAAGTAAAAGAAGCTAATCTGAAAAGGCTACATAGTATGACTCTAACTATATGGCATTCTAGAAAAGGCAAAAGTATGGAGACCAAATAAGATCAGTGATTGCCAAAGGTTATGGAGAAAGGAGGGACAAATAGGTAGAGCACAGAGGATTTTTAGGGCAGTGAAACTACTCTGTATAATACTACAATGGTGTGTACTTGTCACTATACATTATATATTATACTTATTACCCATGATGACCATGTGTTGTTTTAAACTACTAAGATTGTCATAATTCATTACACAGTGAGAGAAACCAATACAAGAAAAAACATGACCAAGAGAAAGTCGATAAAAACAGATTGCACAGTTATTATCTATTAAATGAAAAAGAAAAATGTTGATGAAAATATGAATCCACATAAAAAGTCAAATGGAAATTTTAGAACTGAAAAATGAAATAAAGTGCTAAATGTGGGCTTAACTCCATAGTAGATTAGTATAATAAAGCATTAGTACACTAGTAGATAGGTCAATAGAAAATATTAAGGCTGACACTTGTAGAGAAAAGAGGATGGCAAACACAAGACACAGGAACAGAGTGAAATAGTGTAACTTGCATCTATAAATTTAAAATATCCTTGGCACATAATAGCAAAATACATGAAAAACATTTTTAAAGGAAAATCTAAAAAGCAGCTGAAGGAATAAAACAACCCATAACCATTGTCACTTCAATGATAATAGTAATACTAATTTAACCAAAGAAATTATGGAATTCAAAAGACAATGTAATAACATTCTTAAATGGTGAAAGAAATTATTGCCAATTCGGGTTACATATGTAGTAAAAATATCCTTATAAAGTTGAAATTTTAAAAATTAGAATAAATAAAAACTTAAGAGAATTTGCTACCAGTAGACCTGAACTAAAAGAAAATCACAGAAAGTATTTTAGACAGATGGAAACTGATACCATATAAAAACATGAAAATGCAATAAATGATAAAGAAAATGGTGAATGTATGAGTAAACACAAGTGGATATTGACAGTACAACACAATAAATATAAATAGGGTCTAAAATATATTTTTCATTAAAATGCATAAAAGAATAACAAAACAGACAAAGGCAGGGGAAGTTAATGAACCTAGAATTTAAAAATGTTATATATTTACTCATTTATTATCTCCAATTCTCTTCTTTCTCTGTGTAGATGCATATTTCCTTCTTATATTATTTGCCTGTTGCCTGAGGGACATCATTTCACTTATTGGAATGTTGGTCTACTGGTGATTAATTTTTTTTAGCTTCTGTTTCTCTGGAAAGCCTTCATGTTACAGACACTTTAAATATATTAGGTTTGTGCAAAAATAATTGCGGGTTTTGCCATTACTTTTAATGATAAAAACCGCAATTACTTTTGCACCAACCTACTATGTTTTTGCAGAAGGCACTGAGAGTGGACAGAGGGAAAAGACAGAAGCTGGTTTGAAGGGAGAGAAAGCTGGCAAATCTGAATAGGTTTACCTTGCACTGGGACTTGTTTCTGGCCCCAACACCTCTGGGAGAACGGCTGAGTTGAACTGGCAAGGAACAACCCAGTCTTGCCACAGGCCTCTGGAATACTGGCAGCACGAGACCCCATGACCACTATGGACACTTGAGTTGGCAGGGAGAGCTGCTTATAGAAGTGGTAGGGGCAGCCAGCTGATGTGGAGCCCAGAGGGCTTGGGTGCGCTGGGGGCCCACATCATAACTCTTGCACTGGTGGACTGTGCCTGACCAGTGGAAAGCTCCAGGTGGGCAGCCCCCACAGCCACTCACCAGCCCACCCTCTCTCTCCCCACATTGCAGCTTCCCCTGGGCCACAGCAACTTGTCACATTGCTTTGCTGGTGTGTGTGTGTTCATAGGTGAGGTTTCCTTTCCTTGCCCTGCCAATGCATTTCCGCAGTGACTGCCATTGCACTTGGAGCTTTGGCAGCCACAGCCAGCAAGCCCTGTCCCTGCTAGCACCCTGCTCTTGTATCAACAGTGCCTTGGGAGTGAAATTAGGCATAGAGAACAGTGGATGCTCCCCTCCCCTGAGTGACCATCCCTGCCTGTGGTGTATAGAAAGCACGAATAGACCTGCATCTGCTAGTGCCCCACCCCTGTGTCAATACCACCACCAGCACGACTGCATGCACTGTCACCAGCATGGACCCCCATCCCCAAGAGCTGCATGGCTGCCACCACTGTGGTGAATGCCCCCACAAAGGCAGAGACCCTGGCACCCCCTAGCACACTGCCATAGCCAATAAGCATGCACCCTGCCATGCTGCCACTGCTGCTGCTGCTGCTGGCATGTGCAAATGAGGATAGATCCTGATGTCACTGCACTAAGAAATAATTTGGCTGACACCACACATTGGAGTGTAGTGACCAGTGGTCTGGGAGTACCTTCCCCCACAGTGAAGTTGATCCCTAAGCTTAAGGAGCCAGAGAACAAAGTCAGGGTCCAATACGTATCTCCTGGAGCTGAAGCATGCAGTCAAGGATTTGGGAGCTGAGCCATGGCCCCCTAAAATCTTCCAGGAATGAAGCCACTTAGCTGAATCCACCTTAAAACACCATCAAACCCTCAAGGTCATCAAATAGAATAAAAGAAAAAAACCCATCCAAAGGTCAGCAATTTCAAGGATTGAAGAAACATTATCCCACAAAGATGAGAAAAAAGAAATACAAAAACTGACAACTCAAAAAGCCAGAGGACCTTCTTTCCTCCAAATGACCAAACCTCCTTTCCAGCAAGGGCTATGAACTGGACTGAGATGGCTGAAATGACAGAAATAGAATACAGAATATGGATAGGAATGAAGATCATTGAGATGCTGGAGTACATTGAAACTCAATCCAAGGAAGCTAAGAATCACAATAAAATTATGCAAAAGCTGGTGGACAAAATAGCCAGTATAGAAAAGAATATAACCAACCTGATAGAGCTAAAAACAGACTAAAAGAATTTTATGATGTAATAACTGTATTAATAGCAGAAATAGACCAAGTGGATAAAAGAATCTCAGAGCTTGAAGACTGGCTTTCTGAAATAAGACTGTCAGACAAGAATAGAGAAAGAAGAATGAAAAGAAATGAATAAAACCTCCAAGAAATATGGGATCATGTAAAGAGACCAAATCTGTGACTCACTGGTGTCCCTGAAAGAGATGAGGAGGGTGTAAGCAACTTGGAAAACATATTTCAGGATATCATCCATGAGAACTTCCCCAATGTAGCTACAGAGGCCAATGTTTAAATCCAGGAAATACAGAGAACCCCAGTAAAATACTTGTCAGAAATATCATCCCCAAGACACATAATCATTAGATTCTCCACGGTTGAAATGAAAGAAAAAAAATGTTAAATGCTTCTAGAGTGAAAGGTCAGGTCATCTACAAAAGGAAGCCCATTAGACTAACAGCAGAACTCTCAGCAGAAACCCTAGCAGAAACCTTAGCAGAAGAAATTGGGGGTCTATATTCAATATTCTTAAAGCAAAGAAATTCCAACCCAGAATTTCATATCTGGCCAAAGTAAGCTGCAAAAGTGAAGGAGAAATAAGATCTTTTTCAGACAAGCAAATGTTGAGGGAATTAATTGCCATTAGATCTGCCTCACAAGAGCTCCTGAAGGAAGTGCTAAACATGGAAAAGGACTGTTACCAGTCACTTCAAAAGCACACTTAAGTACAAAGACCAGTGACACTTTATAATTGTCACTGCTTTATAGCAACCACACAAACAAGTTGGCATAATAACATCTTACATAATGGTGGCAGGATCAAATTCACACATAACAATACTAACCCTGAATGTAAATGGGCTAAATTCCCCAGTTAAAAGGCACAGAGTGGCAAGCTCGATAAAAAACCAAGACCCGGCTGGGTGCAGTGGCTCACGCCTGTAATCCCAGCACTTTAGGAGCCCAAGGTGGGCAGATCACAAGGTTAAGATATTGAGACCATCCTGGCCAACATGATGAAACCCAGTCTCCACTAAAAATACAAAAAATTAGCTGGGCATGGTTGTGTGTGCCACTGCACTCTAGCCTAGCAACAGAGCAAGACTCCATCTCAAAACAAACAAACAAACAAACAAACAAAACCCCAAGACCCTTTGGTATGCAGTCTTCAAGAGACCCATCTGACACCCATAAGCTCAAAACAAAGAAATGGAGAAAAATCTACCACAGAAAAAAAAAAAAAAAGAAAAAAAAAAAAAGAAAAAAACAGGGGTTACAATCCTAATTACAGAATAAATAAACTTTAAACCAACAAGGACCAGAAGAGACAAAGAAGGGCATTACACAATGGTAAAAGTTCAATTTAAAAAGAAGATTTAACTATCCTAAATATATATGCACCAACATTAAACAGATCATCAAGGCAAAAAATTAACAAAGATATTCAGGACCTGAACTCAGCACTGGATCAAATGGTCCTGAGAAACATCTATAGAACCTTCCACCTCAAAATAACAGAATATACACTCTTCTCATCACCACAAGGTACATACTCTAAAATTGATAACATAATCAGATATAAAACACTCCTTAGCAAATGCAAAACAACTGAAATCATAACAACCAATCTTTTGAACCACAGCACAAGAAAAATAGATTTCAAGACTAAGAAAATAACTCAAAACCATACAATTACATGGAAATTGAATAAACTGCTCCTGAATGACTTTTGGGCAAATAATGAAATTAAGGAAGAAATAAAGAAGTTCTTAGAAACTAATGAGAACAAAGATACGACATAACAGAATCTCTGGTACACAGCTAAGGCAGTGTTAAGAGGGATATTCATAGCACTAAATGCCCAGATCAAAAAGCTAGAAAGATCTCAAATTAACAACCTAATATCACAACTAAAAGAACTAGAGAACCAAGAGAAAATCAGCCTCAAAGCTAGCAGAGGACAAAAAGTAAAATCAGAGCTGAAGTGAAGGGGGTTGAGACACCAAAAAAAAATTCAAAAGATCAACAAATCCAGGAGCTGAGTTTTTCAAAAAATTAATAAAATAGATAGACTGCTAGCTAGGCTAATAAAGAAGAAAAGAGAGAAGATTCAAATAAAAACAATCAGAAATGATAAGGGGGATATTACCACTGACTCTACAGAAATACAAACAGCCAACAGAGAATATTACAAACACCTCTATGCACAGAAACTAGAAAAGCTAGAAGAAATGGATAAATTCCTGGACACATACAGCCACCCAAGACTGAACTAGGAAGAAATCCCTGAACAGATCAATAAAGAGTTCTGAAATTGAAGGAGTGATAAATAGCCTACCAACCAAAGAAGCCCAGGACAAGACAGATTCACAGCCAAATTCTACCAGATGTACAAGGAAGAGCTGATACCATCCCTGCTGAAACTATTCCAGAATATTGAACTACATTTTGAGTAACAGGGTATTGTGCTTTGTTTCTATTTGCATAGTTTTCTCCCCGCTATCTGACATCCTTAGCTAAGAAGACTGTTTTGTCTACAGAGATGAAATTAATGCCCTGGTGGCATTGCTTCTGGTCTCCAATGCAAGCCAACTTTCCGTTCCAGCTGCATTAGCTCCTAATAAGAGAGTCAGCATGTCCTTTGAAGCCAGGCATTGACTTCTCTCTAGATATGAAAGTCCTAGATGACATCTTCCAATATAAATCTGCTTTATCTACATTAAACATCTGTTGTTCAGTGTAGCCACCTGCACCAATAATCTTAATGAGATCTTCTAGATAAATTTCTGCAGCTTCTATTCATCAGCACTTGGCTGTTTTATGTTATACTTGACTTATATCTTGGCTTTTTTTATAGACAGTGTCTCACTATGTTGCCCATGCTGGTCTTTAACTCCTAGGCTCAGTTGATCTTCCCACCTCAGCCTCTCAAGTAGCCAATACTACAAGTGTATGCCACTGTGCCTGTCTCCCACATTGCATTTTTATGTTATGAAGTCAGTTTCTTTCCTCCAACCCCATGAGCCAACCTCTGGTAGCTTCAAATTTTTCTTCTGCAGCTTCCTCATCTCTTTTAGACTTCACAGAATTGAAGAGAGTTAGGGCCTTGCTCTGAATTAGACTTTGGTTTAAGGGAATGTTGTGGCTCATTTGATCTTCTATTCAGACCACTAAAAGTTTCTTCATATCAGCAGTAAGGCTATTCTGCTTTCTTAACATTCAGGTGTTCACTGTAGTATCACTTTAAATTTCCTTCTAAGAATTTTTCCTTTACATTCACAAAATAGCTAACTGGTACAAGAGACCTAGCTTTCAGACTATCTCAGCTTTCAGTGTGCCTTCCTAAGTTTAATCATTTCTAGCTTTTGATTTAAAGTGAGAGATGTGTAATCTTCCTTTCACTTGAATACTTAGAGGCCATTTCAGGCTTATTAATTTCAATATCATTGTGTCTCAGGGATTAGACAGGCCTGAGGAGAGGAAAGGAGACAGGGAAATGGCTGGTTAGTGGAGCAGTCAGAACCCACACAACATTTACCAGTTAAGTTTGTCATCTTGTATGACCATGGTTTGTGCTGCCCCCAAACAATAGTAACATCAAAGATCACTGATCACAATAACAGATAAGAAAATTCATTAAAAAATTTGAAGTATTGTGAGAATTGTCAAGATATCACACAGAAATACAAAGTGATCACACTTTTGTAAAAATGGTGGTGATAGCTGTGTTTGACATAGGGTTGCTACAGCCTTCAATTTGTACTAAATGCAATATCTGTGAAAGGTAATACAATGAAGTGCAATAAAATGAGGTATTCTTTTATTCTGGTGTTGCAATCTCACTATTTCTTGATAATTTAAATGCTTTTGAATAGAGCTGATGAAGTGAGAAGGCTCATGATATATGGCAGAAAAACGTTTTGGTGGTTTTAAATTGAAGAACATATTTTTACTGGGAGTCAGACAGTCCTAGAAGGGACCTAGGTAAATGTATGGTGCAAGAAGTAAAGGAGTTTGGTTTTGAGCAGAACTCAAGGGTGGACAATGATGGTTGTGTATAACAAAATAAATCACTATGAGATGCCTTTGCTCACTGGAACTTGTCAAAAGAGCAGCAGGAACGATGGATCCCAATGTCAGCCCTTAAGGAATATAAAAGAAGGTGAGGTATTTGGAGTGTGAATTGAGTCAAGCATCTAATATACTTGACTTACTACCTTATTGTTTGCTGCCTCAATGGAAGAGTGTCCTAAATTGTTCTAAAAGGGGCAATCCCATGTATACAGAATTCCAGAAAGAATCATCTTGTTTTTTTTTTTTCTTTTCCTGCAGTTTAATGGTCACTAAGTCAAAGTGATAATTTTCTTCTTTACTATTCTCCACCTCCAATGTTTCTTTTCAATTTGATTTAAAGGTTATTTTAATGAGAAACTATTTTGACATTGTCATATTGATCACAATTAAGAAAATAAGTGAATGTTAGTCATTCTTCTGGGAAACCAAGAACACTATCCTTCACTTTCATGAAACAAGAAGGAAAGAATTCCAAAGGACACCATGGCACATAGATGCTCCTTTCAGAAGGGTCCAACCAGTTTAATGAGTCACCTGGCTCCACAAGTCATTTCTTTGTAACAAACCCAAGGGCCTTTCTCTCAAAGGGACAGGCAATAACAGCCCTAGGAGATTTCCCATGTTCTCTTAGAACCTTCCTTTCTCCCTCCAGACCCCACAAAGATATCCATATTCATCCTTGCTGCATGTATGGGGAGCATTCAGTGGTTGACATTGTCAAGTATTCAGTACTCAGCTACTTATAACACTGAATGGAAAACAGTACTTTATAAATGTCCTTGAATTTAACATCAACAATTCTGGCTCTGAAAGGTAAGTGCAAGATTCATAAATTTTGCTAAAATAATTTAAATTTTTATTTGTTTAGCAAGAAACTAAAAATAAAAGAACTACTCTCGCCAACTTTAGCTCTTGACCTCAACAGAAACTATGGCCTCAGCAAGAAATGCACCACAGAATAGTCATTGTCTGCACACCCAGCTCAGGCTTCCCAGAGTCTCCAGGGGCATTGTGGATGGTCTACAGAAGCCAAAGCTATTGCTAAGATTGTGTAGGTAAGAATATGAAAAGGAAATCAGAAACACAGTCTGATTTTCAGATTGGGTGGGGCTCCCAGTCCTATACCCTCTATTCATCATCAAAAGTGACCCATGCATTGAAATATTGAAAGAATATTTGAGTAGTTAGAGTCCCTGACCCAGGTAGACAAGCATGAATGGATGTCAAAATGAAGAACTCCAGAGAGGACCTAGGTGTCCAGTGGAGAGGAAGGGAAGGACAACAATTAGTTGGCATGTTATATATCTAAATGGCATAGTCCGGAATTAAGAAGGCACCAGATACTGCACTTCCTGTTTTATATTGGATTTGGGGTGAAAATCC
Organism: Macaca mulatta; assembly: GCF_049350105.2. Taxonomy (NCBI): domain Eukaryota; kingdom Metazoa; phylum Chordata; class Mammalia; order Primates; family Cercopithecidae; genus Macaca; species Macaca mulatta. Next base: position 57,780,432 of record NC_133419.1, read on the forward strand.
CCTGACATGTGCTGAAAGACAATTTACTTCTCATAAAAAAATGAATAAATAATCATATACCAATACTTCATTTTTACTTACTGAAATTTAGTTTCTTAGCCCTGATGTATAATCAAACACCTATGGGTACTTTATAGGTATCATCCTTCCTTTAAATCAAATAGCAAAGCTGTATTATAGGGACAATTAGTTCTATTTCACAAATGCAAAAACTGAGAGTCAGAGAGATTATGCACCAATTGATACAGTTGTCTGGCAGAAGACCCAGGATCTAATTGTTTGACCCTAGTCACTCCATGACTCTCCGATCAGCATATATTGAAGCTCAAGTGGTGTACACAATGAAAGCAAGGTAAGCTCCACTGAACTCTGCCTCAGTCAGGAGGCAAACAGCATAAATGCTGCTCAGAATTTGTCCTCATTCCTGAGTTCAGAGTATGTTCAGAGACTGACAAAGAGAATTGTGAAGGATTTAATGATATTTCACAGTGGAATGGCCAAAGGAATTATGAAAGTTTAAATTTAAAAAAAGGATGGTAGAAGAGGCATCGTAGGGGCTCCAATATTTTAACATTTTTATATAGATATTGGATGGTTTGCACCATTAAACTCAGGGGGAACCAACTGAGAAGTTTAAAAAACAGATTTTAATAACAGAACCAACACCAAAGGCAATAAGGCCTGACACTAGAGTAATTGAGGCACAATTAATGAAGATCAATTAAAGAAGAGATGGATCACATTCTTTAATGAGCTACAGGTTGTCAACTATTGATTTATTATCCCTCAGAATTCACATAGTCAAAGAATTCAGTTCCACTGTTAGAGAAAATTAATTCTTATTCCAAAGTAAAAATAAATTATAATTGCTAGGAATTTGAAGACATTTGGTACTAATATTTATTATTTAGATAAATGTTTCAAACTTTAAGAAAAGCAATAACATTGTTAGTAGAAAATTGTGTTTTTATGAACAGTATAACCAATGATATTCAGCAGAAAATCTCAATGTCATGTTAATATGACTCTTTAAAACTACAAAAGTTGCAAGGAAGGATATGTAATAGGGAGACACATTTAGAAAAGTAATTGAAGATAGATTATGAAGCTCCATGGATATCGTGCTAAAAAGTTTGACATAGATTCCATCAGTATTTCAGTTATAAGGATTGTTCCAGAAAATGGGAAATATTTTATTGATAATACTAAGTAGAGATGTAAATTAAAAAAATGGAATATATGTTAAATATATACATGATTACAAATATGTGAACACTACTTATATATGCCTCAAAGTCAAAATAAATCAAAATGGATTGTGAGGCACTATTAAAGTTAAGGATTTGTAAGTGATTCTTTAGTTGTTAAATATGCAAAACATTAAAATAAAACATATGCAAAAAGAATTTGTAATTCTATAGAATTTACCTATAGCGATTGCTGTTTAGCTGAAGTTAATGGCGAGTAAAGACATTGACTCTGTCAAATGCTATATGCTTTAATATAAATTATTTCCTCACTTCTATTTTCTCATTCTGATGAATATGCTTTTTTCTAATTTTCACTGAACCTTTAGTATGCCCTGAAATTATTACATTGAACTACAGAAATTTTTCTGTTTTTTTTGTATTATTTATTAATTCTGCTTTGTTATGATTATCTCCAAACACAGAAGCTTTGCCTTTGCCACAACACAGTGGCAAAACATCTGAATAAGGCAATAAGCTCCTTAATGAAAATGTAGGCAAGAATGCAACAAAACAATGATCAAGAGGGAGCACTTTGGTTTAGTATTTTCATTATTGCAAATCATAGGGATTTGCTTATCTTGGAGCACAGAATCTACTTCTTTTTACTTATTGCCTTAAGAGAAATACCTAGTAATGGGAATATTTTAAAATGTATCATATTTTGACATGATTTCCACCTTATGCCTGATCCAGTTTGTAGGGTTACTAGATCATTTTCCCCCTTATTTTATTTTTAAATTAATATACAGTAAAAACGACCCTTTTAGTGAACATCTCCACAAATTTTAACGCAAATATAGATTTGTGTAACCACCATCACAATTAGGATACAGAATAGCTGCATCAATCCAAAAGACTCCTTTGTACTACCCCTTTGTAACTTCACCTCTGTCCATTCCAAACCCTGGGCAAACACTAATTTGTTCTCCATCTGTATATTATTGTCTTTTAGAGAATGTCATATTCATTAAATCATGCATTAGATAACTTTGGAGACTAGCTTCTTTTATTCAGCACAATGACTTGCAAATTTATCCGTGTGTGTTCATTCCCTTTTTTTGCTTAGTAGTATTCCATTGTGTGAATGTATTATGGTTTATCATTCACTTGAATGATATTTTGGTTGCTTCCAGTATTTGATAATTATGAATAGAGATGTTATAAACATTCCTGTCCAGGTATTTGTGTGAACATAAGTTTTCATTTCCCTAGAATAAATACCTTGGAGTAATGTTGCCAGATCATATAGTAAACGTATTTTTAACTTAATGAGAAACTACCAAATTATTTTCGAATGTGACTATGCCAGTTTGCATTCCCATCTGCGATGAATAAAACCGTAGGTGCTTCATCTTCTTGCCACCATTTGGTCTTGCCAATATTTTTTTAATGTAACCATTCTAATAAATGTGTGGTGGTATCTCATTATAGTTTTAATTTGTAAATTTTATAAATGAATTTGTGAGATTTTAATTTTAATTTGTAAATGTTTAATGTCTAATGATGTTGAGACACTTGTACTTAAAGTAATTACTGATATATTGTGACTTGTTTGCAGTTTATTTTTGTTTTCAAAAATTAATTTTTTAAAGTTACAAATTAATTTGTAAAAATTAACTTTAGTCTTAAAATTAATTTGTAAAATTTTAATTTTAATTTGTAAATGCCTAATGTCTAATGATGTTGAAACATTTGAGTTTAAAGTAATTACTGATATATTATGGTTTGTTTGCCCTTTTGTTTTTTGTTTTCTATTTGTTCTCTCATTTGTTTCTTTTTTTCTTTCTTTCCCTGCCTTCCTGTGGGTTACCTGAACACGGCCATTCATACATCTTCTTTGGTGAAATGACTATTCAAATATTTGCACTTTTTAAAATTAGGTTATTTTTCTTCTCATTCCTGAATTGTAAGAACCTTTCTCTGTTTCATGTATACATCTTTTTATCCAATACGGTGTTTTCAAAAATTTTCTACAAGTCTGGCTTCATTGCGTTTTCTTGGTGGGGTCTTTTGAAAAGCAAAAGTTTTAAATTTTGAGAAGTCCAATTTTTGATTTTTCATGTATGTATTGTGCTTTTGGTATTATAGTTAAAAAAAAACTTAGCTTTCATATCTAAGATCACAGAGACATTCTTTTGTGTTTTCTTTCAAACAATTTGTAGTTCTAGCTATTGCATTTATGTCTATATTTATCTTGAATTAATTGTTTTGTGTGTCACGAGGTAATTGTATAAACTCCTCCTTTCACATATGGATGTTCAATTGTCTCAGCACAATTTGTTGAAATATAATTGATTTTCCTTGGCACTTTTGGCAACCAGCCGGCGTACACCTTTAAGTAACCTGACTGGGGACCTGTCACATTACAGCCCACCCTGTCCTGTCCCCCGGCTTTTACATTCTTTCTGCAATCTTGCACAAAAGTCCCTGAGTGGGGTAAGAAGGGAAGAAATATATTAATATATAATATATAGCCATGGCTTTTGCATACAGGCCATATCCACAATAGCATAAAAAGCACACACCGTATACACAACAGCATAAAAAGCAGAAGCTAACTACAATTATAATGCCTATTAGCAAAACATACTTCAATGTGTAGGTAGGGTGTGTAACTAATTTGAGAATAAGTCAAAGAAATCTAATTGGGTTGTATCATGGATCTGGACCAAAAAATAATGTAAAACGTCTGTGACATTATTCACTTCATCTGGCATATAGGTGCAACAGGTAATGTATATAAGGGCACATGTTTTTAGGTCTCCAATATGTTGGCAATTGGGCCTCCAGGTGGAGACAATCACCAGTCAACTGGAGTTGCATTATCAGTGCTGTTGAACTGATCACTCCAGTTCTGTCAGGAGAAATGCAGAATATTCTAAGGTGTGCCATTATCATTTGATAGAGGGAGCTCTTCGTATACTTAACAATCAGACTTGTTGCTGACAGCTGCTGTAGTCACAGCCCAGCATAGAAAGACATTACCAGCTGCCATGGGTAGCAGGAACAATAGCTATTGGCGAAAACACAGGTGTTTAGTAGGGACCCTTGTGGGTATATCCATTACTTGAACATTACCACCATATTTTCTCCCATTTGCCCTATTAGGAAGCCCACCATGGACTTCAGGCTTGTCTTGCAGTACCATGTTTGGCTTCCCTCCCTGGAAGCAGGCAAAATAGCAATCAATTGGTAAATTTCTGGCCTTGCCCACATTATCTGCACTATGATCATTCCATTGAAGCCTCACATTGTATTCCATAATATATGCAATTATTTATCAACTAAAAATAAAACTTAAAAAGAAATTTGTTTACAATGTGATACAAAGCATATAAAAATATATATATAGGAGATAAATTCCTGGAAACACATGTGCCACATTTCTAATGGTTGATGTGCGTGATGGTAGCCAGATTTGAGAGAAATGTTTCTTTTGAATTTTCAAGTGTTTCCCAGACTGCTTATATAATTTTTTTTATTTAGAAATAAAATAAGCCCTTTCTTCACTTATACTATTATTACAGTGCTTTCCATGAACTAGTATCTTCACTTTTTCCTTCTCTATGAGGCCGGCTTTCTCTGGACAGAGAACCTAAACTTTATTTATCTTTTTATTTCGCAGAGCCTATTTATTATTGTAATCATGCATTCATTCATTGGACAAGTTTTTTTTTCAGCATGTTATGTACAAGAAGTCGATATTTGTAATACAGGGATAGGATGCAGTTATGGAAGATAATGTATTCATTGAGGAGAATGAACAGTAAAAAACAAATAACAACAAAAATCATAACCCAGTATAAGTGAAGACAATCTAGACATGCGTGAAAGTTGATGTCTATAATACAAATGAAGGTTACCTGATTCACCCCTGGGAGTCAGAAAAGCCTTCGGAGGGAAATTAATCTTGAAAGATGTATAGAAGTCACCCAGGATAATGACGGTGGGAGGTGGTAGCTGTCTACACAGGAGAAAAAGTGGAGCAAAGGCCAGAGAAATTAGAGTACATCAAGAAGACTCTAAATAGTTCAAGAAGTTTGAGTCAGTGTGAGTGGTGAATGGAGACATCCTGAGAGACAGAGTCGTAGGCTGGAACATAAAGGATATTGTATGCTTTGCTAACAAGTTAGGTTTCATTGTGAAGGCTTGAGAGAGTACTGAAAGACTGAAACGAATCTCTTTGGGATCATCTGCTTTTTATTTACCAAGATATCGCTTACACAAATGTGTTGTGAACAAGAATGAAGGCAGTAAAGTAAATAGGTCAATAAAATAGAAAGGAAAAATGGCTAGGTCCTTGACTAAAGTAGGGATGCTGAGAATAGTAAAAAGGAGATAAAGAGATAAAATTGGGAGTTAAATTGTAGATAGGCTCAATAAGATTTTATTAGTTGTGATAAAATAAGAGGAAGAAGACTAGGAGGGCTCACAAGTTGCAGACACAAGAGATTGGGTGGATGGTGGTATCACTCCCCAGATACACAATTTGGAAGGAAAGAATGCCAAAGAAAAGAATGAATGAATTTGTTATGGGGAAGGCTGGGTTTTAGGTACTTGTGGAATTTCCAACTGAAGACTCATTGAATTGTGGTCTAGATGTCTTCTGAGAGATCTGTCTATAAGTCTAGGTATGAGAGGCATTTTAACATGCTCATTATATACAGAAAAGAATGTAAGTAATTTCCCAGAGAGTTAAGTTGAACCATTCTCTTTTTATGTGGAAGACACATAAAAACAAAAACAATCCTGTAGGACATCAATATATGAAGTCACTGTGAATGAGCCTGAGGAACAACCAAAGAAAGCTGGGAATGTGTGATATAAAATCCTCTAACAAATTAATATTCACATTTCTTTCAACAGGAACAATTCACAGAGAAGATGGGGATTAGAAACCATACCACAGTGACAGAGTTTATTATTTTGGGGTTAACTGAGGATCCTACACTTCGTGACATCTTCTTTGTGATATTTCTAGGAATCTACATTGTCACCTTAATAGGCAATATCAGCATAATCACTTTAATAAGAAGCTGTTCCCAGCTTCACACTCCCATGTACCTGTTCCTCAGCCACTTGGCTTTTGTGGACATAGGGCTGTCCACAGTAGTCACACCTATAATGCTTATGGGATTCCTAAGACATGGAGTGGCCCTCCCTGTTACTAGCTGTGAAGCCCAGCTCTATTCTGTAGTCATGTTTGGGACGTCTGAATGCTTCCTACTGGCGACCATGGCCTATGATCGCTATGTGGCCATCTGCTCACCCCTGGTGTACTCCACCTACTTGTCCCCCAGAGTCTGCATCCTCTTAGTGGTGGCTTGCTACCTGGGTGGATGTGTGAATGCCTCAACATTTACTAGTTGTTTATTGAGTCTGTCTTTCTGTGGACCAAATCATATAGATCATTTTTTCTGTGATTTCTCTCCTTTGTTGAAACTTTCCTGCTCAGATATCTCCATTCCTGAAATGATACCTTCCATCTCTTCTGGATCTATCATTGTGGTCACAGTATTTGTTATAGCCATCTCCTACATCTACATCCTCATCACCATCCTGAAGATGCGCTCCAACGAGGGGCGCCACAAGGCTTTCTCCACCTGCACCTCCCACCTCACAGCGGTTACTCTCTACTATGGAACGATTACCTTCATTTATGTGATGCCCAAGTCCAGCTACTCAACTAGCCAGAACACATTGATATCTCTGTCCTACACAGTGGTAATCCCCATAACGAACCCCTTTATCTATAGTCTGAGGAACAGAGATGTAAAGGAGGCACTAAGAAAGGCAGCTGTCAGAATATATTCTTAGGATTAATTCACAGCATTTCAGACAACCTATAAAGTTTTCATTATCGGTATCACACTTAGGACCTACCAAATACTGCTTAACTGACTGCTTAAAATAAAATTATATTTATTTGTTCTAATTTTCACTTTTAAATACTTGTAGACTAATTGGGAGACACCTAGACATCAGTAATAATGATAGTAATATTTATTACTATTATTAAACTCTTATAGATGTCAAGCATTTTTCCTTTATTTATTTTGCAAACAATAGCTTTTACTTACTCTGTGCCAGGCCCTATTCTAAGCATGTTACATATGTTAACTCATTGATTCCTCACAACAACCCTATGAAGTGATGCCACTATTTGTATTTCACAAATAAATCATCTGGGCATAGAGACATTAAGTGGAATGTCCAAAGTCATGAAGTTAAATATGGGACCAGTAAGTATTTGAATCAAGAAAGTTTGATTCCAAACCATTATTTTTCTTCATTTAATTTTCTCAGCAATCCTATGATGCAGGAATAAATTTCCCATAATTTACAGTGGAGAAAACTGTATTGAAAGATACAGTAGTTTTTACAGATAGATGTAAACTTAAGTCCTCTGTTTCCAGGATCCATGCACTTAACCTATATCAAACCATGACCATCGGCCTAATGACATCAACGTTGCTACTGAGCTAGAGGATTTGGGCAGGACAATCAAGCTTAAGCTGGAACTTTGTATCAAGTTTTTGAACAAACCCTACCACTAGATGGTCTAGGTTGTGTAGGCTCTGAATGAGGGTGAAAATTTGAAAGCTGGATTGGTTGTCATCTTTTAGGAGATCAGATCTTAACACCAAGACCACATGATTTAGCTAGTAGTTTATCCATATTTTAAAGCACATTAAAAACAAATAGTCTCCTTAAATATAATGTAATATTTATTTGTAGCAATTAAAAGCAGTGTCCTTTAATTCTTTTTTTTTTTTTTTGAGACGGAGTCTTGCTCTGTGTGGCCCAGGCTGGAGTGCAGTGGCATGATCTTGGCTCACTGCAAGCTCCGCCTCTCGGATTCACGCCATTCTCCTGCCTCAACCTCCCGAGTAACTGGAACTACAGATGCCCACCACCAAGCTGGCTAATTTTTTTGTATTGTTTTAGTAGACATGGAGAATTAAAAACAGTGTCCTTTAATTCTAAGCATTGCAATTAATGTGTTAACAATAGTAGTTCCATAGGTCTGAATTGATACAGAAATTAGAACATGTTTAAAAAAAAAAAACAAACAGAAATGTTGTTGCATATCACATTAACTAAATGTTTTTCTTGGAGAATGATTTATTTTCATTTACATTATCACCATAAGACTAGAAAGGATGAGGAGAGGTCTGCTGGAATACAGAAACTACCAATTCCAAGCAAATATCGAAACTACTGTTTCTGGCATCTGGGAGGAAGACTTAGAATCCAGGTGTCCTTCTTACCTCAGTGTAATGGAGAGAGAGAAGTGAGGGTTGGGAAACATAGAAAATTTTTTTAACAAAATGAAAAGTATTTAACATATGCTATTCAGTGAAAATATAGAGTATCTATAATATTCTGGCAAATTTTTAAATAGAAAATACAGAACAAGGAGTGAAAGGTAACAAGGAAAAACTAAAACACAGGAAATGAATAAATAATGGGGTTTTAGACACATTCCATTTTGAGTTTCTCTTGTTTTAATACTTTATAATAAAAAAACATTAAAAGTAGAGAAAGTTTAATAGTATATGCAAAAGACTTGACACATACTAGGCACTCAAAACCATGTGGATATTTTGAATACAGGCAGAACATAGCTGCCTGAATTTCCCCTTTGAGTAGTGGGAGAGTATATTCTCCTTCCCATTTATGGACAGTAGAATTGTAGCCACATTGTAAATCCCTGTGACCTTGGCAGGGTCTTCCAACCCTTTAGTCATGCATCTTGCACATTAGAGGGATGCAGAACCTAAGGTACTCTTTTCTTAATGTTGTTGGAGACAGTTCAGTTCAACATTATGATTTCCTGAGCACTTATTTAATGTCTTGTGCTGATTTTTAAAAAAAGCCATTGTCTGATCTCTAAATACTTACTATATTGTATAAAACATATGTGTCCCCGCCTAGAAGCAGCTTCTCCATTCCTTCTCGAATCTCTGTTGAATTTGGCCCATCTGCCTTTACTTCAGCTTCCACCACTCCATCAGGGTGACCCAGAAGTCCTACAAAGTGTCCACCTCTGGTCCGGGACTTTTAGCAGGGGCTCCTACAAGAGTGGGCCCAGAGCCCACATCAGCCCCTTGAGCTTTGGTGGACAGCAGCAGCAGCAGCTTCTGGGGCGACAGGGCCCCAGGATGGGTTTGGGTGGAGGCTATGCTGGTCGGATAATATGGGGGCACAATCGCTGTCACGGTGAGCCAGAGCCTGCTGAGCCCCATAAGCTGGAGGTGGACCCCACAGGGCTAGGAAAAGTTGAAGCTGGAGGTAGAGTTTGGCAATATGCAGGGGCTGGTGGAGGACTTCGAGTAAATGTAAGGATGAGATCAACACGTAGACAGAAATGGAAAATGAATTTCTTCTCATCGAAAAAGATGTGGATGAAGCTTACATGAAAAAAGTAGAGCTGGAGTCTCACCTGGAAGGGTTGACTGACGAGATCAACTTCCTCAGGCAGCTGTGTGAAGAGGAGATCTTTGAGCTGCAGCACTGGACTTTAGACACATCTGTCATCCTGTCCATGGACAACAGCAGCTCCCTGGACATGGACGGCATCATCTCCAAGTCCGCACTTAGTCGCGGAGATGACCAGCCACAGCCGGGTGAGGCTGAGAACCTGCACAGGATCAAGTGTGAGGAGATGCAGACGCTGGTGGGGAGGCATCGGGATGACCTGTGGCACTCGCAGGAGATCTCCAAGACAAACTAGAACATCAGCCGGCTCTAGGCTGAGACTCAGGGGCTCAGAGGCCAGGGGGCTTCCCTGGAAGCCACCATCATGGATGGCTTGCAGCGTGGGGAGCTACTGGTTAAGGATGCCAGTGCCAAACTGGTGGAGCTGGAGGCCCTCTGAGCCAGGAAGGCCTTGCCCTACAGCTGCAAGGAGCTGATGAAGGTCTGGCTGGTCCTGGACAGTGAGATCGACACCTACAGTACGCTGGGAGAGGGCAAGGAGAGCCGGCTGGAATCTGGAATGCGGAACATGAGTATCCACATGAAGACCATTGGAGGCTACTCAGGTGGGCTGAGCTGGCAAGCTCTTGCTTCAGCTATGGCCTGGGCTCCTTCCAGTCCAACTTTGGCTCTGGCGGGGTCTCCAGCTCCTTCAGCCACACCAGCTCCTCCAGGATCTTGGTTGTGATGAATATCAAGACCTGAGATGGGAAGCTGGTGTCTGAGTCCTCTGATGTCCCACCCAAGTGAATGGCCTCTGTAGTCCGTCCAATCCTACCCCTTCCTGTGGCTGTTCCAGAGCTTATGAGGGAGGCAGCTGTGCAGAGAAGAATAGAGAACAGGAGACCTATCTAAGGCCAAGCCCTAGCCCTCAGCCCACCCTTGTGGGGAGTTCTGCCTTAGGTACCCCCTGTTGCCCATGCCCCCAACTAAAAATCAATTTAATTTAATTTATTAATTATTTTTTTCCAAAATAAAGTCACAGCTAACTCTACCAACTTACAAGACAGCAAGCAAACAAAAACAACAATACCAAAAAATAAAACACATCCATATTTACTTGTCTAGAAGTAATTTGGTACTCACAACATGGTAAGTGCAATGAGGAGTATGCCTAAAGAAAGGACACTTTTCCTAACCACTATTGTAGAATAACACTTTCTGGAGAATAAAGCACTAAAACTTGGTCTCACAACATGACGAGATTAATAAGGTAAGGCAGTGGAAAGGTGTTCCAGGTATTAGAAGTTGCATAATCAATGGCACACAGGAATAAAATAGCAGGTGTTTGGGAAATTACAAGTCATTCTACATTTATGAGGCTTTCAGTATGGGGTGAAAAGAAGTGGAAACAGGTGATGTCTATATGAAACAGGTCATAAAAAGCCTTACATTTGATGTGAAAGTATATTTTATGCAATAATGAACTATTGAAAGCCTTTTGTAAAATGGTTAGATATGTTTAGGTCATTCTGACAACAAAGTAAAGCATATCTTTGAGGATGCCTGGTTAGGTAACAATCTACAGTACTCCAGTAGACAAAGGATAAAGATTTGAATATCAGTAATAGAAAAATACAAAACAAGGAGAGAACAACCTTGAGAAAGATTTAGGGGAGATAATTGGTAGAAATTGTTGATTGTTGGATGGGGGATTAGATAGAAGGAATAATTTGGATAACTCCCATGGTCCCAACTTAGGTGAAGGAGTGCTCTTACTGACACCAGTCTCCCATTTAAAGTCCCAGGTTAGAGTAGGAAAGAGAGCAGTGTCTGTAAAATCTGTAAATTCTGTAAAATCTGTACGCACACTGCCATCAGAAGAGCAGATGTTGTGAGACTCAAAGGCCAGCTTTAAGGATTAAAGTTTCTTAATCTCACATAGACCAGTCTTCTCCAATTTCTGAATTCAACTCTAAATGCCCTGACCCCTTGATCCTGTCTGCCCTGCTTTTTCACCATAATAATGAACATTTGTGATTGTCTTGGAGATGTGGGCTCTTTTTTGGTTCCATATGAACTTTAAAGCAGTTTTTTCCAATTCTGTGAAGAAACTCATTGGTAGCTTGATGGGGATGGCATTGAATCTATAAATTACCTTGGGCAGTATGGCCATTTTCACGATATTGATTCTTCCTATCCATGAGCATGGTATGTTCTTCCATTTGTTTGTGTCCTCTTTATTTCACTGAGCAGTGGTTTGTAGTTCTCCTTGAAGAGGTCCTTTACATCCCTTGTAAGTTGGATTCCTAGGTATTTTATTCTCTTTGAAGCAATTGTGAATGGAAGTTCATTCCTGATTTGGCTCTCTGTTTGTCTGTTACTGGTGTATAAGAATGCTTGTGATTTTTGCACATTAAGTCAAAAGAACAAAGCTGGAGGCATCACGCTACCTGACTTCAAACTATACTACAAGGCTACAGTAACCAAAACAGCATGGTACTGGTACCAAAACAGAGCTATAGACCAATGGAACAGAACAGAGTCCTCAGAAATAATACCACACATCTACAGCCATCTGATCTTTGACAAACCTGAGAGAAACAAGAAATGGGGAAAGGATTCCCTATTTAATAAATGGTGCTGGGAAAATTGGCTAGCCATAAGCAGAAAGCTGAAACTGGATCCTTTCCTTACTCCTTATACGAAAATTAATTCAAGATGGATTAGAGACTTAAATGTTAGACCTAATACCATAAAAATCCTAGAAGAAAACCTAGGTAATACCATTCAGGACATAGGCATGGGCAAAGACTTCATGTCTAAAACACCAAAAGCAACGGCAGCAAAAGCCAAAATTGACAAATGGGATCTAATTAAACTAAAGAGCTTCTGTACAGCAAAAGAAACTACCATCAGAGTGAACAGGCAACCTACAGAATGGGAGAAAATTTTTGCAATCTACTCATCTGACAAAGGGCTAATATCCAGAACCTACAAAGAACTCAAATAAATTTACAAGAAAAAAACAAACAACCCCATCAAAAAGTGGGCAAAGGATATGAACAGACATTTCTCAAAAGAAGACATTCATACAGCCAACAGACACATGAAAAAATGCTCATCATCACTGGCCATCAGAGAAATGCAAATCAAAACCACAATGAGATACCATCTCACACCAGTTAGAATGGCGATCATCAAAAAGTCAGGAAACAACAGGTGCTGGAGAGGATGTGGAGAAATAGGAACACTTTTACACTGTTGGTGGGACTGTAAACTAGTTCAACCATTATGGAAAACAGTATGGCGATTCCTCAAGGATCTAGAACTAGATGTACCATATGACCCAGCCATCCCATTACTGGGTATATACCCAAAGGATTATAAAGTATGCTGCTATAAAGACACATGCACACGTATGTTTATTGCAGTACTATTCACAATAGCAAAGACTTGGAATCAACCCAAATGTCCATCAGTGACAGACTGGATGAAGAAAATGTGGCACATATACACCATGGAATACTATGCAGCCATAAAAAAGGATGAATTTGTGTCCTTTGTAGGGACATGGATGCAGCTGGAAACCATCATTCTTAGCAAACTATCACAAGAACAGAAAACCAAACACTGCATGTTCTCACTCATAGGTGGGAACTGAACAATGAGATCACTTGGACTCAGGAAGGGGAACATCACACACCGGGGCCTATCATGGGGAGGGGTGAGGGGGGAGGGATTGCATTGGGAGTTATACCTGATGTAAATGACGAGTTGATGGGTGCAGCACACCAACATGGCACAAGTATACATATGTAACAAACCTGCACGTTATGCACATGTACCCTACAACTTAAAGTATAATAATAATAAATGAATTTAAAAAAAATAATGAACATTTGTAAGTAGGCAGCTTTTTGTCTTTTTCCTGAGGTCCTGACCCTGGTCCTCATCTTTTGATAAACAACATCTCCAATAGTCCTGTAAAAATTTCAGGTGTATCCTGATTCCCATGACATCTTGTAGCATTAGTTATGCAAACTCTGCGGTCCTGAGTATAAAGATTAGCCTCCTTTGGATATTTTGGATTCATGTCTCAAAGTTTAGAGTGTTCACAGGTCTCCTGTATTTTATGCCAGTTATCATTTAAGCCTTCACAATTGTCAATTAATTCAAGTCAAAGGCCAGTGATAAACAAGAACTTTCTAATCTGTTAAGATTTGTATATCCTTGTTGGCATGTTTATGAGTAATTCAGGGAGAAAGTAGAGGACTGACCACAAACATTGATAATTTCCTGCCATTGTGATCTCCAAGCCAATGAGGGCTATTTGATCAATGCCTTAAAATTGCTTGACATGTAGATATAGGATAATCATTTATCCATTTATTTCAAAAATATTTGTTGAGAATTTATCATAGTCGAGAACTGAGTAAGCACTGAAGGTATATTGATGAATAGAAAAGACTTTGCATGAAATTTAGATTTCGGCAAAAACACTAGAAAATAAATCAACATTATAAATACAGAATATGGTAAGTGATGTGGAAGAAACAAATCAATAAGGTTAATATGACTGTTAAGGGTAAATGTGGTGATATAAGTGGTACTATAGGTAAAGTGACAGGGAAGGCCACGTGGGGCAGGTGATATTTGAGTAGAAGATGGAATGATCAGAAAGACCCACAGAAGGAGAGTGGAGTCGGGGAAGCTGCCAGACAAGAAACAAGATATGCAAAGATCCTGATATTCTCAAAAAATAAAAAGAAGACAATGGTAAACCAGATGAAGAGAGGTATACCAAAAGGGTTAGATCATGCGTGGGGAGCATCACATGCCATGGAAAAGTGTTTGGATTTTATGCTAAAACGAATGGGAAGCACCAAATGTTTTCTAAATGGGTGTAGCCTAATTGCAATTCACACTTTTAAAGAATACCTCTATTGTTGTATGTAAAAATTGACTATAAAAACACATTTTATTATATTACACTATTTCATGAGTCAGAAATTAAGATTGGGTTTAGCTTGGCAATTTTACTCTACATAGCATTAATGAGGATCACTTAGTGATATCCAGATGGCATCTTTGCATGTCTACAGAATCAAAGATGGCATCATTCAAATGCCCAGCATCTTCACAGGGATGGTTTGAAAGCCTCTTCCTCTCCATGTAGTCATAGGATCATTCTATATGGTCTCACTAGCAGTTTAGTTGGATTTCTCACTAGTGGTTCAAGACTTTAATAGCAAGTGTTCCAAGAGATTAAAAGAAATCTGCAGTATTTACTATCACCTAGCCTCAGGAGACCTAGACATCTTGTCTACCTTTGTCTACAGGTAAAGCAAATTAGTAATTTCAGTCCAGATTCAAGAGAAGGGAAATTAGATTGCACCTGTCAATAAAAGAGGTAGCAATGATGTTGTAGCCATCTCCAGCCTACCACAATCCCTCTGGCCACAATTATTTATATATTTCCTACATGTCAAATTACATTTATACATCCCAGAATCCTCTAAAATATCATACAATTACAGCATCACAATTAAGTCCATCATCATGGGATTTAAACCAAGTTCAGACATGGGTGAGTTTCCTTGGGCACAGCTTCTGAAATACAGTCACTCTTGATTGAAAGACATGCGAACTAAAGAGACAAGTCATCTGCCTCGTATATACCCAACAGGCACTGTTGATGCAGGGGTAGAAAAACTGCAGTGAACACTCCCATTCATAAGGGGGGAATACAGGAGTCATGTAGCAATCACTGGCCCATTGCAATTCCAAAACCCAACTAGACAGATATTGCCATTTTCTTGATCAGGGCCCAATCCTGCTCCTTGTTAATAAATCTCTGTGTCCCTTGGCTCTGCCTTCTGAGTTTTTGGTTCCATCCTCTGAATCATTGTTCCTTTTCCAGAAAAAAAAAAATAGCCTATGTTATAGCTGAGTAGTTTTCTTGGCCTATTTCCTAATTATTTTAGGTCAAGAGTCCAAAACTGGGCCGGGCGCGGTGGCTCAAGCCTGTAATCCCAGCACTTTGGGAGGCCGAGACGGGCGGATCACGAGGTCAGGAGATCGAGACCATCCCGGCTGACACGGTGAAACCCCGTCTCTACTAAAAAATACAAAAAAACTTAGCCGGGCGAGGTGGCGGGCGCCTGTAGTCCCAGCTACTCGGGAGGCTGAGGCAGGAGAATGGCGTAAACCCGGGAGGCGGAGCTTGCAGTGAGCTGAGATCCGGCCACTGCACTCCAGCCTGGGCGACAGAGCGAGACTCCGTCTCAAAAAAAAAAAAAAAAAAAAAAAAAAAAAAAAAGAGTCCAAAACTTCTTTTCACTTTGCACCATCCCTGTCCCTTTCAGTCTCAGCTGGTATAATTTCTTTAAACACACAGTGGGAGTCATCATGAAAATACAAATGAAATATCAAGGAGATTCTACTCTTCACCCACTAGGATGGCTAGAATTTAAAAGTATGATAATAAAAAGTGTTGGTGAGGATGTGGGAAAATTGAAACCCTCATATACTGGTAGATATTGAAAACGGTGGGATCATTTTGGAAAATAATCTTCCAGTTACTCAAACTATTAAACAGAAATACCCTATGATCCAGAAATTCTAGATATATGCCAAAGAGAGATAAAAGCATATGTCCACACAAAACTCATGCATGAATGTTTATAGTAGCATTATTTACAAAACCAAAAGGTAGAAGCAATGCATGGATCCATTAACTTACAAGTGAATAAGGAAAATGTAGTATATCCATATAATGGAATATTATTTAGCCATTGGAAAGAATGAAGAACTGATATATGTATCAACATGAATGAACCTTGACAACACTACACTAAGTAAAAGAGACTAGTCACAAGAGACCACATATTATCTAAGGCCATACATACGAAATGTCCATATAGACACAGAAGGTAGACTGGCGGTTTCTTACGGCTGGGGGGATAGGAGTATGTAAGGTGATACTAAAGGATACAGGGTTTCTTTTTGAGATGATTAAAACTTTCTAAAATTGACTATGGTGAGTCTTGAAAACATCTGTGTATATGCTAAGAACATTAAATTATACACTTTAAAACTAATTTGTATGGTATGTGAACTATATCTCATTAAAGTTGTTAAAAACAACGTGGTCTTTCTTTGTATCAAATTATAAACTACTGAATTAGACAAAATTCATACTCATAAAGCTCTTCCAGTTAACTCTGTCTCTGGAGTTTTATGTGGTTTCTGCCAGAAACCTTGTGATTTTAAAAGCTTTGTTTTTGGCCGGGCGCGGTGACTCACGCCCAGCACTTTGGGAGGCCGAGGCAGGCTGATCACGAGGTCAGGAGATCCAGACCATCCTGGCTAACACGGTGAAACCCCGTCTCTACTAAAAATACAAAAAAAAAAAAAAAAAAAAAAAAAAATTAGCCGGGTGTGGTGTTGGGCGCCTGTAGTCCCAGCTACTCCGGAGGCTGAGGCAGGAGAACAGCGTGAACCCGGGAGGCGGAGCTTGCAATGAGCCGAGAACGCATCACTGCACTCCAGCCTGGGCGACAGAGCCAGACTCTGTCTCAAAAAAACAAAAACAAAAACAAAAACAAACAAACAAAAAAACTTTGTTATTTAGAAAGAAAAACGAGGGTCTTTAAAGCATGCCATTAAGATTCTTAGAAGGACATAGATTAGCTTAAAGGGTCAGAGAGGACTTAGATCTTTCTGAGGTCTCAACAGAGGATCTTACAGCCCCAACCTGAATTTGATCTTTGACCTGAAGTCGTTTCCTACTATGAGAATCCTTCTGGAAGATATCAGGAATGAGAAATAGCCTTATTTTCAAAGCCAGCAAGATCTAGCTTTCTTATATTTTTTTCTAAATGTTTCTTTGAAAAAAATCTTTCTTTAGTTCACAGATCTCTGGTTATAGTTTATCATAGGCAACTATAAGAAGCCAGGTAATGCTTTCTACACTCTTCCTGGAAACCTTCCCAGACAAATCTGAGAGTATATTAGATATCCTTTCTCTTTTCCAATTTGTCACAGGTGGCAATATTATCAAACTTTCCATCACTACTCAGCAAATGTGTTTTTTATCAGCTCTTAAAAATATTTTCCTTACTATTTTTCCAACCCTTACCATCTATTACTGTTGAATGTAGAAACATGTTAGGTCATAGAGAAATTGAGGTTGCATATATAAATTTTGGAGTAAACAATGTTTAAGTGGTGCTATGGTTTGAATGTATGTCCTTCAAAATTCAGGTTTGCTAATGTGATAATACTGAGAGGTGGAGCCTTTAAAAGCTGATTGGGCCACAAAGGTTCATCTCTCATAAATAGAATTAAGTATCCCTTTTAAAAGGCTTGACAGAAGGAGGCCACCTCTTCTTGCCCTTCTCACTTTCCCCATGTAACACTGCAGTATTCTTTACTTCCAGAGGGTGCAGCCCTCACTAGTCACCAAATGCCAGGGCCTTGATATTGGACTTCCAGCCTTCAGAATTGTGAGAAAAAAATTCATATTTTAAATAAATTACCCAGTCTGTGGTATGCTGTTATAGCAGCACAAAATGGACTAAGACAAGTGGTATTGTCTTAAAAATCATAAAATTGCATGAGATCAATAAGTGGCTATAAATGTAAGGATGTATATGATAAGTTACAAGGTAGTCTAACATTTAAAGGTCTGATAGAGTTGCAATCTTCAGGAAAGATGAAGACAAATGGACAAGAGAGGTAAGGAAAAACCCAAATTGGGAATGTGAGATTGCAGAATACAAAAAAGAAAGCGATTCAAGATGGGAGAGGGCGGGTACTTGTTTAATGCTTCTGAGGTTTGGCAGAGGGGTGAGTGTAGGTAATTTAGCAAGAGCAGTTTCAGAGTGGATTGAAGCCAGGTGGGAATGTAGTTGAGATGGAACTGATAGGTGAAAATAATTTCAGCAAAAGGGTAGGCCGTGAGGCCAGAAGTGGGGAGGATATTTCAGGAATAGTGAGTAACTCACTTTTGCAGGGTCATTGAGTTAGTGGAGGAGAATAGGGAATTATAACGCTGAAAAACTAGTATGGTTATACTGAGGAATTCTTTAAAATCTGACTAAACATTTATGAATGTGAGCAAGATGGCTAAAAGTAAATAAAAGTGACTAAAAATTTAGACCTGAACTTGAATGCATTAAGTCCCATCTGGTGTTGATAATTCATTGATGATCAAATCAGATATATATATGTATATATAGGGAAATATATATATATATATTGAGAAATCAGCTGTAATTAAAAATCCACCTGTGCAAATCTGTAAACCAAAGTGTAAGTTGTTTGTGAGACTAGGTGAAAGAATATAGAGTGTGCTGCAGTTACATCTCAGCTGTTCTAAGAGGATTCCATTTCATACTTGAGTTCTTTAAAAACATTGTCCATCGTTACTATCATCTGCACATTTTAAGAGGAAATATTTTCTAATAAAGTGGAAACATCTATGAAGAAAGTGGGTGAAACTAAAAGGCCCTAGAAATGTCTGCTCATTCAAAATTTTTGTGATAAAGTATATAGATAAAAACGAATAGGTCAAAATGAAAGCTTATCTATACACATACCTCCATGTCTTCAGCATATTATTTTTATGCTGAGTCTAAAGAATAATTGCCCAAGAACTTCTGTCTTAAAGTATGTTAGTAAAGAAATCTAACATTGGTGTGAATATATAACTTAATTTCTTTTGTAATCTATAAGTGTATATTTTGATATGTATGATACATAATACTTTGTAATACAGTCATGCGTAGTATTAACAATGGGGATATGTTCTGAGAAATGAGTTGTTAGGCAATTTCATCATTGTGCTAACATCATAGGGTATACTTACCCAAACCTAGATGGTATAGCCTACCACACATACAGGCCACATAATATAGCTTATTACTTCTAGGCTACAAACCTGTACTGCATGTTGGTATACTGAAAACTGTAGGCAATTGCAACAAAATGGTAAGTATTTGTGTATCTAAACATATCTCAACATAGAAAAAGTCAAGGAAAAATATGGCATAGAAAATTAAAAATGGTACACTTGTATAGGGCACTTATGAATGGAGCTTGCAGGAATGGGAGTTGCTCTGGGTGAATCAGTAAGTGAGTGGTAAGTGAATACGGAGGCCTAGGACATTCCTGTGTAATAGACTACACTAATACACCTTAGCTTACTGTAACATTTTTGCTTTATAGATCAAATTTTTAAAACCTTTCTGACTCTAAATTTTAATTTTTATTTTTCTGTCTGTTACCTAGGCTACAGTGCAGGGGCACGATCGTGACTCACTGCATCCTTGACTTCCTAGTCTCAGGTGATCCGCCTACCTCAGCCTCCTGACTAACTAGGACTACAGGCATATGTCACCATGCCTGGCTAATTTTTGTTGTATTTTTTTGTAGAGTCAGTTTCACCATGTTGCTGAGTCTTGACTTAAACTCCTGGGCTCAAGTGATCCTTCCATCTTGGCCTCCCAAAGTGCTAGGATTACAAGTGTGAGCCACTGTGCCTGGCCTTTTTGACTCTTTTGTCATAACACTTAGCTTAAAACACAAATACATCGAACAATGGTTTAAAAAATATTTTCTTTCTTTGTATCCTTATTCTATAAACTTTTTCTATTTTTAATTTTTTAAATTTTGAACTATTTTGTTAGAAACCAAGACCTAAACGCACACACTAGCCTAGACCTATACAGTTATGATCAGCAAAGTCACTGTCTTCCACCTCCACATCTTGTCCCACTGGAAGGTGTTCAGGGGCAATAACACGAATGGAATTGTCAACTCTTATGATACAATGACTTCTTCTGGAGTATCTCTTGAAGGACCTGCCCAAGGCTGTTTTACAGTTAAGTTTTTTCATGTAAAGCGAGTATACTCGAAAATAACAATCAAAAAGTAGAGTAGATATATAAATCAGTAATATAGTCATTTATTATCATTATCGAGTATATGTATTGGATGTAATTGTATGTGCTATACTTTTATATGATTGGCAGCACAATAGGTTTATTTAGACCAGCATCACTACAAACATGTGAGTAACACACTGCTCTACATTATGATGGCTATGGTATTACTAGGCGATAGGAATTTTTTAGTCCCATTATAATTTTATGAAACTGTTATATATGTGGTCTATTGTTGATCAAAACACTGTTATGTGCTGCATGACTGTACATAAAGTCATATGTGAATTCAATATTTCAGCTTCAATACATAACTTCAAATGTAAAAATTATGATAGTAGCACCCAAGAACATGAGGCAGGTGGTAAAAGACTCTTTGTACCAAGAAGCCAGGGCTAAGATGGATATTATTTTGTGTCCTGCTTTTGTCGGGACCACTAGGACTGCTGCTTTTAGGCCTGAATGGTACACATCTAGGGGATTCTGACAAGTGAATGTGCCTCTAGCCAAGGCCCAAGTGTTTAGAGATTGCTGCAGACCAGGAATGGGACAAGACTAGTGGCCACCAAGACATGGCCATGTGGGAAGCATACGGTCTTGTGGGTACATACCCCATATGATGGTTTTCCTGTTTTTGTTTTTTTTGTTTTTGTTTTGTTTTGTTTTTTGAGACAGCGTCTCACTCTGTTGCCCAAGTTGGAGTGTAGTGGTACGATCTTAGCTCACTGCAACCTCCACCTCCCGGGTTCACGCCATTCTCCTGCTTCAGCCTCCCTACTACAGCCGCGTGCCACCACACCCGGCTAATTTTTTGTATTTTTAGTAAAGACGGGGTTTCAACATGTTAGCCAGGATGGTCTCAATCTCCTGACCTTGTGATCTGCCCGCCTCAGCCTCCCAAAGTGCTGGGATTACAGGCGTGAGCCACCGCGCCTGGCCAATGGTCTTCCTGTTTTAGAGGAAGGTAAGAATGAAACTTCTTTTACCATCAGCTTAACATAAAGGTTGACATTCTTAGAGACAATGGAGGAAACTGGCACAAAAGAAAACAAGAAACTAAACCCAGAATATAAAAACAATTCCAGACTCTTGGTAAGGGAGAAGCCTGCCCCACTGGAGAATCATAAAACAAAGAGAATCCGCTATACAATTGAGGGTCATAAGCCTGCTATTTTCATTTTCTCTAGACAAAGAAGTACATCTTAGTAAAAATCTTTGCTATTGAGAGTTACATGGATGAAGGTATCTGGCGCTTAAAGGGTCAACAGAACTCTTGGTTGTCTTTCCTGACTTGTACCTTGCATAAGGTGCGGTCTGCCAGGCCTGGTCTCTACTGCCCATACCTGCTGATTTACCCTATCTTCTGGCCTGAGAGGAACACAATTTTTGAGCTTATGAGTAAGCCAAGATCTGACCAATTAAACTTTCAAATAGATGTATATTAATTCTCCAAAAGACCTATAAGACTTCCCCAGATTTTATCAGGTAGAATAAGTTGTCCTCTCCTGTATATTCCCCTAACAGTCATTCCAAATTTGAGATTGAACCCACCTAGGGGTTTGTTTGGAAATGGTAGATTTTTGTTTACTAGGACTGGAGAAGACAATCAGCCTAGAATGGGCAGGAGCCAAGAATGGTACATGTTTGCAATACACAGTCACACACACACACACACACAATAAAGCATTTTCTTGCCCAAATGTCAAGGAAACTACTGTTAAGAAACATAATATGTAACACTTTGTTCATACCATTTGAATAGAAACCACTGTATTTTTTTTTAAATTTTAGTTTAGGTTCTGTGATACATGTGCAGAATGTGCGGGTTTGTTACATAGGTACACATGTGCCACGGTGGTTTGCTGCACCTATCAACCAATCATCTAGGTTTTAAGCCCTCCCTAACATGCATTAGGTATTTGTGTTAATGCTCTATCTCCCCTTGCCTCCCATCCCCCGACAGGCCCTGGTGTGTGATGTTCCCCTCCATCACATGAGATGATCAATGAGAAAAATGTCCATATTTTCTCATTGTTCACCTCCCACTTATGAGCAAAAACATGCAGCGTTTTGTTTTCTGCTCCTGTGTTAGTTTGCTGAGAATGATGACTTCCAGCTTCATCCATGTCCCTGCAAAGGACACGAATTCATTCTTTTTTTATGGCTGCGTAGTATTCCATGGGGTATATGTGCCACATTTTCTTTATCCAGTCTATCATTCATGGGCGTTTGGGTTGGTTCCAAGTCTTTGCTATTGTAAATAGTGCTGTAATAAACATACACATACATATGACTTTATAGTAGATTTATTTATAATCCTTTGGGTTTATACCCAGTAATGGGATTGCTGGGTCAAATGGTATTTCTGGTTGGAACATTTATTTCATTATTGTGAACTTCTTAAAAGAAAAGTACATGACGCATACAACTTCATTTCTTTAGTTCATAGCCTAGTGCTAGGAATATGAAAAATATTACATAAATATTTGTTGAATTAGAGTTAATATTTAACAAATAAATATTTGTTGAGTGCTCGCTCTGTACCAGACACTGTGCTTTGAGCTGAGGATAATTAGGCCAGCCTCCCACATCACTATTTTGCCCACCCACCAAAGTTTGTACAACTGTACTTCCAACTCCCAGTGGCCTGTTAACTCTTATCTTCTTTATGTCTCAGTTTAAATTTTGCAAGTGAAATTTTCCTTGATCCTCACAAAAGATATCATGAAGAATTAGGGCTGAGAAAAAAAAGCCAGAGGCTGGGGCTTTTGACAGTGTAGCAGGATGGGCACACAGAGGTTGGGGGTCAAAGATGTCAAGGCAGCTAAGACTCGACAGACCAAGATCCTGCAGAGTAATAAACTGCAGATAATTTAGTCTGAAATGTGATGTGTAACTTCCCATTAAGAAATTTAACTACTCGTAAGCTGCACTGGGCTGGCAGAATATCAAAACACTAAGCAGGAAGCAGCCTGTGGGAGGCTGAAGATCTGAGCAGATTTCAACCTTCTGAAATGCTGATATGATAGAGTTTGATAAAAATACCATTTAAGATGGAGGGGACTGAGAATACTCCAAGCTTTTATGTGAGGCTCGTAAAGTGCTGCACCTTACCTGGAAATAAGACCAGCCTTGATGTGTTGCTGAATTCGGTTTGCCAGTATTTTATTGAGCATTTTTGCATCAGTGAAAGGGAGTTTATTAAGGAGAATTGATTCACACGATCACAAGGTTAAGTCCTACAATAGGCCATCTGCAAGTTGAGGAGCAATGAAGCCAGTGGTGGATCAGCCCGAGTCCCAAACTCTCAAAATGAGGGAAGCCCACAGTACAGCCTTCAGTCTGTGGCCAAAGGCCCAAGAGCCCTTGGCAAAACATGAGTATAAGTCAAAGAGTCCAAAAGCTGAAACACTTGGAGTTTGATGTTTGAAGGCAGGAAGCATCCAGCATGGGAGAAAGACGAAGGCCGGGAGACTCAGAAAGAAAGAGTGTCAAATTCTGGGATTCAGAACACAAAAACATGTGTCCACGAACATAAACCACATTCTTTAATATCAACTCTTTCTTTTCTACAGACAATATTTTACTCTCACACATACCTTCTCTTTTTTTCATTCTTCAGTTGATTCAGAACTTGGGAGGGGAAAATGAGTTTAAATATAAATCCTCTCCCAAAAGGACTGTAACAGTGCCAGATGCAGCCATACCCTCTACATCTGTGTGATTGAATTAATTGAGCCCCTTAGAATTGAAGAACAGAGGACAGATTTCTGCATGGACTTATCATAATCAATTGGGAAGCACTTAATTCTCCAGACAAAAGAGACTTAGATGAGGATAGATTAATATATGACATATATTTCTTTTGAGAGAAGGAAAAGGAGGGAGGGAGGCTGAACATTTAGACAGGTACACAGTGAGGGCCACACCAAGTCTGTTGGAGTACTAGTCCTCACAAGAGGTGACATTTGTGAGGTGATCACATTAAGAAAAGAAACAGAGGAGAAACAGTTTGGGGAGAAATATGATAAATCCGGTCACAGCACGCTGAGTGTGAGGGTCCTAGGGAAAAGGTCAATGAAGTCTATCTGTCCTCCAAGGAAGGTTGTATTTGGAGATAGGAATACTGTTAACCACATAGGGGACAGCTGACCCCACGGGAGAAAATGAAGTCTCCCTTGGGTTCCATGGGGAATGGGGATAAGGACAGAGATCTGAGGATGTACCCTGGACAAGAGTGAAGTGTGGAGGGTGAGATGAAGAAGAGGCTGAGAGAAAGAGTCCATGAAAACCTTCAACCACCAGAGTTCAGTGTTCTCACCATGATGCTAAGATGGCTCTTTCTCAGACTGAAGTTACACCTTTGGGTGCCCTCTCTTTGGAAAGGGCCACATCTGTGCTAACATTAACCCCAGAATTATTGCATTGGGAGGATTATAGACCCATAATTAATGCAAATAAAGAGGTATAAACAGGGAAACAGGACCAGAGAAATTGCACAATATGACTTCTAGACAGAAGAAGAGATTTCCTTGATCTGGTCAGTGAAGAACCCAGGAATGGGAGGTTGGACTGTAAAATGAATGGTCTCTCCCTACTGTCTTGGGATCTGTATGACATCATTACTATACTAATAATGCAAATATATTAACTAAAATGTTAATCAGAAATTGTTGTGGAAGAAGCACTGGAGGGAATCAATGTAGAGACAATTGCCTTAATCAGACTGGGTCACAAGCCCCTACAAAAAGGAAAGTTGAAGAAGCAGTGATGATGGGCACCTTTTTGAGAGACACTGTAAAAATGTGTGGCAGATATATGTTTTGCCTGGATCATAATTTCACGTCTCCTATCTATAAGCTGTTGGTCAAAGAAAGTCTCACTATCTAAAGAAACGTTTGCTTTCAAAATCCAACTCTAGTGCTCATCTGTTAAGACTTCATTTATAAAAAGAGTTAGCTGACGTTTATTCAGAGTTTCTTCTGTGCTGTGTGGGTTGTATCTCTTAATGGCCAAATACAGGAATCATAATTTTTGCTCTGGCTTAAATAAAAGAAAAAAAATAGAAGCTTTTTGACTCTCAGATTGCCATTTTCAAAAGTTTAAACATCCATGGACCACAGCAGAGTAGGACATTTAAAGAAAGTAACCTGGACTGCCTGACTTGTTAACATTACCATTGATTACACATCTATTGGAAATTCCTTTCCCAGATGTTGTTTTATAAGATGGGATTTAGAAAAAGTTGATCTTTGAAATATGTCTCTTTGTGTCTCTATTTAATTAGAACTCTGTAATTGGTGAATGGGGGACATCTCATTAGAAGCTGTTTTCTGAGGTATTCTTACCTTGACAAATCCATGTTTAATTTGATTCCAGGCTGGGCGCAGTGGCACATTCTGTAATCCTAGCGCTTTGGGAAGCCCAAGGCAGGCGAATTGCTTGAGCTCAGGAGTTCAAGACCAGCCTGCCCAACAGGGTGAAACCCCGTCTCTACCAGAAATACAAAAATTAGCCAGATGTGGTGGTGCGCACCTGTAGTCCCAGCTAGTCAGGAGGCTGAGGCAGGAGAATCGCTTGAAACTGGGAGGAGGAAGTTACAGTGAGCCGAGAAGAGATTGCGCCACTACACTCCAGCCTGGGTGACAGGATGAGACTCCATCTCAAAAAAAAAAAAAAAAAAAAAAAAAAAAAAAAAAAAATGACTCCAGCAGATGTCCATATAAATTACACAATTACCTTTGTACATGGAAGTAAGCATTGGCCTTCTATATTTATACAAGCTCTTCACTATATAAGTGATATAGTCAATGACAAATATAAATAGAATATTAAGCGCAAATGTCTCCCAAATCATTGGTTTTGTTATTTATGGATTATACCTGATTTAATTCAGGGAAACCAATGTGTTCTTGCCATCAATTTTCTCATGGCCTCTTTCACCTCCTTATTCCTAAGACTGTAGATGAGGGGGTTCAGCATGGGAATCATCACCGTGTAGATCACAGATGCCACCTTGACCTGATCCGCTGAATAGCTTGACTTGGGCATCACATAAACAAACAAAATGGTCACATAGAACAAAGTGACTGAAGTGAGGTGGGAAGCGCAGGTGGAGAAAACGTTCTTCCTTCCCTCAGTAGAGCGCATCTTCAGGATGGAGCGGAGGATGTAGATGTAGGACATGATTATGGTAAACAGAGTGCTGATAAGGACAGATGCAGAGGAGATGGCAGGGGATATTTCAGCAATGTAAACATGGCCACAAGAAAGCTTCAAGTGTGGGAAGAGGTCAGAGAAAAAATGGTTGATTTTATTTGGACCAGAGAAGGACAGGTTCATCGAACAGCCTGTAAAAGACGAAGCGTTCATGAATCCACCCAGGTAGGAGGCTCCCAGTAGGAGGCAGATGACTGGGGGCATTTGGATGGAGTAAAGCAGGGGAAAGCAGATAGCTACATAGCGATCGTAGGCCATAGTGGCCAGTAGGAAGCACTCTGTGGTTCCAAACATGACATCAGAGCAAGCTGTGCTATACAGCCTGTGACAGGAATAGTTGTTTTCTCTCTTAAGAAACTGATGAGCATGATTGGTGTAACCGATGTGGGATACTCAATGTTCACAAAGCCAAATGGCTGAGAAAAAGGTACATTGGGGTGTGAAGCTTTGGGCTGCTTTGGATTAAGAGGATTATGCTAATATTTCCCACTATGGTAACTATATAAACTGTTAGAAAAACCATGAAGAAAATGGCACATAGCATAGGATTGTCTGTTAATCCCAAAATAATGAACTCTGTCACTGTTGTATTGTTTTCCGTCTCCATCTATCCATTTAACAGTGCCTATTAAAACCAGACCAGAGGAAATTAAGTTGGTTGAAATGACCCCACAGTTAGTGTATATGCCTAAATGTGATCTTATTCAATTTTTAATATGGTAAATTTGCCTTATAAAATATTTTGTGCAGACAAATTTTCCTTTCAGATTCCATAAAATAAAACTGAAGACTCATCTTGGGATCCAGCTATTTTACCCCTATTTGTATACTTTAGAGTAAGTCTAATCACCATGTGCACAAGAGATACATAAATGGATGTTTACAACAACATTTATTAAGATAACATAAACTGTTAACATATTAATAAATGTTCATAGAAAAGTCAACTCTAGGCCAGGCATAGTGGCTCATGCCTATAATTCCAGCACTTTGGGAGGCTGAGGTGGGTGGATCATTTAAGGTCAGGAGTTCGAGACCAGCCTGGCCAATATGGTGAAACCCCACCTCTACTAAAAATACAAAAATAGCCAGGTGTGGTGGTGGGTGCCTGTAATCCCAGCTACTTGGATGGCTGAGGCAGGAGAATCGCTTGAACCCGTGAAGCGGAGATTGCAGTGAGCTGAGATCATGACACCGCACTCCAGCCTGGGGAGACAGTGAAATTACCATCTCAAAAAAAAAAAAAAAAAAGTCAACTCTTAATTTTCCATGCCCATCCCAAATGTGTCTTTCCCAGTGCACTCTATCTCAGTAAATGCTGCCTCGAGTTATACAATTAATTGGGCCTGAAAATTGACTTTGACATCTCTTTCTTTCTGACTTGCTCCTTTTCATAGAGTGAAAATAACCACATCCTTAATTATAATAATTGACAACAAGAGCTAGATGATGTCTACATTTAAGATGAAGAGGTCAAACAATTTTTATTATTGTTGAAAGTTAAACATCCTAGATATTTTGCAAAATATCCCAAGACTTATCTCCTATACCATACCTTGTCATACATGTGGGATTGTGTGAAGCAATAAGAAAAACCTAGGTATCATTATGAACTAGGATTAAATGGAAAGTGAATAGAACTATTTGGGAATCTATTTAGGTACATTTTAGTTTCACCAGTTCTAACAAGCAGCTATAGAGAAACAAGAAGTGTGAGAGTATTTGATGGGTGCTGGCAAGTTAAACAAGTAGGGAAAGAAGTAGCCAGATAGAAAAGGTAGGAAGTTATATTGAAAAAAAGATTAATTGGCATTTCAAAATGATGGTGCCTGTGTTCAAAATACAGCACATGATCAAGGAAAGGGGAGAATAGATAAGTCATATTCATTCTTTCCCATGACTCTGATCTAAAGATCAACATATTCTTTAGAATAATTTGCTTTGTCTTCAAGAAAGCCTACGTGAAGAATAATTAAGGAAACGTACATACATAATTATCAGCAACCATGCTCTTACCCAAACACATTCTATCAAATTTCATTCAATCTAAATTACATGAGAACCATGACAACAGTATGCTCTAGTGTAAATAATACTAGGATTGTGTGCCTGAATTATTAAATTCTGGCTTTTTTTATATGTACAAGCATCCAAACCAGATGTGAATTTAATATTTTTAAATAAAATAAATACATAAAAGACACAAACGTTTTCAAAGTTGAATATAGTTGCCAGCATGGAAGACAAAGTGACCAGCAGAGACACCATGGACTTTGCAGCCATGCAAACCTGGGATCAGAGTTTTTAGTTCTGCCTCTCACAGTCTGGAATCACAGGCAGGTTACAAAAACTTTCTGATCTTCTGTTTCCTTACCTATAAAAAGAAGATAATAATACATACTTCATATGATTCTTGTGTTAAAATATACAATGTGGGAAAACACCAAGCACTGTTTACACAATAAGTAGATGTGTAAAATTACTAAACATTTGCTTGAAATAATCAACCTGTTTCTGGTATGAATAAAATAATCAAATGTTCCTTAATCCTAAAATATAAGTATAAACTCATGATACATTTATTGTAACACTGGAGATAGATTCAAAGGAATTGTTATCATACATCAAGGCCATATTTAAGTGAGGTTTGGGTCATCTGGGACATTATTTACTTCAATTGTAATTACAAATTAATCGCTTCACTTGTTTTGGAAAATTACATTGAGAATTCATTGGGACAAAGAAATTATATGTACACATCTATTGGGACAGCGAGATAACCTGTCCACGTGATCATATAAAGGCTTATGAATGCAGTATTTTCTACACACCCAAGGATTCCATGCATTTTTAAATTCAGTGATTTGAAAAAAAGAAATTATAACATTTCACTATTACTGAAGTTGAGCTTCAGATCAACATGATTAATATGGTTGCAGCAATTTGTGGCACTTCTGAAATGTGGCTATATTCAGTGGCCGAAGTTTTAATGTCACTTAGGTTTAGAAATCACCTTGGTTTGCCAGTTTAGTTTACAAACATGTATAGAATAGAATTGCAATATTATTTTCAGCATGATGAGTAGCATACACTTTTAAATAATTATTTGCACATTCCACATCTTACGTTTATAAGATGTGCATTCCACATCTTATATTTTCTTTCTTGTTCTAGGACACTTGATACTTGGTGGTGGTACATATTTCTCTCACCTCTCCTCATATTTCTCTCACCTCACCTCTCCTCGTTGCCCACTCTAATCCACTAATATGTGTGCATTCCAATAGAACAATGGTGCCTACACTAAAATTTTTTGTGACTTTGTCACATACAGTTGCCATATTGACTGGCAGGTTGCCATGGCACAACTGACTCTCATGGTGTTCCTAAACTATGGCTACATAACAGAACATTCTCTAGGTTGAAGGCCAAGTTCCTTTGGTCTTGTCCTTGAAGAGCCCGTAGGTCAGCCCCTCCACATCAAGAGGACCTAACTGCTCAAACATATATGGATCCAATTTCCTTATTTTGCATGTGGCTTTTCAGTTTTATCAGCATCATTTGTTGAAGAGTTGTCCCCACACCGCCCCATTGGCTAGTCATGGCACCCTGCACAAAGATCATTTGAGCATATATGCCTGAGTTGATATCTGGAGTTCCTGTCTATCCTTCTGTTTACAATCTGTCTTTATGCCAGTATCATACTATTTTAATTACTGTAGCTTTGTATTTTGAAATCATGAAGTGTGATGCCTCCAGCTTTGTTCTTCTTTCTGAAGATTGTTTTGGCTGTTTGGGGTCTTTTATGGTTCCATATGAACTTCAGGATAAATTTTTCAATTTCTGTGAAGAATTCCATTGGGATTTTGATAGGGATTGCCTTAAATATGTAAATCATTTTGTGTAGGATGGACATTTTTAACAATATTAAGACTTCCAATTCATGAACACAAGATGTCTTTTCATTTGTTTTTGTCTTCTAAAATTTCATTCATCAGTGTTTTGTATTTTCAGTCTACAAGTTTTTCACTTTCTTAGTTAAATTTAAACCTATGTATTTCACTCTTTTTGATGTCTTTGGAAATGGGATTATTTTCCTGATTTCTTTTTCTGATAGTTCATTGTTAGTGTCTAGAAAAGCAATTGAATTTATGTGATGATTTTGTGTTCTGCAAATTTAATGAATTCGTTTATTAGTTCTGATGGTTTTTTTGTTGAATCTTAATGGTCTTCTGCATACAAGATCGTGTTGTAGGCTTACAGAGATAATTTTACTCCTTCCTTTTATATTTTAATGGCTTTCTTTTCTTGCTTCATTCCTCAATGTTTCCAGTACTATGTTGAGTAAAACTGGTAAAAATGGACATCCTTGCCTTGTTCCTAATCTTAGAGAAAATGCTTTTAGTTTTTCACCGTTTAGTATGATATTAATTGTGACTTTATAGTATATGGCCTTCACTATGTTGAAGTAAATTATTTCCATAGCTAATTTGTTGAGAGTTTTTCTCATGAAAGTGTGTTGAATTTTGTCAAATGATTTTTCTGCATTTATTGAGATGATTCTTTTTTATTCTTTTTTTTTTTTTTGAGGCAGGGTCTCACTCTCTCCCCCAGGGCTGAGTGCAATGGCGCCATCACTGCTCACTGCAGCCTCTACCTCCTAGGCTCAAGCAATCCTCCCACCTTAGCCTCCCAAGTTACTGGGACTACAGGCATGTGCCACCATGCCAGACAAATTTTTTGTTTCTTCTAGAGATGGGGGCATCTCACTATGTTGCCCAGGCTGGTCTTGAATTCTGAACTCAAGCAATCTGCCTGCCTCAGGTTCTCAAAGTGCTGGGATTATAGGTGTGAGCCACCATGCCCAACTTGGTTTTTTTAATGCTTTATTCTGTATCACATTGGTGTATCACATTGATCAATTTGTATATGTTAAATCAACCTTGCACTTGCATGCCAGAGATAAATTCTATTTGTTTATGGCATAGAATTATTTTATTTATTTATTTATTTATTTTTTAGACAGAGTTTCGCTGTTGTTGCCCAGGCCAGAATGCAGTGGCATGATCTCAGCTCACTTCAACCCTGCCTCCCAGGTTCAAGTGATTCTCCCGCCTCAGCCTCCCAAGCAGCTGGGATTACAGGTGTCCACCACCACACCCAGCTAATTTTTGTATTTTTAGTAGAGACAGGGTTTCACCATATTGGCCAGGCTGGTCTGGAACTCCTGATCTCAAATGACCTGCCTGCCTCGGCCTTCCAAAGTGCTGGGATTACAGGCATGAGTCACTGTGCCTGGCCAGAATTCTTTTTTTCTTTCCTTTCTTTTTTTTTTTTTTTTTTTAATGTGCTTTTGAATTTAGTTTGCTAGGAATTTGTTGAGAATTTTTGCATCTATGTTCATCAGGGACATTGGAATGTAGTTATATTTTCTTGCAGTGTTTTTGTCTGGCTTTGGAATCAGGATAATGCTGACCTCATAAAATGAATTTGGAAGTATTCACTCTTCAATTTTCAGACGAGTTTGAGAAGGATTGGTGTTAATTCTTCTCTAAATATTTGGTAGAATGCACCAGTGAAGTTCAGGTACTCTATTGGCTGGGAAGTTTCTGATTACTGTTTAATCTCCTTACTTATTGGCTCATTAAGATTTTCTGCTTATTTATATTCAGTTTGGGCAAATTGTATATTGTTGGTGTATGACTGTTAAAAGTAGTCTCTTAGGATCTCTTTTATTTCTGTGGAATCAGTTATAATATTTTCTCCTTATTTCTAATCTTACTCATTTGAAACTTCCTTTTTTTATGGCTGCATAGTATTCCACGGTGGTTTTATACTTAATTTTTATTTTTTAATTATTATTTTTTATTATACTTTAAGTTCTAGGGTACATGTGCATAACGTGCAGGTTTGTTACATATGTATACTTGTGCCATGTTGGTGTGCTGCACCCATCAACTTGTCAGCACCCATCAACTCATCTAGTTCATGTCCTTTGTAGGGACATGGATGAAGCTGGAAACCATCATTATGAGAGAGCTATCACAAGGACAGAAAACCAAACACCACATGTTCTCACTCATAGGTGGGAATTGAACAATGAGAACATTTGGACACAGGGCAGGGAACATCATACACCGGGGCCGGCCATGGGGTGGGTGGGAGGAGGGATAGCATTAGGAGAGATACCTAATGTAAATGATGAGTTAATGGGTGCAGCAAACCAACATGGCACGTGTATACATATGTAACAAACCTGCACATTGTGCACATGTACCCTAGAACTTAAAGTATAATAAAAAAATTAAGTATAAAACAAAACAAAACAAAACAAACAAACAAAAACTTCATTCTTTTCTTAGTCTAGCCAAAGGTTTGTCAGTTTTGTCTACCTTTTTAAAAACCAACTATTAATTTTGTTGATTTATTTCCTTTTTTCTATTTCATAGATTTCTGCTCCAATCTTTGTCATTTTCTTCCTTTTGCTAACTATGGGCTTAATTTGTTTTTCTTTTTCTACTTCCTTGAGTTGTAAAGCTAAATTAATCCCGATCTTCTCATTTAATTTAGGCAGTTGTCACTATAAAATTCCCTTTTAGTACTGTTTTGGCTGCATCCTAGAAGATTTTGTACATTCTGTTTTGTTTTCATTTGTCTCAAGATATTTTTTATTTGTCTTTTTGATTTCTCCTTTGATCCACTGGTTATTCAAGAGTGTACTATTTAATCTCCATATATTTGTAGATTTTTTAGTTTTCCTTCTGTTATCAATTTCTAGTTTTATCTGATTATAATCCAAAAAGATACTTGTTAAGATATCAATCTTTAAAACTTTGTTAAAACTTATTTTGTGACCAAACATGAAATAAATTCTGTAGTATGTTTCATGTGCACTTGAGAAAAATATGAATTTTTGATGCTGTTGTTTGGAATGTTCTGTATGTCTGTTAGGAAAATTTGCTCTATAGTGTTGTTCAAGCCTCCTGTCTCCTTATTGATTTTCTGTCTAGGTATTCTATCCATTATTGAAGGTGCCCGTTAAAGTCTTCTTCTACTATTATTTTATTAATTTATATTTTAGGTGCTCTGATATTGTGTGCATGTATTTAAAATTGTTATATCTTCCTGATACATTGGACCTTTTATTATTATATAAGGACCTCCTTTGACTCTTGTAACAGTTTCTGACCCAAAGTCCGATATAAGTATGGTCAACCCTGCTCTCTTTTTAAAAAATTTTTCAATTTATTTTAGATTCATGGGGTACATATGCAGGTTTATTACCTAGGTATATTGCATAATGGTGAAGTTTGGGCTTCTAGGGAACCCATCACTCGACAGTGAACACTGTATCCAATAGATAATTTTTTTAGACCTAATACCTTTTGGAGTCCCCAGTATCTGTTATTTCCATGTTTATGCCTGTATGTACCCATTGTTTAGCTCCTACTTATAAATAAGGATATGCATTATTTGATTTTCTATTTCTGAGGTATTTCACTTAAAATAATGTCCTCCAGCTTCATCCTTGTTGCTGCAAAAGACGTGCTTTCATATATTTTATGGCTGGGTAGTATTCTATGCTGTGTGTGTATATATATATAAATTATATATATATAATATATATATATATATATATCACATTTTCTTTATCCAATCAACTGTTGATAGACACTTGGGTTAATTCCATGACTTTGCTATTGTGAATAGTGCTGCAATAAACAAACAAGCTCAGTGGTCTTTTGTTATAATGATTTCTTTTCCTTTAGGTAGATGCTCAGTCATGGGATTGCTGGGCCAAATGGTAATTCTGTTTTTATTTCTTTGAGAAATCTCCCTACTGTTTCCCTTAGCAGTTGTATAATTTACATTCTCATCAATGGTGTATAAGCATTCTCTTTTTCTCTGCATCCTCATCAACATCTGTTATGTTTTGACTTTTTAATTACAGCCATTCTAACTGGAGTGAGATGGTATCTCATTGTATTTTTGATTTGCATTTCTTTAATGATTAATGATGTCGAGCATTTTTTCATATGCTTGTTGGCCATGTGCGTGTCTTCTTTTTAGAAATGTCTGCTCATGTCCTTCACCCACTTTTCAATGAGGCTACCTCTTTTTTTTTGTTGTTGATTTGAGTTCCTTACAGATTCTGGATATTTGTCCTTTGTTAGATGCATAGTTCGCAAATATTTTCTCCCATCCCGAGGTTGTCTGTTTACCCTGTTGATTATTTATTTTGCTGTACAGAAGCCCTTTAATTAAGTCCCATTTGTCTATTTTTGTTTTTGTTGCATTTGCTTTTGTGGTCTTAGTTACAAATTATTTGCCGAGGCCAATATCCAGAAGAGTTTTTCCTAGGTTTTCTTCTAGAGTTTTTATAGCTTCATGTCTTACGTTTAAGTATTTAATCCATCTTGAGTTAATTTTTGTATATGGTGAGAAATAGGGGTCTAGTTTCATCTTTCTGCAGATGGCTGGCCATTTTTCCCAGCACCATTTATTAATTAAGGTATACTTTTCCCATTGTTAATTTTTGTTGACTTTGTCGAAGATCAGGTGGTTGTATGTGTGTGATTTTATTTCTGGATTCTCTATTTTGTTTCGTTGATCTATGGGTCTATTTTTGTACCATGATGATTTGGTTATTATAGCCTTGTAGTATACTTTGAAGTGAGGTAATGGGATACTTCCAGCTATATTACTACTTTGCTTAGGATTGCTTTGGCTATTTGGGCTTTTTTTTTTTTTTTTTTTTTGTCTCATATGAATTTTAGCATTGTTTTTTTCTAATTCTGTGAAATACTACACTGACAATTTCATAAAAATTACATTGAACCTGAGGATTGCTTTGGGCAACATGGTCATTTTAATGATGTTGGTTCTTCCAATCCATGAGTATGGGATTTTTTTTTTATTTGTTTGTGTCACCTACAATTTCCTTCATCGGCGTTTTGTAGTTCTCCTTGTAGAGGTCTTTTGCCTCCTTGGTTAGGTGTATTGTTAGGTATTTTAATCTTTTGTGGCTGTTGTAAATGAGATTGAGTTCTTGATTTGGTTCTAAGCTTGAGTGTCATTGGTATATAGAAATTCAACTGATTTTTGTACATCAGTTTGTATTGAAACTTTACTGAAGTTGTTTATCAAGTCTAGGGTCTTTTCGAGGAATCTTTAGGGTTTTCTATGTATAAGATCATGTAATCAGTAAACAGAGATAGTTTAAACCTGACAAAATCCTGAACAGACCCATAGCTGATTTCATACTTAATGGCCAAAGACTAGATGCTTTTCCCAGGTATGAGGAACAAGACAAGAATGTCTGTTCTTGCCACTTCTAGTCAACATTGCAGTGGAGGAAGCAAGGCAATTAGCAATAACAAGAAATAAAAGGCGTCCAGATTGAAAAAGTGGAAGTAAAACTGTATTTGCAGATGACATGATTTCATAGAAAACATAAATATATAGAAAACATAAACATATATAAAAATATAGAAACCCATTAAAATTATAGGGATGAATAAATGAGTCCAGACAACTTGTAGGATATAGGATAAATACAACAAGTCAGTGGTATTTCCTTGCATTAGTAATGCAAAATATAAAAATGAAATTAAGAACACAATTCCATTTACAGTAATATCAATTTTTTAATGCTGATAGGAATGAAATAAAACCTAACGAGTGAAAAAGGCTTATGCTCATTAATTGGAAGTCTTAATATTATTAAGATGGAAATACTCCCCAAATTTATCTGCAGATTAGATAAAATCCCTATCAAAGTCCCAGATGGTTTCTTTATAGAAATTGACAAGATTATAAAATGTATATAGAAATGCAAGTGACCCAAAATAGCCAAAAGAATCTTGAAAAACAAGAACAAACTTGGAGAATTCACACTTCCCAATTAGTATAAAGCAATACTAATCAGGGCCAGGCATGGTGGCTCATGCCTGTAATCCCAGCCCTTTGGGAGGCCAAGGTGAGTGTTTCACTTGAGATCAGGAGTTCAAGACCAGCCTGGCCAACATAGTGAAACCCCATCTTGACTAAAAACACAAAAATTAGCCGGGCGTCGTAGAGGGTGCCTGTAATCCCAGCTACTCAGGAGGCTGTGGCAGGAGAATTGTTTGAACCCGAGAGGCAGATGTTGCAGTGACCCATTGTGCCACTGCACTCCAGTCTGGGCAATGGAGTGAGACCCTGTTTCAAAAACACACAGCAACAACAAACAACACCAATCAAGACAGTGTTTACTGGCAAAAGGAAAGACATATAGATCAATGGAATAGCATTGAGGTCAGAAATAAACCCATGTGTCTATGGTTAACAGATTGTCTATAAGGGTGCCAAGAATATTCAGTGGGGTAATGAATAATCCTTTCAATAAATGGTGCTGGGTCATTTGAATATCCACATGTAAAA
Organism: Macaca mulatta; assembly: GCF_049350105.2. NCBI lineage: Eukaryota > Metazoa > Chordata > Mammalia > Primates > Cercopithecidae > Macaca > Macaca mulatta. The sequence goes on from NC_133419.1 coordinate 57,817,693, forward strand.
GAATAAAGTTGGACCCTTATCTTAACCCACATACAAAAGTTAATTCAAACGGACTGAAGACCTAAATGTAAGATTTAATACTACAAAACTCTTAGAAGAAAGAGGAGAAAGTCTTCATGATCTTGGATTAAGCAATAGATTCTTAGCTATGACATCAAAAGCATGATCCAAAAAAAAAAAAAAAAAGAAAGAAAGATAAATTCCACCACATTAGAGTTAAAAACTGTTTTGCTTCAAAGGAAACTATAAAGAAAGGGAAGAAACAACCTACAGAATGGAAGGAAATATTTGCACATAGTATGTCTGATCAAGGATGTTATCTAGAATCATTTAAACAATCTAAATTCAATACAAATACCCCAATTAAAAGTGGACAGAGAATTTGAATATTTCTCTGAATTAGACATATAAGTGATTAATAAGTATTTAAAAGATCCTTGATGTCATTTGTCATTAGGAAAATATAATTCAAATCAAGAATAATATTTTACTTCACACTCCCTATAACCATATGAACAATGTAACCTCAAAATTCCTTCACCAGCATACATCATCTAATCTTCCACACTCCACTTCAGAACTTCCCTACCAGGGCCATGATCTGTCAGCAGTAATAACACTTCCCACCACTGAGGTTCATAAATTAGAAGCTGTGTATTTTTATGCTCTAAATCAATTTAAATAACATTTGAATTATTTGTTCCTTGAGAATTTAAACAAATTAATTATTAAACTATCTGCTCTAATGCTTTGTGGGAGAGAATAGGAAAACATCTCTTTGACAGATTTCTCAAAAATTTCCATGGAAATTGGTATGTCAAAAAATGTCTATTGCTTTTGGGGTCACTTTATAAGCTTATTTTTTCCATAAATGCATTCATGATTTTTTTTCTAATTTTCAAATTTGTTTGATTAAATTTGAACCAAGTATTCTCTTACATTGCTTTTAATTTTCTCTATTTTAATCACATCCTATTTTCAATTTCAACTTTTCGTGTTTGTACTTTCTCCCTCTTTTTGGATTAATTATACTAGTCAACTCCATTTTTTTCTTTTTCTTCCTCCCTTCCTCCTTTCCTCCCTTCCTCCCCTCCTCCCTTCCTTCCTCCCTTCCTCCCTCCCTTCGTTACATTCTTTCTTTCTTCCTTGCTGTCCTTCTTTCTTTAGTATCATAATTTTTTTCTTCCCAAAAAGCAACTGCTATCATTAAAATACAGTGTTCCAAAGCAATACGTTCCCTGAATGAATATGTGTACATACACACACACTCACACACACACAAACACACACAACATTTAAAAGTATTTTAAAACTGTACCCTCTCTGTAGTAGGAAAACGGTGAGACCAAGACATATTAGGCAGTTAGACAATACTTTAACCAGTTTGTGCACAAAGTGATATTAATTGGAAGTACTCCACTTTTCCCACCTTTATTTATCAAGGCTATGTAATTTTTTTAAATGGTCAGGGCTCATTTTTTGTCTTCTGAGGGAAAACCCCAATTACATTGCCTAGTGTTTTTCTTAGGGCTATCTGCATTTCTTTGTTTCTCAGACCATACACGATGGGGTTAAGCAGAAGCGTCAGTATTGTGTATGTCACGGCCGTCAGCATGTCTTCATGGAAGGAGTTGCTGTTCTTGGGCCTTAAATAGACAAAGCAAGCAAATCCATAGTGTATGGACACAACAGTGAGGTGGGAGGAGCAAGCTGAGAAGGCCTTAAACCTCCTCTTTGCAGAGGGCATCTTTGTGACTATGAACACAATGAAGACATAGGAAATCATAATTAAAATAAAGCTGCCCATCAACACACAGGCAGAGAGTACAAAAATAGCCATTTCATAATCGGAAGTGTAATTACAAGCAAGGGAGACCACTGGTGAGAAATAGTGCCGGATAGTGTTCAAGTCGCAAAAAGACAAGTTGAATACAGTGATGGTGATGCACAGAGAAAGCAGGAACCCAACCATCCAAGAAGCCATCATCTTCTGCAAGCAGATCTTTCTTGTCATAAGGGGGTGGTACTGCAGTGGGTTGTGGATGGCCGTGTAGTGGACATAGGACATAGCGGCCATGATGAAAGAGTTGTTGGATGCAAAGCCCAGAAAGAAAAACATCTGTGTGGCACACTCAGGAAGAGAAATGGTCTTGCTCTCTGACAGCAAGTCCACCAACATGCGAGGCATGACTACCACAGTGGTACAGGTTTCTGAAAAGGACAGGCCACAGAGGAAAAAGTACATGGGAGTGTGAAGGTTGTGGCTGAACTTGATGGCCCCCATTATGGACACATTTGCAGTTAGGATGGTCATATGGGAGAAGAGAATCACCACAAAAAGTAGACTCTGCAGGTCTGAAAAACTGGAAAATCCCTACAGAATGAATATGCTCACTGCAGTGTGATTGCCCATCCTCCTGGTGGGCACGACCACTGTCTATCAATGGTGCAGAGGGGCTGTTGGTCACAAGTCTGAGATCACTGTATAAAGCTCCTTATGCACTGATTTACCTTTATTTTATTCAGGGGACCTGAGCAAGTGTCAGGCAACTCTTAGAGAACCCAAGGAAAGGGAGTTAAATGCACCTGGAAAGAGGTCAAGGTCAGGAGCCTGAGTTAAGAGAAGAATGATTCTAATATGATAATCTGTGTAGATGAGTGGGCCCAAATACCCCTACCTGGATTTTACCCCAAAAGCACTGTTTATCTCTCTTTTCTCCATTCTGGATCTGCAAGGAAGACACAAAATAATGAATGAAAGTTTTCTGATCTCACTTACTGGATTTTGAGATGTTATATTTGTCAAATGCTTTTTGTGATTTAGTGGTACCCCAGCACTCAGGGGTGCTTAAAATAAACTGTTGATTGAATGAATAAAATAATTCCATCATTTAAAATTACTAAAACACTTAGAAAATTCTGAGAGATCAGTGAATATTTCCAAAATAACATTCACATTTCTTTCAATGCAATCCTATCTTCATCAGTGCTCTCCACAGAGTAGTGGTTCTGAGGGTGACATTTGTGTCAACAACTAGAGCAGACAAATCAATTTAACATGTTGCATATTCTGGGTTTCTATATGTGGTAACAATTAAAGGTTGAGACATACAACATCAATTTTTCTTATTACAATAGTTCTTAAGACATATCATTAATTTTTAAGTTCTTAATGTCTCTTTGAAGTTCTTTGAACATCTTTTTGAAGTGTCTAATATAATAAAATGGACTAATTTAAATTTAATATAATTTTGAAGATACTGGCTCATTCCGGAATGGTGTATTCTGATCAATTTTTGTGTTTTTAGCAGAACCTCCAGAACACCTGCCAGCTAATGTACTTAGGTAGTTTGCTTTGCAACAAGCCTGAAAAGAATTAAATCAAGTTCCTCAGATAAATTTTGCCAGTAATATTTCTATTTTGATTGTTCAACATACAATCTGCTTAGGACATGAGGGCAGAAAAATGATATGAAGACTCTTCATAGAATTTTCATTTTAATTTCAGTCATGGTTAAAAGTGGAGGGAAAGAAATGAGGAAGCAGGTATGAGAATGAAGGGCTGGGAGAGAAAAAAGAAATACTGGCTGAAATTATTTTGAAAGATTCATCAAGACTAATGACAAAATAAGACAAAAGACAAAACAATTATATTGTTAGTGAGGAGTTACTGTCTTCTATGTGCATTGCATTTGTAGGTAAGGAATACAAGAAGAGTCAGAGCAGGTAACCAGCACCTACTCAATACCAATAATGTATTATACAATATGCTAGGATTAGACAGAACTGTCTCATGTAATTCTTACAAGGCTATGTGTAGAATTTTTATTTTCATTTTACAAAATGTGAAAGTAAGGTATGGAGTGGTAACACGACTATCAAAGTCCATGAATTTATTCCATATATACTGACTAGATGCCAATGATGTGTCCAGCAATTGTATGCATAGGAAGCACAACATGGAACCAGACATGTAGGATCTCTGTGATGTGAGAGTGCATAAGTACTGTCGTTTGTGGAATTAGAAAGCCCTCTCTGAGGAGATGATGCACTTAAATGGAGAATAGAATGACAATATGTAAACTATGTGATGATCAGGGGGAGAATACTGCAGGTACAAGGCACAGATAACACAAAGACCCTTAGGTAGAAAACAAATATACCCAAGCATTCTTCAATCAAGACTCATATCGTTTATTTTTTAGTCTACTCCCCAACAGACTCTTTCCTCTGAAGGTTTCTCAGATGATTTACCTCTAAAGGAAACTCTTCCCTATTTCTATTGTTTCAGAACCACCCACTTTGTATGAGTCTCCAATTTCAGCCTCTATCAAAAAAGGATCTCCAATTTCTTCTGGGACATCTCCAATTCCAGAATGTCCTCCAAGTATTGAATACAGATGTTTAGAGCAATATTGGCCATATTCCCTTACATATTGGGTTTCCTTCCTGTGTTTCCTCTCTGAGGTATTTACAGACATTGTAGAGTTACCATTAGGCTGCATTTCTTTTTCTTTTTTTTTTTTTTAATTATTTTTTATTATTATACTTTAAGTTCTAGGGTACATGTGCATAACGTGCAGGTTTGTTACATATGTATACTTGTGCCATGTTGCTGTGCTGCACCCATCAACTCATCAGCACCCATCAACTCGTCCTTTACATCAGGTATAACTCCCAGTGCAATCCCTCTCCCCTCCCCCCTCCCCATGATAGGCCCGCCCCGGTGTGTGATGTTCTCCTTCCCGAGTCCAAGTGATCTCATTGTTCAGTTCCGACCTATGAGTGAGAACATGCAGTGTTTGGTTTTCTGTTCTTGAGATAGTTTGCTGAGAATGATGGTTTCCAGCTGCATCCATGTCCCTACAAAGGACACAAACTCATCCTTTTTTATGGCTGCATAGTATTCCATGGTGTATATGTGCCACATTTTCTTAATCCAGTCTGTCACTGATGGACATTTGGGTTGATTCCAAGTCTTTGCTATTGTGAATAGTGCCGCAATAAATATACGTGTGCAGGTGTCTTTAGAGCAGCATGATTTATAATCCTTTGGGTATATACCCAGTAATGGGATGGCTGGGTCATATGGTACATCTAGTTCTAGATCCTTGAGGAATCGCCATACTGTTTTCCATAATGGTTGAACTAGTTTACAATCCCACCAACAGTGTAAAAGTGTTCCTATTTCTCCACATCCTCTCCAGCACCTGTTGTTTCCTGACTTTTTAATGATCGCCATTCTAACTGGTGTGAGATGGTATCTCATTGTGGTTTTGATGTGCGTTTCTCTGATGGCCAGTGATGACGAGCATTTTTTCATGTGTCTGTTGGCTGTATGAAGGTCTTCTTTTGAGAAATGTCTGTTCATATCCTTTGCCCACTTTTTGATGGGGTTGTTTGTTTTTTTCTTGTAAATTTGTTTGAGTTCTTTGTAGGTTCTGGATATTAGCCCTTTGTCAGATGAGTAGATTGTAAAAATTTTCTCCCATTCTGTAGGTTACCTGTTCGTATAAGGAGTAAGGAAAGGATCCAGTTTCAGCTTCCTATTTATGGCTAGCCAATTTTCCCAGCACCATTTATTAAATAGGGAATCCTTTCCCCATTTCTGGTTTCTCTCAGGTTTGTCAAAGATCAGATGGCTGTAGATGTGTGGTATTATTTCGGAGGACTCTGTTCTGTTCCATTGGTCTATATCTCTGTTTTGGTACCAGTACCATGCTGTTTTGGTTACTGTAGCCTTGTAGTATAGTTTGAAGTCAGGTAGCGTGATGCCTCCAGCTTTGTTCTTTTGACTTAGGATTGTCTTGGAGATGCGGGCTCTTTTTTGGTTCCATATGAACTTTAAAGCAGTTTTTTTCCAATTCTGTGAAGAAACTTGTTGGTAGCTTGATGGGGATGGCATTGAATCTATAAATAACCTTGGGCAGTATGGCCATTTTCACGATATTGAGTCTTCCTATCCATGAGCATGGAATGTTCTTCCATTTGTTTGTGTCCTCTTTTATTTCACTGAGCAGTGGTTTGTAGTTCTCCTTGAAGAGGTCCTTTACATCCCTTGTAAGTTGGATTCCTAGGTATTTTATTCTCTTTGAAGCAATTGTGAATGGAAGTTCATTCCTGATTTGGCTCTCTGTTTGTCTGTTACTGGTGTGTAAGAATGCTTGTGATTTTTGCACATTAATTTTGTATCCTGAGACTTTGCTGAAGTTGCTCATCAAGTTAAGGAGATTTTGGGCTGAGACAATGGGATTTTCTAAATATACAATCATGTCATCTGCAAAGAGGGACAATTTGACTTCTTCTTTTCCTAACTGAATACCCTTGATTTCTTTCTCTTGCCTGATTGCCCTAGCCAGAACTTCCAACACTATGTTGAATAGGAGTGGTGAGAGAGGGCATCCCTGTCTTGTGCCAGTTTTCAAAGGGAATTTTTCCAGTTTTTGCCCATTCAGTATGATATTGGCTGTGGGTTTGTCATAAATAGCTCTTATGATTTTGAGGTACGTTCCATCAATACCGAATGTATTGAGCATTTTTAGCATGAAGGGCTGTTGAATTTTGTCAAAAGCCTTTTCTGCATCTATTGAGATAATCATGTGGTTCTTGTCTTTGGTGCTGTTTATATGCTGGATTATGTTTATTGATTTGCGACTGTTGAACCAGCCTTGCATCCCAGGGATGAAGCCCACTTGATCGTGGTGGATAAGCTTTTTGATGTGCTGCTGAATCCGGTTTGCCAGTATTTTATTGAGGATTTTTGCATTGATGTTCATCAGGGATAGTGGTCTAAAATTCTCTTTTTTTGTTGCGTCTCTGCCAGGCTTTGGTATCAGGATGATGTTGGCCTCATAAAATGAGTTAGGGAGGATTCCCTCTTTTTCTATTGATTGGAATAGTTTCAGAAGGAATGGTACCAGCTCCTCCTTGTACCTCTGGTAGAATTCAGCTGTGAATCCATCTGGTCCTGGACTTTTTTTGGTTGGTAGGCTATTAATTATTGCCTCAATTTCAGAGCCTGCTATTGGTCTATTCAGGGATGCAACTTCTTCCTGGTTTAGTCTTGGAAGAGTGTAAGTGTCCAGGAAATTATCCATTTCTTCTAGATTTTCTAGTTTATTTGCGTAGAGGTGTTTATAGTATTCTCCGATGGCAGTTTGTATTTCTGTGGGGTCGGTAGTGATATCCCGTTTACCATTTTTTATTGCGTCTATTTGATTCTTCTGTCTTTTCTTCTTTATTAGTCTTGCTAGCAGTCTATCAATTTTGTTGATCTTTTCAAAAAACCAACTCCTGGATTCATTGATTTTTTTGGAGGGTTTTTTGTGTCTCTATCTCCTTCAGTTCTGCTCTGATCTTAGTTATTTCTTGCCTTCTGCTAGCTTTTGAATGCGTTTGCTCTTGCTTTTCTAGTTCTTTTAATTGTGATGGTAGAGTGTCAATTTTAGATCTTTCCTGCTTTCTCTTGTGGGCATTTAGTGCTATAAATTTCCCTCTACACACTGCTTTAAATGTGTCCCAGAGATTCTGGTATGTTGTATCTTTGTTCTCATTGGTTTCAATGAACATCTTTATTTCTGCCTTCATTTCGTTATGTACCCAGTAGTCATTCAGGAGCAGGTTGTTCAGTTTCCATGTAGTTAAGCGGTTTTGATTGATTTTCTTAGTCTTGAGTTCTGGTTTGATTTCACTGTGGTCTGAGAGACAGTTTGTTATAATTTCTGTTCTTGTACATTTGCTGAGGATTGCTTTACTTCCAATTATGTGGTCAATTTTGGAATAAGTGCGATGTGGTGCTGAGAAGAATGTATATTCTGTTGATTTGGGGTGGAGAGTTCTATAGATGTCTATTAGGTCTGCTTGCTGCAGAGCTGAGTTCAATTCCTGGATATCCTTGTTAACTTTCTGTCTCATTGATCTGTCTAATGTTGACAGTGGAGTGTTGAAGTCTCCCATTATTATTGTATGGGAGTCTAAGTCTCTTTGTAAGTCTCTAAGGACTTGCTTTATGAATCTGGGTGCTCCCGTATTGGGTGCATATATATTTAGGATAGTTAGCTCTTCCTGTTGAATTGATCCTTTTACCATTATGTAATGGCCTTCTTTGTCTCTTTTGATCTTTGATGGTTTAAAGTCTGTTTTATCAGAGACTAGGATTACAACCCCTGCTTTTTTTTGTTCTCCATTTGCTTGGTAAATCTTCCTCCATCCCTTTATTTTGAGCCTATGTATGTCTCTGCGTGTGACATGGGGCTCCTGAATACAGCAGACTGATGGGTCTTGACTCTTTATCCAGTTTGCCAGTCTGTGTCTTTTAATTGGAGCATTTAGTCCATTTACATTTAAGGTTAATATTGTTATGTGTGAACTTGATCCTGCCATTATGATATTAACTGGTTATTTTGCTCGTTAGTTGATGCAGTTTCTTCCTAGCCTAAATGGTCTTTACATTTTGGCATGTTTTTGCAATGGCTGGTACCTGTTGTTCCTTTCCATGTTTAGTGCTTCCTTCAGGGTCTCTTGTTTTATTTATTTATTTATTTATTTTTTGAGACTGAGTCTGGCTCTGTCGCCCAGGCTGGAGTGCAGTGGCCGGATCTCAGCTCATGCAAGCTCCGCCTCCCGGGTTTACGCCATTCTCCTGCCTCAGCCTCCGGAGTAGCTGGGACCACAGGCGCCCGCCACCTCGCCCGGCTAGTTTTTTTGTATTTTTTAGTAGAGACGGGGTTTCGCCGTGTTAGCCAGGATGGTCTCGATCGCCTGACCTTGTGATCCGCCCGTCTCAGCTTCCCAAAGTGCTGGGATTACAGGCTTGAGCCACCGCGCCCGACTACCCTTCAGGGTCTCTTGTAAGGCAGGCCTAGTGGTGACAAAATCTCTAAGCATTTGCTTATCTGTAAAGGATTTTATTTCTCCTTCACTGATGAAACTTAGTTTGGCTGGATATGAAATTCTGGGTTGAAAATTCTTTTCTTTAAGAATGTTGAATATTGGCCCTCACTCTCTTCTGGCTTGGAGAGTTTCTGCCAAGAGATCTGCTGTTAGTCTGATGGGCTTCCCTTTGTGGGTAACCCGACCTTTCTCTCTGGCTGCCCTTAAGATTTTTTTCCTTCATTTCAACTTTGGTGAATCTGGCAATTATGTGTCTTGGAGTTGCTCTTCTCGAGGAGTATCTTTGTGGCGTTCTCTGTATTTCCTGGATTTGAATGTTGGCCTGCCCTACTAGGTTGGGGAAGTTCTCCTGGATGATATCCTGAAGAGTGTTTTCCAACTTGGTTCCATTTTCCCCCTCACTTTCAGGCACCCCAATCAGACATAGATTTGGTCTTTTTACATAATCCCATACTTTTTGCAGGATTTGTTCATTTCTTTTTCTTCTTTTTTCTTTTGGTTTCTCTTCTTGCTTCATTTCGTTCATTTGATCCTCAATCGCTGATACTCTTTCTTCCAGTTGATCGAGTTGGTTACTGAAGCTTGTGCATTTGTAACGTGTTTCTCATGTTATGGTTTTCATCTCTTTCATTTCGTTTATGACCTTCTCTGTAATAATTACTCTAGCCATCAATTCTTCCACTTGTTTTTTTCAAGATTTTTAGTTTCTTTGCGCTGGGTACATAATTCCTCCTTTAGCTCTGAGAAGTTTGATGGACTGAAGCCTTCTTCTCTCATCTCGTCAAAGTCATTCTCCGTCCAGCTTTGATCCGTTGCTGGCGATGAGCTGCGCTCCTTTGCCGGGGGAGATGCGCTCTTATTTTTGGAATTTCCAGCTTTTCTGCCCTGCTTTTTCCCCACCTTTGTGGTTTTATCTGCCTCTGGTCTTTGATGATGATGGTGATGTACTGATGGGGTTTTGGTGTAGGTGTCCTTCCTGTTTGATAGTTTTCCTTCTAACAGTCAGGACCCTCAGCTGTAGGTCTGTTGGAGATTGCTTGAGGTCCACTCCAGACCCTGTTTGCCTGGGTGTCAGCAGCAGAGGCTGCAGAAGATAGAATATTTCTGAACAGCGAGTGTACCTGTCTGATTCTTGCTTTGGAGGCTTCCTCTCAGGGGTGTACTCCACCCTGTGAGGTGTGGGGTGTCAGACTGCCCCTAGTGGGGGATGTCTCCCAGTTAGGCTACTCAGGGGTCAGGGACCCACTTGAGCAGGCAGTCTGTCCCTTCTCAGATCTCAAACTCCGTGTTGGGAGATCCATTGCTCTCTTCAAAGCTGTCAGACAGAGTCGTTTGGGTCTGCAGAGGTTTCTGCTGCTTTTGGCTTTTGTTGTTGTTTACTGTGCCCTGTCCCCAGAGGTGTAGTCTACAGAGACAGGCAGGTTTCCTTGAGCTGCTGTGAGCTCCACCCAGTTTGAGCTTCCCAGCGGCTTTGTTTACCTACTTAAGCCTCAGCAATGGCGGGCGCCCCTACCCCAGCCTCGCTGCTGCCTTGCCGCGAGATCGCAGACTGCTGTGCTAGCAATGAGGGAGGCTCCGTGGGCGTGGGACCCTCCCAGCCAGGTGTGGTATATAATCTCCTGGTGTGCCTGTTTGCTTAAAGCGCAGTATTGTGGTGGGAGTTACCCGATTTTCCAGGTGTTGTGTGTCTCAGTTCCCCTGGCTAGGAAAAGGGATTCCCTTTCCCCTTGCACTTCCCAGGTGAGGCGATGCCTCGCCCTGCTTCAGCTCTCGCTGGTCAGGCTGCAGCATCTGACCAGCACCGATTGTCCGGCACTCCCTAGTGAGATTAACCCAGTACCTCAGTTGAAAATGCAGAAATCACCGGTCTTCTGTGTCACTCGCGCTGGGAGTTGGAGACTGGAGCTGTTCCTATTCGGCCATCTTGCTCCGCCCCCCTAGGCTGCGTTTCTTATTCCTTCCACATCTTTCACCCCAATGAGTTACTTCCAAAATTCTAGATATCTGTTTTCCAACATCTTAACCTTCTTTTTTAGTACCTCTGCAGTTGCCCTATATCTGTCCCATAGGGTGAATATGGTATCTCCTTCTCCCAGTTCTATCCTTCACCTACTGCCAGCTTATTTATGTCACACCTGTGACCACGCTATGTCTCCTCATTATAGATGTCTTTTGGACTCCTTTTGCTTACAAGCTAGATAATACTAATAACTTATACTCTTTATTATATGTTTTGGTTTCATAGTCTTGTATATACTCATAGCTACCCTAAGATATAAGTACTATTACAATGATCTTATTTGCAATTAGGAAATTGTGGCTTAGAGAGGTACCTGATTTGCCAAAAGTGAGATAGGTGGTAAATGTATGTGCATGGCGTATTTACAGCAAGGCACTGAGAGTCTAGAGGACTACATGTTTAGCTAGCTGATTCTGAGGGGAATTCCACCTAGCATGGCTTCAAGATCTTACCTGTCCATCCTCATTTCCTACAGCCAAGTTCTCCTACAAAAGAAACATCCCACTATTTCTCAAATACAGTATGTCCTTTTGGGGCTCTTCTACTATATCCATGTTATTTTCTCTAAGTTGCAATGTATTTCCTGCCCTTCTCTGCCTCCTAAAAACATAGCTTTCTCAAAATGACAATTTATCACTTCTCAGAAGACTCTCTAAATTTGCCTAGCTATGTTATTCACCTTTTAGATTTAGATACCATTTTATTGTAATAAGACATTTTTTACAAGCTTGGCTTCTGTACTAGACAGGACAAAGACCAGTGTAAAATTTTGTCTCCCCCAACTTTTAGCCTAAGTTGAGCACAATGTCGGCTTTGATTAAGGTCAGTTCGATGGCTATAGGATAAAACAGGATCTCATATTCTCCAGAAAGCCTTCCATGATTATTCAGTGATTATTACTTCAATTCATTTATTAATTCCTCCAATACATTGCTTGAGCTCTTTTGCATTTATTTTATTTAGACATGCACTAAAGAGAGTTGGCTGCTTTCTTTTTTTTTAATTTTATTTATTTTTTATTATTATTATACTTTAAGTTCTAGGGTACGTGTGCATAATGTGCAGGTTTGTTACACATGTATACTTGTGCCATGTTGCTGTGCTGAAGAGTTGGCTGCTTTCTAAGTGAATTTTAAGTATCTTGTTGCCTAGCAATGTGAATGCAATAGGTGCTTTCTAAATGCTTGCTTAATTGCACTTATGAATGTTGAATAACATCAAAAACAAACAAACAAGTTCTGAAAACTTCAACCATAGTTTCTTAGAGCCTAGGAGAAAGAAACTATTATTTTTACATTCTAGACACTCCCCTTATTTACTATAGTATTAAATCACGCTTGACTTATAAATGGTCATATTAGAGTCACTAGGAGAGCTTTTTCAAAGAATATATTTCCACATACATATACCCCACAAGTTCTTGGCAAATATCTTCAAGGAGAAAATCTCCAGGATATCAGGATATGTATAGTTTGCACAATCTTTCTCAGTGATGGTGGTTGGGAGCATTTGACTTTTGTGATACTTTTCATATATGTTGATGGTAAAGTCTGCTTTCCTCATTATTTAAGTATGGTAATGACAAAAGGTACGTCCATATGACATTACCTGCTTCCTTCCCAATGACCCTGGCAGCTTCTGGTGAACAAGATGCCCCTAACATTGTGTCAGCCTTTCTGTTTGGTTTGCCCAAGTCTTACCCTCTTTCTATACCTGGCTTTTGCCTTGAGTTTGCCATCCTGGTCTCTGTTTTTTGTTCTTCAAAGCCCTCCTCATGCAGTTTTCTGGGTTCTCTCTTTACCAGGAATAAGAAACAGACAACATTCTTAATTTTCATCTGTCTGTGCTCATAGTTTCTTCAATACTACTGAAGAATAGTAGTAGAATATTCAAAATACTTCAATTTCTAACAGGCTATAAACACCCACAGATACTTGATTATTAGAACATATAGAATGAAATGATGTACATTGTAAAAAGTAAAACAAAACAAAAAAACCCCCAAAGTCTAAAATTCCTACCTTCTAAAGAAGGAGAATTACCTTCCAGTTTCTTAAAATCATGAAGTACTTAAGCTGGAATAATGTACAGTCTCACAACACAGGTGCAGCTTTCTGCAGTTCTTCCTGTCAGTTCACTGATCTCTTCATTCAAGGGTAAGTGTTAAAGCAACTTTTCCCCTTGAAGGCCTGTGATCAGTCCCCTCTGAATTTAGAGTCACCTGTACATAAAAGGTAGTGTCATCTTCATTTCTTGGAGATGGAGCTCAGAACCATGAAGATTTTAATGAGAGTCCTGGGACCACTGAGACCACTATCTTGCAACTACTGATTTAGATACCAGAAGTCTTGACCTCTATATCACTCTATGTGATGCTCACAAATATGTTTTCTTAAATCCTCACACACCATAAGGGCTTTTCAATGAAGTTTGCTCCTGTTATTCTGAATAATAGTAGAAATGATTGAAATTCAACTTGTTAAAAATATACTTTAGAATGTAGAGGATGCATTTGGGCATATTTTACTTCCTGCACAATACCATTTATTTTATGATTCTGAAAATTTGCGAAGTCTCTCAGGTCTCTTCAACCTTATTCACAGGGCAAGGGAATAGGTCATCATTAGAAGCTATTGCCTGGGGAAACAAAAGAAGGAAGGTAAGAAGAAAACAAACACACAGTATGATCACTGTGATTTTTTTTCTCATGGGGCAACTTTGCTGTAGAAGACCTTGATGAAAAGGAATATCCATTATTACTCAAACCTCCAGTCACTGCACTGCTATCTGTAATATCCACAGGTGGCTTTGAATTTCCCCTGTCATCAGATTGTCCCTCAGTGTCTTTGCCATTTATAACAATCTTCTACCTAATGTATTATCAAGTCTTGTCTCCAATATCTGTTCTCATCATCTCAATACTTCAGGCAAACCAATGCACTATATTCAAATTAAATTCTGCGTTTTCCTCATTCTGTTTTCTGTTCCTTCTGTCTGAAAAATCTCTATTCTTGATTTCACCCATCCAAAATCTTGCTCATTCTTCAAGGTTCAGAACAAATGCCACATCATCCAAGAAACTCCTAGCTTGCATAATGTATAAAAATCGAGACAGAAATTGTTGTCATTAAGAAGGAATTCTATAAGGGGAGGCATTTACTTTGCATAACTTGCATTGGGTACCAGAACATCAATGCTAACAGAGTCAGTGTAGATAGCTGTACATAATAAATAAGACTTGTTGAAACTAAGCAGACATTTTAGTGCCTTTCCTGGATCTCCCTTACCAGAGCAGTGAATACATCCCCCAGCTTCTTCGAGAGCCAGCTTCTAACATATATAAACCTCTTTTTTGAGAATTGCTCTTAGCAAAAAGGAAGATAAGTGACTGAAAATAGCTGGGAGTGCATACCCTCATACCCAGGGTGCCCCATAGCCAACAACGGAATGATATGATGGCTTTAAAACAATGGCAGAAATGTCCTATTGTTGCAAGCTAGAACCACTCCAAAGTGCCATTCATGCTCCAGTACTTCCTGGGGAATCAGACTGAAGCTACTTTCAACTGACTCCACACCTTTCTCTGGCATATTCCCATGCCTTGTCCTGTTTCTCTCTCATTCTTTGTTTTCTCCTGAGATCACTCTTTTACTAAATCACACGCATTTGAATTGGTAAGGTTCTGCTTTTGCAGAACTTGTGATAAGACAGAGTCTTAATAAATACACGAGAATAAAGACTGCTTATACTTTTTTATACACACTCAAAATTTAAAAATAATAGAGTATATCTAGTGACTGAAGATAGTGAAAAACAAAACAAAACAACAACAAAAGCAAAATAATGAACTATCAACAGTACTTACCCTTTCCCATCTTGAACCACTGTCTGTTTTGTATTCTGCAATCTCACACTCCTACTTTGGGCCTTTTTCTACCACTTTTGTCTTTTTCATGTTTGGTAGAGAGTGAAACTTCACCAACTTGAAGGAACACCTCACAGTGACCATGGCCCTTCTTCAGTTCTCATCACCAAGGACCACACAGTTACCGAGGTTGCCAACCCCAGCTATCTGAGTCAGTCAGACACCATACACACTGAGACCTACAGTCACCATATGCCCCTTCATTTGGTACCTCATGCATTCCAGTATGTCTAGCCTCTTGCAGGTGAAGGTCTTTACTTTTAAAAGTCAGCTCATGAATTTTGAAGGGGAGGACTGCTTCTTCAAATGCATAGACACCTACACAAAGTTACAAGAATCACAGAGAATCAGGAAAACATGAGGCCACCAAAAGAACACAATACACTTCCAGTAATTGTCCTAAAAAAATGGAGATCCACAAGTTGACTGAAAAAGAATTTGAAATAATTGTTCTAATGAAATTCAGGGACTAGAAAAGAATGCAGGTAAACGATTTAACAAAATAAGGACAAAAATAAAAAAATAAGAATTCAAGAGATAGGAAAACACTAAAAGAAACAACTTTTGAGCTAAAAATACAATGACTGAATTAAAAAATGCAATAGAGTTCTTCAACAGCAGACTCAATCAAGAAGAAGAAAAAAATCAGTAAAATCAGACAGGTCATTTGAAATTATCAGAGGAGAAAAAAGGAAAGTAATAAAAAAAATGAAGAAAGTTTATGGGCTATGTGGAACACTATCAAGAGAGCTAACTTTGCATTAGGGGAGTTCCAAAAGGAAAAGAGAGAGAGAATGGGGCAAAAAGCTTTCTGTAAGAAATTATGGTTGAAAACTTCCCAAATCTGGGGAGAGACCCTCATCTCACACTGTATACAAAAATTACCTCAAATGGATTAAAGACTTAAACATAAGACCTAAAACTCTAAAACTACTAGATTAAAACATAGGATAAAAGCTCCATGACATTGGTCTGGTCAATGAGTTTTTGGATATGGCTCCCAAAGCACAAACAACAAAAGCAAAAATAGACAAATGAAATTACATAAAACTAAAAAGTTTCAGCATGGCAAAGGGAAAAATCAACGGAATAAGGAGACAACTAATGAAATGGGAGAAAAGGCTGGGCACAGTGGCTCATTCCTGTAGTCCCAGCACCTTGGGAGGCTGAGGTGGGCAGAGCACTTGAGATCAGGAGTTTGAAACCAGCCTGGCCAACATGGTGAAACTCTGTCTCTACTAAAAATACAAAAATTAGTTGGGTGTGGCAGCACAAGCCTGTAATCCCAGCTACTTGGAAGGCTAAGGCAGGAGAATTGCTTGAACTTGGGAGACGGAGGTTGCAGTGAGCTAAGATCATACCACAGCACTCCAGCCTGGGCATCTAAAAAAAAAAAAAAAAGACAGAAAGAAATGAGATAAAATAAAACAGTCATTTCTCATACAAATGGGTAGTGGGTGTATTAAAAAATGTTCAACATCACTAATCTTCAGGGAAATGTAAATTAAATTAAAACCACAATTAGTTATCTCCTCACACCTATTAGGATAACTATTATGAAAAAAATCTACAGGTATTGGCAAGGATGTGGGGGATAGGCAAACTTTATACATTGTTAGTGGGGTTGTAAATTGGTGTGGCCAATATGGAAAACAGCGTAAAAATTCCTCAAAAAACTAAAAGTAGAACTACCATAGAATCTAGCAATCCTACTTGTAAGTATATAGCCAAAAGAATTGCAATCAGTTTCTCAAACGATTTATCCACTCCCATGTTCATTGCAAGATTATTCACTGTAAGTAAGATATGGCAATAACTAGGTGTTTATTGATGGATGAGTGGATAAAGAAAATGAGATGTGTGTGTATAACATATACGTATATATGTACATATACATATATGTGTATGATATATGTGTATGTGTGTATATATGCAGTATATATGTATACATATATACTCTATAAGAGTCCATAGTATGTTTTATATAATATATATAACATATATTATTATATATGATACATGTACTCACATACACATACTATGGAATATTATTCAGCCATAAAAAGGAGAAATTCTGCCATTTTTGAAAACGTGAATGGAACTCAAGAACATTATTCTAAGTTAAATAAGCCAGACACATAAATGGAAATATTGCATGATCTCACTTATGAAATTTAAGTGGTCAAACTCATAAAGAGAGTAGAAAGATGGTTGCCAGGGATTGAAGGTGTTTGAGAAAAGAGAGGATTTGGGTCAAAGAGTACAAACTTTTGGTTATAAGATGAGTAAGTTCTTGGCAAATAATGTATGGCATAGTAACTATAGGTAATAATGATGTATACTTGAAATTTGATAAGACAAGAGATATTAAGTGTTCTCACCACACATACACACACAATAACTATGAGGTGATGGGTATGTTAGCTTGATTCTATTGTTATTGCATGTCAATAAATTTTTTAAAAATCATGTTGTACATCTTAGATACAATTTTTGATTATCAATCATGCCTCAATAAAGCTGGAAATAAAATAATATTGCTTTTGTATATTATCTTTGTATATAGAGATCTTATTAAATTAGTAGTAGTTTGTTTTATAGATATCTGAGAATTTCCTGCTTGAATTGGAAACAAAGGAGAGTTTAAATTCTTCCTGTTTAATCTTTATATTTTTTGTTACTTTCTATTGCCTTATTTCAATACCTGGTACTTCTAATATAATGTTGAATAGAAGGAGTGAGGCTGGACCTTCTTGCCTTTTACCCAAATGTGGATGGAAGTCATTTAATATTTTACCACTAAGAATGATGTTAGTTGAAAGATTTTGTAGATACTCTTCCTCATTTTTTGTCACTATAGTTGTTACTGCTCTCTCTTCCCCTTTCCTGCATTTTTGGATTATTTGAACTTTTAAAAAAGTCCATTTGCACTTTTCCATTGGCATTTTTGGCATACCTCTTTGCATTACTTTTTAAATGATTGCTTTCAGAATTATAACATATGCTTCTAAATTTTTGGAGTTTACCTAGAGTTAATTAACTCACATAAAATATACAGACTTTGAGACCTTATATGCTTATTTTCTTCGTGCCACCTTTATGTTATAGTTGTCATATGTCTTACATCTCTGTACATAAATACCCCACAAGGCAATATTACAATTTTTATTTGCTGATTTATATGAATTTGAAAGGAATTAAGAGAAATACAGTGTTTTTTCTTAGCTTTATTGAGCTATAATTAACACATAAAAATTGTATCTATTTATGGTGTACAATGTAATATTTTGACATATGCATACATTATGAAATGATTAAATCAAGCAAATTAACATATCCATCATTTCACAAACTTATAAAATTTTTGTGATCAAAACATTTGAGATCTATTCTCTTAATTTGTAAGTATATTTTATTAAATATAGTCACCATGCTGTACAATAGATAGCCAGAAAAATATAATACATCTTTATATTAAACCAGCTTTTTACCATTTTAGATTATTTTCATACATTCCTACAAACAAGAGATTCCCTTTCTCCCCTTGACATTCTGCTTCTTGGTTGTATGATCAAGGTCACTTCTGTAACAACAGTGTCTTAATTCTACAGGAACAAATGAGAGGCCCAGAGATTGCCTTCCAGAACTGTCCATCTGAAAGATCAAGGCAGAGTGTGTTTGCATCGAATTCCAGCCATTATTGGTTGGGGTTGCCCTTAGGAGAATTTACGGCTACCACATCTAGGATGTGCTTGCATGAGGACTAAGCAGGCTTCTAATGGTTTCCTAAAGGTCTTAGGCTTCAGATAAGACGTGGAGCATTCAAGCGGAGTGTTTTAGTGATTAGCACTGGAAGCAGGAAACTGACAATGTGGATTGGAATCACCCAGCACAAGATGCTTGAACTCCTCAGTCTCAGTTCTCTCATCTGAAAAAATAAGGGCAATAAAAATACCTCATAAAATTGTTGTAAGGATTAAATGAGTGTAAACTGTTAAGCATAGTTGTTGGTATAAAGCAACCTCTGAATGAATGCTGGTTCTAATTATCTTGGTAGGGTAAACCTGCTTTCTCAAAAGAAGGGCTTCAGGGGTTAAGATAGGAGATTTTAAAATTAGGATTAGCAAGAGAATTAGGGAAAAATTGAGTATTTGGGTTGAAAATACCTGTATTCTACCACTGTCTGCCTATATCATAAGGAACCACTCAAGAGACAACTCTTTGAGATATCAATGGTGAGAGATTATTTCTTATCTGGGAATCATCCAAACATCTATTTTTTGAGACAGAGTTTCACTCTTGTTGCCCAGGCTGGAATGCAGTGGCACAACCTCGGCTCGCTGCAGCCTCCACCTCCTGGATTCAAGCTATTCTCCTGCCTCAGCCTCCCAAGTAGCTGGGATTACAGGCGCCTGCCACCGTGCCGAGCTAATTTTTGTATTTTTAGTAGAGACAGGGCTTCACCACGTTGGCAAGTCTGGTCTCAAACTCCTGACCACGGGTGATCTGCCTGCTTTGGCCTCTCAAAGTACTGGGATTACAGGCATAAGCCACTGCGCCCAGCCTACATCTTTTTAATTTGTACATCTTTATAAAATTTTCGAGGCATTTATTTTCTTAGTTTTGCTCTGATAATTAGTGTATATGTGTTAAAATGTTTTATTATTTAACATTCAACTTTACATCAAGTTCTACCTCATATTCCCCTAAGTTACTTAATGGTACATCTTATAGATAGATATCAATACAACATTCTTTTCAATAAACACATACTGAATAGGTAAAGCTAAGGCTAGTATTTTACATCTGAAGTTTAGTATTGAATATTTCTTAATCATAAATATCATAGTAAACTTGTAACCAGCATTTATTTAAAAAGCAATTTGTTATATTATACCCTCTAATAATTATTAAAGGTTATAGAACTGTAAATGAACACTTAGAGACAACAGAATAAATTGACCACTTGAGAACTGACAGAATCTTGAAAGATAAGTTGTTTATGTGTGTGAATTGAACTGCTCAATATCCGCTACAGAAAATGATCATGTTCCATGAGGCTTTTGAATTCACATTTGAATCTCTAGAGTCTTTTCCTCAAGGGAAAACAAAAATGAAATATAGCTGTATAGCCACCATGGCTTTTATTTGTTACTCAAAGATAAATGAGTTCTCATTTCAAGAGGTAAGACTTTAGCTTTTGTTAATGAATCTGATGTATTGATATTCATTTGCCATTTGAGAACACTTTATTCTCTAAAGTTATATCTGTACTCACAAGCCATAGTGCAGAAACAGGACAGATATAATCAAGCAATAAGCTAGTGAACAACTTTGACAAAATTTCTCTGTTTCCACCATCACTTTCATGTGAATAAACAGGAATAATCCAGTTATCAGAATTCATTGTTTATCTACCCACGAGACAGAAACCCTTACAGTCTTTCAATACTATTCAAACTTTGCACTATGCCATATGCTAATAAACTCGGTACTTTCAAGATGCTTTCAGCACTTACTGGTATTTAAAGTTTTTTTTTTTTTTTTTTTTTTTTTTTTTTTTGAGACGGAGTCTCGCTCTGTCACCCAGCCTGGAGTGCAGTGGCCAGATCTCGGCTCACTGCAAGCTCCGCCTCCCAGGTTTACGCCATTCTCCTGCCTCAGCCTCCCGAGTAGCTGGGACTACAGACGCTCGCCACCTCGCCCGGCTATTTTTTTGTATTTTTTTACTAGAGACGGGGTTTCACCGGGTTAGCCAGGATGGTCTCGATCTCCTGACCTCGTGATCCGCCCGTCTCGGCCTCCCAAAGTGCTGGGATTACAGGCTTGAGCCACCGCGCCCGGCCAGTATTTAAAGTTATAAAGATTTTAATTAAGTGTTTCAAAATGTAAAGATATTAGCAATATGTGTAGAAAGACTTACTTTGTTTATAGGTCTGAATGCTGTTAGCTTCAAGGCAATAACATATTAGACAAAACTTGGGATATAAAGTTAGAAAATTTGGAGATGAGTGTCAACCTGGCCACCAGTTGGGTGATCCTTCTTCAATTTTTAGGTTATACTTTATTCGACTATATATTATGTTGAAAATAATATTATTTTATTCTACACAACTCTAATTAGAAAACATTGTTACAGTGAAAGATATTTGATTTGTTCAAATAAATGTGTTTTATATACTGAATAGCAATCATACTTTTTGCATAGTGATTATATTGATAATTCAAACTACTTGAAAAGTAAAACAATAATATAACATATTCAATTATTAATATTTTTAAAGTATTTAACACATTTATGTGACCTAATTCATAACTGTAATTAGAAATTCCTTTCTGATAAGAGTTAAAAATAAATTGACTTTTCCTTTTCTAAAAAAAATGGCTTATTTCGCTGATACATGTTGTGAAACATGTAATTAACCAAGTGTCTCCCTTACATATTAGCTGTAAGAAGACATAAACGATAAAATGTTATCCACTCATTGCCAGGAGTATTGAATGATTTATGTTTATTTATTGTATAGTTACTAAAAGAATGGGCAGTCGTACTTCCTAGAGTTCATGTTCTAACTGCACCATTTGGTGTGTAACCTTGTACAAGTTACAGAATCTCTTTCAAATTCAGTTTATGCATCCATAAAATAATAATGAAATGAATATTATTTTATGGAAAGTGAACCAAAATTCCTAGCCCTCTGCTTGTCATTTAGTAAACATATAATAAATGTTAGCTATTACTCAAGTCTTTATTACACAACTCTATATGTATACATATTTTTAAATATGAGTCCCTTTTGTTATTCTCAACTATCTTAAATTTTTTAACCTTTGGGTTTAAAGCCACTTTAAGTGCATTTTTGGAAACAATATGACATAGTAAGAAAAAGACATTATTTGGAGGATCTTTTCTGGTGTTTGTGCTAAAAAAAACTTCTTGAGGAGAGCAAGATGGCCGAATAGGAACAGCTCCAGCCTCCAGCTCCCAGTGGGAGCAACACAGAAGACCAGTGATTTCTGCATTTTCAATTGAGGTACTGGGTTCATCTCACTGGGGAGTGCCGGACAATCGGTGCTGGTCAGCTAGTGCAGCCCGACCAGTGAGAGCTGAAGCAGGGCGAGGCATCGCCTCACCTGGGAAGTGCAAGGGGGAAGGGAATCCCTTTTCCTAGCCAAGGGAAACTGAGACACACAACACCTGGAAAATTGGGTAACTCCCACCCTAATATTGTGCTTTACCAAGGGTCTTAGCAAATGGCACACCAGGAGATTATATCCCACACCTGGCCGGGAGAGTCCCACACCCAGGGAACCACCCTCATTGCTAGCACAGCAGTCTGAGATCTAACTGCAAGGCCACAGCAAGGCTGGGGGAGGGGTGCCCACCATTGCTGAGGCTTAAGTAGGTAAACAAAGCCTCTGGGAAGCTCCAACTGGGTGGAGCCCATGGTAGCTCAAGGAGGCCTGCCTGTCTCTGTAGACTCCACCTCTTGGTGGAGTCTGACAGCTGTCTGACAGCTTTGAAGAGAGCCATGGATCTCCCAGCACAGAGGCTGAGATCTGAGAATGGACAGACTGCCTGCTCAAGTGGGTCCCTGACCCCTGAGTAGCCTAACTGGGAGACATCCCCCACTAGGTTCAGACTGACACCTCACACCTCACACAGCAGGGTACACCCCTGAGACGAAGCTTCCAGAGCAAGAATCAGACAGCAGCACTCGCTGTTTAGCAATATTCTATATTCTGCAGCCTCTGCTGCTGATACCCAGGCAAACAGGGTCTGAAGTGGACCTCAAGCAATCTCCAACAGACTTACAGCTGAGGGTCCTGACTGTTAGAAGGAAAACTAACAAACAGAAAGGACACCCACACCAAAACCCCATCAGTACGTCACCAGCATCAAAGACCAAAGGCAGATAAAAACCACAAAGATGGGGAAAAAGCAGGGCAGAAAAGCTGGAAATTCAAAAAATCAGAGTGCATCTCCCCCTCCAAAGGAACGCAGCTCATCACCACCTATGGATCAAAGTTGGATGGAGAATGACTTTGACGAGTTGAGAGGAGATGGCTTCAGTCAATCAAACTTCTCAGAGCTGAAGGAGGAACTATGTACCCAGTGCAAAGAAACTAAAAATCTTGAAAAAAGAATGGAAGAATGGATAACTAGAATAATCAATGCAGAGAAGGCCATAAACGAACTGACAGAGACAAAAACCATGACACGAGAAATACGTGACAAACGCATAAACTTCAGTAACTGACTTGATCAACTGGAAGAAAGAGTGTCAATGATTGAAGATCAAATGAATGAAATGAAGCGAGAAGAGAAGTCTAGAGAAAAAAAAGGAAAAAGAAATGAACAAAGCCTCCAAGAAATATGGGATTATGTGAAAAGACCAAATCTACGTCTGATTGGTGTGCCTGAAAGTGAGGGGGAAAATGGAACCAAGTTGGAAAACACTGTGCAGGATATCATCCAGGGGAACTTCCCCAACCTAGTAAGGCAGGCCAACATTCAAATTCAGGAAATACAAAGAACGCCACAAAGATACTCCTCGAGAAGAGCAACTCCAAGACACATAATTGTCAGATTCACTGAAGCTGAAATGAAGGAAAAAATGTTAAGAGAGCAGCCAGAGAGAAAGGTCGGGTTACACACAAAGGGAAGCCCATCAGACTAACAGCAGATCTCTCGGCAGAAACTCTATAAGCCAGAAGTGGCCAATATTCAGCATTCTTAAAGAAAAGAATTTTCAACCCAGAATTTCATATCCAGCCAAACTAAGTTTCATCAGTGAAGGAGAAATAAAATCCTTTACAGACAAGCAAATGCTTAGAGATTTTCTCACCACCAGGCCTGCCCTACAAGAGATCCTGAAGGAAGCACTAAATATGGAAAGGAACAACCAGTACCAGTCATTGCAAAAACATGCCAAAATGTAAAGACCATCGATGCTAGGAAGAAACTGCATCAACTAACGAGCAAAATAACCAGCTAATATCACAATGACAGGATCAAGTTCACACATAACAATATTAACCTTAAATGTAAATGGACTAAACGGTCCAATTAAAAGACACAGACTGGCAAATTGGATAAAGAGTCATGACCCATCAATTTGCTGTATTCAGGAGACCCATCTCACGTGCAGAGACACACATAGGCTCAAAATAAAGGGATGGAGGAAGACCTACCAAGCAAATGGAGAACAAAAAAAAGCAGGGGTTGTAATCCTAGTCTCTGATAAAACAGACTTTAAACCATCAAAGATCAAAAGAGACAAAGAAGGCCATTACATAATGGTAAAAGGATCAATTCAACAGGAAGAGCTAACTACCCTAAATATATATGCACCCAATACAGGAGCACCCAGATTCATAAAGCAAGTCCTTAGAGACTTACAAAGAGACTTAGACTCCCATACAATAATAATGGGAGACTTCAACATTCCACTGTCAACATTAGACAGATCAATGAGACAGAAAGTTAACAAGGATATCCAGGAATTGAACTCAACTCTGCACCAAGCGGACCTGATAGACATCTACAGAACTCTCCACCCCAAATCAACAGACTATACATTCTTCTCAGCACCACATCGCACCTATTCCAAAATTGACCACATAGTTGGAAGTAAGGTACTCCTCAGCAAACGTAAAAGAACAGAAATTATAACAAACTGTCTCTCAGACCACAGTGAAATCAAACCAGAACTCAGGACTAAGAAAATCAATCAAAACCGCTCAACTACATGGAAACTGAACAACCTGCTCCTGAATGACTACTGGGTACATAACGAAATGAAGGCAGAAATAAAGATGTTCTTTGAAACCAATGAGAACAAAGATACAACATACCAGAATCTCTGGGACACATTTAAAGCAGTGTGTAGAGGGAAATTTATAGCACGAAATGCCCATAAGAGAAAGCTGGAAAGATCTAAACTTGATGCCCTAACATCACAATTAAAAGAACTAGAAAAGCAAGAGCAAACACATTCAAAAGCTAGCAGAAGGCAAGAAATAACTAAGATCAGAGCAGAACTGAAGGAGATAGAGACACAAAAAACCCCCCAAAAAATCAATGAATCCAGGAGCTGATTTTTTGAAAAGATCAACAAAATTGATAGACCACTAGCAAGACTAATAAAGAAGAAAAGAGAGAAGAATCAAATAGATGCAATAAAAAATGGTAAAGGGGTATCACCACCGACCCCACAGAAATACAAACTACCATCAGAGAATACTATAAACACCTCTATGCAAATAAACTAGAAAACCTAGAAGAAATGGATAATTTCCTGGATACATACACTCTCCCAAGACTAAACCAGGAAGAAGTTGCATCCCTGAATAGACCAATAGCAGGCTCTGAAATTGAGGCAATAATTAATAGCCTACCAACCAAAAAAAGTCCAGGACCAGATGGATTCACAGCTGAATTCTACCAGAGGTACAAGGAGGAGCTGGTACCATTCCTTCTGAAACTATTCCAATCAATAGAAAAAGAGGGAATCCTCCCTAACTCATTTTATGAGGCCAACATCATCCTGATACCAAAGCCTGGCAGAGACACAACAAAAAAAGAGAATTTTAGACCAATATCCCTGTTGAACATCGATGCAAAAATCTTCAATAAAATACTGGCAAACTGAATCCAGCAGCACATCAAAAAGCTTATGCAGCATATAAACAGCACTAAAGACAAAAACCACATGATTATCTCAATAGATGCAGAAAAGGCCTTTGACAACATTCAATAGCCCTTCATGCTAAAAACTCTCAATAAACTAGGTATTGATGGAACGTATCTCAAAATAATCAAAACTATTTATGACAAACCCACAGCCAATATCATACTGAATGGGCAAAAACTGGAAGCATTTCCTTTGAAAACTGGCACAAGACAGGGATGCCCTCTCTCACCACTCCTATTCAACATAGTGTTGGAAGTTCTGGCTAGGGCAATCAGGCAAGAGAAAGAAATAAAGTGTATTCAGTTAGGAAAAGAAGAAGTCAAATTATCCCTGTTTGCAGATGACATGATTGTATGTTTAGAAAACCCCACCATGTCAGCCTAAAATCTCCTTAAGCTGATAAGCAACTTCAGCAAAGTCTCAGGATACAAAATTAATGTGCAAAAATCACAAGCATTCTTATACACCAGTAACAGACAAACAGAGAGCCAAATCATGAATGAACTTCCATTCACAATTGCTTCAAAGAGAATAAAATACCTAGGAATCCAACTTACAAGGGATGTAAAGGACCTCTTCAAGGAGAACTACAAACCACTGCTCAGTGAAATAAAAGAGGACACAAACAAATGGAAGAATATACCATGCTCATGGATAGGAAGAATCAACATCGTGAAAATGGCCATACTGCCCAAGGTAATTTATAGATTCAATGCCATCCCCATCAAGCTACCAATGAGTTTCTTCACAGAATTGGAAAAAACTGCTTTAAAGTTCATATGGAACCAAAAAAGAGGCCGCATTGCCAAGACAATCCTAAGTCAAAAGAACAAAGCTGGAGGCATCACGCTACCTGACTTCAAACTATACTACAAGGCTACAGTAGCCAAAACAGCATGGTACTGGTACCAAAACAGAGATATAGACCAATGGAACAGATCAGAGCCCTCAGAAATAATACCACACATCTACAGCCATCTGATCTTTGATAAACCTGAGAAAAACAAGAAATAGGGAAAGGATTCCCTATTTAATAAATGGTGCTGGGATAATTGGCTAGCCATAAGTAGAAAGTTGAAACTGGATCTTTTCCTTACTCCTTATATGAAAATTAATTCAAGATGGATTAGAGACTTAAATGTTAGACCTAAAACCATAAAAACCCTAGAAGAAAACCTAGGTAATACCATTCAGGACATAGGCATGGGCAAGGACTTCATGTCTAAAACACCAAAAGCAATGGCAACAAAAGCCAAAATTGACAAATGGGATCTAATTAAACTAAAGAGCTTCTGTACAGCAAAAGAAACTACCATCAGAGTGAACAGGCAACCTACAGAATGGGAGAAAATTTTTGCAATCTACTCATCTGACAAAGGGCTAATATCCAGAACCTACAAAGAACTCAAATAAATTTACCAGAAAAAAACAAATAACCCCATCAAAAAGTGGGCAAAGGATATGAACAGACATTTCTCAAAAGAAGACATGCATACAGCCAACAGACACATGAAAAAATGCTCATCATCACTGGCCGTCAGAGAAATGCAAATCAAAACCACAATGAGATACCATCTCACACCAGTTAGAATGGCAATCATTAAAAAGTCAGGAAACAACAGGTGCTGGAGAGGATGTGGAGAAATAGGAACACTTTTACACTGTTGGTGGGATTGTAAACTGGTTCAACCATTGTGGAAAACAGTATGGCAATTCCTCAAGGATCTAGAACTAGAAATACCATATGACCCAGTCATCCCATTACTGGGTATATACCCAAAGGATTATAAATCATGCTGCTATAAAGACACATGCACACGTATGTTTATTACGGCACTATTCACAATAGCAAAGACTTGGAATCAACCCAAATGTCCATCAGTGACAGATTGGATTAAGAAAATGTGGCACATATACACCATGGAATACTATGCAGCCACAAAAAAGGATGAGTTTGTGTCCTTTGTAGGGACATGGATACAGCTGGAAACCATCATTCTCAGCAAACTATCTCAAGAACAGAAAACCAAACACCGCAGGTTCTCACTCATAGGTGGGAATTGAACAATGAGATCACTTGGACTCTGGAAGGGGAACATCACACACCAGGGCCTATTATGGCGAGGGGAGAGCAGGGAGGGATGGCATTGGGAGTTATACCTGATGTAAATGATGAGTTGATGGGTGCTGACGAGTTGGTGGGTGCAGCACACCAACATGGCACAAGTATACATATGTAACAAACCTGCACGTTGTGCACATGTACCCTAGAACTTAAAGTATAATAAAAAAAATTTTAAAAAAATAATAAATGCTTATCAAGTATGGTTAACCTCAACATGACTCTTCATCTTAAGACATTTTATTTCACAATAACCTTGTTGCTATATAAATGTCTATATCAAATATTAAACAAGTAATTTGGGGCTTTTCAAAAAGAAATACAAATTGTTAATTTCTGATTTAAATTATAATTAGTATATATCCTTTATTGAATTACATTCAATAAAATATTTGGAAAAAAAAAAAAAACTTTTTTAGAAACATAGACTTGGCCGGGTGTGGTGGCTCACACCTGTAATCCCGGCACTTCGGGAGGCCGAGGCAGGCCGATCACAAGGTTGGGAGATCGAGACCATCCTGGCTAACATGGTAAAACCCCATCTCTACTAAAAATACAAAAAGATTAGTCGGGCATGGTGGTGGGTGCCTGTAGTTCCAGCTACTCGGGAGGCTGAGGCAGGAGAATGGTGTGAACCTGGAAGGCGGAGTTTGCAGTGAGTGGATATCTTACCACTGCACTCCAGCCGGGGCGACAGAGCAAGACTCCCTCTCAAAAAAAAAAAAAAAAAAAAAAGAGAGAAACATAAACTCATCATTTGATGTGAAAAATGTACTGATGTTGAATGTCTTCAAAATGACTTCTAGTGAAAATGAAACCAACAAGTTTTTACTGCTTTAATGTGCTGTTCTCATCATGGGTTCATTTAGTCAGCAGCCACTTCGTCTCATGGATTCCCTGGAAGATGGGAATCACACTGCTGTGATGGAGTGCATCTTACTGGGCTTAACAGATAGTCCAATCCTTGGAGTCATCCTCTTCATGATTATCCTATGCATCTACCTGGTGACCATATCTGGCAATCTCAGCACAATCATTCTTATCAGAATCTCTTCTCAGCTTCATCATCTTATGTACATTTTTCTGAGTCACTTGGCTTTTGTTGACATGGGCTACTCATCTTCTGTCACACCCAACATGCTTATGAACTTCCTCATGGAGAGAAATACAATCTCTTACCTTGGATGTGCCATCCAGCTTAGTTCAGTGTTTTTCTTTGGCACAGTCGAATGCTTCCTTCTGGCTGCCATGGCCTATGATCGCTTTGTGGCAATTTGCAGCCCACTGCTTTATTCAACCAAAATGTCCACACAAGTCTGTGTTCAGCTACTCCTAGTGGCTTATATAGGTGGTTTTCTTAACTCTTCCTCCTCTACCTTTTCCTTCCTGTCTTTATTCTTCTGTGGACCAAATCAAGTCAATCATTTTTTCTGTGATTTTACTCCTTTACTTGAACTCTCCTGTTCTGATACGAGTATCCCTGCAGTCATTCCCTCATTTTCTACTGGCTCCATCATTGTGGTCACTGTGTGTGTCATAGCCCTCTCCTACATCTACATCCTCATCACCATCCTGAAGATGCGCTTCACTGAGGGGCGCCACAAGGCCTTCTCCACCTGCACCTCCCACCTCACTGCAGTCACTCTGTTCTATGGGACCATTACATTCATTTGTGTGATGCCCAAGTCCAGCTACTCAACTGACCAGAACAAGGTGGTGTCTGTGTTCTACGTGGTGGTGATTCCCATGTTGAACCCCCTGATCTACAGCCTCAGGAACAAGGAGATTATAGGGGCTCTGAAGAGAGAGCTTAAAAATATTTTCTAGTGATGTCTGTTCTTTTTTATAATGATTGACAAAGTAATATTCCATAAATAAAGTAATGAAAAGAAATTGAACGTCTGAAACATAGCTGGCCATACATCATTACCAGCATTGAGCTTTTGTTAGTAGTGGGTGGATTTTCAGCTATCAAATAGTAAATCAGAGGCACATAGTAAATTACCTCTACAAAATTAAGTTAAATTTATAATTTTAAAAAGTCAAATGTGTTTATATTTTAAAAATACACAATCTACTGAAAATTCTTTTTAAGATAGAATTTTTGAAAGAAGTTATCTGCTGTAATTAGACTTGAAGACATATGAACTAAAGAGACAAGTCATCTGCTTGCTACACACCTAACAGATACTGTTGATACAGGGGTAGGATAACTTTAGTAAACACTTTTGTTTATAAATGGGGAATACAGGAGTCACATAGCAATCACTGTCCCATAACATTTACAAAAATCAGCTGGATACAAATTGCCATTTTCTTGATCAGGGGCCAGTCATTGGTACCTGTTAAATAGGTTCTTTCTCTCTTGGCTCTGCCCTCTGGGCTTTTGGTTCTATCCTCTGAATCATCCTTCCCTTTCCAGAAAAAAAACCAAAAACCAAAAACAAAAACATGTTATAGCTGAATAGTCTGGATAATCAAAGGGAATGTAATAAGAGACTATAAAATTGTGAGCAGAACTTAGGAAAAGCTTCAAAGGTAATGCCATATTCCAGGGATAGTGATCTGCTGAAAACCTGGAGGGGCAAAAGATGTGGGCAGTTACTAGAACCTGGAGAGCTGTGATGAGAGGACCACCTGTCAGGAGATATGGCATTTGGTGGAGGGTCACGGCCAACTCAGGTGACCCCAAAGGGGAAGAGCCAGAGAAGTACCCAAGCCTCAGTCTCCTCTGCCAGTGTCTCCCAGAAGCCACAGGCAAGGGAGTCTGTTGATGTAGTCCACATAGGTCAGCCTCTTGGTGCTATGTCAAGGTGGAAATGGGTAGACCACTGTGGTCAGAGAAGACTTATTCCACTGTGGTCAGTGGAATAAAACTAGAAATTAATTGCAAGAGGAATTTTGGAAATGATCCAAATACGTAGAAATTAAGCAATATGCTCCTGAATGACCAGTGGTTCAATGAAGAAATTAAGAAAGAAATTCCGAAATTTCTTGAAACAAATGATAATGGAAACACAACCCACCAAAATTTATGAGATATAGCAAAAGCACTACTAAGAGGGAAGTTTATAGCTATAACTGCCTACATCAAAAAAGAGAAAAAGCTTCAAATAAACAATGTAGTGATGAATCTTAAAGAATTACAAAAGCAAAAGCAAGCCTAATGGCAAAGTAGAAGAAAAGAAATAATAATAATTAAAGCAGAAATAAATGAAATTGAAATGAAGAAAACAATACAAAAGATCAATGAAAAGAAAAATTTGTTTTCTGAAAAGTTAACTACAGCCTCTACCTCCTGACTTCCAGTGATCCTCCTATGTCAGTCTCCTGAGTAGGTGGGACTACAGGTATGCACTACCAGACTGGGATGATTTTTAAATTTTTTGTAGAGATGAGGTTTTACCATGTTGCCCAGACAGGTCTCAAACTCCTGGTCTCGAGCAATCTGCCTGCCGTGGACTCCCAATGTTTGCTTTAATGGGTGCAAAGTCTCACTCTGTCACCCAGGCTGGAGTGCAGTGGTATGGTCATAGCTCACTGCAGCTTTGACCTCCTGGGTCCAAGTGATCTTCCTGCTTCAGCTTCGCAAGTAGCTGGGACCACAGGTGTGCACCACCACACCTGACTAACAAAATGTGTATTCCATACAATGGAATATTATTCAACATTTAAAAGAATGAAATTCTGATGCATGCTACAACATGGATGAACCTTAAAAACATTATGTTAAGTGAAAGAAGCCAGTCACAAAAGACCACATGTTATAAGATCCCATTCATATAAAATGCTAGAATAGGAAAATTCATAGGCATGGGAAGATTTGTGTTTGCTAGGGGCTGATAGGAGGTTGGAGTTGAAAGATGGGAAGTGACTGTTAATAGATACAGGGCTTTTTGGAGTGATACAAATGTTCTTAAATTACATAGTGGCAATGATTGAACAAGTGTGAATAAACTAAGTACCACTGAATTACATAAAAGGCAAAAAAAGAAAATGAGGTACACATACACAATGGAGTACTATTCAGCCATAAAAAAGAATGAGATCTTGTCATTTGCAACAACACGAATGGGGCTGGAGATCATCATGTTAAGTGAAATTATCCAGGCACAGAAAGAGAAACATTTCATGTTCTCACTTATACGTGGGAGTTAAAAATCAAAACAATTGAACTCATGGACATAGAGAGTAGAAGGACGGTTACCAGAGGCTGGGGGAGTGGTGGAGGCCTGGTGGTGAGGTGGTGATGGTTAATGTATACAAAAAAGAAATTGAAAGAATGAATAAGACATACTATTTGACAGCACAAAAGGATGACTATAGTCAGTGATAACTCAGAGTGTAACTGGATTATTTGTAACACAAAAGATAAATGCTTGAGGGAATGGATACCCCATTCTCCATGATATGATTACTTCACATTGCATGCCTGAATCAAAACATCTCATGTAGCCTATAAATATATATGCACCTACTATATACCCCCAAAATTAAATAATTAAAAATAAACTATTCTCCAATGTACTCAAGGAGATAAGTACAAGGATGTTTATAATGGCATTGAAAGATATCTCATCAGAAGACATCTCTTGATTTTTACTCTCTCTTGTCCAACTGTGTTATATCTACTTCTGCCCCTTTGTTTCCATTCTTAGTAAATGAGATCTCTATTCACTCAATCAGGCCATAAAATGCAGAATAATCCTTGATACCTTTTTTTCACACTTGCTCCTTTTCCTGGGGTAAAGGATCCCATCCTATTTAAAATAATTGAAATGGAGGGTTCCAGGGTGACTAAATATATAATGGGAGTAGGCAACTGGAAAAGTGGCTATCATGGTGGAATAAATATCTTGCATATTTTGCAGATCCCTCCAATACACATATTCTACACACACACACACACACACACACACACACACACACACACACACACACACACATTTCAATACTAAAGGACTGCTCGAAACGATAAGAAACCAGGTATTATTTTTAGGGAGTAGGTATTAATTAGATATGAACCGAAGAGTTAGGGATACAAATTTTAGTGACTAACATGTAGAGTGAATTAGGAAATTAGATTTAAATAATGGATCAGCATTATAAAAAATGTTCCCTGGCTACGAATGAAATACATGATACAAGGATAGGGGAAGATATTCTAGACATATCAGCATTTGCAGTTACTTTAATTTGAGGATAAAGTAATTTCTCAGAATAATTTATTTTTTCTTCTTCAAGATAGTCAGTCTGTAAGGAGTTGAACATACAATAATAAAAACCATATTCTTAGTCAACCACACTATTACATTTTAGCCTTAGATACATCATTGATGCCACATGTGAATTATCTCAATGGACTGTCATATGAAATTTTACTAGAATTGAGTATGAATTCTCAAGTTCTGACATCTTAACTAGGCATAGGACATGAATAAGATTATTGCTTAGACATAGACCCAAATCAGAAATGAACTTTCTATTTCAAAAAACATAGATGTATGAAAGATAGAAATAAAATTAGAGTAGGTACGTAAGTGCTCATATAGCATGTCAAGAAAAGTGATATGTGGAAATATGGACTTTTGTCAGTTTCCAGCTCTGTCCCTTGTGGTGCAGAACCTTAAGCAATTTAAATACAATCTTGGATCTTTAGTTCCATTACTTTACAAAGAGAATATTACTATACACTTCACAATTGTCTTGTTTTAAATTTTGTCGTGTATATAAAAACACCAAGCTCTGTTTTTGCTTAGCAATTGAAAATTTCTTTGATGTAACTGACTTAAATCCCAGTTGCTTAACTACTGAAAATTTCCTTGGTGAAACTGACAAGTATTTCTGTATCTGTGACCCAGGACAAATATTGTCCATTGATGCATACTTCAACAGTAGGTATGGAATCTAGGCAATTTTCACTGTGCAATAAAATTATGCTTATGCAAAGTTTGATACACTTGGGATATATCACCTTAAGTATATTATCTGTCTGGGGAAATTACACTGACAATTCATAGCAACTGAAAATTGCATGTATACATAATTATGTAAAAGTGTGTGTCTAAAGTATTTTCTAAATTATCAGGGGTTCCATTTATCCTTTCATTTCATTATTCCAAAAAGGAATCATTGCTTTTGGCTGTCATTTCAGTTCTTAAAAAATTATTTTAGATCTATATATACCTTGTTGAGAACCTCACTGTGACTAATGAATGATCCAAGAGAAAGACTTTAATGAGTAAAAATTGCCCAAATTCCATCAGGGAGAATAAATTGCTCCTAACACTTCCCACAGTAGCATTTTATTCATATTACTTGAACAAGACCTATAATATTTTAAAATCTTCCTTAAATTATTTGTTTTAAAGGAAGCTTTTATCTTTAGGATTTTATAGAAGAAATAATATGTCTGAAGTTCGCTCAAAGCAATCAAATGCTAAGTAAAGGAACTTGTGGAGGTATAGATTTTATATATTTTTTGTATATATTTTTAAATGACAAAAAATTATTTTAAAATATCTATGTATGTAAAAAAGTTATGCAAGAATGTTCTTTACATATCTTACTACTGTGAACATTTGAAAAGTGCCTGAATGTCCATTAAATTTAATATGTTACCTTCGAAGTATGTAATGCTATGAAACTATTAAAAAAAAAGAAATTGATTTGCATGTATTCCACAAAATATTAAGACAAAAAGCAAGTTACAGAAAGTATAAGTGATGTGTTTAATAAATATTTTTGTTAAGGGACAACGTGGCTGCTGTTTTTAACAGCAAAATATGTATTTTTGTTTTAAACAATAGTAAAATATGTGAATTGCTATAATTTCAAAATTTTTATTTTAACTTCCATAATCATTAACTATTTCCCTTTAATGCCTGCCTTTTCTTGTCTTATGAAATTTGTTTTTATGAACATAATAATCTCCATTATCTCTTTAAAAATTTAATTATAATTTACATTATGAATAAATTTTTCTTTGAGTATAAGTTCTATTTTGTTTCCCTTTTATGAATTGCTGTTTTTCAACTGTTGTGTAACTATCAATTTTGAGCTCATCTTTGCTGCTTGATATTTTCTACTTTATTGCCCACAACCTCTGCTTATAGGGGAAAATGTAGAAGCATCAATTTTCTTATAGATTTTAGCTAAAGTTGGAAAAAAGCAGGACGTACAGTCAGGAAGTGTGCTATTGTCTGGTCTTCTGTGCTTGACTCCTTTTCTCCAGAGTGCTGATGAGGCTTGGGTAACATAATCCTGTCACTGATGCTTGGTGATTAGGAGGAGATGTGATATAAGAGCTTGGTAAGCACTTTGGGAGGACAAACAGGAAGGATAGCTTGAAGCCAGCAGTTCAAGATCAGCCTGGGCAACATAGCAAGACCACATTTCTACAATAAAAATTATAATTATAAATAAAGGCAGAGCTTGGTAAAGCAGTCTAGCTGCTCCCACTGAAGCACCACAGCTAAACCATTTGTTGGTTGCCCTGATGTCCTTTCAGCTTCTGAAGGGTTAGTGAACTTTCCTGGTGTTAGACCCACTGGTTTTTGACATTATTCTTTTATAGACACACATACACATTCTGAATATATTTTTCTTTCTTCTGATTGTACTTCTCTGAGTTTTATTTCTCATTGATCTGGGAACATAACTCACTTATTTATCATTTAAAACATATCTATTTTAAAAATATATATGCATAGTATATGTACATATATGTGTTTCTATAATTAAGTTTGCTCTAAGTTTGTGTATGTTGATACACAAAATAAGAAGATTATATAATGTTCCAACACTATATATAGATTCTTAGGTTTGTTGTAGTGTTGAAGGTTATTGCATGTGCTCTTTCCTCTTAAACCTGAAGTCTTTCAAAAACTGATGTATATTTTAAAATATTTACATAATTATAAAGGAAAAACATTGAAAGAGAAATAAATTTATAATAATATTTTCCTTCCACAAGATTTACAATTGGTTAGTTAGACATGCAGAGACAATATATTTCTACTTTATAAATCTCTGTGTAGAATAAACATGCACATCCAAAAATTTCTCAAGGTCTTCTCAGATTTTTAATTTATTTTAAAATAAAGTTTGTTAATTTACATTACAGTAAAACATAAAACATTTCCTATAGTTTTAAAAATGTACTGTTGTAAAGTTGTGCATAAGATTAAATAAAAATTAATCTACTTCTATGTCATGTAAGTCATTTG
The DNA here is from genome assembly GCF_049350105.2 of Macaca mulatta. NCBI lineage: Eukaryota > Metazoa > Chordata > Mammalia > Primates > Cercopithecidae > Macaca > Macaca mulatta. The sequence continues at coordinate 57,853,577 of NC_133419.1, forward strand.
CATAGTTTGTTTTCTCTCATTCTTTTTAATCATGTTGGCCAAGCGTTTTCTATTTGTCAAAACATGCTATAATGGAGTAGCTTTTATCAGAATGATACTCCTGCCAAGAATACATATGTGCTTGCTAAAACTAAAGATAAAAAACTGTTTTAAGGCATTAGAAAGCAACCAACGCAACAAGGCTTTGGAGAAGCCAAAGTCTTAGAAAAAGAGAAAAACAGATTGCAGTGAACTTGAGATTCTCTGTCACATTTCCTCACAACCTGATACTGAGAGACAAAGCAGAAAGTAGTGATTCTGAGTTGGCAGGCTCATGGGAGAAAGTAGATAAAAATTAGTTTAATAATACTATGGCTAGAAGAAGAGGAGAAACTAATACCCTAGAGAAATGAATATCAAAGCGAGGTAAGCCTTTATGTTCTGAAGGCAGTTGCAGATTCTGAAGCTACACAAAGGGAAAGCTTAAGAAAATTTTAAAAAGCATGTATGAAACTAAATAGATAATTAGAGATTTAAGCAATCTTATGAAGCTGAGAATACAAAAGTTAAATTTCAGAGCCTGTCAAAGAGACACCCTTGTAAAAACATCAAGCATTCCATTGGGATTCCTCAAAGAATCTCAGTTCAGCAGAGAAGCTAAATCTATAAAAAAAAAATACGAAATAAGCAATAACTGAAATTGAGGACTCAGTAAATGAATTGAACAGCAGATGACACACAATAAAGGGAGGATTAGTGAACTGTAATAAAGGTCAGTGGAAAATATATAGTTAGAAACGTGAAGAGAAAACAGAATGTGAGGGAAAGAGCATAAGACATGTTTTTAAAAATTAATTAATTAATTTACTTGTTTTTTGAGACGGAGTCTCACTCTGTCACCCAGGCTGGAGTGCAGTGGTACAATCTCAGTTCACCGCAAGCTCTGACTCCCAGGTTCACGCCATTCTCCTGCCTCAGCCTCCCGAGTAGCTGGGACTACAGGCACCTGCCACCACACCCAGCTAATTTTTGTTTTTGCATTTTTAGTAGAGACCAGGTTTCACCGTGTTAGCCAGGATGGTCTTGATCTCCTGACCTTGTGATCCACCCGCCTTGGCCTCCTAAAGTGCTGGGATTACAGGCATGAGTCACCGCACCTGGCCAGTATGTTAAAATTTGTACAAAACTCTAATATACATAGAATTAGAGTTCCAAAAGGAAAGGAAAGGAAATAATGGGAAAAATATATAAATTTAGAATTTTGAAATAAACAAATTTGGGGACATTAAAATAAATCAACTCATAGATTCACAAAACACCACTAAAACCAGTTAAGATGAACACAAAGAAAACCAAATTTACATTTCAGTCAAACTATTAAAAATAAAAGATAAAGAATAAATTAATCTTTAAAGCAAAGGAGAAAAAACATATCACTTTCAAGAGTAATAATAAAACAAATGATTTCTGAATAGAATCCATAGAAACCAGAAAACAATATAATTACATAGTTAGGTTGCTAAAAGTAAAAAGCCTTCCAACTTAGAATTCTATACCCAGCAAAAATATCCTTTAAAATTATGCCAAAATAAAACATTGTGAGACAGACAAACCTTGGAGAATTTGTGGCCAGCATAACTGTACTAAAAGAAAATACTCAAGAAAGTTATTCAGGCAGAAGGAAATTATTTCTATAGAAAACATGTAAAAACAATAATGAATGAAGACTAGTTGAAAAAATAAATCTAAATGTATAAGTATATAAAAGTTCTTGTGGAATTATATATATGTATGCCATTTCTAGGTAATTATTTGTAAGAAACATTAAAGTCATCTGGCTTATATATATTTACAAAATATATGAAAATTAAAAATAAAAATGATAGAAAATATATGCAATGTAAATTGTAACCCCCCAAAAGCTGGAGTAGTTATACCAATGGCCTATAAGGCAATATATAGTTATAGAGATGAAGGGGAGCATTTATATTGATAAAATATTTAATCATCCAGAGAAACATATGTAGATTTATTTGTACAAAGCAACAAAGCTTCAAAATATAGAAATTATAAAAACTGATGGAATTAAAGGAAAATTTTGTTTAAAAACATAATTGTAGGCTTTTCACAAAGCTCATGACTGACAGAAACTGACAAAACTCAGTAAGAATGTAGAAGATTTGAAATCTTCAGTTAAATTTAATCCCGTTGGAATGTATGTACTACTACATCAAATACCAGCGTAATACATTTGTTATAATTACACATGAAACATTTTTTAAAAAACTGATTGTATATGGAGCCACAAATCGAGTTTCAGGGTTTTTTTAGGTCTTTAAATATTTTAGAACACGTTCTCTGGCAAAAGTGTAATTTAAACAGTCCCAACATTTTGGGAAATAAGCAATACATTTGTTAATGATACAAAAGTTAAACAAGAAATCATGATAAAAATCAGATACGTTCAATTAAATAACTAAAATATAGCACATTAAATAAGCTAAGGTAATGATGAGAAGGAAATTTATAGCCATCTTTTACATGATATATTGCAAAATAGAGGCTGAAAACAATGATCTAAGTCTTTTTCTCAAGAGTTTAGATAACAAACACTAAATTAAACCCAAAGAAATAAAGATGAAGATAATAAAGACATATAAAAATGTATGAAATAGAAAATTCATGTACAATGCAGAAAAACACAAGTAAAAAACTTCATTACTTGAAAATGCTAATAGTATTGATAAACATCTAATAAGACATTAATAAAAATATAGGAATTACAAACATTGGGAATGAAAAGGTGACATTGCTGATCTTAAAGAACATAAGAAGTAAAAAGATATAAGTTTAAAGCATAAATGAACAGGTAAACTATTATGAAGAACATCTTATCAAAAATGACATTAGAAAGCAATTGAAAAACTAAGTATTTATTAAAGAAAATGAGCCTTGTGGGGAAAAACTTTTCCACAAAAGTGGAAGGCCCAGATGGCTGCAATGTTGATTCCCTTCAAATATTTAGGACATAAATAGCATCAATCCTGTAAAAAATTCTTCTGAGAAAAGGCATCAAAGAAACTTTTTCCAAATCATGCTTATATTTTGATACCCCAACCTGAAAATTTCATTTCAAGAGTGAAAAACCACAGGCAAAACTCTCTCATGAACATAGGTGAAAATATGCTAAATAAAATATCAAATCAACTCCAGTAATAACAAAATGGATAAAAAAGCAACTCAAGTTGGATTTTTTTTTTCCAGGAAATCTAGATTGATTTAACATTTATAAAATAATCAAAGTGGAACTTGCATCTCTGAATTAGGATGTAGAAGGATGTGAAAAACCTTTGATCACGTGGTAACAAGAAAAACCTAGACAACATGGAAATCACATGTGTATATGCAATGAACCAAGAATAAAGGATTCTTGAAAGCCTAATGGACACATTTCCACACAGGTGAGCAGAGAACTGTAGCAGGTTGCATACCTGAGGCAGGTGCATAGTCTGGCCCGCCACACACTGAGACTAAAGGGATGAGAAGGAATCAGTCAGTCCTCGGGTGACAGTGTGGACTTCCTGGACAGAGAGAAATTTAGAAGAAATCCAAATGCAAAAATAAATCATTTCACCCACTAATACCCTTAAATTTACCTAGAAAGCAGCAGTGGAGGAGGAGCTGGTAACAAGAGAGCAATCCCATAGTTCCATACATTTTCACAGTGAATGAATCTGTGGGCCTTGCCTGTGTTGAATTTATAGATGAAATAAAAAAGAACCATAAAATTATAGCCCAACTCTGAATTTCAAAGGTATAAAGCATCTAGAAGATAACATGAGAGAATATCTTTGTGACCTTAGATTAGGGAAAGATTTCTCAAACTTGTCACCAAAGCATTAAACATTAAAGAAAAGATCATTAAATTAGACTTCCTTAAAATTAAAAACTTTTTTCATCAAAAGATATAAATAAGAGCAACATGGCAAACTTCACAATGGGAATATACCTTGAAAATATACAAATCTGACAAAGGATTCATGATAGACTGTAAGAACAAATCAAAAAGAAAAGTGAGAATAAAATTGGCAAAAGACCTGAAAAGACACTACACAAAAGAGGATATAAAAATGGCTGATAAATGTATTTATTTAGATGTCCAACATAAGAGGTCCAAAGTGATTAATGTCAACACTGCCTGACTATTTCATTGTAAAAACTGGTGTCAGTTCCTGGATTCAATGGTGTTACCCTTTTCAAAAACCATAGGTAAATAATTTCATCGTCCAGAGTGCTGAGTGACCAGGACTTCTTTAAACTTGTTCCTTCCATAGGTTGTCTTCAGATCCCCGACTGTTTGCAAAGCATTATGCTTCCACCAACTTACATGCCATAAACGTTGAATTGAGGGTAAATTATCATCCATTCTTGCTCTAGGACTCATGTGACACACATCACTTTTGTAATAATTGGAAAACCACATTTTAATTTTTAAGAATGATTAATCAGAAATTATTACAGAGGAGGTTCTGGAGGTGGGGAGGCCATTCAGGAGGCTAAAAACTGGTATCCAGACTCAATCATAAACAGCTAAAGTAAACCAGTGACAGAAGTAGTGACCATGAACACCTTCTTAACACATACTACGAAGAAGAATGACAGTTGTATTCCAGGCCTGCATCAACCTGGGTGCTTCAGTCAATAATGTTATACCCTGGAAACACCAACTGGCTTGCTGAAGGAAAGTTCCACTGTGCCCTAGGCCCCTCTTCACCACAGTTACCCAGTAATTTTTCCTACAGCTCAAAGGCTTGCCTGGTAAGCCTTTAGAGTTCCTTCTGTGTTATCTGGAATGAGTCTCATGGTGGCAAAACTGAAACAAATTATTTTTGTCTCAATTAGATTAGATGGGAATAAAACATTCCCAAGATTTCAGCATCTCTATTTCCAAAGATTATGATAATAACATAAAACAGAAGCCAAGTCTTTCAGAGAAAGTGACCTGGGATGCCAACACTAATATCAATTGCATTTCCACTGAGTGCATGATGCTTTCCAGAATGCTAATTTATAAGATGACATTAAAAATATATATTACTTAATTGAAGAAAAACACACACCCTTTAATCATAGACTCTTCAAATAATGGGAAAAAAAAAGAGAAGTAAAAAAAGAGAAGGAAAAAGAGAAGTAAAACTATATTCTCGAGGTATCCTAACTCTGAAATAGACACATTTGATTTGAACCCATTATACTTTCATGGAAATGATGTACTGTTTTTGTGACTCTAGAAAATTATAACTTAAAGTGGACATTAATAGCATACTGGCATTGTGTATTTAAGATAGTTCTTCACATAAAATAAAGCTAACGGACAATATAAATATCTATCACATATGTTCCCAAAACTATTATTTATGCAATTTCTGGATTCACATTGGATTTCTTTCAAAATTAGAAATTTATTCTCATGGCCTCTTTCACCATCTTGTTCTTCAGACTGTAGATGAGGGGGTTCAGCATGGGATTTACTACTGTGTAGAACACAGACATTACTTTAATATGGTCAGCTGAGTGGTTTGACTGCAGTAAAACATAATAGAATGTAACTGCTCCATAAAAAAAGCGACTGCAGTGAGATGGGAGGTGCAAGTTAGAGAAAGCCTTGTGCCTCCCTTCAGTGGAGTACATCTTCATGATCAAATGCAGGATGTATAGATATGAGACAACCATAATGAACAGTGGGATTATAATGATTGACCCAGATGAGATGGCAGGAAATATTTCAGCAATGTAAATGTGGGGACAAGAAAGCTTCACAGCTGGTCAGAGGTCACAGAAGAAATGGTTGATTTGATTTGGTCTGCAGAAAGTCATGCTCAATCAACAACTGGTAAATGATAAAGCATTCACACACACACCCAGATAGGAAGCAACCACTAAGACGATGCAGACCCTGGGAAATATGTATGTGGAATAGAGAAGTGGGAGCAGATGGCCACATAGCGATCATAGGCCATGGGAGACAGCAGGAAGCACTTGACTATCCCAAAGGTAACATCAGAGATAAGCTGACTGTGCGGCCAGCAACAGGGATAGTAGTTCTCTCTCTTAAGGAACTCACAATCATGATATGCATGACTGACGTGGAAAACCTGATTGAACATCGGCAAGGCAAATCAACTGGACTGAACGAGGGCAAAATGACTGAGGAAGAGGTACATTGGGGTGTGAAGCTGAAGGCTTCTTTGAATTAACATGATTATGTTGATATTGCCCGCTATGGTAACTGTCATGCATGTCCGTGTGAAGAAACCACCAAACAGGTTTTGTGCGAGCAATAAAGCTTTTTAATCACCTGGGTGCACATGGGCTGAGTCCGAAAAGAGAGTCATCGAAGGGAGATAGGGGTGGGGCCATTTTATAGGATTTAGGTAGGTAAAAGAAAATTACAGTCAAAGGGGGTTGTTCTCTGGTGAGCAGGGGTGGGGGGTCACAAGGTGCTCAGTGGGGGAGCTTTTGAGCCAGGATGAGCCAGGAAAAGGAATTTCACAAGGTAATGTCATCAGTTAAGGCAGGAACAGGCCATTTTCACTTCTTTTGTGGTGGAATGTCATCAGTTAAGGCAGGAACCGGCCATCTGGATGTGTATGTGCAGGTCACAGGGGATATGATGGCTTAGCTTTGACTCAGAGGCCTGACATTTGTCTTCTTATATTAATAAGAAAAATACAACAAGATAGTGTCGAAGTGTTGGGCTGGCGAAAATTTTTGGGGGTGGTATGGAGAAATAATGGGTGATGTTTCTCAGGGCTGCTTCAAGCAAGATTAGGGGCGGCGTAGGAACCTAGAGTGGGAGAGATTACGCTGAAGGAAGATTTTGTGGTAAGAGGTGATAATACAGGGTTGTTAGAAGGAGCATGTGTCATATAGAATGATTGGTGATGACCTGGATGCGGTTTTGTAAGAATTGAAAAATTAAATGGAAGACGCGAGGTCCAAATAAGAGAAGGAGAAAAAACAGGTATTAAAGGAATAAGAATTGGGAGGACCTAGGACATCCAATTAGAGAGAGCCTGAGGGGGTTCAGCATAATTACTTGTTTGGTTGGTGAGTTTTTAGGCTCTATCCAAGTTTTTGGGGTACAGTTCAAGTTGGGCTGGTGTCTGGAATGAGACTGGGACCTAATAAAAAGGAGTGTCCACACAGGAGCTCAAATAGGCTTTCCGAGGACAAAGGATTCTGAGGACAGGCCTGAATTCTGAGAAGGGAAAGTAGTAAAAGTATTGTCTAGTCCTTTTTAAGTTGGTGACTGAGCTTGGTGAGGTGTGTTTTTAAAAGACTATTAGTCCGTTCTACTTTTCCTGAAGACTGAGGACGGTAAAGGATATAAAGGTTTCACTGAATACCAAGAGCCTGAAAAACTGCTTGGGTGATTTGACTAATAAAGGCTGGTCTGCTATTGGACTGTATAGAGGTGGGAAGGCCAAACCAAGGAATTATGTCTGACAGAAGGGAAGAAATGACTGCAGTATCCTTCTCAGACCCTGTAGGAAAGGCCTCTACCTATCCAGTGAAGGCGTCTACCTAGACCAAGAGGCATTTTAGTTTCCTGACTGGAGGCATGTGAGTAAAGTCAATTTGCCAGTCCTGGGCAGGGGCAAAACCTTGAGCTTAATGTGTAGGGAAGGTAGGGGGCTTGAGAAATTCTTGAGGAGTAGTAGAATAGCAGATGGAACACTGAGAAGTGATTTCCTTGAGGATAGATTTCCACTATGGAAAGGAAATGAGAGGTTCTAAGAGACAGGCTAGCAGCTTGTGACCTATATGCAAGAGGTTATGAAATGATGACAGAATAGAATGGGCCTGTGAGGCTGGAAGGAGATATTTTCCTTGGTCTAAGAACCATTTGCCTTGCAGGAAGAGATTGATAGATGGAAGTTTCAGTGGGGAAGTAAGTGGGAGTGACCAATGTGAAGGAGAAAAACTGACCATGAGGGACAGAAGTTAGAACTCTAGCTGCTTTTTGGCTAACTTATCAGCATAAACATTGTCCTGAGTAATAGGATCTGATGTCTTTTGATGGCCCTTGCAGTGAATGACTCTAGCTTCCTTTGGAAGTAAAGCGGCTTTGAGAAGCGTTTTTATTAAAGAGGCATTAATTATGGAAGACCTTTGCATAGTGAGGAAACCTCTTTCAGCCTATATAACAGCATGGTGGTGCAGAATATGGAAGGCATATTTAGAGTCAGTATAAATATTGACGCATAGTCCTTTTGCGAGAGTGAGGTCCTGACTTAAGGCAACCAGTTCGGCTTGCTGAGAGGTAGTGGAGGGTGGCAGAGCAGTAGCCTCAATAATAGATGTGGAAGATACTATTGCATAGCCTGCCTTTGCTCGTGAGTGGCGATTAGGCCTGGTGGAACTGCCATCAATAAACTAAATGTGACCAGGGTGAGGAACAGGGAAGAAGGAAATATGGGGAAATGGGGTGAATGTCAGGTGGATCAGAGAGATGCAGTCATGAGGGTCAGGTGTGGTATCTGGAATAATGTGGGAGGCCGGATTGAAGTCTGGGCCAGGAACAATGGTAATTGTGGGAGATTCAACAGAGTGAGTACTGCTGAAGGAGCCAGGGAGCAGAAACTATATGCATGAGGTTGGAGGAAGAAAATAGATTTTGGAAGTTATGAGAACTGTAGAGAGTGAGTTGAGCATAGTTTGTGATTTTGAGGGCCTCTAAAAGTATTAGGGTGGCAGCAGCCGCTGCACTCACACATGAGGTATAATAGGCTAAAACAGTAAGGTCAAGTTGTTTGGATAAAAAGGCTACAGGGTGCGGTCCTGGCTCTTGTGTAAGAATTCTGACTGCACTAACCATGCCTAGGAAGGAAAGGAGTTGTTGTTTTGTAGAAGGGATTGGGGTTTGGGAGATTAGCCGGACACCATCAGCAGGGAGAGCATGTGTGTCTTTATGAGAATTATGCTGAGATAGGTAACAGATGAGGAATAAATTTGGACTTGACGGAAGTAATGGGGGCTGTCTGTGAAGCTTTGTGGCAGTACAGCCTAGGTAATTTGCTGAGCCTGATGGGTGTCAGGGTCAGTCCAAGTGAAAGCGAACAGAGGCTGGCATGAAGGGTGCAAAGGAATAGTAAAGAAAGTATGTTTGAGATCCAGAACAGAATAATGGATTGTGGAGGGAGATATTGAGGATAGGAGAGTATATGGGTTTGGCACCATGGGTGGATAAGCAAAACAATTTGGTTGATAAGGCGCAGATCCTGAACTAACCTGTAAGCCTTGTCCGGTTTTAGGACAGGTAAAATGGGGGATTGTAAGGGGAGTTTACAGGCTTTAAAAGGCCATGCTCTAACAGGTGAGTGATAACAGGCTTTAATTCTTTCAAAGCATGCTGTGGGATGGAATATTGGCATTGAGTGGGGTAAAGGTGATTAAGTTTTAATGAGATGGTAAGGGGTGCATGATCAGTCGCCAAGGAGGGAGTAGAGGTATCCTATACTTGTGAGTTAAGGTGGGGAGATACAAGGGGAGCATGCGAAGGAGGCTTTGAACTGGGGGAAAAGGCGGCAATGAGGTGTGGCTGTAGCCTAGGAATAGTCAGGGAAGCAGCTAATTTAGTTAAAATGTCTGGGCCTAATAAGGGAAACGGGCAGGTGGGGATAACTAAAAAGGAGTACATTAAAGAATGTCTAAATTGGCACCAGAGTTGGGGAGTTTTAAAAGGTTTAGAAACTTGGCCATCAATACCTACAACAGTTATGGAGGCAAGGGAAACAGGCCTTTGAAAAGAAGGTAATGTGGAGTGGGTAGCCTCCGTATTGATTAAGAAGGGGACGGACTTACCCTCCACTGTGAAAGTTACCCAGAGCACCTGTGATGGTCCTGTAGGCTTCTGAGGTGATTGGGCAGTGTCAGTCTTCAGTTGCTAAGCCGAGAAGATCTGGGAAGGAGTCAGTCAGAGAGCCCTGGGACAGAGTTCCAGGGGCTCTGGAAGTGGCTGACAGGTGAGTTGAACAGTCTGATTTTCAGTGGGGTCTCACACAGATGGGACAGGGCTTAGGAGGAATCCTGGGCTGCAGGCATTCCTTGGCCTAGTGGCCAGATTTCCAGCACCTGTAGCAAGCTCCTGGGGGAGGAGGTTCTGGAGGAACCTCTGGCAGCTGTGGTTCAGGTGTTTGGAGTTCTTGTGTGCTGGAGATGTGGCTGGGGTTTCTCAGTGGAGGCAAGGAATTGCAACTCAGAAATACATTGCTACTTGGCTGCCTCTACTTTATTATTGTACACTTGAAGGTGAGGTTAATTAAGTCCTGTTGAGGGGTTTGAGGGCTGGAATTTAATTTTTGGGGTTTTATTTAATGTCGGGAGCAGATTGGGTAATAAAACGTATATTGAGAATAAGACGGCCTTTTGACCTTTTAGGGTCTAGGGCTGTAAAGCGTCTCAGGGTTGCTGCTAAATGAGCCATGAACTGGGCTGGGTTTTTCATATTTGATGAAAAAGAGCGTAAACACTAACTGATTTGGGAGAGCTCGGATAAAGAAAAAGGAGCATTAACCTTGACTATGTCTTTAGCTCTAGTCACCTTTTTAAGAGGAAATTGCTGTGCGGGTGGGGGAGGGCTAGTCATGGAAGGAAACTGTAAGCCAGACCGGGTGTGAGGAGGAGAGGTGATAAAAGGATTATAGGGTAGGGGAGCAGAGGCTGAGGAAAAATTGGGACTTAGCTCAGCCTGGAGAGGAGGGGAGAGGTCAGATGGGTCTGTAGAAAAGGAATATTAGAAAGACTCAGTGACACTAGGGGTTGGGACTGAGCGGACAGGTTGGGGGGAAAGAAGGAAGATTTGGGATAAGTTGCATTTGGAACAGAGACTAGGGAGGGACTGATGTGTAAAAGAATGCCTGGATGCCAGGCATCTCAGACCATTTGCCCATTTAACGACAAGAATTATTTAGATCTTGTAGGATGGAAAAATCGAAAGTGCCATTTTCTGGCCATTTGGAACTGCTGTCGAGTTTGTATTGGGGTCAAGCGGCATTGTAGAAGAAAATAAGGCATTTAGGTTTCAGCTCAGGTGTAAGTTGAAGAGGTTTTAAGTTCTTGAGAACACAGGCTAAGGGAGAAGAAGGAGGAATGGAGGGTGGAAGGTTGCCCATAGTGAAGGAGATAAGCCTAGAGAAAAGAGAGAGTAGAGACACGGAGAGAAGGGGTTGGGGGGTTCCTGCCCTCCAGAAAAGCGGGAAAGGGGTGGAGACATGGAGATAAGGGACATAGATTCCTAAAAAATCCACAAAGAAGATTGAACAAATCGTAGGATCTTCTGTTAACCCCAAAATAATGAACTCCATCACCATTGTGCTATTTCTGGTCTCCATCCTTTTTGGAATTGTGCCTATTGAAATAAAAACCAGTAAATATTAGAATAATTTAAATAATCTCATTATTTATATCTTTATTTCAACATTCATTCTATTAAAAATTAAATTTTAGATTTCACTTTCATCTAATGCTTATATTTCATGAAGTATTTCCAAACATATTACATTAAGCATTGAGAATATTAATGGCTATTATCTTAAAATCCCAGATACTCATAAAGAAAACAGTGACTCAGTTTAGAATATGGTTAACACTCACATTTACATCATTTGGTCAATTCAGGTTGTTGAATGAACACTTACAGCAATGATGTTTTTGAGACTCTGATGAGAATCAGAATGGCCGAAGTAATTGACTTTATGTTACTGTTTAGCACTGTCCAATTTGCCTCTATTTCTCATCACTTTGCATAGTTTGCAAATATTTTCTCACATTCTATAGGTTGTCTATATACTCTGTTAAGAGTTTCTTTTGCTGTGCAGAAGCTTTTTAGTTTAATTAGATCTCACTTGTTCATTTTTGTTTTTGTTACAATTGCTTTTGAGGACTAAGCCTTTGCCAACAGCAGTATTGAATTCTTTGCCAACGGCAATATTGAGACGTTATTTCTTAGGTTTTCTTCTAGGATGTTTATAGTTTGAGGTCTTACATGTAAGTCTTTAATCCATCTTGAGTTAGTTCTTGAATATGGTAAAAGGAAAGGATCCAGGTTCATTCTCCTGCAGATGGCTAGCCAGTTATCCCAGCATTATTTACTGCGTAGGAAGTCCTTTTCCCATTGCTTCTTTTTGTTGGCTTTGTCAAAAGTCAGATGGTTTTAGGTTTGTGACTTTATTTCTGGGTTATCTCTTCTGTTCCATTGGTCTATCTGTCTGTTTTTATATCAGTACAATGCTGTTTTGGTTACTGTAGCCTTGTAGTATAGTTTAAATTCAGGCAGTGTGATACCTCTGGGTTTGGTTTTATTTTATTTTATTTTATTCTTTTTTTTTTTTTTTTTTTTTTTTTTTTTTTGCTTAGTATTGCTTTTGCTATTTGGGCTCTTTTTTGGTTCCATATGAATTTTGGCATAGCTTTCTCTAATTCTGTGAAAAAATGACTTTGGTAGTTTCATAGGAATAGCTATGTGTAAATAACGTTGGGCAGAATGTCAATTTTAATAATATTGATTCTTCCAATCTGAGAACATAGATTTTTTTTTTTCCATTTTGTGTCTCTAATTTCTTTCAGCAGTGTTTTGTAGTTCTGCTTGTAGATATCTTTCAACTCCTTGGTTAGCTGTATTTGCTAAATGTCTTCATCAGGAAATTAAAAAGATCTCAAGTTAAAAATCTAACATTGCACCTAGAGGAACAAGAATTTTTTAAAAAGCCAGCCCAAAGCAGAGAGAAGAAGCAAAATAACTAAAATTAAAGAAGAACTAAATAGGACTAAGATGGAAAAATCCATACAAAAGTCAATGAAACCAAAAAATGATTTTTGAAAGAATAAACAAGATTGATAGACCACTAGTTAGACTAACAAAAAAAAAAACCACAGAAGATCCAAATAAGTACAATCAGAAAAGACAAAGATGACATTACAATAAATCCCACAGAAATACAAAAGATCCTCAGAGACTATTATGAACAACTCTATGCACACAAACTAGAAAATCTAGAGGAAATGGATAAATTCCTAGAAATATATAACCTCCCAAGACTGAGCCATGAAGAAAGTGAAAACTTGAACAAACAATAACAAGTTCCAAAATTGAGTCAGTAATTAAAAAAAAAAAATCAGCCAAAAAAAAAAAAAAAAAAAAAAAAGAAGGCCTGAACCAAATAGATTCACAGCCAAATTCGACCAGACATACAAAGAACTGATATCAATCCTACTGAAACTATTCCAAAAAATCGAAGAGGAGGGTCTCTTCCCTAACTCATTCTATGAAGCCAACATCAGTGTGATACCAAAATTTGGCAGAGACATGGCAAAAAGAGAAAACTTCAGGCCAATAACCCTAATAAACCTAGATGCAAAAATCTAGCAAACTAAATCCAGCATTACATCAAAAAGTTAATACTCCACAATCAAGTAGGCTTTGTTACTGGGATGCAAGCCTGGTTCAACATATGCAAATTAATAAATGTGATTCACCACATAAACTAAATGCAAAAACCATATGATTATTTCTATAGCTGCAGTAAAAGCTTTCAGTAAAATCCAACATCGCCTCATGATAAAAACTCTCAATATACCAGGCATCAAAAAAACATACCTCAAAATAACAAGAGCTTTCTATAACAAATCCATATTCAACAGCGTACTGAATGGCAAAAGCTGGAAGCATTCCCCTTGAGAACTGGAATAAGACAAGGATACCCATTCTCACCACTCCTATTCAACATAATGAAGGTCTAGCCTGAGCAGTCAGGCAAGAGAAAGAAATAAAGGCATCCAAAAAGGAAAAGAAGTCAAACTATACCTTAACAGATGACATGATTCTACACCTAGACAACATTAAAGATCCTGCTCAGAGGCTCCTAGAACTGATAGCAACTTCAGTAAAGTTTCAGAATATAAAATCAATGTACAAGAATTAGCATGTTTACACACCAATAACGTTCAAGCTGACAGTCAAATCAAGTCAGGCACAGTGGCTTATGCCTGTAATCCCAGCACTTTGGGAGACTAAGGTAGGAGGATCACTTGAGCTCAGGAGTTCAAGAACAATCTGGGCAACATAAGGAGACCTCAGCTCAGGAAAACAATTTTAAAATTAGCCATGCATGGTGTCATGTGCCTGTGGTCCCAGCTACTTGGAAGGCTGAGGTGGGAGAGTTGCTTGAGCCCAGGAGATCGAGGCTACAGTAAGCTGTGATCACACCACTACACTCCAGCCTAGGTAACAGAACAAGATGCTCTGTCAAATAATAATAATAATAGTAATAATAATAATAATAAATACCAAATTCCTAGGTATTTTAGGTTTTGTAGCCAAAATTGAATACAGCCAATTTTCTAATTTGAATGAATGTTATCCTAGGAGGTTAGTATCTTTAGCATGTTATAAATGCAAATGTAAATACTTTCTAGATAAATAACATTATCACAGTCCTAAAATTATTTCTACAGTTTTAGTTTTAATAGTCAATGTGCAGCACATAATCAAAATAGCCAGACACACAAGGGGATAAGGCTATATTAATAAAACCAGTTCCTCCCCCTACACACAGAAAATAAAAATTTAAGAGACTCTGTACATTGGAGTTATCAGACACAGACTTTTAAAACACTGTGCTTATTACACTCAAGGAGATGAAAGATGCAAATAAGAATTCCAGCAGAGAATGAGAAAAAAATTTTAAATAGTTAAATAAAAATTATAGTACTGAAAGATATGCCAGCCCCCCATCCCCTTAGGCCACATAGCCAGTGGAAACCCTGTGGGGGACCTGGAATTCAATCTCTATCTGATAGTAATAAGGCAGCGCTCACCATCGACTCACCCCTGCTTTCTCGCCAGAGGAGTGTCATAGGAGGCCAGCTAAAACAAAAGATTTAAGGCAGATCTAGAATCTCATAACATAATACTCCAGAAGTCAATGATTCAATAAAAAAATTACTCATCATACTCAAGATTACTTCAAGATGAGGAAAATATCAACTTGAATGAGAAATAACAACCAGTGGGCAAAAACACCAAGATGACAGCGATGCTGGGATTATCTGACCAGGATTTTAAAGCAGGCAACCTGAAAATGCTTCAACAAGCAATCACAAATATGACTGAAATAATTTTTAATAGGAAGTCTCAGCGAAGAGTCAAAACATATAAAAAAGAAGCAAATGGAAATTTAGAACTGAAAAATATATATTCAAAAATTTAAAAATACTCAGTGAATGGGCACAACTGTAGAATAGAGGAGATATAAGAAAGAATCGTTAATCTTGTAGATATAACAAACAAAATAAACCATTCTAAGAGTGAGAGAAAACAAATTTAAAAAAGATGAACAGAGTCTCAGGGAACTATGGAACTGCAGATTGAGTATTCCGTATTCAAAATGCTTGGGACCACAAGTGTTTCAGCGTTTGGATTTTTTCAGATTTTTAAATATTTGCATCATACTTACCAATGGAGCATCCCTAATCTGAAAATCTGAAATCCAAAATGCTCCAGCGAGCATTTCTTCTGAGTATCATGTCAGCACTGAAAAAGTTTCAGATTTTGTAGTATTTTGGATTTTAGGTTTTTGGATTAGGGATACTCAACCTGTATAATACAGGATCTAACATTTATGTCATCAAAGCAGCAGAAAAAGAGGAGAAAAATGATGAAAGCTGAAGGAATAATGACTTGCAATTTTTCAAATTTGGCAAAGACCCATACATTTAATAAATTTTCAGCAAATTTCCTAAGGAAATCCATGCTTAAATACATCATAATCAAATTTCTAAAAATTAGAAACAAAGAAAAACAATTGAAAGCAGTGAAAAAAAAAATGGCACCTTACCTACAGCAGAAAACCAATTCAAATTACAGCAGATTCCTCAC
Source organism: Macaca mulatta (assembly GCF_049350105.2). Taxonomy (NCBI): domain Eukaryota; kingdom Metazoa; phylum Chordata; class Mammalia; order Primates; family Cercopithecidae; genus Macaca; species Macaca mulatta. The sequence goes on from NC_133419.1 coordinate 57,869,496, forward strand.
TAGGAACCACGGAGGTCAATATAAAAGTTTTTTATTTGTAAAGGAAAGAAACAGTCAAGTGTGAATTCTCTATCTAGCTAGTATCTTTCAGGAATTACAGGGAAATAAGACATTCTCAGATGAAAGAAAACTAACAATTTATCACCAGCTGACCTACCCTAAAAGAATAGCTAAAGAAAGTTCTCAAAACAGAAAACAACTAATCAAAGAAGGAATCTTTACACAGCAGGAAGGAAGAAAATAAAACAAGAGATGTAAACATATAGATAAATACATTTCTCTGCTCCTCTTAAGTTTTCTAAATTGTTTTTTATTGTCATAACAAAAATTATAACACTGTCTGATGTGGTTCTCGATATATGTAGAGATAATTTTTTAAGACAATTCTATTATAAATGGGAAAGGGTAAAGAGACAAAGAAAACATAAAGAGAGAAAAGGCTTCTACTCTTCACACACATTCATATGGTCATGGAACAGATTTTGTCATTGTCAGTAAGTTTAGCAACTTCATCACATCAATTTCAAACACCTCACTCTGAGTATCACCTCCAGGTCCATTCAAAATTTACTTGGTCTCACTGGAAGCACTAATCATTGAAGTAACTACGTTTTCACAGTCCAGTCTCCACCCTCTATTGTGTCTCAACATCCCTTTGAACTTTTTAAAAGAGAGGGAGCTCATCTGCAACTACCTATAGTTTTGAGGTATTTCCAGTATCAAGAGAAGGAGCTCAGTTAATCTGCAACTACTTATAGTGTTTAAGTATATATTTGGATATATACCCAGTAATGAGAACATAAATCATTGTATTATAAAGATACGTGCACACATATGTTCATTGCAACACTATTCACAACTGCAAAGACATGGAATCAATATAAATGCCCATCAATGATAGACTGGATAAATAAAATGTGGTATATATACACCATGGAATACTATGCAGCCATAAAGAAGAATGCAGTCTTGTTCTTTGCAGGGACATGGATGGAGCTGGAGGCCATTATTCTTAGTAAACTAACACAGGGACAGAAAACCAAATACTGCATGTTCTCATTTATAAGTGGGAGCTAAATGATAAGAACACATGGACACATGAACACATGACAGAAAACCTAATACTGCATGTTCTCATTTATAAGTGGAGCTAAATGATAAGAACACATGGACACATAGAGGGGAACAACACACACTGGGGCCTATTGGAGGGTGGAGGATGGATGGTGAGAGGAGGGAGAGGAGCAGGAAAAATAACTAATGGATACCAGGCTTAATACCTGGGTGATGAAATAATCTGTATAACAAACTCCCATAACACAGGTTTACCTACACAACAAACCTGCACATATAGCCCTGAACTTAAAGTAAAAGTTAAAAAAAACTTTAAAAAAAGAAAATATTAAAAAAGAAAAGAAAGATTTCAGCCAAAATTTATATAAATAAATTTCAGTTCTGTCACTTACTAAGTGATCTTGGGAAAGTTACATAACCCTCTGAGTCTCATTTTTTCTTATTTTTAAAATTGAGATGCAGTAATAATAATATTTATCTCACATGACCACTATTTTAAATAAAACGATTTATGTTGAAACACCTAGCAATGGATAGCAATGAATGAGTAATCCATAAATAAGAATCTACTTAAAACTGCAACTATTAGCTTCTACTAGTAATGCAAAGGACGTTTATATATCAATAATAATGAATGTTGTCTGCCAAAGATAATGACAAACTCCAGGAATCATCTCTGTGCAGCAGGGCTTATCTATGCAGGATTTGGGACCATTTGGAATAAAAGACCAAAAGTACCTCAACACCAGACCTGCACAGGTTTGTTAACATCTTATTGAAAATCCAATGGGAGAAAATCCAATAAGATTGAGACAATTAGGTGTGTTTATGTATTCATACAAAATTATGCTGGCCAAGATAATTCATTAAGATTCCAGGGGTTTCATTAATTCTCTTCATTATTTGTATACAGTTATTTTAACTGCATAGATCTAATTAGTTTTGAAACTTGATTTGGGTCAACATAATTATTGTAGGCTATGCTGTACTCATCTGTGCCATCTCTGAGAAGCAGCTATGACTAGGTTCCAGGAACTATTTTTGTTTTTTAGCATTTTCATGTTTTTTTTTTTTTATAATTAGTTGCATCTTAGAGAGCTGCATGAAGAGCCTTAATGCTTTTCTCCACATGAAGGTGACCTATGTTTCAATTTAACTTTGGCATACCCCACTTATGTAGATTTTTTTTTCCCGAAATCTTGGACTCTCGAGGTAGAGATCTGGTTATTAAAGATACTTCATCCTTTTTCCACCTTATATTTATCTCTAATCCAGTGCTTTCTTTCCAGATAACCCAAGACTCTCTTCCTTGTTCCTAACTTCCATGTGTTTTTTAATAAGTGATTTTTACCATTTATATTGTTCTAAAATTGCTTTTATAATTCAAGAATATTTTTTAGATAATTCCATGTATGTATTAATATCCTTCAGGCTTTTAATGAAAGCATTTCATTAGTATTTACTTAACTGTACTCCTACCAATGCTTCATTGTACCAGCATTTCTCTCGGATGTATTCCTGGGTCAAAAGGTTCGCACAATTTAAGTTCTAATAGATTCTGCCAAATTGTCCTCAAAGAAAATTAGCACAACTTAACTCATAGTGCTTTATGTTAACAATCTATTAGATCAAACGTTTTTCGTTACTTATTTGATCTATCAATTTCTGAAACTCTTGCACTATGATTGTACATTTTTCAGTTTCACATGCTCCTATCAGATTTTTCTTTAAATATTTCAACACTGTGTTATTAGGTATTTAAATGTTTAAGACTGCTATGACTTCCTTGTGAATGACACTTTTTATTTTAATAAAACCTTTAAAAGTAACGTTGCCAATTTACTTCCCACCAGCAATAATCTGAAAGCAATTTATTCATTCCTTAAACTGTTAATAGTATTGAACTTTTTTACAATGAATAACATGATCTATTATAATGTAACTAATTTTGTTTTTTTAAAAAAAGTTTAATGGTTGTCATTGTGCATAATTTAGTTTTCTATTTACCATGCTTTCTTTGTCACTGTTATTTTTGTTGTTTGTTTTCCTATCATTATTTCCTTTAAACTGAATCAATCTTCTTTTTACTACTTTAACCATATGGAATTTATGCATCATATTTCTATTCTTCCAGTAGTCATAATTCTTAAGGTTCTAACACTTTGTTTACATTTTCTACTAGTGTCTATAATTAATTTGTTTATAAATCCTGACTTTAAATTAGTTAAGAATCTTAACATATCTTTACCTCTCATCCTGTTCTTACCATTGCCCATCTTGCTTGTGAAATCCTCAGGAAATTACTGGCCGGGCGCAGTGGCTCATTCCTGTAATCCCAGCACTTTGGGAGGCCCAGGTGGGTGGATCACCTGAGGTCAGGAGCTTGAGACCAGCCTGGCCAACATGGCAAAACCCCATCTCTAGTGAAAATACAAAAATTAGCCAGGTGTGGTGGTGCATGCCTGTAATCCCAGCTACTCGGGAGGCTGAGGCAGGAGAATCACTTGAACCTGGGAGGTGGAGGTTGCGGTGAGCCAAGATCGCATCATTAAACTCTAGCCTGGGCAACAACAGTGAAACACTGTCTCAAAAAAAAAAAAAAAAAAGAAAGAAAGAAAGAGAAAAAGAAAAGTAAAAGAAAAGTTGTGATAAATGCTGGATTCATTTTCTTTTTTCTTTTCTTCTATTTATTTGTTTGTTTATTTATTTACTTATTTGAGACAGGATCTCTGTCACCCAGGCTGGAGTGCAATGGTGGCAGTCTTGAACTCTTGGGCTGAAGTATTCCTCCTGCCTCGGCCTCCTAATGTGCTGGGATTATAGGCATGAGCCACCATACCCAGTGATTATTTTTCTTTATTAATCGTTTCAAAGACTGCTGAATAGTCATTAGTGTTGGTCCCATTCATCTTCCGAAGATTATTAATTTTTCTAGTGTTATTGTGAAATCATGTAACACAACACAGTCTAAACAGTCCCCATGGGTATCATTTCACTAACTACCAAAGAATTACCCCATATGCTGTTATCTATATTTTACATATGAGGAATACAAGGATCTAATGGCTTGACGGACTTGCCCAAGGCTACACTATTAGTAAGTGTTGCAGTCTTGATTTCAATTTATGGTTTTTTAAAAAATTATTGATGCCCTACCCTTTCTATGATGCTATTATGTCATCTAAGCCCTTGTCACTTTTTCTGCGTGCTTTTTATTTTTCTCTGGCAGGTCGGAGGATTTGGTTCAATTTTGTCTTTTTCTTTTTGGCTTCCACCAATCACTAGCTTCAAAATTGACACAAAAGAAAGAAAGAAAGATGCATTTGCTAAATTTATCTTCTCAACTGGCCTCCTCACCACTTCATAATTGTAAGAGTTACCTTTTTTATTGTCCTAAACTACCTCTTTTTTTCTGGCTGTTCTCACTCATCTACATCTCCTGTTAACTTCCTTTCTCCATCATACCATGAAAATTTTGTCTTCATAAAAACTGGTATCTTGGAGACAAGCTACAGAGGCTGAAGCATAACACATCAAGTTCTCACCAAGAATTTGGGAGCTAATTATAACTCTTCCAAACAGACTCCTATACAGCTTCCTTTCCCCTATTTTCTACATGCCTGTGTGTGAATTTTTTTGCTTTTGCAGACACTGACTCAGACAAATCCCTACACGATTTTCCTTCTATTCCCTCTCATTCCTGGCCAGCTCACTTTTGCTTAAGTTTGTTTCTTTGCTATCTATCTCCTGTGCTTAGTATGTATAGGAACTTCCCCACTCTTCCTTACCCCAGTATTCCTGAAATTCCTGGGTATAACTAAACTTCTTTCTGGAGTACTCTCATTTCTATTCTAAGACTCAAATGGTGAGTCTTTGCGCAATTCACAGCATCCCTCAGTTCCAAATCATCTCTTCCCTTTTAAAATTTATTTTTAAAAAATACCCTTATTGTGTTTGATTATCCTTGAGGCATTCTCATATTGTTCTTAATTATTTTACACTTCAACTTACCTTGCATTTGCCTTTAGTGTCATCTATTAGTTGCAACAGGGAATATGCAGGTTTTTATAAAGGAGGATTCAGTGATTCCCACTTAGGGATTGGATTAAGTGGGCAGCCTGAGAACATACGGTGTGTCCTGCTCCTGCTCCAAATTTATGATAAGAAGAATGTATTAAATAAATGAACTCATAGCAGTGCTGGAAAACCTGAAAAAGGAAAGCACTTTTAGTGGTCCCAAATTATGAATATTCCTAGAAAGATTAAAAAGTAGATGGAATTCAATTAAGGAAAGAACCACAACCTCACATCCCCGTTAGGAGAAAACTGCTGAAAAAGTTCTGGAGTAGACCCACTCCAATTTATTCCAAGTAAGAACCAGTTGGTGTTTTCCCCTGGGAGGGAGATGTGAGGGGACATTTGGGCCCATGGAGCAGGGCAATTCCAGGTGGCTGGAAACTTCAGGGAGAATGAGAAGCAGACAGGTCGAGAAACCCAGTTCCTGGGACTGTCTACCAGACAGTACATTCTGTTACTTTCTCTGGGCCCCTGGGGGTGGCTGAGAATATTCCTGGTGGTGAGTGTTTATGGCACTGTTGATCAAAATTGAGGCTGTCAACACAGAAAAAAAATTATGAAGGTTTTTTGAACCTCAAATGTGAGGATTGATCCAGGAAGACACAGCAACAAAGTTGGAGGTGTTCTGAGGTCTGTCAGAAGGTGAAAGGTTTTGATGGAAAAATCTGAAAAAAGAGAGAGGGAATTCCTCATACTGTAGTCATTCTCTTTTCATTGGAAGGTACAATACAGAAGTTATAATCATTAGCTATGGATTATATCACAGGGTTATAGGAACACATTAAAGTCACAGCTCTGCAATCAGTAAAATACAGAATGTAGAAAATGCTAAAGGACTAAATAACCAATTCTTTCAACAAAAATAATTGCACAAATAAAAAGAGAGAAGAAAGTTATGGTTTTAAGAAAAACAGAAGATATAACAACTAAATGAAACAGGTAGACCTGGGATTTTCTAGGTATAGAATCATATCATCTGTGAAGACAGAGAGTTTTGCTTTCAGGATAAATTTTGATACTAATTTCTCAACTTGGGGATATACGGACAGAGAAAACAATATATTTGAATCCCAAATCCGTGTTTGGTGCAGACTTTGGTCCAAAATTCCCAAGAGAGATTTTTTTCCCCTTTAAAAGATTTAATAGTTTCATGTATAAAAAATTGATTTTATACTACCATGCCAAGCAACACTTTAATATAGTCCTCTCTGTAAGTAACTACAATGTACAGTTATTATAGTTTCTATCCAAACTCTGGGAGGGTTGAATAGCTGGCCTTACAAAAATGTAGCGTCTTAGAACCTGCTGCACCACCTATGAAGAGCAAATATTTTAACAGCAAGGGGGCCACATTTTAGCCCCTTAAGAGATGAAAGTAACAAACTCTTAATGACCAGCTTCATGTGGTGAAGAGTGTGTTGATGTGTATTGACAGTTGTGGTGATGCAAGAGCTTGAAGCAAATATCCTCTCCTGAAATTAAGGAGTAAGCAAGAGCTCATCATATTTCTGTGTGACAATCAATAAAAATGCTCCACTCCCACATTACAGAGGAAAACTCATCATTTTTTCAGTATAGAGTCAAATTTTATTGTCCTATGCTATGTGCCTACTTTAGGCTTGTCAAGTTTGGTGCATCCTAGGCCCACGCTAGGTCTTTCTGCACTTTTGACATTAGCAGTACCAACTTTTAGACAGAATATAGTGAATTTGGGATCAGAAAGGTCATATTCCTAGTCAAGTTGCTCTTAAAAGTGATTGATAAAACACAATAGCAATCTAAAGAGAGCTTGCTGTCAAAGGAAGATTGAGACTTTGTTTAGGGCTTAGACATTGATTGATTACCTCTTGGGGCTATCACCCCATACTAATAGCCAAAAATGCTTGGCATAAGGATTACAGTAGTTGTAGACAAAGCCTCAATAGAGGTTTGAGTTTCGTTTCTTTCCATAAGGCTACAGTCTAGATTAGTGTACCTAAACATGTAGTGCTTACAAATGTTAGGTTTTACAACTTCTCTGTTTTGCATTTATATTATCTGTATGTGTTGTATTTTCATACTTTTTTTTGTACAAAGACAAAAGTTGCCAAAAGGAAATTAAGAGTTTTTGGGTTGACATTTGTTATTTTTAGTGGGTAACTTATAAAAGTTGACAGAAAAATGTTATATTTCTATGTGGTCATAGATGGCATTGACAATCCTACAAATATTTCTCACACACTGACCATGTGCCCAAAACTCATTGAGGAAAGAGAAGGATGTACAGGTCATCATAGCCACTTTACTTCCTCAAACATCTACCAAGCATAGAAGTAAAGGAGATTTAGTGTTTTCCTTCTATAAATACAAAAATGATAGGGGAATGCAGAGTCACAAATGCCCCAATGGACAGTATCCTAGATGACTTTCTAATAGCAGGGCTTCCTCAGTGTGACACCCAAGTATCTTTCCACTTCTCTCCTTCACCAACATATGTTTATAATAATCACATAGTTACATTTGCAAAATAAGATAAATAAAAATATTTTAGAATATTGGCAGGGCGTGGTGGCTTACACTTGTAATCCCAGACCTTTGGGAGGATGAGGCAGGCAGATCCCTTGAGCCCAGGAATTTGAGATCAGCCTGGGCAACATGATGAAACTCCGACTCTAACCAAAAAAAATTATATACATTTGGATGGGTCGTTTGCAAAAAAGTAGGGACGTGTACCCTTGTAAACAAGGACAACTTTGATAGTCAATCCTTTTATAGAAAGTAGTAAGCTCTACAAAGGAGCAAGTAATGTTCGCAAATGCAAACCTTACATGCTAACCACTTTGCTAGCCAGATACACTCTGGAGGAATCAACTAATTGATGTAGGTGTAATAGGATATGTAATATTGTTTGATCAAGATTTTGCTTCTGTGGTTGTTTCTCCACATCTTGCAAAAGATCTTTGCGAAACACTACATTCAGAAACATCAGATGGACATGCTTGATATACCAAGTCTTGGTTAATGAATAAACTTGTTTTAAATTGGCTTATTGCTGGTCTCCCAAGGCTTCCTATTTTTCTTTGCTGTCGTCTCTCTAAAATTTCAGGGGAAAACTGTGAGTCTCAAAATGCTTATAAGCAGGAACAAGCTGATTTTACTACTAGGAATAGTCTTTTTCAAACAAGGTAAATCTGCAACTCTTTTGCTCCCCAAAGGTAAGTTTCAAATGAACTCTATAATTACCTTTGTCTGAAACTTTGATGACAATGGACATCACAACTCCACTCCATGTTTCTTTGGGAAAATAGGAGAAGCAAATATATTTTGGTTATCTAATTGTTTTTAAACAATTATTTCGGACTTATCTCCTGCAATCAGCATAGGACACAGGGTGAAACATTTATAGAACGCAACTAATGTATCCAATTAAGTGAACAATCCCTGTTTTCTTCACTTAGTTTCCCTAAGTGAACTGAGATTGTTCACTTACTTGGACCCATTACATAATCCCATCTTCATTCATAGAGCAAAGTCTGGAAATCAGCATGGATTTGGAAGCATTTTTAATCTTTTGCAAAATCATCTTGCTGAGAAATATGAAGTATGTTCACTGTAGTATATTGTAAATGGTCTTTTTTTCCCTTTCAACTAACTTAAACTGAAAACAGTTCTTGGCAGACTTCTCCTTGGTCAGACTTGTGCCAGCCCTGAGAATCAACATGTTTTCTGACTTTAGTGAATTCCGGAAATTGTAAATTTTGTATTTAAAGTATTTATGACTCATTTGACTGAAACAGTTAGAAAATAAGCTTTTGATCCAATGTCATCCTGGCATTGGGTTCAGGATCAAAACACTTATTGTTACATTCATGCTCTGCCATTATTCAGCTGTGCATCTCCTTGATTCTTAGTTTTCTCATCTGCAATGTGGGGATAACAGTGTTTCATTTATAGGCATAGACTGGCATTAAATGAGAAGCTGTATGAAAGAGCTTTGAATACTTTAACATGTTGATCTAAATAGCTATGCTTTTAAGGATGTGTTCTCAAGAAAAATCATTTGTTCGTCCACCCAGTGTTTCTAAGTGCTTACTTATGCCAAGAATTAAGCTAAACCTTAGAAATGCAGAGGTGAATAAGGCAATGTTTTTTTCCCTCGAGTAGTTCATCATCCAATGATGGAGGCAAATAATTCATTATCACAATTCTGCATGACAAGAACTATAAAAGGGGTGAAGAAAGCATGCTACAGAACACAGGGGAGAGGCAACCCCACTTTGAGGAAATCAAGGAAGACTTCCTAGTTGAGGTGATCTGCAAGCTTAGGAATAAGAATTACAGAACTTAGGTAGGCAGTGAAGCATGGTGATTATGAGGCAAGGCTAGTTCTAATCCTCCTTCGAAATATGGAAAAGGATGACCTCCAGGAGGGACAGAAGATGTGCCATCCTTGAGTTACCAGGTGGTGGTAAACATCCTTAATCTAGCCTATCCCTTGGCTGAGGAGTCAGAAAACCCATTGAGGGCAAAGAAATAAAAACAACTTTTTCAGGGATAAAATATTTTACATAAAGAGAAAAGAGGTTTTTCTTCTATTACTTAGCAAACCTCTATCCAAGTACCGACTTGTGAATCAGGACACTTCACTCCACTCTCCTTAAATAACCTGTCACTTTCCATTCCTCAAAAGAATTAAATCCAATAAAGATTTATTGATATCTGACTGTGTGCTGGGCACAATACACTATAGTCTCAGACTCAGTTTCATGGGTGAAATAGTGAAGATATTACCTCAATCCTAGAAGCTATCTAATCATTTAATGTTTGTTTCGTTTTTTTCTCAGCTCCCAGTTGTGGGCGGAGTCTGGTTAAGGTACAGCCTTGGAATTATTTTAACATTTTCAGTCGCATTCTTGGAGGAAGCCAAGTGGAGAAGGGTTCCTATCCCTGGCAAGTGAGTCTCAAGGACTTCTATGCATCAGGAACTGTGCTAGATTTTATGGTTATAGATATTTCTAAGGTTAAGTTTATATCTTTGAGGAGCCTACAGCCTAGTTGGGTTGAAAGACACAGAATAGTCATCATGGCATGTGATGAATGTCATAAGAAAAAGTATTTACTTGTATATAGTAAATCATTTTAGAATCAAGTCAAATATCGCAAATAGGATAAGCAAAAATTAGAATGTATATTGGAGCGGTAGGATAAAGAAGAGGCTTGAAGAAGCTATAGGAGTCAAAGAGTTAGGAGTATGAGAAAAGTGGTAGATCCAAACAATTTTCCTAAGAGGCTTAGAGAAATTGGAGCATGTGTTGAAAGGCTCCCCAGCCCTCACCTTGCCTTTCTTCCAAACCTCTTCAGCTAGACTCTGCTAT